>NW_027555625.1:197723793-198378793 GCF_003287225.1 Phascolarctos cinereus
GGTTGGTCTCTTGGCCTCAAGTTTCTTCCCATTTCAGTCCATTCTCCATTCACCTGTCAAATTGGTCTTCCTAAAGGACAAGTCTAACCATGCCATTCCATTAGTTACCAAACATCAATGGCTCCCTATCATCTCTAGGATTAAATGCAAAATCATCTCACTTTTAGAAATCTTCACAACTTGGCTCTTTTCTATCTTTGTTTCCTTTCACATATGCTACAATCCAGTGACACTGGCATGCTTGCTGTTTTTCACATGAAATATTCTATTCCCTCTCACATACATACTCTATGCATTTTCATTGTGCATCCCCCATGACTGGAATGCTCTCTCTCTCGCTCTCTCTCTCTCTCTCTCTCTCTCTCTCTCTCTCTATGCCACCTCCTGGTTTCCCTGGCTTTCTTAAGTTTCAATTCAAATCCTCCCATATACAAAATGCCTATTCCAGTGCCCCCGAATTCTAGTACCTTTCTTTTGAGATTACCTCTCATTTATACTGCATATATTTCATTTGTAAATAGTTGTTTTAATTTGAATTTTTCTAATCAATAATGATTTAGAGCACTTTTTTTCATATGACTATAGATAGCTTTGATTTGTTCATCTGAAAATTGCCTGTTCATATCTTTGACCATTTATCAATTGGGAAATGATTCATATTCTTATAAATTTGACTCATTCTCTGTATATTTGAGAAATGAGGCCTTTATCAGAGACACTTGATGTATTTTTTCCTTCCAGTTTCCTGCTTTACTTCTAGTCTTGGCTACATTGGAATTGTGCAAAAACTTATTTAAATTTAATGTAATCAAACTGATCATTCTACATCTTGTAATGTTCTCTATCACTTCTTTGGTCATATTTTTTTTTCCTTATCCATAAATCTGACAGGCAAAACTTTCATGCTTTCCTAATTTGCTTATGATATCACCATCTATGTCAAAATCATGTACCGATTTTAACCTTATTTTGGTTTATGGTGTGAGATGTTGTTATATAGCTAGTTTCTGCAAAGCTACTCTCCAGTTTTCCTAGTAATTTTTGTCAAATAATAAATTACTACCCCAGGGCTGGGCCTTTGGGTTTATCAAGCACTAGGTTACTATCATCATTTGTTACTGTGTCTTATGTACCTAATCTATTCCACTGATCTGCCACTCTATTTCTTAGTGAGTACCAGATAGATGATTACTGCTTTATAATATAGTTTGAGATCTGCTATTGCTGGGCATTTTTCTCCCCATTAATTCCCTGATATTCTTAACCTTTTGTTTGTGCAGACGGATTTTGATGTTATTTTTTCTAGTTCTAGCAAATAAAAAAAATTTTTTTGGGTAGTTTGCTTGGCATGTAACTGAATAAGTAAGTTAATTTAAGCAGAATTGTCATTTTTATTATATTGGCTTGACATATCCCTGAGCAACTGATTTTTTTTCAACTGTTTAGATCTGACTTTATTTGCATGAAAAGTGTTTTGTAATTGTGTTCATATAGTTCCTGGGATTGTCTTGGCAGTTAGACTCCCAAGTATTTTATATTGTTTATAGTTATTTTAAACAGAATTTCTCTTTCTTTCTCTTGCTGCTGGTCTTTGTTGGTCATATACAGAAATGCTAATGATTTATGTGGATTTATTTTATATCCTGAAAGTTTGCTAACGCTGTTAATTATTTCAAATAGTTTTTAAATTGATTTTATAGGATTCTCTAGTATACCATTATATCATCCACAAAGAGTGATAGTTTTGTTTCCTCACTGACTTTTCTAATTCCTTTGGTTTCTTTTTCTTCTTTCATTGCTAAAGCTGACATTTGTAGTACAATATTGAATAATAGTGGTGATGATAATGGGAATCTTCACTTCACTCCTGATCTTATTAAGAAGGCTTCAAGTATATCCCCGTTATAGATAATGCTTGCTCATAATTTTATATAGATACTACTAACCATTTTAAGTAAAGCTCAATTGATTACTATAATTTCTAGATTTTTAAATAGGAATGATTGTTGCATTCTGTCAAAAGTTTATTTCCATCTCTTTTGAGAGAATCATATAATTCTCTTCATTTTATTATTTATATGTCAATTATAATGATAGTTTTCCTAATTTTGAATAAACTCTGCATTCCTGGTATAAATCCCACCTGTTCATGCTGAATGATCATTATGAAATATTGCTGCAGTCTCCTTGCTAGTATTTTATTTAAATTTTTCATCAATATTTATTAGAGAGATTGTTCTAAACTTTTCTTTTTCTGTTTTTCCTCTTCCTGGTTTTGGTATCAGAACCATATTTTTGTTCTTAAAGGAATTTGGTAGGACTCCTTTGCCTATTTTTTCTGAATTGATGTAGAATTAGACTTTATTGTTCTTTAAATGTTTAGTTGGTTTCATTTGTGAATCCATCTGGTCAAGGAGATTTTATCTTAGGTAGATCATTAATAGCTTACTCAATTTCTTTTTCTAAGAGGGCATGATTTAAGTATTCTATTTCCTCTTTAGTTAATCTGAGCAATTTTTATTTTTGTAAATATTCATCCATGTCATGTAGGTTATCAGATTTATTGGTATATAATTGGGTAAAATAACATCTATTGATTGCTTTAATTTCATTTCCATTGGTGATGTATTCACCCTTTTCATTTTTGATAACTAGTAATTTGGCTTTCTTTTTTTTTAATCAAGTAAACCAATGATTTATTTATGTTTTTTTTTTTTCATAAACTAGGTCTTACTTTTATTTATTAGTTCAAGGGTTTTCTTATTTCCTATTTTATTAATCTCTCCTTTGATTTTCAGGGTTTCTAATTTGATGTTTAATTGGGGATTTTTAATTTGTTCTTTTTCTAGTTGTTTTTTTTTTGTTACATGCCCAGTTCATTGATCTACTCTTTCTCTACTGACATATGCATTAAAAGATATAAATTTTCCCCTAAGTACTATTTTGGGTTCAGCCCATAAATTTTGGAATGTTTTCTCTTTGTTGCCAATGTTTGTTTCTATGATTTGTTCCTTTGATCCACTCATTTTTAATATTAGTTAATTTTCCGATTAATTTTTAAATGTTTCCATGCCCTTTCTTGATATAATCTTTAAAATTTGCTCCATGGTATGAAAAGGATGCATTTAACATTTCTGCTTTTCTACATCTGTCTGTGAGGTATTTATAACCTAACAAATGGTTAATTTTTGTGAAGCTGCCATGTACACCTGAGAAAAAAGGTATATTCCTTTCTATTCCCGTTAAACCTTCCCCAGAAGTCAATCATATCTGTCTTTCCTAAAATTCTCTTCATCCCTATAACTTCTTTCTTGTTATATAGTTCTGAGTGGGGAAATTTGAAGTCCTCTACCAGTATAGTTTTGCTGTCTATTTTCTCCTGTGACTTGTTTAATTTTTTCTTTAAGACTTTGGATATTATGCCATTTGGTGTATATATGTTAATTTTGAGATTACTTCATTGTCTGTGGTATCTTTTACAAAATGTGGTTTCCTCTGCTTATCTCTCAGTTGGGGTTAAGTGACTTGCCCAAAGTCACACAGCTAGTTTTAAGTGTTAAGTGTCTGAGGCTGGATTTGAACTCAGGTCCTCCTGACTCCAAGGCTGGAGCTTATCACTATGCCACCCAGCTGTCCCTGTTTATCTGTTTTAATTAGGACTATTTTTGCTTTAGGTTTTTGTGCGATCATGACTTCCATCTCTGCTTTTTTTTTTTAACCTTGGATGAAGCATAATAGATTCTGCTCCATCCTTTTATTTTCCTCTATTTGTCTGTTTCATGTGTGTTTCTTGTGAACTGCATATAGTTAGATTTTTTTTTAAATCAATTCTGCTACCTGCTTCCATTTTATGGATGAGTTCATCCCATTCACATTCACAGTTATGATTATTAACTGTGTATTTCCTTCTACCCTATTTTCCCTTGCTTATCTTTTCTCTCTCTCTTTTTACCCTGCCATATCTCAAAGGTTTGTTTTGCTTCTGACAACGACTTCCCTTAATCTACCCTCCCTTCTTTCAACCTTTCATCTCTTCCCTTTTCCCTCCTACTTCCCCATAGGGTAAATAGATTTCTATACCCAACTAAATGTGCATGTTACTGCCTCTTTGGGCCAATTCTGATGAGAGTATAATTCAAGCTACCCATCTCCCCCTCCATTGTAAAAGTGTTTCCTTTCATACTTCTTTTATGTGAGATAATTTTCCCCATTCTTTCTCTCCCTTACCCCTTCTCCCAGTGCATCTTTTTTTCTTACCCCTTCATTTTTTTTAAAATCATCTCAACATAGTTAACTCACACCTAAGGCTTCTGTCTATGTATACTCCTGATTGTCCTAATAATAATAAAATTCTTAGGAGTTACACTTATCATCTTCCCATATCAGAATGGAAACATTTTAACTTTATTGAGTCTCTATGATTTCTCTTTGATGTTCATATATGCTTCTTTTGGGTCTTATATTTGAAAGTCAAGTTTTCTATTCAGCTCAGATCTTTTCATCAGGAATACTTCAGAATCTTCTATTTCATTGAAATTCCATCCCCCCATCCCCTATTTTACTAGATAGGTTATTCCCAATTGTAATCCTAGCTCCTTTGCCTTTCAGAATATTATATTCCAATCCATCTGATCCTTTAGTGTGGAAGTTGCTAAATATTGTGTGATCCTGACTATGGCTTCATGATATTTGAATTTCTTTTTTCTGGCTGCTTGAAATATTTTCTCCTTGACCTGGGAGCTCTGAAATTTGGCTATAATAATTTTGGGAGTTTTCATTTAAGATCTCTTTCAGGAAGTGATCAGTGGATTTTTTTTCCATTTCTATTTTACCATCAGGTTCTAAGATATCAGGGCAGTTTTCTTGCACAATTTCTCGAAACATGATGTCTAGGCTCTTTTTTTTATCATGGTTTTCAGATAGTCCAATAATTCTCATATTGTTTCCACTTGCTTTATTTTCCAGGTGAGTTGTTTTTCCCATGAGTTATTTCACATTTTCTTCTATGTTTTTTTCATTTTTTTTACTTTGTTTTATTGTTTCTTGGTGAGTCTTGGAGTCATTAGCTTCACTTGCTTCTTCTCATTTCTAAGGAAGTATTTTCTTTAGTGAGCTTTAGTACTTTTTTTTTTCCTATTTGACCAATTCCAATTCTTAAATAGTTGTTTTCTTCAGTGATTTTTTGTTTATCTTTTTACTTTTGGCCAGTTCTGTTTTTAAAGCATTTTTTCAGTGGATTTTTTTCCTCTTTTGCCATTTGGCCAATTCTGGTTTTTAAGGTGTTATTTTCTTCAGTATTCATTTTGTGCTTCCTTTATCAAGCTTTTGACTCCCTTTTTATAATTTTCTTGCATAACTCTCATTTCTCTTCCTAATTTTTTTCTTCTGTCTCTCTTACTTGATTTTATAAAATCTTTTTTAAGCTCTTGCAGCCTCAGACACTTAACACTTACCAGCTGTGTGACTCTGGGCAAGTCACTTAACCTCAATTGCCTCTTTGAAAAAGTTTTTCATTTAGCAGTTTGACTTCATTTTCTACTTCTTAGTTTGTGTTTTGATCTTCCCTGTCACCACAGTAACTTTCTATGGTCAAGTTCTTTTGTGGTTGTTTGCTCATTTTCCAGTTTATTTCTTGATTTTTCACTTGATGTTAAAGTTCAGTTCTTCTCCCAAGGATGAGAGAGCACTGACCTAAGCTTTATGTTTTTTGTGCAAGCTGTTTTCAGAGCTAGGCAGTAGGTTTTTGGTACTTTCAAGGTGGCATGATCTAAGGAGAGCTTTGGTAACTGCCCTCCTTGCCTGTCCTCTGGTCTTTACTTAGGAAGAGACCTTGTTCCCCAGTAGCCACAAGAGCTAGCACTCCTCCTGGACCTAGGACTGTGACCAGATCCCTTGCTCTCCTGCAGCCATAATTATTAGTACTGCCCTCTGTCTTGGAATGGAGGCCAGGGTCCATGCTTCCGCATGAGCAACTTCCTCTCTACCCTGGAACCAGGACCAGGGTCCTTGCTGCCTTGTGGCTGCAAGCACTTTCACTACTTTTGGCCATGAGACTGTGCCTCAGAACTGCATGTGGACATTGCAACAGGGTCCTGTATCTAGCACCAGCAAATAGTCCCTTGTCATCTTCTTTCAATCAGTTTTCCACCCTCCCTCCACTATCTGTGTGCTGAAAACTCCTGCTGAGAAATGCTACATTCTAAACACTTGCCATACTAACAACGTGGCTTGCTTTTCCCCCCAACAATTTATGTAAATAAGTTTTTAAATACTCAGATATCATCATCATTGTCATCATTGTCATCGTCGTCATCATCATCTAGAATCTTTTACATCATCTTTCTCCCAATGGCATGATGTTTAATCAGAATGTTTGGTACTGAATAAGCATATCCTAGAATTAATATTTCCATATATAAATTTCTGAGGAGGGACTTTTGATCATAGAAGAAATGTTACATTTTATTCAGCATGGTTTTATTATTGTATTTTATTGGTTTCAAATTCTTTGAAAATTGCTAAAACCCCCTAGGATATATGAGGGGCAGCCTCACACGAGATAGAGAACTGGCCTAAGTGTTAGGAAGACCAAAATTAACATCTGAACTTTTATATACAGAGAGTGTATGATCCTGGCCAAGTCATTTAACCTCTCCATGTTTCAGGCAATGCTCTAATGCTCCAAATTGAACAGAATGTGCTGATCTCCATTGGTTATGATACTTATTCATATGGAGCTCTCAAAACTGGTGAAATATAATGTTTGGTTCAATAAAATTATAAGTCATATTCCATATTTGCCAACCCCTGGCAATGGATTTCCTGGCTATAACTAACATAACATTATCCCTGTAGGTTGTGGGACAGGGACAGAAGTTTTCAGGCAAAATTGATGTTTTGGGACTTTGCAAGGAAAGAAGAGAGAAGGGAGAGGTAGATTTCATCCTAGGGCAGCAGAATGGAAGGGCAGCGGCTGTATCTGCCCATCTTCAGACAATGAGAAATGATCTCAATCTTAAAAGACAGGGCAGGAGAGGTATGGGAGTGTGTGTGTTTTATTGCAGGCGCCCCTTAGTAGGGAAAGTAGGGAAGGTAATAAACATCTATATGCCATCACCTATGTATTAGGCATTGTGCTAAGCACTTTACAGATAGTTGAGCTAACTGAGGCAAGCAAAGGTTAAGCAACTTGCCCGAGGTCACACAGTTAGTATCTGAGGTCAAATCTGAACTCAGGTCTCCCTGACTCCAGGCTCTGTGCTTTATCCATAGCACCATCTAATTGCCTCTAAGTAGCAGGAGCAGGGGTATGGAGAAAAATGCCAGTGTAGAGGAAAAGTTGGAGCTTACAGTGCCATATTCTTATTTCTGTTTGTGTTTTTCTTATTTTTTCTCCTATTAAGGAATACATTTACTGGACTGAAAATTATTTCTTATAAACTGTGATCAATGCTTTTCTTATGTGTTAGGTGTCCCTTTGTGTCATGAGAGTTCAATAGAAGCTGCACAGAAGAGAAAGACCTTATCCTGGCACAAGGCTAGGAGTTCACCAGCTCCCCATTTACTTAAATTGCACCCCCCCCTCAATTATTAGAGAGGAGTGTTCTCTGAGGAAACATAATAAGCACCAGGCATTTAATGGGTACCTTTCTAAGTGCAGAATTATATGGTCATATTTTCTAAATTTGCCTTATAAATGCTAGCCAAGTTACATCAAAGAGAGTATGCCCTCTCTGACTGTTAGGTCATGGAGTACATATTAGATCCATTTACTTCATGGCTTGCTTTCTATAATACATGAAGTAGGACCCTCATCTTTACCCATTGAAACCCTTAAAATTCTCTACCACCGTTCCTCAAACCTCCAGATGGAGGCAGCCTGGGATCTTTTACCCAAAAGCTCTGGAAATAGCAGGACATTCCCCTCTCCTCCATTCTCCATCCCTTGGCTCTGCTTCCAGCCTGACCCCACCAGCCATCATTTAGGGGAGCAACCCTTGTGGAAATGAGACCCGGTGGCTGCCTCTGCAGGTCCTTCAGTCTTTGTATCCTTAGCAGTCATAACTACTGAAAACTCAGAAAAGAAAGCTCTAGCCATCACAAACCTTGGCACTGTCAGACAGTTCAGGATCAGAAGAAGATTTTTTTTTAATGAAAATGATATCAAATAAAATACATTACCATATACTTTGTCACTATACTCTAAAGCCCTCTGGGTCTTGCCAACTGATTTGCTGCTGAAATCTTTACTTTTCTTCCCCTTATGAGTACTTTGAGATTGGTAACTGGTTTGTTTGTTTTTTTACTTTCTTTTCTATTTGTATCCCCAGGACTTAGCAAAGTTCTTTGCACAAAGTAGGCACTTAATAATGCTCATTCATTCATTCCTCCAATGTAAAAACCTCCTCCTCTGTGAAGCATTTTCTTACTCCTTCTCTCCATATATACACAAGTGTTTAATGATTGCTCTCTTATCTAAGCAGATAGAATTTCTAACTTCTAAAAATACACATTATAATTTCTATTATGGGTATTTGATGTGCATGACTTATCTTTCCCACTGTACTCTAAGGTCCAGAAAGAGAGAAATTATGTTTTATTGATCTTTATATCTTCACTATACTGTAACACAATGCTTTCCACATAGTAGGCAATTAAAAAAATCTTTGTTGAAGGAATATTGAGAATTTTATGGGCAACAATGTGAAAAATAAAACCACATTTAGTGTAATTTCAATTCTAAAGGTCTCAAAACAGCACATGGAGTTTCAGAATGAGAAGCTGCTCCCCACAAAGTTACAGAAGGAAACAGCTACAGGTGTCCTTATATAATTGTTCACCTGAAACAGACTTGTTTTAATTCATTCCAAGAATCCCAAAAAAGCCAACAAACAGATTTTGTTGGCCAAAATACTCACAATGAACCAAACCAAGCCAGCCTATTGTGCAGGTTCTCATCCTGTGATGGCATTAAAAAAGTGAAAGGGAAATGCTGAGCCCAATAGAAGATGTGCTACCTGACTTGTCTACGAAGGCAAGATATGATTGTAGTTAACAGGCCTCGCGGACATCATTAGGGAGACAAGAGACTAACGGTAGTTTTGCAGTTGTTTGTGGTTTCTTATGAAACTGTTTTCACCTGACAAATTATTGATTTTTCACCACTTTAGAATCCATCATGGAAAAAAATAATTTTGAAAGCCATCCAAGCATTTTGGGAGAAATTCTTCAGTTGTCATTGATGTGTGTGTGGTCATAGGCGGGCTCAGCATTTGTTCATTCTGTTATTTGTTCTCTGAACTTTATTATTCCTCATTTATAATTAAGGGATTACTGTGATACCTGCATGATCTATTTTTTTTCCATCCTTTTCTGCCCAACAGCTTTACTGATTGCAACAATGAGTGAATTTAAGAGCAATTAATTCATATCCTATTAATTGGTCAAAAATAATTAATAAATTAGCAATTACTCTCTGCCTGACACTGTGTTAAGCACTGGGCCCTTCCTCAAGGAACTTACATTCTATTGGGATGGAGTGTGCAACATGTAACATGAATATAGACACATATGACAATACATATATGCATGACACACATGTATACATGTATAGATATATACATATATATGCATAAATATGTCTGTGCATGTGTGCATATTTGTATGTGTATGTATGTATGTATGCATGCATGTATGTGTGCATGTGTGCACGTGTGCATGCATGCACATACATATAGAGCTAGGTGGTGCATGATAGAGTGCCATGCCTGAAGTCTGGAAGACTCATCTTCCTGAATTCAAATCTAGCCTCGTTTACTAGTTGTATGGCCCTGGGCAAGCCACTTAATCCTGTTTGCTTCAGTTTACTCACTATAAAATAAGCTAGAGAAGGAAATGGCAAACCACTGCAGTATCTTTGCCAAGAATACTCCAAACGGGATCATGGAGAGCTGAATATGACTGAAAAACAAAATATCCATATATCACATATTTATAACACAGACACGTGTATATGTGTGCGTATGTGCATGTGCGTTCGTGTGTGTGTGTGTGTGTGTGTGTGTGTGTGTGTGTGTGTGTGTGTAGTAACCTTAGAGCAGAAAGCACTAGCTCACCAGTTCCTTGAGGAATACAGAGGTATCACAGTCAGAGATGGTGGAGACAGTAGTCACTTTTGTAAAATTACAAACCCTTTAAGTCTTTGTCTGTGTATTACATACTGTATGAGACTCTAGGAAACGTACAAAGATAACTAGGATAGGATCACTACCTTGAAGAAGCTCATACTTCAGTAGCAGACAAGATACATGTGCAGATTAATAAAATACTAATTATAATTAGTGGATAAAAGGGCTATAACTGTGAGATAAGATGAGGAAGAAATAACAACCATCTGGGAAAATCAAAGTGCATCACAAAGACAAATTCATCTACAATTATTGCCTTAGTTGCCTTACCTACTTACTACTCAGCTTTTGATCCCTTGCAATCTGCTTTCCAAGAGAAAGTAAAATCAACAAGCCTCACTACTGGTGCTTTTAAAAAAAAATATATATATATCATATATATTATGTATGCTATATATTTATATTTTACATATTATATATATATATATATATATATATATATATATAGAGAGAGAGAGAGAGAGAGAGAGAGAGAGAGAGAGAGAGAGAGAGAGAGAGAGTTTTTTTCAAGAGGCAGGAGGAGAATGTTGAGGAATGAGTCCAATCTTTTTTTTTTTTGAGGCAATCAGGGCTAAGTGACTTGCTCAGGGTCACCTAGCTAGTAAGCATCAAGTGTCTGAGGCTGGATTTGAACTCAGGTCCTCCTGACTCCAGGGCCTGTGCTCTATCCATTGTACCACCTACCTGCCCCTCTACTGGTGCTTTTTGACCAGTATTAAGCATTGAATCTAAATGATCTCTCAGTTCTCATTCTACTTGACTTTGCTGCAGTTTTTGACACCTTGATAACCATCGTCTCCTAGACATTTTCTCTATTCACATTTGCTTCTGTAATACATCTAGCTGTTGAATAGTTACCATTTTTATGAATTTTTTAGCTAAATATTACTATTGCAATAAATATTAAATATTTACCAAAGTATTCATAGTGAGATGAATAAAAATCTTGGGAAACAGTTTCTGGGTAATTAATAATCAATTTATTGATTAGGCTAGCTGATAATAAATTGATGATCAATGGTTTCTCTCAATAACCAAAGATACCTGATGGAGATACTGAATGTCTTAGTATATTTTTGGAAAAGAGGAGGTATGCCCCTGACAGGTGAAAAATCAACTCTGATTGGTAAACAATTAATGAGGGAGTGGGCATATTAATGAGGAAGTGGGCTCCTCCACTGAGGACACAACACAACTTAATCATGAGACTCACCCGTCTCTAGCAATCTGGACAAAAGAATCTCTCTACCCAGACCACTGTGGCTGGTTTTCTTCTCCATGATCTGGGATACCTTGGACTCCAATGGAGGAGTGCAAGGGCACTGACTTGATGTTTTGGGGCTAGAATTCACCTAGATTCCATTCTGTTTATACTCTAAACAGATGTAAGATCATGTTTTTGGAGAAATTGGGCATCTATCATCTATCAGCCTTGTCCTTCAGAGACTAACTGAATGACCCACAGGGGCTGGTTCATGAATGACGAAACAGAGAGAGAAAACCTGAATCCTAATTTAATAATCGGTTATTAATAGAAAAATTATTTCCTTCCATAGTAATGCTTTTTATGATGGCGAAGGACTGGAAACAAAACAGGTGTCCATCAGCTTTAGAATGGCTAAACAAATTGAGGTAAATAAATATTACTGAGCCATTATTAAGCAGTAGAGCACACTGAATGAAAAACCAGTGTCAGAGCCAGGAAAACCCTGGTTCAAGTCACAGCTCTGACGTACACTGGCTGAGTGACCCTGGCCAAGTTATCAACCTCTCAGCACTTTTGTCAAATCTCTAAGGGTACAAACTGAAGCAAAGACACCAATTTGCATTGGTAGAAGGAGTTTTCTCACCTGAGAATTCCCTATATCAATGAAATAACAGGTGTAGTCCCCCTCTCTTCCTATTATTGTGCTGTAAAAACTTTGAATATTAAGAATTCAGAAACAAAACTCAGAAAAAGTATGAAAAGACCTATTTGAACTTATACAGTGAATTAAGCAGAACCTAGAGAACAATATACTCAATTCCTTCAATGATACAAACAGAAAGGATGAAAAAGAATGCTATGTAAATATGATAAGCTTGGCTCTGGAGAAGAGTTAAGCAAATTTACTTCTGTCCCTTGCTCACAGAGGAAGGGGAATAGGACTGTGGAAATTTACACATACTGTAAAGCATGGCTGATATATTGGTTAGCTTGCCATACTATTTCCCCTCCTTTTGGATAAAAGGGGTATTTCTTTAGGGGGGATATTATATTAGAAATGAAGTTGATGTAAAAACAAAACAGACCAAAAATAAAATTTAAAAAAAGGTCACATGTGGATGATTCATTATAGAAGCAGGCTACAAAAAAAAAAAAGGCAGTGGGGTCCTCAAAGGTTCAGTCTCAAGAGTATACAACCCTTAGGTTTTGGTGGCTGATTTGAGCAGTGGCAAATGATTTGGCAGCTTTTTGGGGGTGGGGGGAGGATTTAGAAGTTCTGTCACATAGCCTTAACACTTTAATTTCCTAATAGAATGTGGATGTTCGGAGAAATGAAGGGTTTATAACACATACAGGTAGTTTGATGAGTTCTGAGCTTAGGCTCAGAGGACAACTTAACCTTCCTTCTCAGGACCCCCATTCTAGTGGCTAGGTATGTCAGAATTCTTCTGTTCCCCATGAAAGAATTCACTCTCAACTTTTCTAAGCGGATCTTACAAATTCCCTACCTCTGGTCTGATCTCTCCTTCATATCTATCTCTTGTTCAGGGAATGATACTAAAATCAACATTGCCATTGCTAGTGGGTAGGATATATCAATGTATTGCCTTATGGATTTGCTCAGAATCTCTGTGTTCCTACCCACTCCAAAGCCTGGCCACTTCTCCCTGCTCCCTCATGTCAGAGTTATCCCTCTATGTTACCTATCCAACACAGGGCAGGAAGGGTTAGGTGTAGTTGTTCAGGAGGTCCCCCAATATTTTCTTATGAGCCTCCATCTTCAATCATTTCATGTCTAAGCAACAGGGAACAATTTTGATTCCCTCATGCTCATTTTATCCTATGATTCATAATCATGTAGTATCACTAGGAGATTTTTGGTGTGAAAGCTTTAGACTGCTTTCTATAATCCTGACCAGTTTGATCAGTTAGGAAGTCATATGACACTTTTGGTGAGCCCAAAGATCTGAACGGGGGTGGGATGGGGTGGTGGTGGTGGTTTAGTATTCCAGGGCTCAATAAATTAGGTTAGTATCATCTGTGAACTGGAGTATTTGTAGGATCTTGCCATCAATTGAAAACCTTTTCTGAGGGGGAGATGGGGAATTTTGGGAAGGACAGCTTTTGAGTTGTGTGACTGGAAATGGAGGTTGGCTGGCAATATAGCAAAGGAATATGATAGATGACCAGTGTACATACTTGATATATTAAAAAAAAATAGAGAAAGGTCTCACTTACATTGGATGAATCTTTTATGAAAGATTTATGGAAAGGTATGGACAAGAATTGAGTAAGATAAGAAAGGGAATTGTGGGTTGTATTCTCATTCAGAGGAGGATTGGCCCACATTGATAAAATCACAAATGTAACCAAGTATCAAGAAGTGAATTAATTGTATGCCTAGCACACAGCTGTATTTAAGAAAGCATGTCTAAATCATGTGAAGACTAGATTTAGTTTACAATTAATAACAATTCATGCAAATAGTTAAAGGTACAAAGACTTAAATCTTCCATTTTTCACATCCTCCCTCAAGTGTTTATCCTGTAAAACATTTGATGAAATGCATAGTTGTATATGGAAAGGAAATGTTCACATGACAGTGATCATTTATTTATTACTTTTAGACCTTTAAGGAAGAAATCCCAGGCTTTGAAAAATGGTGTTTATATGGAACTTCTGATTAGTCCTTATGATAAGACTGTCTCAGAACCAATAAGGTCATAAAATGCAATTATCTGTCTTAAAAAAGAATATAATTTTAAAAAGATACTATCTGTCAGGTCTGAATATGCTTCATTCCAACCTACATAATCTCTGCATTTACAATATTAACTCACTAGAGCATACAGAATTCTTTGTGACACCCCCTGGACAGAATCCAGAATATCGATTTTTATTAGGACTCCAATCAACATGGAACACTTTCATCTCTGAGAGATTAGAAGCAAAACTGAAATTCTCTCTCTCTCTCTCTCTCTCTCTCTCTCTCTCTCTCTCTCTCTCTCTCTCTCTCTCTCTCTCAGTTTTTTTTCCTTTTTTTAATCAGGCAAACATTCCAAAATGTACATCAAGAAGGCCGGACCCCTAGGATATTCTGAAAAATCCCAAGCAGTCCCTGGGTTTGTTAGCAGCTACTAAATAGGAGCTCTTCATTCAAATCTTATTTCACTTCCTAGAAATAAGATATGAGAGTGGGTGAAAGCTGGCGTACTCGCTGAGATCCAATGCAAATGTATGCAAATTTCTTCATATTAGAATCATTGTCTCGTTGTCATCCTCGCACGGGGCACATCAAAGCCATATGACCTGATTTTGCACCTGCTGTTTAATTAAATTTACAAGGCAGACACACTCTCTCCTCCCGGTGATGCACACATCCTTTTTTTTTTTTTTTCACTGCCACGGCTTCTAATTTACAGGCTAGTTGACTGGAGCTTCACCATCAATGGCTGTCCAACTGCTCTTTGTTAAACTGATATTAGAAACAGAAAACTGGTCACCACTTGGGCATGTGAATTAAAAGAAATATTAAAAGTAATTTCCCTCTTCACTCTTTGAAGACAAAGGGGAAATGAGTGAATCCATTAAGACCAATTGAAATAACTTTTGTGCCACTGATTTTCCAAACTTTTCATGAAAAGGCCAAAGTCATGGACTTCTGTTATGTTTATCAGAGGTTCTTGAGTACTTCACAAAAAAAGTAGAAAGAAAAAAATAATATTAGGGACTTGTTTAATAGGTGACTGTTACTTTCTCTTACAATTATCCATTTCACTTGTTAGTTTTTGCACTTCAGATGTTGCATGGCAAGAATGGATTTGCAGTGCTACTTGTTTACAATCTCGTCTCTCCTCAGAACCACATTTTTGAGTCTTCAAATCACACAATTCTTGAACTAATGGGGAAAGAAAAAAAATCTGGCACTATATTTCTTTCTGTCAGATAGTCAATGGGTCTTTCTTCTTGATTTAATGTTGTGCTAGAAGGTAACTGAATGAGGTTGAAGTAAACAAATGCATTTGAGTTCCCTGAGAGATGGTCAAGGAGAAAAATGATTAGAATACCATAATTAATTTTTTATCATTATAAGCTAGGGAAAATGAAAGGATTTGTTACCTGTTTCTCTATCAAAGCAGAAAACTTGGGGACTTCAGGGGAAGAATGGTAGCTTTGCATTTGGTAGGATTTCTAATGTAAATAAAATAATTTAATTAAAAGATAACTTGCTTTTTTCTCATCTTCACACCTTGAAATCATTAAAGTTCGCAGAGTATGAAGCTGAATACATTACATGCACAAACACACACACGTGTGAGTGCACACACACACACACACACACACACACACACAGAGTGCTTCTTCGAAGAGAAATTCTGACATTATACCAATAGGTGGCATCACATATCCACTTAACCAAATGGGATACAAAAAAAAAAAAGTTTGGAACAACTCACATAAATTAAAGCCTTGAGCTGAAACTTACTGGTGAGCCATATGGGTTGAGTCCCTGGCCTGCCCAAGAATAACTTTGAAGAAAATTTTGTTTTCTGGCAATACAGATGCTAATATACCACAGAATAGCTGAAAAGAATAAATATGTAGATCATATATAGCATTCAGAATATGTTAACCTCCCCTCAAATGTTAAAATTATATCCTAGGAATATGTGTAAATTTATTTATTTTTATTTATATTTTATTTATTTGTTGCTCATTATTTCTGTTTTTTTTTACGTAAGTTCTCAAAACTCCTCAAACCAATTTCTACTGGCTTCATCATCTTCAAAAAACAATTGTCAATTTTTGTTACAGATATTTATTAGTATTTATTTATCAAGAGGCTGTATGATGTAGGGAATAGAGTCTGACTAGGGGTCAGAAAGACCTGGTTTCAGGTCCTATGTCTGAAGTGAACTGGTTGTGTGGCCTTGGGCAAATTACTCAACTTTTCTGTGTCTCTAAAGTCTCTTAAGTCTATCTATACATTTGAGAATAGAGTTTCCTAACTTGGAGTCATAAATGTGGGCCATTTATTACAATGATATTTGAAAAGAATAGGAACATGGACTGGACTCTTGTGATTTCCTTGATACAAAGTTTAACTTGGTGACTAAACTTCCTTTCCCAATATAAGTCATTGCTTTCTTTACAATTTATATTCTTGTAGTGTTGCCTGGAACACTAAAAACTTATGTGACTCACCCAGAGTCACAAATTTGGTATGTATCAGAGGTGGGGCTTAAATCTATGTCTTATAATTTTTAGGCTGGCTATTCCATGCTGTCTCTAAAAGGGGGGAAAAAAACATAAAAAGAAGAAATTAAAATCATTTTAAACTTTGGTTATTCTTGAAGAAAATTCACTTCTAGTTCCCATGTTCCTTCAATTTGGATCCCCCCCACCCCAACTAATACGGATGGCACCTCTACATAACTTTTTAGCTACTCTACTTGAGCTTCCTTTGCCAGGAGGGGGGAAAAATAGCATTCACTGCCTGGCAGTCTTATTTAGTGACTGACCTCTCCACTCTTCAACAGAAAAGTTCCCAGATGAAAGACACACAGTCCACCCTTGGCCCACATGTTTAACCTCTCTTGCTTTATGGGGTTTACTAGAGTTTGTACTCTCTTGGTTGTCCTTGAGATGTCAGAGTTGCTTTCATGTCAAAAAGAAACATCCTATTAATTCTGTAATCAGTACGATAATACAGCCTATTAAGTAAAGTAGAATATTTGTCTAAAATTGGGACATGGATTAATTTAGGCAGTAAATATCTAAAGGCAGTGCGACATAATGGATAGAGGGCTGCTCTTGCAATCAAGGAAGACCCTGGACAAGTCACTTAACCTTTGAGGACTACAAGCAACATCTTAAGGTACTAAGTTGCTAAGTTGCTTTGATAAAAAAAGTTCTGCACTGGAAGTTTCCTACAGTGATGAAATCACAGGTCCATTAACAACAAACAAAATTTCCCCATTATATAGTTAATTCTATAAGAGTTTATAGGAATCCTACTATGTCTTTTAAATTGTATGCCCTGCCTATCTACAAATAGACCTGCTTAAATTGAAAGGATACTTTGGGGTAACTCACAGATAATTCTACATTTTAACACAAAGTAACAAAGGAATTAGGTCTAATGACCTTCTTCCTCCTTCTGGTTTAGCAGAAAACTAAGGCAATGAAACCTGTTAGAAGGCAATCATGAAATGTGGACTTTGAGAACTCTGTCTCTCTGTCTCTCTGTCTCTCTCTCTTTCTCTCTCTCTCTCTCTCTCTCTCTCTCTCTCTCTCTCTCTCTCTCTCTCTCCTCTCTCTCTCTCTCTCTCTCTCCCTCTCCTCCTTCTCCTCTTCCTCCTCCTCCTGTCCTCTCCTCTCCTGTCCTCTCCTCTCCTCTCCTCTCCTCTCCTCTCTCTCTCTCCTCTCCTCTGCTTTCCTCTCTTTTGGTTGATTATTCAAAACTGAAGTACTTAGGGTAGAAATGGTTCCTAGCTGTATAGAAATTTGCTTATCATTAGTTAATTCCAGACATCTTGATAACGTCTCCAAAGTCTGGGTAGACTTAAACTAGATATTTACATGTGGGCCTTATTACGTAGAATCACCCTTCACTCACACTATAGTCAGCCAAACTGGCCACCTCATTGCTACTGATGCATGATACTCTATTTACCATCACTTGGATTTTGCACAGACTATCCTCCATGCTTGGGATGTATTCCCCTTTTTGCTGCCACCTTTTAGAATAACTAGTTTCCTTTATGGCTCCATTCCAGTGCCACTTCTACACGAAGCCTTTTTTGCCTGATCCCTCCAGGTGCTCATAGTGCTTTGCCTCCCAATTATCTCATATTTACTTGGTATATGAATGAATGTATATGCTTCTCTCTGTCTCTCATTGTCTCTGTCTACCTCTCTCTCTCTTCCTTTCTCTTTCTCCCTCTCTCCTTTCTCTCTCTCTCTCTCTCTCTCTCTCTCTCTCTCTCTCTCTCTCTCTCTCTCACACACACACACACACACACACACACACACAAATCTAGGTCTGCTCATGTCTTTATGTCTACTTCTGTCTCTATCTATCTGTCTATCTATCTAAGTAATAATTTGTGGCTAGAGCAAAAACTCCTCCAGGGCAGAGATTACTTCACAACCATCTTTGTACCCTCAATATCTAGCACAGTGTCTTCCACATAACATTGATTACTGAACTCCTCAGGTGCTCAGTATATGCACGTTGATTATATATGTATATACACACATGTATGCATCATATGTATATTCGTACATATGCATATATGTACATGATTATCTTTCCTCTATAAAAAGATAAAAATACAGTAAGATGTGTTTTCCATAATCAAAACAAGCTGTACTCCTCATGCAAATTAAACCTCTAGTTGTCTGCTTTTAAGACTTAACACAAGGATCATCTTCTCCAGGAAGCCTTCTCTGATTTTCCCAATTGTTTAGTGCTAATCTCCGTCTTTACTTTTTTCTTGAGCTATAATCATTTGTCTGTATGTTGGTTCCTCTTTCTCACTTTCTCCCCTCCCTCTCAATATTTAACCTCCTTAAGGTAAAAACTGTTTCATTTTCCTTTTTAAATCCCTGGCATTTAGTTCTGGAGCTTGCTTCTAGTAGGTGCTCAAAACATCTAAACTGAATTGAGTTGTTATTGGAGATACTTGGTTTTGTTTCCTATCCATGTAAAATCCTAGGCAATGATCATTTCAGAAGGATTATTTAAATGTGCAAAAGAAATCAATAGAGTCCTGAGCCTCAGCACCAAAGAAGACATGTCCTAAGAGGGCTATAACAATTAATACATATTTACTGAGTGCCTCCTGTGTGTTTAACGCCATGCTAGTGCTTTTGACGATACAGAAGAAGTATGGAAGCTTAGTATTAAATTGGAAGGCAAGGCTAAACAGATGAAACAATAGCTAACATCACAATGAATAAATGAATCAGTGAGAAAGCATTTACTAAGCATTTGTTACGTGCAAAGAACTGTGCTAAGTGCTGGAGAGAGAGGAAGAAAAGTAAGACAGTCCCTGGTCTCAAGGAGCTCATGTTCTCATAGGAGTAGACAACAGAACTATTGATCAGTCAAGCACTTATTAAGCACAGTACATAGTATTTGCTGGGCTTGTGCTAAGTACTAGGGATGCAAATATAAACAACGAAGGAATCTCTACTTTCAAAGAACTTTCATTCTACTTTGGGAGAATATCTGTTTCTGATGAGAAACCATTTGGTACCTCCTTACTCTGGCAGCACTAGTTACCATCACCAGACTGTGCACAAATGTACCAGGTCTCATGATTGTCACTATCAGAGAAATAGAGAAGAATAAATGGAATAAGGTAATGAGGACACTGGATTTGTAGTCAGGGGACTTAGGTTCTAATCTCAGGTCATTTACCTTTGGACAAGTCACTTTACTTCCTGGCTCCTCAGGTTTGTGTTTTTTTTCTTTGTAGAATCAAGGGATTGGGCATGTCCCTTCCAGCCAAGGGTGATCTGGAACCAGCTTAATCCTGGTTCTTTGTGGAAGCTAATTGTTAAATTTCAGTGTGAGCGTTTACTCCTTTGAAATGAGCAAATGCTACAACTTCAAGGATTGATTTATTGTGTTGGTGACTATCTAGACTTCAGAAAATCATGGAGAAAACATTAATAAAAACTTCAAAGTGTTTCCTGAATTTCTGGAGAGCTGCATGCTGAACATTTAGCAGTATGGCCTTGCTTCTACATCTAAATGTGTGACCCTGTGATGTACAGATACAGTCCATATCTTCACTCTGCTTACAGTCTATTAACCAAGAGAAGATATCTGCGTGTAACTGTACTGCAAGGAAAAATACATAAGTGAAACAAGAGGCTTAAAGCGTTCACATGCAGAATCTCAGAGGCAGGCTGGGCTGCAGAGGTCATCTATGTAGTATAAACATATTTGAACACAATGCCCCCCTATGACATGGAGCTCCTGTTTGAAGGCCACACAGAAAGGAGAAAATCAGTACCTCATGAGGCAATCTATTCATCTTTTCCATAACTCTGGCAACAATGACTTCTGGTTGGGAGGAACCAGGGAAGGCTTCATAGAGAAGATAGAGTTTGTATATCATTTTGGGGAAGACCCTAGTGGAGATGGGGACACTAGAATATATCATGTCACACATACATACATATATATGTATACATACATATATTGAACATTGTTTTTCAGGCATTTTCAGTTGTGTCTGACTCTTTGTGATCCTATTTGAGGTTTTCTTGGAAGACATACTGGAGAAGTTTCCCATTCCTTCTTCAACTCATTTTACAGATGAGAAAACTGAGGCAAACAGGATTAAATGGCTTGCCTAGGGTCACACAGTCCAAGGCCAGATTTGAATTAGAAAGGTGAGTATTCCTGACTCTAGGCCTGACACTCTATCCATTGCATCACTCCCTGCCCTCTATTATGTATGATGCATGTATATGTATGTGTGTGTGTGTGTGTGTGTGTGTGTGTGTGTGTGTGTGTGTGTGTGTATATATATATATACATATATATATTCTTATATGTGTGTATACACATATATATGTACACACACATATATGTTAAATTTCTAAGCAAAGTGTTCTGAAGATCTAGCATTCTACCCAATAAAGGGAATTTTTCTGGACAGCATTATTAGTTTTGGGAAACCATGTGTTTAAGAGTTCCCAAGTTTGAAAAAAAATTTGAATATCTCTGATGAAGATCTGATATCTAAGTTATAAAGACATGAATGTACACATACAAGATACTCCTAGATTCTTAGAGAAATTTTAAGCTCCTGAAGCTGCAAACTGCATTAAGACTCTTGGGGCACCCTTCATAAGACCAAGAGCCATTCTGCAATGGATCAGTAGCCAAGGAATATGAACAAACATTTTTCAAAGAAAGAGTTGCAAACTGTGAACAACTGTATGAAAGACTGTTCCAAATCACTAATTATAATAAAAATAACTCTGAGTTATCTCCAAGCAAAGCTCTTATAATTCCATGATGTTGCCTAGGTATTTCTTCAAATTCATCATATACTTATCTGGTCTACTCCTCTTACAAATGGATGCTAATTAAGTTTCAGATTGCCCTTCATTCTTTCTACATGATTTATCCCATATCCTTATTTAGTCAAATCATATATGAATATGCTTTTTATGTTACTTCTTGCACTCATTTTGTCATTGACGGTATGCTGTAGACAAGGTATTATGGACATGCCTCCCTCCATTGCCCTGTGAGACAATAGAACTTCTCGTTCTTCTGAGATCATGTTCTATGATTTGCAGTCATAACCAGGAGAATGGTGGTATCACGTACTGTAGGATTTTAAAAACGTCTTTAAACCTGACATATTTAAATCTCTGATATATTTTGGTGCCAATTTTTAAGACATTATGTTCTTAAAATGGATAACTAAATCTTTTTTTCCCCCTAATCAGGAGCAGAAACTAAATATAGTACACAAAGCCAAACAACTTTTAGTTTAATTTAATTGGAATGTGTGACATAGGATACCTAATCCATGGACAAGACTCACAGATGTTGAAAAAGCATGAATGGCTTGCGATTTACACCAGTGGGGGGATTGCAAATACCAACGAGAGTAGTGTTGCATATAGTAGGCATTTCCTTAGTATTAGCTAAATGATTGGTTGATGTAATCACAGATCACCTGAAGTATTGAAAAAATATCTGACTAAAGCTAAAAACTTGACCATTAGTCATTCCTTCAACAAGTTTTTCATAGCCCCATTAAAGAAAAACACATGTATACACAGAAACAAACACATACATACACACACACATACTTTCAACTCCAAATTGATTCAATCCTTTTCCTGCTTTTCAAGGTCCTTGATTACAAGGTGTTGCCTATGAATACAAATTGTGAGGGACACATAGAAGCCTTCTACAGACTTATAATCTAATTGGGGAAATGTTATAGTCTAACACACATAAAAATGAGGTTGTAAAAAAGTGGCATATTTGGTGATGTATCCTTGTTGATGAATTTAAATATATTAAGCCCTATAGTCTCATTGACATTCAAAAATTGCTAATAAAGATATAATCTATTCAGTTTAAGGCTTTATTTCCTCCTCCCCTCCCAATATTCTCCCACCTTTAAACAAAGAACATTTCACACACTTATAAAATCATGTCCTTCAGTTTGTAGAACCTCTCAAGTTTTCTCCTGTTATACTATAAATAATTTCATCTTTTTCCCCCTTTCCAACACACTTTCATCAGAAATCATTAACAAGATTTTCCACATGAATAAATTTATCAGATATATGAAACACTTCTAAGCATTAATTATATTTTCATATTCCCCATTTTTGATGGATAACTTCAAAGGAAGAACTCATAATATAATGGAAAGAATACAAGTATGTTGTGAATCAAGAACTTTAAGTTCATTTCTGCCAATAACTTATTGTGTCTTAATAACTTACCGGATCTCAGTTTCCTGAGGTTTAAAATGAAGGAGTTAGACTTGATTATCTTTAGGATTCCTTCTCAATTTAAATTTCTATGATTCTAATTTATTTTGGTCCATAAACATTTATTGGTCACCTTCTATGTGTTAGGCACTATGCTAAGCACTTCTGAAAATATCCCATGTATTTAGGAAGTTCCTTGATACTTGAGCAAGTTATTCCAAGGCAATACATTTAATGACAACCTGGTACAGCCAGAAAAGCTCTGGATTTCTACCTAGATAACTGTGCTTCAACCTCAGCTCAGCTACCTAAGAAATTTTGGACAACCCACAACTTCTCTGGGCCTTGACTCCATCCTCTGTAAAATGAAGAATTTTACAAATAAGATGTCTAAGTTCCTGTGATGCTTTAAATCTTATGAAAAGTTGTAATGGGGTACTGGCCCTATAGTAGAAATGTATCAAATGCCTTATCTGGTGTCCTGAAATATAGATCTCTCCATAAAGCAGAAGAAACTAAACATATACAGGAGAAACAAATAAAGTTCTTTTTGGAGGTTGTGAAGAAAAAGCACAGGCAGGAGGAATCAGCTTCATAAATCCTTACAAAATAGATCAACTGATGAATAAATTAATCCATGAATTAATGAATCAACAATTACAACTACACTTCAGTTCTTCCCATCCTTAAATTTCACTTCTCTAACAGGAGTTGGAGATTGAAAAGTGTAGAGAATATAAGATCCCATTGTGATAGTTGTTGTTTACAAAGGAATATATTTGTTCTAGTATAATAAAAACATCACCTTACAGACCAGGTGCCTCCCATTCATGTAGCAAGGTCATTCAAGATTTATTGGAAGATGAAACAGAAGAAATAACCCTACTCCACTGTCCTCTAATAATAAACACAAAATAGGGAGATGTGCGCTCAATAAAAGTATTTGCCTCCGTGATAGAGGAGATTCAATGGAGATTCCAGATTGAGTAGGGATTCCCAGGGGGTGATGAGGTCCTCCAGTTGTGCCTGCTTGCAGAAGACATTATGTAAATTACATGAAGCAGTAAGACATCACAGGAACTCCTGGCAGAGATTTATGATCATTCAAAACATTTAGACAGTTTCATATATATAGGAAAGACCAAGTAGATGAAAACGTCAAGATTGAAGAATAGAAGCAGCAACCACCCAAACTGTATCCAAATCCCCCTCCACACAACCTTAAAATAATGTCATATCAAATTCTGGAGTGACAGAGCTAAAAAAGGTTGAGGTGAGGTGTTTTCCTAGACCAAGACAATTTAGGAAGTCAGAAGGAGAGGCCTGTGACACCAGGATGAGAGCCATCCCAGAGTGGTAACACGAGTGGTGGGCCTTGGAGGCAGCTGTGAGAGCAGCAGAAAGTTTTGGGAGCTCCAAGCCCAGAGATGGGAAGGGGATTGGACAACTGGTCAGAAAGATATTAGAGGGGACCCTGAGCTGGCACTAGACCTAGTACTGGGTTCTATTGGGCAACTTGGTTTCTCATACACAGTTCTAGCTTGCAGTTCCTGGGCAGAGAAGAGTGCTAGCATTTGTGACCGCAGGGTAACTGGGACTCTTCTTATATGTGTGAAGACCAGAACACAGACCAGGACAACAGTGACCATGCCTGTCCTCAGGTCACACCACCTTGGAAGCTTGAAATACTTAAAGACCCCCAGAAGTAGGCTTGAAAACCACAGCACAAAAAAGACTGAAGCTTGGGACAGTGATTCCACATCCACAGTTGAGCAGAACTGAACTTTAACATAAAGTTCAGTATCAAGACTTGACTCTACAACATTGCTGACAAGTAGCCATTCACTCTCGGCCTGAAGACCTTGAGTGAGAGGAAATTTACTATCACATGGATGTGACAGACCATTCCCTGTTTGGATAGCCCTAATTATTACAAAAACCTTTCTTTGCCTCAAGCCTACATCTGCCTCTCTGCAGCTTTGCCCTAATGCTCCTGGTCTTGCTCTCTGGTGCTAAGTAAAATAAAATCTCACTCCATGCCTCAGTTTCCTTATTTCTAAACTGAAGAAGCTGGGATTCTCCTAAGTTTAGATCTATGATTCTATGACCTGACAACCCTTCAAGTACTTGAAGTCTCAATTCTAGAAAAGAAACTCAAAACAAAAGGAGGAACAAAACCAGGAACCAAATGTGCAGTCTTGCTTATTTACACACACACACACACACACACACACACACACACACACACACATACACACACACACACACACACACACACACACACACATATGCTGTAAAGACCTGTGATTAGAACCTGGGTTTTCTGACATCTTATCCAAAGCCCCTTTTGCTACATTCCAAACTTACTCACAACAGAGGCCTGGCATCATCCTGTAAGCTTTTGCTAGTTAGCTAGCTTTTTCCTGCAGCAGAGTTGTGGGCACTAGTCTACTGAACCACCTGCATTTCACTATCGCTTGATCTTGAAATTCCCGCTGTGGACAAAGACATGAAGACATCTGAAAGCTGGTTCCAGACTCTGCTGAGCTCATGGCAGGGAAAGATGCTGATGTAGATTCAGGTGACAAGGCTGAGGCAGAGCCTAACTATAGCAAAGGTGATGATGCAGCAGACCTGGAGTCTATTAACATTGAAGGTGATAAAGCAAAGGAGGACATATAGAAGGTGTGTGTGTGTGTGTGTGTGTGTTTGTGTGTGTGTCTGTCTGTCTATGTGTGTGTGAGTGAGCATATTAGAAGCCAGGGAATGCTGGATCCTGACCAGGAGCTTTCAATATCTTGTGATAAGGATGCAATTCAAATTCCTTGCTGAATGGGATCTGGGACATGAGCAAAGTAAAGCCAGAGAGAGAAGACACCCAAGGATATATGTAAAGTGTTCCTTTTTGACCCTCAAATTCTCCTTTATGCATAGCTTTTGAAATTCTGTTAAAATAATGGGAACGATTGGAATCAGGAAGGATATGTGCTCTAGACTAGAATCCTAAATGTTTGGGCAATAATTGGACTCAGTGGCCTCCAAAGTCCCTTTGAACTCACATGCTTGATTGTAATGCTAATGAAACTAGAATTCCATTAAAACCTAACTCTCTATGGTGTGGAACTTGCTTCAAAGTGAGCTCATCTTAGATCCTGTTGAAGGGGGTTTATTACTTTATTACTGGAAGGAATGGTATATTTTAAGATGAAATTTAACAGAGATAGATGGTAAGTCCTTAACTGACATTCAAAAAGTCAGTTGCATAAGTACAAGATGAGAAAGCTGTGGCAAAAGGAAAATTCACATGAAAAAGATTGGGCTGAGTGGGGGTAAGTTTTGCAGCAAATTTGACATGCGTCAATGGTGATTCAGATGTCAAAAATCTATGTAATCTTTGAAACTGAGATGCTTCTGCTAGACTTAACTCCCTAAGGAAGCCAAAGATAGAGATTTCCTTATTCATACATACATATATTACATTACATGTATATTATATGTAAATAAAATATAGTACCACTTTTTTTTTAATAGTAAAGAACTGGACATAAAATAGAAGTCCACTGATTGGCTGAAAAAGTGTGCTAAAAAGTACCAGCTCGGCAACAGAACCCCAAATTCTAGATCATCTTTTGGCATGTACTACATCATAACCTTGGGCAAGTTACTTACTCTTCTTGGGTCTTAGTAAAATGAAAGAGCCTCTAAAAGGGGAAAAAACAAAAAAACTACTCTATGACCTATGAGGTCCTTCCCAGCTCCCAATCTATGATCCTTTGAAACTGGTGTGTGAATGTAATGAAATATTACTGGACTGTAAGAAATTACATGTATGATTGTACATGTCTAACTTATAGCATGTTACTTGCTATCTTGAGGAAGGGGAGGGAAGTGAAGGAGGGAGAATAATTTGTAGTCAAAATTTTAAAATAGTGAATGTTGAAAACTATCTTTACATGTAACTGGGGAAAATACTATTAAGAAAAAATAGACATTATATGTAGAAATACGAATACTGGACATAAAAGAAACTAAACCAAAGTGAAGTAGGCACAATCAAGAAAACAATATACTCAATAGCCACAACAATGTATAAATAAAAGTTATAGGTCTGTCTGTAAATCTAAGTTTTTTTTCCCCTTTTATTATTTGTAAAATAAAAATGAATTTTGTGTCAGTTCTAGTCCTTCTTCTAGTTCTCTTCCACTACCCAAATTTTCTCATCTATGTTCTATATTCTAGAAACTATAAACTTCTAAACAACTATCTTTTAGATGCCATCACCTGAATCTGTAAGACCAGTAACTTGTGGGTGATTGGGACAGCTGGTTTTTATTATTTTGATTTATGGACAATCCCACTAATATACGTCCTGTATAACATATGTTTACTCAAGAAATATGAACCAGTTGTCCTTTTGGGAGTTTAGTCATCAGGGGAAAAATAACTTTAGCTGTACTCTTTATGGAATCCCTAGATATTTTCTATGAGTGTGTGTCTGAGTGTGTGGTGGTGGCGAGTCCAACAATAGTTATGATCACTAAGTTCAAGCTTAATGTGTGACAAGGCATGTATAAATTTCCCTCTATCCCATGTAAGCTGATTCAAGTCACTATTCTTTCTGGGCTTCTTCATTTGTTATATAAGGAAGTGGTGGACTGTTCAACTGATTTCTTTTTTTTTTCTTTCTTTTCCTTTCTTCTTTTTTTAGGCAATTGGGTTTAAGTGACTTGCCCAGGGTCACCCAGCTAGTAAGTTAAGTGTTTGGTCTGAGGCCATATTAGAATGTGGGTCCTCCTGACTTCAGGGCCAGTGCTCTATCCACTGAGCTACTTAGCTGCCCCTAGATGATTTCTAATATTCCTTTGATTTCTAAATCTTATGATCTAATGTTCACTAGCAAGCTGATGTGACTGACAAATAAAGGTAACACATTCCAAAATTAAGCTTTGTTTTCAGAGAAGTTTGTTCAGAACACTTGAATACACAGTAGACTCTAGCACAGAGGGTCTTTGTGGGTTGACAACCCAAGAAAACTCAGAAGACCACCAGATTATTTATCCATGGTCAGAAGACTGACTATGTCTATAAGTATCTACTGAGTCCTATTTTAGGAAAGCATAAACATGTTGGCCTGGAAGCAGAAACCAAAAATCTTCCTGCACCCATAGGCGATGTAGATGAACAGGGAAGAAAGAACCCTTGCCAGTCTCATCTGGAGTTTCAGCTTGGCCATATGGGTTCAGATAAAAACAAAAATCTAAGGGTATCAAGCCATACAAACTCACAACAAGGAATAGTTCCAGGGAAATCTGTCTGAGCTTCTAAATATTCCATAGTAATCCTTGCCAGGATGCTGTAGTGGGAATCAGCACATCTTAAAACTAGAACAGGAAGACTCTAATAATCTGTTTTTGGAAGGTTTGTGAAAGAATCAAGTCCTGCAACTTTTTCTGGACAGCAGCAAGTTATCATTTAGGGTCTAGGTGACACCAACATAGCAGAGGATGGGATGAAGCCAGAACTTCCTAATGCAAAAGTCTCACAAAATTTCTCCTGCTACAAAACCTTTAGTGGCTCCCTATTGCCTAAAAGATAAAGCTGAGAGTCCTCTGACTAGCATTGAAGGGCCTCCACAATCTGGTTCTGTGTTAGAAACTATTCTCTCTCTCTCTCTTTTTTTTTTTTCTTTTGGAGGCAATTGGGGTTAAGTGGCTTGCCCGGGGTCACATAGCTAGTAAGTGTCTCAGGCTGGATTTGAACTCAGGTCTTCCTGACTCCAGTGCCAGTGCTCTATCGGCTGTGCTACCTATCTGCCCCTAGGCCCTACTCTTACTCTAGGCAACTGTTTAGGAGCCCATCTCATGAAGTACTGAACAAAGAGCCCTAAAACCTGCCTATTGTGTGTATAGCATGCTTTAGAATTTGGAGACTACCATGGAGAATTGATTAAATCAGAAATCTGGGCCACAAACAAAATTTCTGCCCTTATGATCAGCAATGTGGGGTAGAATGTCTCAGAAATCTGATTAAGGCCATGAAGTATAATGTCTTATCTCTGGAAAAACAGTTCCCAAATCAACCATAGGATGGCGTACATTTTCACTTCACCTCTCTTTCTCCCTCCTGTGTCCTTTCAACCAATTACAATGTTCAAAATGTCCAGAGTCTAGATCTGTGAGTGGAAGTAAGAGATAGCAATTAGCTTCCCCACTAATCATAATCTTGCAATCCACTAAAAGCAAGGGACAATACCTAACACATATCATATAAAGAGCTTTTCCTGTATGAAGAAGGAAAGCTAAATATTACCACCTTAATCTTAATAAATCCCATTTGGACATATAAATCTTACATGTGGGGGCTGATTTCCCACAGTCACTCATCTGAAGAAGACCTTGCTCTCAAATGTAGGACTTGAAATGAGTAGGAGAAACTGATCAAGGTGGCTTCTTCTTCTTCTTCTTCTTCTTCTTCTTCTTCTTCTTCTTCTTCTTCTTCTTCTTCTTCTTCTCTGTCTCTGTCTCTCTGTCTCTCTCTCACTGTCTCTCTCTCTCTCTGTTTCAAAAAATAGACCCTCCATTACTCCATTTCTTGGCTTGGGGCATTTTCTCTGGCTGTCCCTCATGCCTAGAAAGTTCTTCCTCCTCTGCTATGACTACTGACCTGCCTGGCTTCCTTTAAGTCCTAACTAAAAGTCCATCTTTTATAGGAAGCCTTTCCCAACCCTTCTTATAAAGTTGAAAAGGTAGGTAAGAGACTAATTTAGTCCATTCACTGCAGTTATTTGAAGCAAAGCTCTTTCTGTGTCACATAAGAAGAAGGACAGATGATAAATTGGGGATAATCTCAGGGAAGGTACTAAGATTAAGGAGAATTGGGAAAGGTTTCTAGCAAAAGGTGGGACTTTATTTGAAGGTTGAAGGAAGCCAGGGAAGCCAGGAGACAGAGATGAAGAGACAGAGACAGAGAGACAGAGAGAGGCAGAAAGAGAGACAGAAAGACACACAGAGACAGAGAAAGAGAGAGGGAGAAAGAGAGAGGGAGAAAGAGAGAGAGAGAGAGAGAGAGAGAGAGAGAGAGAGAGAGAGAGAGAGAGAGAGAGAGAGAGAGAGAGAGTTTTCTAGTCATGGGAGACTTTCCTCAGGAGATGGAGGGCCATACATGAGGATCAGAACAAAGACCAATGTCACTGAATCACAGACTATGTGAAAGGGAGTAATGTGTACAAAGATTGGAAAGATAGGAGGGAAGAGATTATGATGGGGTTTAAAAGCCAAACAGGGTACCTTAATAGTTGATTCCAGAGGTAATAGGGATCAACTGAAGTTTATTGAATGAGGGGGTGACATGGTAAGACCTGCATTTTAGGAAAATTAATTTGACAGCTGAGTACACAGGATGGCCTAGAGTGGGAAGAGACTATGTAGGGTGACCAACTAGCAGACTATTGCAACAGTATATATGTGATATGAAGGCAAAATTTGTGGACATATGAGTAGCCAGAGACAATGCTTGCAGAGTTGTATATCAATATTATATCTCCATTTGTGATTTTCCATAATTCTGGAATAATTCTGCTTCTCAGAATTTTAATACATCTATTAGAATGTATTATTTCTGAAATAAAGGGAGATGAATAAACATTTATGTAGTGCCTACTATGTACTAGGCATTGTGCAAAGCACTTTTCTTTTTTACAAATATTATCTCATTTTAAACTCATGGCAACACTGCAAGCTAGGTACTATTATTATATCCATTTTACAGTTTGAGGAACTGAGGCAATGGAGGTTAAGTAACTTACCCAGAGTCATACATGTAAGTAAGTGTCTGAGGCTGGATTTGAACTCAAGTCTTCCTTAATCTAGGCCCAGTGCTCAATCCACCTTGCCACCATCTGACATACCAATGAGGACTATAATAAAAAAAAAATCCCCCATACATTTCTTGATAGTATATATTTTAGAGTGTGATAAAGATTCACATATCTTATAGGCTTACCCAGAATTCTTACAATAATTTTGATATAGTCTTGAATGAAAAAGTGAATTTTATCAGTTAAAAATATCTTTTCCAGTTTTTATTAATACATTTTTTTCCTTCATAGCAATTGTCATTTTTTTAATTGGTTTTGATATCCGTCAAACTTCAATAGATCTGTGCTACAGTTTAAAGGAATCAATAGCATTCCCTGTCCCCAGCAATACTATGTATCAGGTCACTCTGAAAGTGTTAATTTAAATCCATTTAAATGATGCTGCTCTGTGGCAATTATCAATTTATCCATTCTTTATGCTATTTTGCATTTTCAATCACACTCTCCTTTGTTTATGGTGTGATTGATCTGGCTTCCTCGTAGGCTTGGATGATCCTTGAAACAAGACTTCTCTACAGTAACACATCCCACAACATTTCTAGTCATTGAGATTTGGTCTTACAGAGCTGCAACTTTTGCTCTTTTTCTTGGAGTGACAGCCATGATTAAAAAGCATAATGCCTGGCACATAGTAGGTACTTAATAAATATTTGTTGACTGACTCAGTGATGAAAGAGCATGGCACAAAGGAAAAAAAACTGCCCTAGAAATAGCTAATGGTGGTGCGACCATCTGGTTAAGATCAGATTCTCTAAATCAATATATTGTCAGTAAAAGCAAATCCATGACTATTGTTGTCTGTCTGTCTGTCTGTCTGTCTGTCTCTCTCTCTCTCTCTCTCTCTCTCTCTCTCTTTCTCACACACACACACACACACACACACACACACACACACCACACAACAACAACAACAAGTATTTTCGGCCCAAATAATTTGAATACCTCTGTACCCTAGAAATTTACATAAGGACTATACAGAATACATTTGCAAATATGATGGTTCATAAACAATCATTTGTCTTGGAGCAGTTTATTGTTTTTTATCAACTTTTCCTTGGCTTCAGGAGTTAGAAACAGTGTGGACCCTATTTGTCATTTGATTGTTCTCACACAAATTGGTGATAAAGGAGGGCAAAACATAATGAGTTAGATATGACTGCCATTTTATCAAGGACATGGAAGATTATTCTGAAATGGCATTACACTTGCAAAGAAAGGTAAAATACAGCATCCTGTCTTTGTGTCATAGTGTCATCATATCCATTAGATTGCAAGCTCCTTGAGGGTAGGGCTGCCTTTTGCCTCTTTTTGTATCTTTAGCACTCAGCACAGTGCTTGGCACATAGTAAGTGCTTAATAAATGTGATTGATAGATGTCCATATAGATATGGAGGAAACACATAGGTTTACATTCAAGGCTACCTTTCAATAAATTAATTAATACATATTTATACAATGCATGCTTAGTGGGAAGAATTGATAACTATCATTAAGCAGCTGAAATTCTGTTATAGAAAAATGTATGTGTGTGTGTGTGTGTGTGTGTGTGTGTGTGTGTGTGTGTGTGTGTGTGTAGGGAAGGTTAGACTTATCTTTCTTGGGTCCAGAATATAGAACTGTAAGCCATCTACAGAAAGTATTGAGGAGGAGGGGTTTACCTCTCCCTGGGGAGGGTGGCCTTCGAACGGAAGCTGGTCCACTTGTTGGGTATGTTGTAGAAGGGGATTTTATTTGGAAATGGATTGGGCCAGGTGATTTCTGAGGTCTCTTCCAACTCCGAGATTCTATGGTGTCATAATGCCAGGTCTTAGTCTCAGAGACTAAGAATTTTAAACATGTTATCTTCCCTCAAGGAGCTTATAATCTAAATGAGGAGATAAGACATCTATACATGATAGAAAGTATATTTATCACTCAAGGCAGGATATGAAAGTGCCAATCACAAGAAGTACTGTGTGAGTTCTGGAGAGACTAGTATAGTGTGTCGTAGTTAAGGGAGGCTTCATGGAAGAGATGGATTATAGTCAGGTCTGAAGGGATGGGTATAATTTATCTAGGTGGAGAGGAGGGAGAAAGTACTTTTCCAGAGAGTCCTGTAATATCTTTTTCAGCTGCACTGTCCTAAGTTGTGGGTTGCTGGAGAAGGCGAGCTCTTACCCTCATTCTCTCTGGCACTGACTTGTTTTCAATAGTGAGTGCTTTAAGATTAAGCTAATGAGCTTTCCTGCTGTGGATGGTAGGGAGCCAATACCTCCTTTCCTGGCACTTTGCCCCTGTTATTTTTCTTTTAAATAAAGAAACAGGCTGTGTAACATCAGGTGAAAACCTAGGTGCACTGCTAAGCCTCAGGTTGAAGAACATCTTTGCCTCAGGTGACAGATGGTCCCATCACACTTCATCTCCCAGACCTTTGGTCTCAGCGAAACTGCACATGTGACATCCTTGTACTGTACACTCCGTCATCCATGCACATTAATATATGATAGAACTCAGCCAGGCCAGCTGTCAGTCCAGCATTGTATTGTAGCTAAGTGAATCAGTCAAGGCCACTTGGATACCACTTAGTCTAATTTTTATTTCTTCCCAAAGAAAAATGCTTCAGTAACAGTTTATCATCAGACAGAATCAATATGTAGAAATCATAGTGGAATATGATAATGCTAATAATTCATCTAATATTATCTTACAAATCTCTGATTTTCATCTGGAATTCCTCCATTCTGATTAAAATCTCAATAAAGTCTCATCACTTACTTCATCTCTCCTCTCCTATTCTCTTCTCCCCTCCTCTCTGCTTTCCTCCTCTCTTTTCTTTTCCCCTCTATTTCTACCAACATTAAATTGGAGTTTTTGTGTAATTCTCTTATTTTGAAGGGACACCTTCATGATTTTGGATTGCAATGATTTACTTAGCTTCTGTTTTCTATTGCTATATACAATGTATATGTAAAATATATACGTATGTGTGTATATATATATTATATACATGTGTATATATATGTGTATATATATATCTATCTATATCTATCTATATCTATCTATCTATCTATCTATCTATCTATCTATCTATATGGCATGTTTCATTTTCAATCACACTTTCCTTTGTTTTTCAGTGTGAGTGATCCTGTTTCTTTGTTGGCCTGAAAGACCTTTGAAACATTTGACTTCCCTATGTTAACAAATCCTGCAATATCTTTAGCAGTTATTGAGATGTGCTCTTAAAGAACTATGGCTTTTGTCCATTTCCTTAGAGTATATCTATATCAGTTTACTCAATAAACACAACACACACACACACACACACACACACACACACACACACACACATACAGATAAAAGGACATATCTCTTCCCCACCCACCAGTTCTTTGTTCCTCTTGTCCTTGGGAGATGCTATAGAAACAGGACTTATGATCTATTTCTCAGGTTTTCCCTAGGACTTCTTGAGTCTAGAAAACTAATTGCCTTCCAAAGAAGAATGAAAATTTCCTTGCCTAATTACTTTTAAAGAAGGAATGGGGTAATTCTTTCACCAACACAAATTTGAACTTGTCAATATCTCCAGTTGCCAAAAGAAAGAGAGATTATTCTTTGAAGTTCTGGTGATGAGCCTCTCACCTCTAGATAAAAGCATGCAGCCCATCAACAGGCCTAGACCTGAAGCCTTTCCAGCAGACCTTTTGCCTGTGCCTCTAGAATAGCCTTCAAAAACTCAAGAGCACCTCCAGGCCCCAGTGAGAAATCAGGATAGGATTCCAATGTTCTTTCCTTTCCTGATTTCTTGCTCCTCCCTCTTCAAGAAGGGCACTATAGTAAGATGAGATTCAGCAGCATTCTTCTCCACTTGTCCCTCCAAAGGCAGGGGCTGCTTTGCAAGAATGGATTTAATGCTATGTATTTTTGTCCGTATTCTTCCCAAACTTTAGGTTATGTTCTGAATTTTCTTTCTGTAGGATCACAGATTTAGAGATGGAAAAGACCTTAGATAGTTAGTCCACACATTTTGTAAATGAAGAAACTGAGGCCCCTGAAGGTGAAATGATTTAATCAAGGCTGCCCAAGGCTGATATTCCAATCCAATACTTTCCCCCTTGCACCAAGTTGCCTCTTTTTTTCCTAGAATTTGTTTCTGCCTCACCTATTTCATGTGACTCCATAAAACATCATTGCTGTTTTGCTAGATCTTCACCCCACCCTCCACCTGTATCGTGCTCTACTCTGTGACTCATGGGATCATATATGAAATCAGCTATTCATTTTCATTTTTTTTCTAATGACTTTGCTTTCCACATTCCCACCTAACTCAGGGAGCTGTATTCTTATCACAGGAGACATTTCTGGGTGAACAATCATCAATATCTACTCTCACAGTCTTACTAGGCTTAGAGGGTTATAGAGTTGTTGCTGAAATGGACCTCAAGGGTCACTCTCAGTGAGGCAACTTGGTGAGACAGTAGATAGAGAATTTGGCCTGGAGTCAGGAATACCTGAGTTCAAATCCAGCCTCAGACTCTCATTAGCTTATGTGACTTTGGGCAAGTCACTTAATATCTGTTTGTTTTTGCATTTTCAACTGTAAAATTGGGATAATAATAGCACTCACCTCCCAGGATTGTTGTTAGGATCAAATAAAGTGTCTGAAAATTGTTTAGCACAGCACAGTGTCTGACACATAGTAAGAGATATATAGATGCCAGTTGTTGTTATCCAATCTAATTCTCTCATTTTGTTAATGAGGAAACTGAGGCCCCAGGAGGTTAAGTGACTTGATGTCAGAGGTAAGATTTGAACCCAGTTTCTCTGATTACAGAATCAGTGCTCATTACTAAAAACAAAATAAAACAAAACAAAACACTAGTGAATATGAAAGACCAGTCTTTGCTGCTTCATATGGGATCATAACTTTTATTTTCTGCACACCTACAATGAAAACTATCATTTCAATCCAGGGTTTTGCCACTTTATAACTAGATTACTACAGTAACCTATAGTAAGCCTCCCTTCCTGCCTACAATTGTCCCTCTCCAAATGCATATGGCCCATGGTTGTCAGACTAATCTTTCTTATGTTTTTTAAATGCAGTTATCATCCTATTTCTTTTTTCTTAGCAACCTTCAGTGACTCTCTATTTCTAACTATGTCAAGGCTAAGCAACTCTGTAAGGCAATTAAGGCCCTCCATAAATTGTCCCCACTCTCCTTATTCATATCTTTCTCACTACTGTCTTTTTACACACTCTTGGCCCCAGCCAGTATGATTTCATTATTCACACTGTTTTCTGGGCCTAATCTTATACTCATGTTGTTCCCTAGGTTACCTTCCCTTAACATTTCTCCTTGTCCAGATACTTTGCATTCATTGAGGCCCAAATGAGGACTTCTCCATGAAGTCTTCTGTGGATATGCAAACCCATATTAATATTTCCTTTCTCCAAATTCCTATGACACAGTCTATACTGAGTATCTTAGCATATAATTTCATATTATCTTGCCCTATTTGCTAGGGTTCCTCTTTGTCCGAATGATTTCCTTAGCATCTTTGAGAATTGGGACCATATTTGATATTTCAGAAAGAGTATTGGATTTAGTCAGAAGACCAAGGCCTATATGACCTTGGCTGGCCTTTGCTTTCCCTGTCAGAAAAATAAGGAAGTTGCAAGAAATGATTTCTGACGTTCTTTCCATCTTTATTATGTGATGTCTCTCTTCCAGCATTTGGCCCAGTGCTGAGCTGAGGGTAAGGGCACGAGAGTTTTGCTTAGATTAACCGATGATCATTTTAAGGTAGAAAAGAGGCAATTTCTTTGGCAAAAACCCAGACCATTTTCCTAACATCTAGTCTTAACTTGGGGCACTAAGTGTTCTTTTCAGCTTGAAACGGCAAGTTGAGTTCATTTTTGGAGCAACCAGCTCTAATTTATTAAATGCACCTGTGTTGAAAAATGGCCGACCTGACTGTAAAATACAATAATTACTTTACTGAAGTAATTGTGTGTGCTGCCTGTGGTGAGAATCAGCAGCAGTTGAAAAAAAAATATGCACTGTGACTGGCGGGAATTGGAGCTGAAATAAAGGTAGGGAGCATGTGTGGCAACAGCTGGGGAGAAGCAGCATCACCAGCAAACGAGGGGAATGTGATCATTGTAAGCAGAAGCAGCAGTGCCATTGACACTTAACCATCCATGGGAGGTGGAACAGGAATGTTTCCCTAAAGCTTTCAAACCCTTTTGGAATAATAGTATTCCTGTTAATGGCCTGGCCAGGCCACTTCTGGAAGATGATGTTCTAGGTGCCACATTGTAGAAGGTCACTGGGAAGCTTTAGGGTAATCAGAAAAGTACTGTAAGGATGATAATGAGATGGAAAAAAAAGACCAAAGATAAATAAGCAAAACACAACAAAACCTGTAACTAAGGCAACATCACAGAATCAAAGAATTAAAAAACAAAACAAAACTAGAGGTGGCGGAGCCCAGTTTGAACCATTCACCATTTGCTGTTATTATTCAATCCTTAAAGTCATGTCTGACTCTTCATTACCTCATTTGGACTTTCCTTCATTTGCCATTTCTTTCCCCAGCTCATTTTACAGATGAGGAACTGAGGCAGACAGGGTTAAGTGACTTGCCCAGGGTCACACAGCTATTAAGTGTCTCAGGCCAGATTTGAACTCAGGAAGATGAGTGTTCCTGACTTTAGGCCTGGCACTCTATCCATTGTGTGACCTAGCTGCCTTACCATTTAATGCATGTGATACCTCAAGGAAAAAGGTAGCCTTGGGAAAGGAAAACCCATTACCTCCTGAAGCGGAATTTTAGAATAAATCTCAAAATTGAAGGGAAATGCAGAGGCAGTCTAATAATTTTTCAATTCATTAATCCTGTCTATAACCTTCCCCAGGATGCACAACCAAGGCCAATGAGTTGAAGTTATAGGGAGAAAGATTTTGACTCAATATGAAGAATTTTCTAACAATTAGAACCATCTGTAAACACGATAGGGTCCCACAAGGCCTAATAGATTCTCTGCCTATTAGCACAGATAGAAACACTGAATAATTGTTGGCTGAATGAACCTACTTAGAAGTTAAATTTATAACATATGTTACTGAGTTAAAGTGAGCATAAATAATCATGTGATAGGAAGAATCAGAGTTGAAGAAAGATACAGAGGGCATTCCCATTCAGGTACAGGTAGGAGTAGACCTTTAAAGGATTTTAATCTTTGAGATTCTAGAATTCTGTAGAAACTAATCTTTGGTTTATCCAATGTCCAAGAGCTAGTAAGAGACTTCAGATTTAATACCAAGATAAAGCTGAACCACTTAACTCCCTAATAAATCAATCAGTAAAAAAATATTGAGCACCTGCCATGTGTAAAGCACTGCTACATGTATTTTGATAAGCACAAAGAAATATGAAACAATTATTTTCCAGAAGGATTTTCCAATGTAGGTGTGGAGACAAACCATATTGAATGATATCTAACATTACAAGGAAGTACAAGAAACTGTTCTGATTCAGGAGATTAGGACATATAATTTCAATATTTACTGTTCTGCTATTCAGTGCCTCTGCTCTCTGTTTTGGGGATGGCTACCTACATAATACTATTTTTGCCCCTTCTCCCTTTCTCTCTTTATAACAGGTCTTCCTTTGAAGAAGAAGTTTAGGTTGGTATGGTGATACATGACTGTAATTGTTTTTATTTTGTTACATAAGGTTTGTGGACTGCTTGGGGTAAGGCATTCTGAGCAGCAGGAGGGCTGAAGCTGACTGAATGTTCACATGAAGCTTGGCACCAATATGGTAAGCTCCCAAGGTGATCAGTATTGGGATCAGACCTCTGACTGGCCACTGCATTTCTAATCTGGGTGAGATAGGGAGACCAAGACTGAAAGAAAAAAAAGTAGATTAGGAAGGAAGATAGTTTAAAACATCCTGTCCTTTTAGCTATTCTAAGCATTCTGTTTTCCACCTCTTTAAAAATCCCTTCAAAATATGCTTATTATCATTGCTATTATTACTATCATTATTATTCTGTTTTCATTCTAGATTAATTTTTTTCCTGCTTATATTTCAGTCAAATACTTTCAGGAGAATTGAGGGTAGTTCTAGACACTAAGATTTAATGTAATGTGGAGGAATTGTAGAAGATTTTTAAGGAGAGAAACAAAGATAATTAAAGTGGTGGAAAATAAAACCTATAAGGAAAATGTAAAGGGATTAGGATATTTAGCTCAGGGAAGATAAGGCTGAGGAAAGACAATAATTGTTTTAAATATATGAATTGTTATTACATAGAGGATGATAACCAGACCTTCTTGGTCTCATTGAATACAGAACACGAGGAAGCGAGCACATCCCTAATAGGAAGGGTGGTTAAAAGTCAAAATGTGAAGAGATGGGAAAAAGAATTAAAGCATAACAACCTCTATTAATTACTTGGGGAAACAGACAACGAATGTGAATGAAAGAAAGGGGGAAAACAGCAAAGAAAGAAAAATCGAAATGTTGGAAGTTATGTGATTAGGGGAAAAACAGATATCTGATGAAATTTAGTGATGATCTTATTAACCCTATATATGTTTAATTATGTTTTTAAACAGCACCCATACTCCTCCCCACATTAGAAACCTTTAAGAGGTCTTTAAAATTAAAATCAGTTCTTCAAAATCAGTGGTGGCACAGAAGTTCTATGAATAGTTCTATTGAATAGAGGAATCGATTTCTAGACAGAAGACTGGGCAGAGATACTGCCTTGGTCCATTTAATACCTGAATGTTTCTTACCCTCTCTTGGCCTTTGTGTCATTCTGCTATAAAATGAGAGGTTATGAGAAATGATCTCAAAGCTCCCTTCCAGTTCTAGATCCTATAATCTTATACATCTAAAAGCAGGGAAATGGATTAGAATGAACTATTTATGGCTTTTTAAAAATTCTTTTCTAATTCTATTTGCATTTCAGTGGATTAGAAAATGAATTAAACATTTTGTGGCATTAGTACTCACTCATTAAGAACATGCTTACTTAGCTATACTTGGCAATATCATAATTATTTAACTTATACAGTGTTATCTTCTACCTTGCTGTATTGTAGGTTTTTGGATTGGGAATGGGGAGGACGATAACTGTCTTATCCCCTGCACTTTAAGCTCCAACCAAAACAGCAAGCCACAATAAAAGTGGGACCCAGTGGTTGTATTAAAAGGTGACTTTTCACGGGTAGGATCCTCAACTCAAAATTGAATTGTTCTTTGAAAAGGGAAGACAACTCCATTCAGTCCTAGCCTAGAGCTCAGAGTAAAGGAAATATCATGCTGATCCCAAGTCCCAGGAGGTTCTGAGGCATGGAGACTTGAATTAATTAGGCCAGAAGCAGGGAGCTGTGTTTATAGATCTTCTGAGTACTTTATTTTCATTCTTTTCTGATGGGTTCATCAACACTTAGCAGCAGCATTCATATCTCTTTCTTTTCTCTGTTGGGTTTAGATCTCTGAAGTGTGCATGGCCTGGTGTGAAGATTGGTCCACCTGGGCCCAGGAGAAGTAATCTAATTCCATTCCATTTACACAAATAATTGTGTAGCTTCTAATGTTAGGGTTACTGTCAAAGAACATATTTCCAGTTTATGGATGATACTGTGATGAATTTTGATCTTGTTACTGAGCTAGAAATTTCTTTCAAAGTCTACATGTTTGGCACACAGGCAATCTCCAGTGGCCAGACTGCAATGTACTTCAGTGCAGCCATAGGGGAAGTGCAGAAACACCCCACCAGCCTCAGCACCCACTGAGGACCCAGGTTCAGTACCAGGTAAGCTGCCAGACCCCTAAGGCCTCCAATAGCACCAGCCACCCACCGCCCCATAACCCCAGGGAAGCACCAGACAAGAGGGTCCCCCATGGGCCTCAGGGCAATGTCAGTGCAGCACAAGGTAAACAATCAGGGCTTGTGTCATGAGTGCAAAAAGCCCGAGACACTGCCCCTTCCACCTTGGGAGCAAAGCTCTAATTTAAAAGAAAGGAAAAAGGCCAAAAATATGAGCAAAAAATAACAACAACAACAACAAAAGAATCTGACCATAGAGAGTTATTATGGTGACAAGGGAGATCAAGACACGAACTCAGAAGAGGACAACAATGTCAAAACATCTATGGGCAAAGCCCAAACAAAAATGGGAAATGGTCTCGAGCCCAGAAAGAACTCATGGAAGAGCTCAAAAAGCAGCTTAAAAAATCATATAAAAGCAGTAGAAGAAAAATGGGAAAAGAAATGAGAGTGATACAGAGAATTATGTAAAAAGAGTCAACAGCTTGAAAAAAGAAAACAACTGTTTAACATGTAGAATTGGCCAAATGGAAAAGGAAGTACAAAAGCTAACTGAGGAAAACAACTCCTTAAAAGTTTGAATTGGGCATGTGGAAGCTAATGACTATATGAGATATCAAGAATCAATCAAAGAAATTCAAAAGAATGAAAAAAATATAAGAAGATGTAAAATACTTCACTGGAAAAAAAATGACTGACCTGGAAAATAGATCAAGGAGAGACAATGGCAGAATCTTGAATTACCTGAAAGTCATAATAAAAAGGAAGACCTGGACAGCATCTTTCAAGAAATTATCAAGGAAAACTGCCCTGATATCCTGAAACCAGTGGATGAAATAGGCATTGAAAGAATCCATTGATCATCTCAGGAAAGGGATTCCAAAATAAAAAACTTCAAGAAGCATTAATTATAGCCAATTTCAGAATTATTACGTCAAGGTAAAAATACTTCAACTGGCCAGAAAGAAAGAATTCAAATATCAGGGAGTCACAATCAAGATTACACAGGACTTAGTAGCTGCAACATTGAAGGCTTGGAGGTCATATTTCAGAAGACAAAGGGTGCAGCTAGGTGGCACAGTGGATAGAACACCGCCCCTGCAGTCAGAAGCACTTGAGTCCAAATCCGGTCTCAGACACACAACACTCGCTAGCTGTGTGACGCTGGGCAAGTCACTTAACCCCAATTGCTTCACCAAAAAAACAAAAACAAAAAAAGAAGACAAAGGATCTAGGACTACAATTAAGAATCACCTTTCCAACAAAATTAAGCATAATACTTTAAGGGAAAAATGTTTATTCAATGAAACAGAAGGATTTCAAGCTTTCATAAGGAGAAGACCTGAACTGAACAAAAAAAAAATCATTTCTAATATCAGGACCCAAGAGAAGCCTACAAAGATAAAAAAAAGGTAAAAGAAAACATAAGGGATTCAATGGAGCTGAACTGTACATATGCTTACATGTCAAGATAATACTGCTAATTCTTAAAAATTGTCCCACTATTAGTACAGCTAGAAGGAATATACATAAACAGAAGGTATGAGTATAAGGTAAATTTGAGGGAATGACTTAAAAAAAATAACTAAGAGATGAGAAAAGGAGTACACTGGATGCAGAAGGAAGGGAGTGGAGGAGTGAGGTTTAAATCCCACCTCACACAATTACTAGATATGTAATCCTTACAAAGTCATTTAATTTCTCCCAGTCCCAATGTTTTCATTTGTAAAGTAAGGATAATTAAAGAACCTACCTCAGAGGGAAGGTTGTTGTGAGGATCATATGTAAAGTGCTTTGCAAACTTTAAAGTACTACATAAATTAGTTATCCTTACTGGTATGTCATAGACTATTATATAAGTTTGAATATGTTTCTAGAATTTCTTTCCTAGTCTAGTAATAATTTTTTTCTTAAGTCAATAAGTTATATAGTTTTGATAAATAGTACTTTGTTTAAAAATCTAGTAGGGTTAATATGTTATTTTTTTCTCAATCAGATTAGATCAGATCATATTGGAATTGTATATTTTTTCAAAACTTTTTTATTTCAAAAACACTACTAATTATATTTATCATTTCAAAATAAGTCTGTGTTTGATAGTTCTTCTTAAATACTTTGCTTCTCTTTCAAAGGGAGTTGTCTATTTATCCGTGGGGTTCAGTCAAAGCATTCTATTGACCATTGCCAATTTTTAGTTAAATAGAAAACTGGGCTTCAATTAATTTGGTGAAGAAAGGAAGGCTTAAGATTTCAAGACACAAAGACTGAATGAATGGATGAGAAAATATTTATTACTCCCTATATCCAAGGCATTGTACTAAAGGTTAGGGATAGAAGTAAAAACAAGTAATACACTTCCTACCCCAAAGGAACCTTTTATTCTAATAGAGGAAGACAACATCTACAGTGAAGTGGTGGTCAGGAGGTGTGTTTTGAGCAGGGAAGTCAGAAGGAATGGCAGTTGAAGTTGGGGCTATCGATTGACATCTATATTCCAGGAATGATAGTGTAAATTTGTTGTTCTCAGAGCTACAATTTAAAGCATGAAAATGCCTGGGAGATTCTGGGCTGGGCAAGATCAGAATGAGAAGCCCATAGCCTCAAGAGTGAGAACTTGAGTTACGGGTCAGAAATAAGGGCTTGAGATGACATGGATTAGAGACAAGTAGGCCTGGAAATGGCTAGGAATGTTCTTAATACATATAGTGGAAACAATATAGTGGAAACTACTTGTTATAATATTTCAGGGACATGATGGATGAGCTTGTCTTGGAATACTTTCAGAGTAGCATCCTATGTTATTGTAGATGTAATGGGAGAAAAACAAACCTGAATGTATGTGATTACCATTTTTGTCCAAATGTAGTTTAAAAATGTAGAAGATACAGCATTAAAGGTCATAAACAAACAGGAGACATTTTGAGTGACTGAAAGTTAATTTGGCATTGTAGAACAGGTGGATGTGTGTGTGTGTGTGTGTGTGTGTGTGTGTGTGAAGAGAGAGAAAGAGAGAAAGAGAGTGACAGAGGGACAGAGACAGAGAAAAAGACAGAGAGAGATAGAGAGCAACAGAGAAAAGACAGAGACAGAGAGAGACACACAGAGACAGAGACAGTGACAGAGATACAGAGAAAGATCTGGAACAAAAAATACCATTGTCTTCTGCTATTCAGTCATTTCAGTTGTGGCTGACTCTTCTTCAACCCCATTTGGGGTTTTCTTGGAAAAGAGACTGGAGTGGTTTGCTCTTTCCTTCTCCAACTCATTTTACAGATGAGGAACTGAGGCTTTAACATGCTTAAATGACTTGCCCAGGATTACACAGCTAGTAGATGTCTGAGGCCAGATTTGAACTCATGAAGTTGAATCTTCCTGATTTCAAGCCCCATGTTCTATCCACTGTGCCACCTAGCTGCCCCACCTTTATCTTCAGTGGCCTCTTATTTATTATAAGACATTAATTCACCATATAGGGACCCACTATGCCTAGATTAAATTGCTTATCATTAAGTTACAATCTATAGTTTTAAGATCCAAATAGGTTCTTGATAATGCTAGTTGTTTTCCTATTGGAAGTTGGAAGCTACTTCAGAGATATCTATTCCTATCTCCTCATTTTATAGATAATGAAACTGATGCTCAAAAAGGCTAGGTATCTTGCCTAAGGTCGCACAACTAAAAAGCATCAGAAACAGGATTTGAATCCAGATCATTTGAACCTAATACCAATGCTCTTTCCATGACACTGTATCCCTTGATTAGGGCTAGTTGTTGTTGTTTTCTGTACCACTAATTACCTTTTCCTACTGTATTATATTTGAGGTTACATAGTTTCTCTTACCTTGTAAATAAACCTTAGTAAATGAACTTTTGTTGTTGTTTGTCTTTCATTCTTGAAAAGGACCAATGACATCAGGAAGGTGATGTCTTGACTTGTGCATGAATTGGTTTTAAGTGAGGCAGTGCTAGTCAAAGTCATCAGCCTCACTCTCTCCAGAGTCATTGGAGTCCACTGGCTAGACAAAGGTCAAGATTACTGGTGATGGGCTCAGGATGCAGTGGGTGGCCTTGGCCTTTCTCAGGTATTACTAGCAAAAGACCTTAACCTTGGCTGTCAGTGATTCTGAATCACAGGAAATATGGAAGAAGATGGCAGTTAGCCATAGGATGGAAAGTACTGTTTTAGTAAGCCCCTTCCCTGTCCCAACCCCACATCTGTCTGAAAGGTACTGAAATAACTGCCAATAGGATCATTGTGTTCTTTCTTAAACACAAAGAAAGAGGAGAGATCAAGGAAGCTTCTTGGTGAGTAACTATCTGGTGATCTGATTGCCAGTGCCAGTTTCCTTTGCTTCATCTCAATGTGGTAGAAAATGATGCACTGCTTGGGAAATAAACTTTTATGATTTATCATGTATAGCAGCAGAAAATAGAAGAGACAATATCTTTATGATGACGGTAGCAGGACAAATGGAAGGAATATAATGAAAGACTGTGTGTGATGGAAATCAGAACCCACAAATAATGAACAGTGGAAAGCTCTTCCATTTAATAGGGTGCCCAAGATAATCATCTCACCATTTTTCCTCTGGATTACATCATGCTCTCTGGAATCTCATCACCCTGCTGGGGTTAGTCAGTTAATCAATAAGCATTTATTATATATTATTCTCTCATCTGGAGCTCTAAGCAGCTGTAGCAAATGAAGTGGCCACCCCTTGGTAAAACTGTCTCAGCAGACAGGCTAAACCAGATTGAGGGTAACTGACAGGCCCTAAACCTGTAGGTGAGTTAGAGGCACATGAAGCATGTGAAGACTGTGCCAGGAGAATGGATGAATGAGGACCATTTGTTCCAAAGACCATGAAGGCTGCTGAAGCAGGTGCTGTGGAGAACTTAGAGCTTGTTCAGACATCAAAGATGCTAAGATCATCCACTACATCCCAGGCCATCACCAGTGGTCCTGACTTTTGCCTTGCCCCTGGACTCTGATGACTCTGGAAGAGAGTGAGGATGCTGACTTCGTGCAATTCTGCCTCACTTAAATCCAGTTCATGTGCAAGACAAGACATCAGCAGTAATGTAATTGGTCCTCTGAAATAAAGGATGAACAACAAACATTCATCAATGGACTGCTGTTTTCCAGACTCTGAGCTAAGCAATGGTGATACAAAAATGAGACAAAAACACCATCCTTGCCCTCAAAAGCTCAAAATCTAATCAGGAACTCAGAATCTATAATGATTACATCAACCCTGAAACTCACACCTCCTCGGGCCCCTTTTGCCATAGGTCCCTCCCTTCTTCTGATAATAGAAGGTGGAGGGTATACAGTGGAGAGCTCTCCTAGATCCCTTATTGAAGGGGGAGGGTGCCCAGGGCAGCCATTTCATCATTTCCCACCAGGCTGTACTACAGTACAATGCTTTCAAACTCTCCCCATTCCTTTACAGCTTCTTTTTATGTGTTACATTCCCCCATTAGGGCAGCTAGGTGACACAGTGGGTTGAGTGCTGATACTGGAGTCAGGAAGACTTAGCCTCCTGAGTTCAAATCTGGCCTCAGACACTTATTAGCTGTGTGACCATGGGCCAGTCACTTACCCCTGTTCGCCTCAATTTCCTTATCTGTAAAATGAGCTGAAGAAGGAAATGCCAAATCACTCCAGTATCTTTGCCAAGAAAACCCCAAATGGGGTCATGAAGAGTCAGGTAACACTGAAAAATAACTACTTCTCCCATTAGCTTGTAAGCTCCTTTAGGGCAGGGGCTATCTTTTGCCAATCTTTGTATCTCCAGCATGCCTGGCATATAATAGGCTCATAATAAATATTTATTGACTTCCTGACAAAGCTATCAAGCAGTTAGCATCACTGACCAAAAAGTTGCCAAGTCTTGATTCCCTATTTTGTAGTTAAGTGACAAGGAAAGGCCTTTAAAAAGTATTTGAAGGTAAAAGCTCATAAGCCAAGGACTAGGAGTCCTACATTGGCTCCAAGGAAGAGCTGGTTTAGGAATTCAAACTATTGAAATATTGAAGACTCAGGGATGGATTTTTAACAAGGCATAATCTCCAACCTTTCCCACTTCTGACCCCATCTTCAGGCTCTATTCTACTCCAGTGGCTTATGGATGACAGCCAGAGTACCGTACTAATGGCTGCTTGGGTAAATCTCTTCTAAATCTCCCACCATCCAAACTACTTGCCTCCCCTTCCACACACACACACACACACGCACGCACACACACACACACGCACGCACACACACACACAGAGCAGAACACAGATAAGAGGCCAGCATATGTGATTTGGGTTCAGCACTTCTTAATCTAGTCTAAACATAATTTAGAAATAGACTATTTGTTTAGGAGGGGCGAGATGGGATGAAAATTTGGAACTCAAAATCTTATGGAAGTAAATGTTGAAAACTAAAAATAAATAAATAAAAATAACAACAAAAAGAAAGACTATTTGTCTCTCAAGTCTAATTGTCCCATTCCTTTTTTTTTTTTTAAGATTAGTCCACAGAATTTTCCAGATTCAGTCATGGAGTTAACTGCTGCAGACAGCTCATAAGAAGGTATGCCAAGCTTTTGACCAGTGTACCATGTTCAAAAAGATCCATAAATCCTTAAAATCTAACTACTTCACCTTTAGTCAAGTTTCATCTTTCCTTTCCTCTCTAAAGCATCTCCCCCCACCCAAGAAGTGAGTCACATAGCAATTTCCCCTTAGCGATGAATTTTCCTCTGCTTTGTCCCCCAGACAAAGACAAACACGAGGTCTCTGGCTTCCAATAACCACATGTTCTGGCACCATAGTAACCCAGGTGCACTATAGCCAGCACTTCATGACAATTAAATCAGGCAGGGCTGCACAAAACAATGTGAGGCAAACACAACCAGGAGTAAACCCAACAGGTGATTTCTATTAAGAAAGACACTCACAACAGAAATTTAAAGTGACAGCTCAGAATAAAAAAAGCAACAGCCCCTCCCATAGAACCAGTTAGCTAACAACACATGAATGAAATTACAGATCATTTTTGACATAGAATCCACAATATTGAAAGTTTACCAGAGGCTTCAGGAAGCTGCCAGGCCAATAGGGAATCCTTTTATAACAGGTGAAGAGATATGTGTGGCAACAATCTCTATTCCCCTTCAACATATTCTACTATTCCACACTTGACTCTTCAACTATGATTGTAGAGTTGCTGTTATTCCTTTTGAGGCAAGGAGATTTTCACAACTATGACTAAAGTTTGCTTCCTTGACTACCCCCTTCTACTATTCATCAAGGAGTATCACCTAAACAAGGCCATACTTTCCCTTGATTCTAAATATATGCATTTTTAATCTACACATTTAAGTAGTATAACAACCCACAAGGGAAGGAAATCAAATTACACACCATGCAAAGAAAGCTCAGAAAGTCCTGATTACTGATTAGAGAGAGAAAGTGTTTGATCGAATTGCAGAACTTTATGAAATGGCAAAATAGATCATAATAGTTAAGGGCTTATTACCATAGTGCTGCTCTCAGGGAAATGAAACCCATCAATGTACATTTTAATTAAAGCATGAAGTATTTTAAGTGAACTCTACAAACCACTTAGTCAGCAATTTCCCCACCCCTTTGTTTTTGTGGAAACAAACAAACAAAAAATAGAGTGATTTATTTGGCTGAAAATTGTTTATTGTCTAGAGACTAACCAAATGGGTCATTTATAGGGAATTTCTTGGAGTACCAAAGCCTTTATATATACTGATGGGGTGTTAGGACATTTGATGAATTTCATTTGAATTAAGAATAACCTAACCCTCACTGCCTATGTAATTTTGGGCAAGTTCCTTTCTGGAATTCTGTTTCTTCATATTTAAAATGACAGATTAGAGTGGGTAACTACTATGGTTCTTTCTAGCTCTATATAATTCTTTAATCCTGAAAAGTAAATATCAGTGAGTAACTTGAACATCTCAGCTCTCATGGCCTATTTCTGGAATAAACCATTTAGGACAGGCATTGTACAATGGATGTGTTACTGTGGATAACCACAAGGAATTATAGGCAGCTAGAAAATGATTGATTATCCTATAGCTATTGAAAGCTAATGCATATATTGTATATCAATTTAAATAGAATGTAAATCACCATTCTGACAAAGATTTTCACAGACCAGTAAGGTAAAACCCTGACATTTTAAACTAATCAAGTAAGAGGCAAAGCTGTTTAAAGATTACCTTTGGTGGTGGTGGGGTAAGTAGTGGTGGTCTGTGAACAATAACTCTGCTCCTAGCTGTTTGTGGGTTATACCTGGAGGTCAGCAAGTTTAAACACAATGACCTCTTTCTTAGGATAATAGCAAGGAATCTAGTTTCAAAATAAACTCAGTTATTTTATTGGACCCTCACACAGAGATTTTCAGTTGCAATGAGGCCTTCTGCCTGGCATTCTGCTTTCTAGATAATTGGACAAACTCGTTGCATTGAATACTGTCATCCTGCTTTGGAGGGAAAGGGAAAATGGCGTTCTATCACACACTGGTCTCCTGATTTCAGGGGAAAGTGATAAAGGCCATCCATCAGCTCCCCAAATTGGTCTTCTCACATAAGATGCCTTAGGCCTTGAGAAGACTCTACCATCAGGCCAGACTAATAGTGAGGTTGATGACTTACCTGAACATATTCCTCAATGTATAACAAATTTCCATCAAGTCAGAAACTTCCCTTCTCAGTGATTCTGAACCCCTATTTGTTACCATTAAATCCTGTTATTGATCACCTACTGCCCACCTTCTTATTCCTATTCCTCTCATTCTCTGCACCCACCTCCCCACATCCCACTGTAAAGCTACCCAGTTATTCCACTGTATTCTCTGGAAAGTCTGCTCCATAGGTAATAAACTAGCTTTCATCTATCTCTTTTCCTTTCCCATTTCTCACATTTTCTGACTCTGACTGAAACCTGGATCTTTCCTGTTGACACAGCCTTCCTCACCAATATTTCTAGCACTGATTGGCAGTTCACTCATTTCATTGACTCAGAGCACAGGAGTTGGGATACTTTTTGTTCCTTATTGCCATGTCCAGATTCTCCCTTTACCACCATCAATCAATATCGTCTCTTCTTTAAGGCAATCAAGTGGTACAGTGGACAGAATACTGGGCCTGGAGTCAGGAACACCTGAGTTCAAATCTGGCCTCAGACATTTACTAGCTATGTGACCCTGGGCAGATAGCTTTGTTATTTTAAAATATTTTTTATTTTTATTTTCAGTTCCAAATTCTTCCCTCCCTCTAACTATTCCCTACCCAATGATAATGAAAGTAATATAAAAACATTATACATATGAAGTCATGCAAAACATTGACACATTAGCCATGCTGGGGAGTGGTGAAAAGCAAGAAAAATAAAGTGAAAAAACATGCTTCAATCTTTATTCATAGTTTATCAGTTCTCTCCCTGGATGGAGCTGGGCCTTAGATCAGGAAGAGTTGAATTCAATTCAATCTTAAACACTTACAAGCTGTCTTGAGTCCTTTAGAATTTTTGTAGATAGTTGTATTGATCTGAGTAGCTAATTCTTTCACAATTGGTAATTGTTACAATTTTGCTGTTACTGTGTGCAATGTTCTCCTAGTTCTATTCACTTCACTTTGCATCAATTCATCTAAGCCTTCCCAGGTTTTCTGAAACCATTTTTTATAGCAAAATAGCATTCCATCACAATCACATACTAGAACTTGTTTAACCATTACCCAATTGCTGGGCATCCCCTGAGTTTCCAATTCTTTGTCACAACAAATAGAGTTGCGCAAACTATTATTATTTATTTGTATTAACTACCCAATCAAAATTCTGGTAGCAAATGTATACCAATATCTAGGACATTCTCCTTTCTTCATAGTCTTTATTCAATGTAAATATTGATATTCCTTCAAATTTTCTAACCTCCAAATTCCTCAACTTACTAATTTCCTATGATTTACTCTTCTACCAGCTACACACAGAGAATGTCATGCCTTTGATCTTGCCATAATCCACAAAATCACTAACTTCATTTTTTTATATAATTTGAAATTCTTTTATCTGCTGTCATTCCAACTCTCCCTCTGCCAGAATATTCTCCTTTCTCATCTCAACATTCTGGCTTTCTTCGAGTCACAAAATCCCACTTTCTGCAAGAAGCCTTTTCAGTTCTCCTTAACGCTAATACCTTCCTTCTTATTGATTATCTCCAACCTTGCATGTAATTTATTTGTACATTATTGTTTTCATATTCTCACTTTCCTTTAACTGCAGACTCCTTGAGCACAGGGACTCTCTTTTGGCTTTTATTTTTGTATCACCATTGCAGATGCTCAATAAATGCTTATTGACTGTCTAACATGATAAGTTGGAGCTAGGTTGGGTAATGAGTATTAATGACAACACCTGAATAAAAGCATAGAAAGCTTAAGAGCAGAATCAAGAGGCAATGTGCTTTAGTAAGAAGAACACTGGGTTTTGAAAAGATCAGTCTAGAAACTACAAATATATTCTTTCAAGCCTATGTGACCCTGCAGACGTCAGTTCTCCTATCTTGGAATCTATAAATGCTTTTCCACCTGGAAAATTAAGGTGATGGATCTGACGATTTCTTCAAAAAATAATGATTTCATTGAAAATGAATGTTATTTTTAAAAATCGTATGTCAAACAAAAACAATAGTTAAGGTATGTGTAAAATAGCACACTTAATCTTAGTCCAGAAGATTGACAGTCAGATCACATGATTTCTAATGTCCCTTCCAGCTCCACACTAATTTATATTAGTGGGAGTATAAAGAAAGGAATTAGACACTGCCACAGAGAGAGGGCAAAGTTCAGGAGCTGAAGGAAGAGGGAAGTAAGAGAGAAAAGTATTTTCTAAATTATTTACTTCTGCTCATATGTGACTTTGATCATTAGAGTCTTCACCATTTAAAAAAAAAAAATATATATATATATATATATATATATATATATATATATATATATCTCATCCTTCTAAACATTTTTTATGGTTTATTTTACACAGAAATTATTTTTTTCTTGGAAAAAATATCAACATGTGTTGTGTTATTATTATTTAAATGTTTCCAGTTGACCATTTTTCACAGACCAAATCCCCAACAGAGCATAGTCAGCCTGCATAGCACTGGTATCATATGTTCCATCTGGTCCAAGCCTTGCAATCAGCAGGCCCCTATATGGAGCAGCAGCTGAAGCCTCCATATGGGCTTCAGGTGTAGCCCCAGGTAGAAAGCATTGCCGGGAACCAGTCTGGAGGCTTTGAGGCATGGATGGTTGCCGGGAGCTGCACATCAGAAGAAGATGGCAACCGCTGTGCTAGATTCAGAGGGCAAAAGGTGTTCTTGGCCACTAGGTCTGTGTGGGGTTCCAGAAACAGTTGGGGGTCAAAAAGCAATGTGGAACTGCAAATGTCAGTGGCAGATGTAACATCCAAATGTTGTCCAGAGAAGAAAAGAACAACTATTTAGAGAAAGCTCTTTATTCCTATTTCTTGTGCCCTTCCCTTAGGACATCAGGGTGACTTATTTTTTTTCTTCAAATGCCATCAAGGCAAAGAAAAATGTTCCCTTTAAAATCTTAAAGACAATGGCATTCTAGTTTCAACTTTTCTTAGATTTGTTCAGTGGCTTCAGTTATTTTCCTTCTAACATGACTGCTAACAGATAAAATTGGCCCTTTTACTTTGCATTTAATAATAATAACATAGACATAGCTACAATAGCTATGCATTTATGTAATGAATAGCTAGCATTTATATAGCACTTACTATGTAGCAGACACTGTGTTAGAAGATTTACGATTATTATTTCATTTGATTCTCACACAATCCTGGGAGACAGGTGCTATTATTTTCTCCCTTTTGCAAGTGAAAAAACTGAAGCAAAAAGAAGTTAAGTGACTTGCCCTACATCATACTGCTTGTAAGTTTCTGAGATTAAATTTGAATTCAATTCTTCCTGATTCTAGTCCCAGCCCTCTATCCACCATACCACTTGGATGTGTGTGTGTATTCTTAATGTCATCTTATTTATTGATCTATCTGAGGCTTCTTCCCAAAATAGAGAAGCTCTAACAACCAGGAATGGGAAAGAAGAGGAATTCTTCTAGAGTCAATCAGTTAAGAAGCATTTCTTAAGGCCTCCATATGCTAGTCGTTGTGTTAGGTGTTACGTATGGAAAGACCAAGCTGAAACAGATCAATTATATTGAGAGAGGAATAAAGACATATATATATCAAGTCAACACAAGTTATATGGGGTGGGGTAGGGCTAGCAGCTGGGGCAGAGGTTAGGGCAGTGGGGGAATCAGGAAAGGCTTTGTGTAGAAAGTCTCATTTCAAGAATTTTGAAGGAAATAATGGATTCTAAGAGGGAGAGGTGAGGAAAGAGTTCATTCTAATCATAAAAGATCAGCCAATACAAAAACATGAAAAGAGTAGATATAGCATCATATGTGAAAAACAGGAAGAAGTTTGGTTTAGCTAGACTGAAGAATCAGGAAAGAAAATTAGATAAAATAAAGTTGGAAAGTATGTTGAGGTCAGATTGATAAAGGCTTTAAAAGCTAAGCAGTCAAGTTTACATCTGATCTTAGATACGACAGGGAAATACTAGAGTTTATTGATTAGCATAAGCAGGCTTGAACTTTAGGAAAATTATCTCAGTAGCTATTTGGGGGATGAATATGAATTAATGACGGAAAATGGTTTGTGCATAATGCTGGACAAGTGGCTGCCCAACTAAACAACCTCATACATTCAAGTGCTAGAGGCTCTAACACTTACTTAAGACAGAAGCATGAGGGTGTTCTGCATGGAACCTCTGCCAAGAGAATTTATCATAGGCAGCTTCAGAATATCTGTCTTAATAATAATTACATGTGTCTATGAACCTGTGACAACATCATTATGGGTAATCTCTCTCTATAGATGAAGACTGGGACCTATCCATTCCTTTTCATTCCTTGTGATTCTTGTCTTTTGTGTTTTGTTTTCTCCATCTGCTCTCTATGGAATAGTTGCAACATACCTCAGCTTTTGTTTGAACTTTATTAAATTGTGTTCTGGATCCTGTTAGTAAATCAAGCTGGATCCTGTTAGTAAATTTAAATATATAACTATCTGTATGCTGGATTATTAACAACAGTATAATGTAGATGGTAGGTGTTTGTATAATAAACATAGACGTGTGTGTGTGTGTGTGTGTGTGTGCGTGCGTGTGTGTGTGTGTGTGTACTAATTGACAGAAAGAATACTGGACATGGAATTAAATGAACAAAGATCCAATACAGCCTTTGATTAATTGCTGCCTGTATGATCTTAAATTGAATCTTTGGAGGCCTTAGTTTCCTCAATTATAGAATGGGGGGGGGTGTTGTATAAAATGGTGTCTGTGGTCTCTTCCAGCTACAAATATGTGATATTTTGAATAAATGTACACTTACATGCATGCATGTATGTGTGCATGTATGTATATGGCTATAATAATGTAAAGTGCTTAGCATAGTGCTTGGCATATATTAAGTGCTTAATAAATGCTTATTCCCTTCCTTTCCCTACATATACATACAAATTGAAATGTTCATTTGCTTTTGACTGACTTTTGTCAGTCATCAATTACAAATTACAGTGAAGAACTTTGTGACTCTCAGTGATATTCAATACAATTTATGTGCACTTATAGTTATTGTCCTTCATTTTCAAAGAGGACCAAAATGACACATATAAAATATAATCATGTGTACACATATACATGCATACATGGATAATATAAAAGTGTAGGATAATACAATATGTACAGCATTTTCTAAAGCCATTTGCTCCGAATCTTACTTTTATTAGAGTGTTGTGTTGCAACTAGAAAGAAATTTAAGTGTTTTGTGGATGGCCCCAAACTTTTGCTCTGTTCTGGAAGGGGGTTTTCTTTGATCTTAATAATTTCTCAAAATCCTATATTCTTGAGTGATTAAAAAATCCTCAAAACAACTAATCTGTGAGGCAGGTAGTTCAAATATTAGCACTCTCACATGATGGAGACCCAGAAAAAGTGAAGTAACATTCCCAGGGTCACATCATAGCAGGTTTCAGAGCCGAGATTCAAATCCAGATCTGTTTTGACTACTGACTCAATGCTTTAACCACCAAGCACCACTGCTTCTCATCAGGACAGGCTTTCTGAACCAAAGGAGAACATTAAGAGGTTTCTTTTAGAAGACTTTTAGGGGGATAGACCAGGGGTTGGGGAACCTGTGGCCTCTGGGCCACACGTGTCCTTCTAGGTCTCCGGGTGCAGCCTTTTGACTGTGTCCAAGTTTTACAGAACAAATCCTTTTATTAAAAAGATTTGTTCTGTGAAGTTTAGATTCAGTCAGAAGACTTCACTTGAGAACCTAGAGGGTCACATGTGGCCTTGAGGCTGTGGCTTCCCCACCTTGGAATAGACCCCATAAGTCTGATACATTTAACTCTAAGCTCTGAAAGCAGGACATTTGAATGTCTTTTTGTTGCCTCCTTTGCTGATCTCAAGGAACTTAATAAAGCAGAATTTCTTGAATCAATCTAAGCACCTTCATATGGGCAAAGCCTCTTTGTACTTTGTATGCCTGCCTGCACTATGTTATTACTTTAAATATTAGGTTCCTATGAGACAAGTTAGATCAGCTCTGTTTATTTAATGGTGCCCAGTTCTTAGTCAATACTTTGCATGGAGAAATTTTCATAATTGATTCCTTTTATTGTACAGATTGGGAAGGAAGGACATTCCATTTTTTACTTAAAGGGAAGATGAAGAAGAAGTCTAAGAAAACAAAGTTAGAAATCAGACCTTTGAGGTATAGTAGAGGAAACAGAGTAGCCCAGAGGGAGAATGAGATGTTTTGGAAAGTAGTAAGCTACATGAAGCAGGAATGAAGGAGGAACAGTCCTTCCAGACCTCAGATTATATTATATCAGAGCAAGCCTTTTGGCATAGGTTAAGAAATATATGAATGGAACAACAGCAAAAAAGATAAATTCAACAGGCTAGATAACAGAGAATTAGAAATAATGGAACTCAATATTCCAATGTTCAATAAGGCTGAAAACGTAAATGTTCTAGGAACTCCCTGTTTAATAGGAACTGCTGGGAAAACTGGAAAGCAGTATGGAAGAAAATCAGCATAGACCTACATCTTAAACCATATTCAACAATATTTTTTTTTTAAAATGTTATCTGAATACTGAGGATCATAGTATAAGTACTTAGGTTCTAATGGGAGAATACAAAATCTAAAGGGGCAATAGGGGAGGCGGAGCCAAGATGGCTGAGTAAAGGCAGGTACTCCCTTGAGCTCTCCCCCAAACCCCTCCAAATACCATTAAAATGATTCTAAAGAAATTCTAGAACAGCAGAACCCATGAAAAGATGGAGTGAAACAAATTTTCAGCCCAAGACAACTTGGAAGTTCAGCAGGAAAGGTCTTTTGACCAGAGTAAGAATGGAGCATAGTCCATTGCAGGTCATGGCAGCACAATGCTGGCCCCAGCAAACCAGGAGCAGACCTTGGGAATGACTGAATCAGCAGTGGCAGTGGCAGCAGCTACTTCTGGATGGTGATTATTTCTTCTTTTTTAATTAGTTAATTAATTAATTTATTTTTGCTTTTCAACATTCACTTCCATAAACTTTTGAGTTTTAAATTTTCTCTACATCCTTCCCCTCCCTTCTCCCCAAGATGGCATGCAATCTGATATAGGCTTTGTATATATCTGCTTATTAAACATGTTTTCACATTAGTCATGTTGTAAACAAGAGTTAGAGCAATATGGGAGGAAACATGTGAAAGTAGAAACAAAACAAAACAAAACAAAAAAGAAAGCAAATAGTATGCTTTGATCTGCATTCAGACTCCATAGTGCTTTCTCTGCATGTGGATAGCATTTTCCATCATGAGTCTTTTGGAATTGTCCTAGATCATTGTATTGCTGAGAAGAGATAAGTCTATCAAAGATAGTCATCACACAATGTGGCTGTTACTGTGTGCAATGTTTTGTTTCTGCTCACATCACTCAGTATCAATCTCTATGTCTTTCCAGGTTTTTCTGAAGTCTGCCTGCTCATCGTTTCTTACAGCACAATAGTATTCAATTGAATTCATATACCAAATACCTTGTTAAGCTATTTCCCAATTGATGGACATCCTCTCAAATCCCAGTTCTTGGCCACCACAAAAAGAGCTGCTATAAATATTTTTGTACATGTGGGTCCTTTTCCCATTTGTATGATCTCTTTGGGATACAGCCCTAGAAGTGGTATTGCTGGGTCAAAGGGTATTCACAGTTTTATAGCCCTTTGGGCATAGCTCCAAATTGTTCTCTAGCATGGTTGGATCAGTTCACAACTCCACCAACAATGCATTAGTGTTCCCATTTTCCCACATCTTCTCCAGCATTTATCATTTTCCTGTTATGTCACGTTAGCCCATCTGACAGGTATGATGTTGTACCTCAGAGTTGTCCTGATTTTCATTTCTCTAATCAATAGTGATTTAGAGCATTTTCTCATATGATTATAGATGGTTTCAATTTCTTTATCTGGAAACTGTCTGTTCATATCCTTTGACCAATTATCAATTAGAGAATGACTCATATTCTTACTAATTCTACTTAGTTCTCTATATATTTTAGAAATGAGGCCCAGTTGTAAAAATTCTTTCCCAGTTTTCTGTTCCCTTACTACTCTTGGTTGCATTGGCTTTGTTTGTACAAAAACTTTTCAATTTAATGGAATAAAAATTTTCCATTTTGCATTTCATTATGTTCTCTATCTCTTGTTTGGTCATAAATTCTTCCATTCTTCATAAATCTGACAGATGAACTATTCCTTGCTCTCCCAATATGCTTATAGTATCAGCCTTTATAACTAAATGGTGTACCCATTTTGACTCTATTTTGGTATACGGTGTAAGATGTTGGTTTATACTCAGTTTTTACCATACTATTTTCCCAACAGTTTTTGTCAACTAATGAGTTCTTATCCCAGAAGCTGGGGTCTTTGGGTTTATCAAAGAGTAGATTACTATAGTCATTGATTACTGTGTCTTGTGTACCTAACCTATTTCACTGATCTACTATTCTATTTCTTAGAGGTTTTGTAATTGTAATTGTAATGTGTTTTTTAATTGTGTTCATATAGTTCCTGGGTTTGTTTTGGCAGGTAGACTCCCAAACATTTTATGACGTCTATAGTAACTTTAAGTGGAATTTCTCTATCTCTTGCTATTGAGTTTTGTTAGTAACATATATAGAAATGCTGATGATTTATGTGGGTTTATTTTATTTCCTGCAACTATGCTAAAATTGTTTATTATTTCAAACAGTTTTTACTTGATTCTCTAGGATTCTCTAAGTATATCATCTGCAAAGAGCGATAGTTTTGTTTTTCTTTGCCTATTCTAACAGCTTCAATTTATTTTTCTTCCCTTATTGCTAAAGCTAACTTTTGTAATATGATACTGAACAACTGTGGTGATAATGGACATCTTTTTTCATCTCTGGCCTTATTGGAAATGCTTCTAGCTTATCCCCATTACATATAATGCTTCCTGAAGGTTTTAGGTAGATGCCACTTACCGTTTTAAGGAAGACTCAATTTATTCCTATTCTCTCTAGTGTTTTTTAATAGGAATGGGTGTTGTATTTTGTCAAAAGCTTTTTCTGCATCTATTGAGATAATTATGTGGTTGCTGTTAGTTTTGTTGTTGACATGATCAACAATGCTGATAGTTTTCCTAATATTGAACCAGCCTTGCATTCCTGGTATAAATCCTACCTGGTCATAGTATATTAGTCTCATGATAAGTTGCTGTAGTCTTTTTGCTAACATTTCATTTCATTTCATTTCATTTCATTTCATTTCTTTCTTTCTTTCTTTTTCTTTCTTTCTTTCTTTCTTTCTTTCTTTCTTTCTTTCTTTCTTTCTTTCTTTCTTTCTTTCTTTCTTTCTTTCTTTCTTTCTTTCTTTCTTTTGCATCTATATTCATTAGACAGATTGGTCTGTCATTTTCTTTCTCTGTTTTTACTCTTCCCAGTTTAGGTAACAGTACCATATTTGTATCATAAAAAGAATTTGGTAGGACTCCTTCTTTGCCTATTTTCCCAAACAATTCTATTTAGTATTGGAACTAATTATTCTTTAAACATTTGATAGAATTCACTTGTCAATACATCTGGCCCTGAAGAATTTTTTCTAGGGAGTTCATTGATGGCTTGTTCAATTTCTTTTTCTGAAATTGGGTTATTTAAATATTTTACTTCCTCTTCTGTTAATCTGGGTAATTTATATTTTTGTAAATATTCATCCATTTCATTAAGATTGTCCATTTTTGTGGCATACAGTTGGGCAAAATAGTTCCTAATTATTGTTTTAATTTCCTCTTCACTGGTGGTGAATTCATCTTTTTTATTTTTGATAGTGATAATTTGTTTTCCTTCTTTCTTTTTTTCATTAAATTAATCAAAGGTTTATTTATTTTATTGGATTTTTCATAAAACTAGCTTTTAATTTTATTTCTTAGTTCAATAGTTTTCTTAATTTCAATTTTCTTAATTTCCCCTTTGATTTTCAGAATTTCTAATTTGGTATTTAATTGGGGATTTAATTTTTTCTTTTTCTAACTTTTTAGTTTCATGCCCAATTCATTGATCTCCTCTTTATTTTATTCATATAAACATTTAGTGATATAAAACTTCCCCTAAGAACTGCTTTTGCTACATCCCATAAGTTTTGATATGTTGTCTCATTATTGTCATTCTCTTGCATGAAGTTATTGATTGTTTCTATGATCCATTGTTTGACCTACTCATTCTTTAGGATTAGATCATTTAGTTTCCTATTAAATTTTAGTCTATCTTTCCATGGCCCTTTGTTATATATACTCTTTTGCATTCAATCATTTTTTTTTTTTTGGTGAGGCAATTGGGATTAAGGTGACTTGCCCAAGGTCACACAGCTAGTAAGTGTTATGTATCTGAGTCCAGATTTGAACTCAGGTCCTCCTGACCTCAGGGCCTGTGCTCTATCCACTGCACCACTTAGCCGCCCCTGCATTCAATCATTCTTTACAGTAACTTAGAACAATGGCCAAATACGCTTTGACCTAGCAATACCACTATTAGGTCTGTATCCCAAAAGAGACTGAAAAAAAGCAAAAGGAACCGTATGTACAAAATTATTTATAGTGGCTCTTTTGGGGGGGGTAAAGAATTGGAAATTGAGGGAATGTCCATCAATTGGGGAATGGATGAACAATTCGTGGTTTGTGATTATTATGGAATACTATTTTACTATAAGAAATGATGAACAGGATGCTCTCAGAAAAATCTGTAAAGACTAGCATGAACTGATGCAAAGTCAAATGTACTATGTACAACGTAACAGCAATATTGTAAGATGATCAGCTGTGAATGACTTCTCCATTCTCACAATGCAATGATCCAAGACAACTCTGAAGGACTTATGATAAAAAAAAATGCTATCCATCCCCAGAAAAAGAACTGGTGGTGTCTGAATACAGTTTGCACATTTTTTTTCAGTTTCCTTATTTTTCTTGAGTTTTTTTTTTTGCCTGCATTTTCTTTCACAACATGACTATTATGGCTATGTTTTGCATGACTACACATGTATAACCTATATCGAATTGTCTGCCTTGTCACTGAGGAGTGGGTGGGGAGGGAGAAAGGGAGAGAATTTGTAACTCAAAGTTTTAAAAACAAATGTTAAAAATGCTTTTATATGTAACTGGGGAAAATAAATTACTAAAATAATACAAAAAAAGATGTAATGGACAGTGGGAGATACAATGGGTGACATGTAAGTAGCTGGAGGCCCGGACCTTCAGTAATATAAGGCAAAATCTCTAGGGAATGGCAAGGCTGAGATGGAGCAGGATTGTCTTTCTCTAAAGTTTGGATTAAGAGGTAACTATAGCTGTTTACTTCTGCCTTAACAATTGATATTGGAAAGAGATTGTTAATCTACTCCCTTATGGCACCATTTAACTTCCCCATGGTTAAATCAAGTCTGAGTCTGTGACTCATTTGCAGTTTTCTTGGGACAGATACTAGAATAATTTGCCATTTCCTACTCCAGCTCATTTTACAAATGAGAAAACTGAGTCAAACAAGGGTAAGTGATTGTCCAGCTAGTAAGTGTCTGGGGTCAGATTTGAACTTGGATTTGAAATTGGATTACTTTCCTTATTTGTAATTCTATAACTCTACCATTGTCTTTATTCCCTCTAATTTTCTTTCAGACATGCACAGAGAATATAGACTTACACAAACTTATCAGTAACCTCTTTCTTTTTAAAATTTTTTATTTAACATTTTATTTTCCTCAATTACATGTAAAAACAATTTTTAACATTCATTTTCAAAGCTTTGAGTTCCAAATTTGCTCCCTTCCTCCTGCCTGACGCCCCCCCCCATTAAGAAGGCAAGCAATTTGATATAGGTTAAACATGTGTAGTCATATAAAACATATTTTTATATTAGTCATGTTGTAAAAGAAAACATAGACAAAAATCAAGAAAAACAACGAAAGTTTAAAAATGTGCTTTGATCTGTATTCAGACACCCTCAGTTCTTTGTCTGGGGATGGTTAGCATTTTTCATCATTAGTCCTTCAAAGCTGTCTTGGATCATTGTATCACTGAGAATAGCTAAGTCATTCATAGCTGATCATCTTACAATACTGCTGTTACTTTGTACACAGTACATTTTATTTACATCAGTTCATGTAAGTCTTTCCAGGTTTTTCTGAGGGCATCTTGCTTATCATGTGTTATAGCACAATAATATGTCATCATAATCATATTGCACAAACTATTCAGCTATTCTCCAATTGATGTTCATCCTCCCAATATCCAACTCACTGACAATAGAAAAGAATCACTATAAATATTTTTGTACATATAGGACATTTTTCCTTTTTAATCTTTTTTTGGGATACAGATCTATTAGTGGCACTGCTAGGTCAAAGAGTATGCATGATTTTTATAGTGAATATAATAGGCATGAGGTAGTGCCTCAGAATTATTTCAATTTGCATTCCTCTAGTCAATAGCAATTTAGAGCACCTTCTCATATTCCTATAAATAGCTTTGACTACTTCATCTGAAACCTGTTCAAATCTCTTGATCAATTATCAATTGAAGAATTGTTACTATTTCTATAAATTTGACTCAGCTCTCCATATATCTGAAAAATGAGGCCTTTATCAGTGAAGCTTGCTTTAATTTTTTTCACATTTATGATTGCTAAATACATATCTTTCCATCCTATTCCTCCCCCAGGTTATTTTATTCTTGCTCTTCTTTTACCCGTCCTCCTCAAAATAGTTTTGCTTCAGACTGCCCCCTTCTCCAATCTGCCCTCTCTTATATCACTCTCTTTTCTTATCCCCTTCTCCTCCTATTTCTACACCCACTTTAATGTGTATGTTATTCTCTCTTTGACCCAATTCTGATGAGAGTAAGGTTCACTCACTCCCCACCATTTCTTACATCTTCCCCTCCATTGTAAAGCCTTTTTCTTGCCTCTTTTACGTGAGATAATTTACCCCATTCTTACTCTCTCTTTGTTTTTCTACCAGTGCATTACTTTCTCACCCCTTAATTCTGTATTTTTAGATATCATCCCTTTCTATTCAACTCACACCTGTGCACTTTCTATATATGCTCCTAAATGCCCTAATAATGAGGAAGTTTTTATGAGCTAGAAGTATCATCTTCCCATGTACAAATGTACACTATTTAACCTTATTAAGTTCCTTATGATTTCCTTTTCCTGTTTACCTTTTTATGCTTCTCTTGAGTCTTGTATTTGAAAGTCAAATTTTCTATTCAGCTCTGGTCTTTTCATTGAGAATGTTTGAAAGTCCTCTATCTCATTGAATATCCATCCCCCCAGAAGGATTATACTCAGTTTTGCTGGGTAGGTGATTCTTGGTTGTAATCCTAGTTCCTTTGCCCTCTGGAATATCATATTCCAAGCCCTGTCATCTTTTAATGTAGACGCTGATAAATCTTGTGTTATCCTACCTGTGGCTCCCCAATACTTGAATCATTTCTTTCTAGTTCCTTGTGATATTTTCTTCTTGACCTGGGAGCTCTGGAATTTGGCTATAATATTTCTGGGAGTTTTCATTTTGGGAACCCTTTTGGTAGGGGAATGGTGGATTCTTTCAATGTCTATTTTACCCTCTGGTTCTAGAATATCAGGGCAGTTTTCCTTGATCATTTCTGAAAGATAATGTCTAGGCTCTTTTTTTTTTATCATGGTTTTCAGATAGTCCAAAAAATTTTAAATTCTCTCTCCTGGGTTTATTCTCCAGGTCAGTTGTTTTTCTATTGAGATATTTCACATCTTCTATTTTTCTTTCTTTTGGTTTTGTTTTTTATTGTTTCTTGATTTCTCATAAAGTCATTAGCTTACATTTGCTCTATTCTAATATTTAAGGAATTATTTTCTTCAGTGAGCTTTTGGACCTCCTTTTGCATTTGGCCAATTCTACCTTTTAAGATCTCTTTTTTTTTTTTAGTAAATTTTTGTGCATCATTTTCCATTTCACCAATTCTACTTCTGAAGGAATTCTTCTCCTCATGGCTTTTTGGACCTCTTTTGCCATTTGGCCTAGTCTGTTTTTTAAGGTGTTATTTTCTTTAGTATTTTTTTGGTTGTCCTTTACCAAGCTGTTGACTCATTTTTCATGATTGTTTTGTATCATGTTCATTTTCCTCTACCTCTCTTACTTGATTTTCAAAATTCTTTTTTGAGCTCTTCCATGGCCTGAGACCAATTGATAATTTTCTTGGAGGCTTTGGATGTTGGAACTTTGACTTTCTTATCTTCTTGTGCATGTGTGTGTGTGTGTGTGTGTGTGTGTGTGTGTGTGTGTGAGAGAGAGAGAGAGAGAGAGAGAGAGAGAGAGAGAGAGAGAGAGAGAGAGAGAGAGAGAGAGAGAGAGAGAGAGAGAGAGAAATGAGAAAGAAGAAAATAGAATGATGGGATGGAGGGAAATACACAGTTAGTAATCATAGCTGTGGATGTGAATGAGATAAACTTAGCCATAAAAATCCATAAAACAGAAGAAGATAGCAGAATGAATTAGAAACCAGAATCCAATAATATGTTACTTACAAGAGATAACCAATTAATGGATTTTTGGCAAATGGGATTTTTGTTAAGGTGCCAGCCAGTCCAGTCCACACTAGATCTGATCATGTACCTCTGTTAATAAGATAAATAAATGAATAAACAAACAAATAAATACTTGAGCATGACTCCCACAATATTTAGAAAGTATGTACATGTGCTATTGTCATATTAATTATGAGCATCATAAACCAAACAAAAATAGAAATATAAACAGTATGAAAAAAGAAGAAATAATATTTGATCCTAGAGTCAAGAGATTCTGAATTGGTTTAAAGGAGATAGCAACAGAAGATGGGTATAAATACTAGCAGAAAGATAGCCCTTTTTCAGGCCACTTCTCCATAACCCCAAACATAATCAGGCACATAAACATGATGCCTATATATTTCTTGCCCTATAGAGATATACACATAAGCTCCATTTTTGTTTTGTTTGCTTATGAGCTCTTTTTTTTAGTGAGGCAATTGGGGTTAAGTGACTTGCCCAGGGTCACATAGCTAGTAAGTGTCAAGTGTCTGAGCCCAAATTTGAACTCAAGTCCTCCTGATTCCAGGGTCAGTGCTATATCTACTGTACCACCTCGCTCCCCTGCTTGGAGAGCTCTTGAACTGAGACTGGAAACCTAGCTAATTCTCTCCTTAAAAAGGAGGGAGAGAAAAGGAGAAGTCTTTCTGGAAAGAAAGTCAAGGGCATGGAGGGATGAGAAGGAGCCTGTGGTGGACCTCTCCACTTTAGAGAAGTCCTAACTGCTGCCACACACCTGTGCTGCCAGCACTGCTACCACTATTGGGTAGCCACCTACCACATTCCTGAAACAATTGAAAGAGATTCCAGCCTCCACTTCCACTGTGCTTTCATTATCATGATAGAGTGTATGGGGAGGGTGCAAGCACGGTGATGGTGGTAGTGGTGGAGGGGTGCCTATACCATGAAGAAGCCACCAAAGGGCATGCAGGAGACTATAGCTGCCAGTTTACTGAGAATTATAATGCTGATGTTCCCTATTTTTTATTTTATTTTGTATAAAGTAAACATAGAAGATACAACCTAAAACCTAGGTAAAATCAGGCTTACTTACCCTGGCAAGCTGCCATATTCTGGCAGTAACTGGTTGGTAAAGGGAAAAAAAAATCCCTCCTCCACCCCTCATTGAAGTACTACGTCACATGGAGAGCTGAAGGAACAAGAAGAGAAGATTTGAAAGTGTCACCAATCCCACTCTGTTTCTGTATCTTTGTCTCCATATCTGTCTGTCTGTGTGTCTCTCTTCCCCCCCCCCCCCAGCTACTGCTATTCTCTCTTAAGAAGATGAGGGACTGAGCTTCTGGTTAGTTCCAAAGATTTCTAAGTAGGAAAACACAAGTGAGTCTCTGGTACGACATATAAACTCAAAAGAAATTTGGAACTGTTATATGATCCAGTCCAATCTTCTTACTTGACAGAGAAAGAAACTGAGGCTCTGAGAGGTTTCAGTGACATAAGATACACAACTAGTAAGTAGAAGACTACAAGCTAGTACTAGACTCTGTTAACTCCTAGGCCTGTAATATCAGCTTATTGACGTGAGGGAGATAGCATAAGGGAGAAAGGAAAGGCAGAATAGAGCAAAACCAAGGCTGATGTTGCTATGGCAATTGGGGTTGAACAGAGTATTTTCTCCTCTCCCCTTTGATACTCTGGAGCTGTCTCACACATCAAGGAACACAGCTGTGACAGTGCTGAGTGCTACTCTGGGGGTGGATAGACATATGTTTGGTCACCTCCAAGAGACTGTGATGGAAGACAGAGAAAATTTTGGTTTCATCTAAGGTTCTTTCCTCACATTATTCTGTGGTACCCCAATCAGATTGTAAATGCATTATTTCAGCTTATCACCCTGGATGGACCATGGCATATAGACGAATAGAAAGAATGCTATGCTTGCCTCTACACTGCTGACACCCATCCTCCTTACTTGCCATGTTTTCAAGAGCTCTTGAATATTGATATAAACCATTGCTCTCTGATCAAATAAGATAATATTTGTAAAATGTGTTAGAACAGTGCCTGGCACATAGTACATACTTAATAAATGTTTGTACATTTATTACTTCCCTTACTTTTTCCCTGTGAGCAATATATTGCAAAGAATCATGTACTATTAGAAACATAAAGGATGACATGCATGGTAGTACCAGCCTTGTAGTTCTTTCTGCTGGGGATGCTGAGACTGGAAGATCACTTGAGTCTAAGAGTTCTGACCTGCAGTAGGGCTAAAACTGATCCAGTGTCTACAAATCTAGCACCATTTGGTGACATCGAGCCATCAGTCTAAGGAGGAGTGAATGTTGCCCGGTTGGAAAAAATGGAACAAATTAAAGATTCTGTGATCAGCATGGGGACCAGGCTACTATACTTCCAGCCAGAGTGAGATAGGGATAGTCAATCGTAAAAATGAAACAAAACAACAACAACAACAACAAAACCAAACCCAAAGAGGCCTAAGTGAACATCTATCGCAATCTCCTTAATGTGCAGAGCAGGAAAGAGGTTTGTAATCACAGGTCATAGTGCTTGGAATACTGTAGGTGCTTGACTGATAAAGCCATAGGTCTAACGTTGAAAAGGAACTCTGAGGCTATCTAGTTTAACTCATTAAATTTATACAGAAGGAAACTGAAGTCCAGAGAGGTTAAGTGACTGCTCAAGGTTGCACATCACAATTATGACAATAGACTATTGCAACAGTTTAAGCGTGTAAATGTTCAAAACATTTGTTATAAGAAAAAAAAAATTGGGATAGGAGTCAGAAAGTCTGGATTCTTCTACCGACAAAGCTGTGTGATTTTAAGCAAGGCATGTCAATGTCTCAGTTACTTTATCAATAAAATGAGAAAGCTGGACTAAATGAACTTATATGGCTCAGATATACCATGATTCTGTGATTCAATCTGATGACCACCAAATACAAAAACAAGAACCCCACGTACATATGGTCCTGCACTCAATTACCATCCCATTCACTTTCTAAGCAATTTTTTAACTAGTATCAGGTATTCTCTGCCTCAAGAGCAGCTAGATGGTAGAATGGATAGAGTACCAGGTTTGGAGTTGGGAAGACTCATCTTCTTGAGTGCAAATCTGGCATCAGACACATCCTAGCTGTGTGACCCTGTACAAGTCACTTAACCCTGTTTGCCTCTGTTTCTTCATTTATAAAATGAACTGGAGAAGGATGGAGAAGGAAATGGCAGTATCTCTGCCATGAAAACTCCAAATGGACTCCTAAAGAACTGGAAAAGATTGAAAATGACCCAGCTACAACAACATCTGCCTTATCTTTATCAAGAAAACTTGAGATGGTCATCTGTGTTACTGATTTTTTAAAGTTACATATCCATCTTAATTTTGTTTCAATGATACATTAAAATAGACCTGTTGCTCAAAAATCAGACACAATTCTACCATTTTAATTTCTACCTTAAAAAAAGCAAGTAATATGTGAGAAAACTATGATGTTTTTACCACATTACAATTTTATCACATTCAGTAGTTGCTTCACAGAAGCACACTTTAATAAATAGATCATTGGACTAAAAGTCAGGACAGCTGGGTTGGAATCTAGACCTTCACTGCTTATTAGCTGTGTATGATCATGGGCATATCAGTTAATCTCTCAGTGTCATTTTCTTCATCTGTGAAATGGGTATAAAAACTGAACTAGCTATTCTATGGGGTTATTATGTAGAAAGGAATTTGAAAACCTTAAAACATTATCAGAAAGGCTGCCAGTTGGCACAGTGGATAGCATATTGGACTTGGAGTCAGGAAGACCTAAGTTCAAAACGAACTCCAAATACTTAACTGTGTGCCCCAGGGTGAGTTACCCAACCTTTTCAGCCTCAGTTTCCTCATCTGTAAAATGGAGATAATATTAGCACCTCTTTATTAGGATTCTTGTGAGAAAAAAAGAGGTAATATTTATTGTGCACTTTTGCAACCCTTAACAAACTGTATAAATGCTAGCTCTTATTAGCTAGCTATAACATGGGTTATTATTGTAAAAAAAAAAAGGAAAATTAGTTGGCATCAAGGATGTACCATATCCTATCACATAATAGTACATATTAGATTAAGACACACAAATGTGACTTATTTTATTGAATTAACATTGAATCATTCTAAAAGACATTACAGTATGTTGAAAAGAATACTCCACCAGGAAAAAATAAGTATGAGTTTTAATCCTTGCTCTGCCATAAATTCATTGAGTATGGACAAATCATTTAATCTTTCTATTCTCAGCTGTCTCATCTGTAAAACAGAAATGCTACATAAACACACATACACACACACACACACACACACACACACACATGCACACGACCAGGAAGACATGAATTAGGCTATGCTTAAGAGCCATATTATAATGGGCCTCCACATGAATTAATCCACAGGTTCTGGCATTCTATATCAATTTAATTCAACAAACTTTTATTTGGTGCTATGACGTATAAAGACTTGAGATGTGCTGTGGCACAATAGAGAAGGGATTGGTTTTAGTCAGAAACACCTGGGCCTAAATCAATCCTCAGCATAGAGTAGCTTTATGAGGTGGAGTTAAGTGACTTAACCTTTCACCACTTCAGTAAGCTCTCTTAGGTTTTTTACGTTACAAAATGTTTTTACCTCACGCCATATTGTCTCTCAGAAACAGTGTGTACAGGAAACACTTTAGTTCCCCTTTCCACCCAGTAGAATCTGGATTTGAATGTCACTAGTATTCACTGGAATGCTAAGCAAAAGTTTAAAAAAATAGCAAGAGTTGGTAGTTATATTATACATTCCTAGAAACATCTCTGAGGCTATACTTATACATTAACATCGGATTGCTTAATTCAGTATTCTAAGGATGTGTGTTCTCAACTTTGTCTTGATTCCTTCCACTCACAAAAAATGAACAATTAAAAAAAATCCCTACATGGCTTAGTCGACATTCCATGGCTTGATGATTCATTACTTGGTGACCAATTCCCACTCCCCTAGATGAGTCTTCAGCTGACAGACATACAGTCAATCTCCAAGTCCATAATGGAAGCTGATACTAATTGAATTTTTCCTTCCATTGTGGAGGACAAATACTGGGGCAAAAGGTCAATAACCATTTGGAATTTGAAAGTTAAATGCAAAGTTCTCTGAAATGTTTAAGCTGTTTGGTGGTGGGGGTTTCAGAGAGAGATGTGCAACATGAAGGGAAACTGAAATGGATACAATACTTAGTTATTTTATCATGTTTTATAGCTTTCAAGCAAGTTTATGAGTTTAGGACTCATCCTCCTTAGTTCAAATCTCTCCTCAGACATTTAGTAGCTGTGTGACCATGGGAAAGTCACTTAACCCTGTTTGCCTCAGTTCCTCATCTTTAGAACGAACTGGAAAAGGAAATAGCAAACCACTTCAGTATCTTTGCCGAGAAAACCCCAAATGGGGTCATGAAAGAGTCAGACTTGACTGAAAGGATTCAACAATAATAACAAATGTCTTCATACTCATGAACACAAACACACACATGTTTTTAGTTTCTTCCTCTCACTCTTCTCTCTCTGGTACTGAAAAGGCAGACACGAAACTGGCATTACCTATCAGTTGTTGGTAACTAACCTGATTCGTTGGAAGGAAGGCATTAATGAGTCACTGGGGTCTGTGGGTAAAGTTGGCATGAAAACCAGGTATGGGTTATCCAATGACTCACAGTTTCCCTTCCCCCCACCCCAGAACATAATTTTAGAAGACAAGGGCAAATATTGCAATTAAAAAGGAGTCCTGAAAAAATAGACAGTGTGCTGATTTTTGAGTCAGAGGTCTTGGGTTCAAATCTTGATTCTTCCATTTACTACCTGTGTGACCTCATTAGTGCAAGAGATAAAGTGCACCCAAATGCCTTTAGGTCAAAAAATTTGACAAAGAGACCTCCCTAGTTCCTTCCAACTCTAAATCTATAATTCCTCTATGGACAAATGCTTTCCTTTTCATCCTCCCACCCCACCCCCACATTGGCATGGGAACAGAGCCTCCTCAGCTCTAAACTCATATTAACTGTGAGAAAGCTCCTGGTCCTTGGTAATTACTGGCCTTCGTGATTTAGCCATGAATCCTACAAGGAGATAGATAGGAAATGTTCTTGATTCTGCAACTGGAAAGCTGAGTCTGTGCTGAGTCTGGAGAACTCAGAGTAGGGTTTAATTGATATCCTGAAAACATACAGCATCACCTCTATCTTGCTCCATTGACATCTGGCAATCAGGCCCCAGGAGTGACTCCTACCACTTACATTAAGGTAGTCTGTGGTTCTGCATTTCAAGAATTGCAACTCATCCTCTAATAGGGAAGATTTTACTTTACATGGCTCTGCACATCACGCTACTTCCTAATCATCTCCAAACCATGTCTCTTGCACTCCAACCCCCTACCTCCTCCCAGCAGAACTCAGGCTTTGGTTCCTGAAACATTGAGCTCTGAGCAATGAGCTTTCCCCTTATTTGCTAAAGAAACGCGTCACATCCTGGGCATTTCCAAACCATGCTACCAAGTGTGCTTCTTTGTTCTCTCCCGCTTCATTTCCAACTCTAGCTCTTCTTATGTGTATTGACATATTAGAATATAAATTCTTTGAAGGCAGAGACTCTCTGATTCTTTTTGTATCCTTAATGCTTAGCACAGAGACTGCCATATAGTAAGAACTTTTTATATATATAATTTATGAGGTTCTACCCATATACTTACTTATAATAATAAAACTGTAAATAGAAGTATCTAAAAACAATGACATTTACTGAGATGGCAACACAAGCATCTTTGTAACAAAACCTTCCCCTCACAAATTTGGATTACACAAATTATGGAAAGCATAATTCCATAATTAAATACAATTAGAGTGGTAAGAGTGGTCATAAACTTGGAATATGCTGAACGACAAGCACCAGCTTAGGGAATACAAGTGTCCAAGGCAACTCACACATCTGGACCTAAAGACCCCTCATGTCCTTCCCTTCTCATGGCATGCTCATGCTGCCATGCTTTTTATCTAGGTCTCTGCTGGACTTATCACTCAACTGGACTTTCTGGATTTGTTCCTTCTCACAGTTCAACTCATAATGGTCAGGGTTTGGTCTCTTTTCAACTCACAAAATCCACATTCCTCGGAACAATTTCCTCTCTTCTGTCACTGACAAAGTACCTCCTATCTCATACCTTGACTTATTGAGTTTACCCTTTATTGGATATGGTGTCTCCTAAAGGTTTCACTGCAAGACTCCGTGAACAGTGAAGAGGTAGAGAAGCCCCTTGTCCCCCAAATAAGGAATAATTCCCTCTCAAGGGCTGAGTTGTTTTTTCATACACGATCTCTGCCAGAACTCATACCCCTTACATCTATCTGCAATCTCAGTTGACTCCAGAGAGATGCTATCCTGCTTTTTAAAGAGTCAAGAGACTTTTATCTGAGTCTTGGCTAGAAGCTCTCTGATTTCACTGATTTTGACTGAAGGATAATATCCACATACTTCAAAAAAGTGTGAGAGTAGAAATTCCTTTTTAAGGCTTCATTTAATACCTCATTGTTTCTATTACTTGTCCCTTATTAATGTGAGGGGAAATTAATTGATAAGAGTGTACTAATCAACAATGCCTTCCTACTCACCACCAAACGTGCTTAATAATAATGATGTAATTCTTTTTTTTCAGAAACAAGGTTTTAAAGAAACTCTCCCATTAAAAAAAATACAAAATAAATGGATTTGATGAACTCATATAGTTTAACACAAGGGACATACACCATCATCATACTTCATAGCATAACTAGATAAATAGATAATATCCCCAATTACATTTTCTAAATTCACTCAGCTCACATTAATTACCAAACATTTTTGCACAATGTTTTTGTTACTTGTGTGCTTTGGAAGACAAAAACAGTTTCCAAATCTATGTCACCAAATATTTTACATATATACTCACACATACATACATACACATAAATATATACATATGTAAGTTTATATTAATATAGATGTTTATATGTTATATATATGCTTGTTTTTACATACATGTATACAAACATACAATAAACACAAGCATCCTAGAAAACCTTCCCCCTCATAAATTTCCATAATTAAATATAATTACAGTGGGATGAGTGGAGATAAAGTCAGAATACACTAATAGCAAGCACTAACACACACATATATAAATACATGCATGCATACATAAAACCAGTCCAGAAATGAGAAGAACTGAGTTAAGGTCCTACCTCTGACATTCATTGGCTTTGCAATACTGGACAAGATTCTTTACCTCTCTGTGCTCATATATTTTCTAAAGCTAGAGGTTCAGAGGAAAATATATTGATTGTGGAATAAAAAGATCTGGATGTGAGTCTTACCTCAGGCATTTATAATCTGTGTGATCATGAAGAATTCCTCCACGGACCTCAAGTTCCTCATTTGTGAAGGGAGGAGGTTGGACCAGCTAGCCTCTAAGGCTCCTTCCAGATCTACTTCTATTGTTTATATCATAAGCTGTGTAATATTGCTTTGATCTTCAATGGAAGACAGTATTTACTTATCTAGAGTTAAATTGCGTGGTCCTAACAGAACTCATATTTGGATAACAATATGCACTTCACAGAAAAATAAGCTTATAACAGCCCAGTGAGGTAGACAGTGTAATTGTTTTCTCCATTTTCCATGTGAGGAAATGGTGGTTCACAGAGGACAAAGTGACTTGTCCACATTCACATAATAAGTTTTGGAGCTAGGCCTGGATCTCCAGTCTTCTAGCACCAAAGTCCTCCACATTTTCCATCATAGAAAACTCCATTTCTGTAAACACTTGAAAAGAGAAAAGCTCAAATTCAAAATGATGTGTAACATCATACCATCACACAAAATGAGGACAGGTGCATAAGAGTTTCTCATGAAAGATGAAAGTGAGATCTCAGGTTCAGCTTTCTTCTGAAAGAATCCTGGCAAGGTGAGTGAATCTCAACATGTTCATGTACATTATTGTTATTATTTAAATTAATAAAGTACATTCAGTCAGCTTCTGAATCCATTAGTAAGAACAAATACACATTTAAATATTTATTATTATCTAAGACTGTGGTCATACACTTCCTGGTCCTCCCACATCCATCTGGCACATGATTGACTAAACAGATGGGTGTTGCACCTAGTTCCCTAAGCCAGAATATATGTGTTTCAAATTAAGAAAAAAAAAAACTGCAGAAGCAAAGAGTAACTTTTCTTCTTCTGTATTAGCAGGAAATTTCCTGCTGTTTTGAGCTTCATAGGATTTTAGAGCTGATAAAACCCTTAGAACTCAAAGTTGAACTCCTCATTTCATCAGAGAGAGAGCTGAGACTAAGAGAAAAAAGTAACCCTCCAAGGTTGCACTGTGGTTTGTAGCCGAGACAGAAAAGAATTCAAGGTATAGATCAGAAAACTTTCTTTTTCTCTAAGCAATAGACTCTGTGTGGTTGCACATGGGAAGATGGTTTAAATAGTCATCTAGGAACCAGGAGAGAGGAAAAATGACTTATAGTTTGGGGGCCCTAAAGTTCCAGGCTTTGAATTGCTTTTAACGGAAATGAATACACCTATCTCAATACAACATACAGGCTAAAAGATGCTAATGCTGACAAAAAAGTTTTTATGTTGTTCATTGTTGTCGCTGAGTTGTTTCAGTCATGTCTGAGTCTTAATGACCCCAATTTGGGCTTTTCTTGGCAAAGATAGTGAAGTGGTTTTCTATTTCCTTTTCCAGCTCATTTTATAGATGAAGAAACTGAGGTAAACTATGTTAAATGACTTGCCCAAGGTCACACAGCTAATAAGTGTCTGAGGCTGGATTTGAATTCAATAAGATGAGTTTTGTTGACTTGAGGTCCAGCTTTCTATAACAATATGCACTTCATAGAAAAATAAACTTATAACAGTCCAGTGAAATAGGCAGTGTAATTGTTATCTAGCTGCTCCCTAATAAAAAGAAGGCTCCAAATGTGGTGAGGGCAGTCACTTATGAAGGTAATTTTCAATGTCAGATAACTAATACTGGGATCAACAAAGTGACCTAAATAAAGTTTCACCAGATGATTATGGCTCAAAGTTAGGATTTAGGGGCCATCAAATAATCAAAGACCTAATTAGGGTCTCCTCAATGCTCAGGATCTAGATTAGGTATTACTGAAAGGCCAAGATTTAAATTAGAGTTGACTAAAGCCTCATAACCACCCTCTCCCCATTCTTTCTCAATTACAAATGATTCTTCAACTTCCTATCCAAATACTGCTAAAGGGATGGAGAACCAATTTTTAGTGGAAAGAGAGTAACAAGAAGGAAAGACCAGCTCTAGGATGAATCTCACCCCCAATCACAGCATTGGTAATATGCTTGGACACTTAAAGAGCCAGCCCTATAAACACAGGTGACAGAGATACCTCCTCTCATTATTGTCAATATCATCATCATCTTCAACATCATCATCACAACTAACATTTATATAGCATGTACTATGTACCGGACAATGTGCTAAGTCTTTTACAATTATTATCTTATTTGATTCTCACAATAACGCTGGGAAGTAGGTGCTATTATTATCCCCCTTTTACAGATGAGGAAACTGAGGCAAAGAGGGGTTAAATGACTTGCTATGGTTACATAGCTAGTAAGTTTTGGAGGCTGGTTTAAAACTCATGTCTTCCTGACTCCAGACCTGGCACTCTATCCACAGTACTGATTACTGTCTACAGAGGCATTTCTACTTCCTTTTGGGGATCCTAGGGATTGGTGGAAATGAATGGGAATAGTAGGATTGAGAAGAGAGGGATATGTTGGATGTAGAGCCTAGATATGAGTACCATGACTACTATGACTATGACAACAACAGCAGACATAGCAACAAGAACAACAACAACAATTACTATCACTACCACCACCACTACCACCACCACAACACCACCACCACCACCACCACTACTACTACTACTACTACTACTACTACTACTACTACTACTACTACTACTACTACTACTACTGCTACTGCTACTACTATGGCTACTACTAATATTATTGCAGTTTGCAAATAACTCTTCCAATATCGATCCATTTGAGTTTAGGTGTTATTATCCCTACTACTGTAATGCAAAAGAGATTCACAGAGGTGAAGGGATTTGTCTATCATATAGATAATAAACAGTAGATCAAAGATGGAAAGACAATATTCTTATCCTAAGCCTAGCCCTCTTTCTACTATAGCAGGAGTCCTTAAACTGGGGTCTGCAGGCTTGATTTTTTAAAATTAATAACATTTCAATATAATTGGTTTCTTTTGCAACTCTATGGATTTTATTTTATGCACTTAAAAACATTATTCTGAGAAGGGGACTGTAAGCTTAACCAGATTCCAAATACACACACACATGTATACATATATGCACATGTATACATATATACATACATATATCTGTACCTATGTATTATACAAGTAAGTATTATTGTGATAATGATTGTCAAATGTGAAATTCAATGGTTTAAAAAATGTGTTCAACCTAATTTAATAATCTGTTCTTTAGCAGAGCAAAACCTTCTTCAAAGCTAACTTCCAGTTGGCATGAGAAAAATAATTAGAAGCCTCCAGCTTAGGCTCATACATTAAGAATTATAAATGACCTTAGACATCACCTAGTCTAATTCCCTCAGTGTATCAGTGAAGAAACCGAGATTGTTGAGATTCTAGACTCGCCCAAGGTCACATATGTAGTAAATGACACAGCCAGCATTTGAACACAGGGACTCTGATTCAAAATCCAATTTCTTTCCACTGTATCATGCTGATTGATAGGTTGCCTTGGTTCATCATGTTTGGAATGGGAACTACTTCAAACTGTCCATTCAGATTTTGGAAGGGAACTCCAATTTTCTGAACTTTGAGCTTCAATAGAATTGAAGTTTACCATGTCTTCAATCTTCAAGTGAGAGCATTTTCCTTTCATTGCTTGCCTGGTCCTTATTTAGAATGCATTCTTTCTGAATTAAATTTGCTTCTCAAAACAATGGTGCATATAAAAAATAGAAAAGTCTTATGAAATTAGAAGCCCAAGATATCAAAGTCCTAGGAGTCATGTGAAATTTCAAAAACAATTTTTCCTTGTGGCATTAGATGTATCTTGGAAAGAACAGAAATAGCTTGTTTGAGTGTTTAATAATTTGATTGCTCAAAAATTTGTAAAGAGCCACCCTAATATGTGTGCTCACCAAAATCTTCATCTGTTAGTTTTACAAACTAGACTTACAATCTTAAGGAACAAATTACTTCTTTTTGTTTCATTGAGAAGAGAATACTGGCTCTGGAGTCACAAGATCCAAGTTCAAATTTTTACTACGTCTGTGACCATGAACAAGAATCAGAACATAAGTTTATCTAAGGATGTGATCTCCCTGGGTTTCAATTTCCTTCTCTGTAATATAAGAAAGTTGAAATAGTTGGACTTGAGTTGACCTCCAAATCTATCATCCTATCAGTCAATGCTTTTGCGATGAGTGATTGTACAGGACACGTGCCAAATTATACTTACTGATTTCAGTGAATTATTTGTGGTATATCAGGGTTAGGCATTTTTGATATGATGAATGGCCAGGTTGCTTTTTGCTGCCCATATGTGATAAGCAGTCAGATTCTTTGCGGATGGCTGGCCAAATGAATAGGAAGATCCAGTGACTCACTGGAATGTTAAAAAGGAAATAATTCTGCCCCTGCCTCTCCTTTTGAGCCTGACAGTTGTATCATGTAGCTCTGGGACTTACTATGAAGGATAAGCTAGAGTGGCCCTTCTCTTCAGCATGTTGACTGCTCACCTAGAATAGGGGGTTCAGTATAATTTTGAGCCATTGTCTTCCTTTTCTGTTTCATTTTTTCCTTTCCTCAAATGGGAACTGAGTATCAATCTTGATATGGATACGTCTTGACTTGGATGCACCTTTCTAAATTTAAGTGGTCCAAAAGTCCTGGGCTATTTGGGTAACATTCACAGGGGTGAAGAATTCTACATCAAAAAAGACAAAAAACAAGATGAGAAGCCCAGTCTTGGCTTATTTACCAGAGGACATAGACTTTGATGAGGGACAGTTCATAGTGCATGAGGTAAAATGCAGCAGTTCCTTATCAACCATCCCACAGACTGCTTTCCTGGCTAGGTTTAGTGTCTACTTTCTAGGAGACTATCACAGAAGTTATAAGTTAAATGACAGAATTCTGTTTTATCTTTCAGTCAGTGTGCACATGTGTTTTGTGTTGACATTACTTTTGAGCGTAGGAAACAAATGCCTATCCCATGCTGGATTTATTTTTTATACTGAGTATTTTTTTGCCCTTTCCTGTGCAGTGACCCTAAACATGAAACAAAACTGAAGTCTTAAGCAATTTCCTCCTAGGGCACTGAGTGATGGGCTTAATGAGCTAAGTTGTTATTTTTCAGTAGTATCCAACTCTTCACCACCCCATTGAAATTTTCTTGGCAAAGATACTGGGGTGGTGTGCTGTTTCTTTTTCCAACTCATTTTACAGATGAGAAAACAGAGGCAAACAGGGTTAAGTGACTTGCCAAGGGTCACACAGATAAGTATCTGAGGCCAGATTTGAACTCAGGAAGGTTAGGTTTTTTTTGACTCCAGACCTGCTACGATATCCATTGCTCTACCTACCTGCCTAGTTAATGAACTAAGAAGTATTAGAAAAGGAGTTTATCCCAGGATTGAACTTTGGACTGCATGAGCAAAAGGGGCCCTGAGTTTGAAAGAAAGAGAGGTGAATATTCTACCTCCTTGTGACCCATTATCTTTTTTTATTGTTAAGTTTTGATAGCCAATCAATGGCAGCTAGTTTGTGCTCAGCCTGAAGTTAGGAAGACTTTTTATGATAGGGATACTATCTTTCATAATAAACAAAACAAAATACATAACAATCACATCTTGAGTCAATGGTAATGGTTTAAATTTGCTGATGAATCACAAAAATGACAACACTGGAAGTTAAATGAATATCTTCCCCTCCTCCCCCCATACTCTTCCTGACAATGAATAGTTTAAGGGAGAAAATCCTGTAAAGGTCTATACTCAGTAAGAAACAAAACAAAACAAACAAACAAACAGAAAAAAAAAACACTTAGACTTAGAAAGTTAGGAAATCAGCATATGGGAGGTAGAAAGTTAAATGTAATAATTAGGTAAAGACATTTAGTTAATACTTAAAGTCAGCACATGTCTACAACATTGTGCCATCTGAGTACTCCTCAATAGTAGGAATGGCACCATGAGAATTATTTGTTTTCCTGTAATACCCTGGTTTCAGAATGCCTGATTCCCCTGGAATATCAGAATATCAGAATCCTGGCCAGCAGCATGTTTTGTGCCTTGGATCTTGACAAAGAAAATGAGCCATAGAATTTGAATTTGAAGGGATCATAGAAATCTTCTAGCTTATTCTTCTTTTAACTAACCAATTAATTAATTAATTTTTAGTTTTCAACATTCACTTCCATAAGATTTTGATCTCCCCTTCCCCTTTCTCCTCCCCTCTGCCCCAAGACAGATGGAGGAATCATGAAAATGAAGCAATAAAACAAAACGAGGAAAAGGAGAGCAAATAGTATGTTTCCATCTGTATTCAGACTCCATATTTCTTTCTCTGAGTGTGGATAGCAATTTCCATCATGGATCTTTTGGATTTGTCTTAGATTCTTGTGTTGCTGTGAAGAGCCAAGTCTATCAAAGTCAGTCATCCCATAATGTGGCTGTTACTGTGTACAATATTCTCCTGGTTCTGCTCATTTCACTCTGCATCAGTTCATGTAAGTCTGTCCAAGTTTTTTTGAAGTCTGCCTGCTCATCATTTCTTATAGCACAATAATATTCCATTGCATTCATATACCACAATTTGTTCAGCCATTCCCAAATTGATGGGCACCCTCTCAATTTCCAATTTTTTTTCCACCACAAAAAGAGCTGGTATAAATATTTTTTGTACTCGTGGATCCTCTTCCCATTTATATGATCTCTTTGGGATATAGACCTAGAAGTGGTATTGCTGAATCAAAGTGTATGAACAATTTTATAGCCCTTTGGGCATAGTTCCCAAATTGCTCTCCAGAATGGTTGGATCATTTCACAACTCCACCAACAATGTATTAGTTTCCAATTTTCCCACATTTATCATTTTCCTGTTTTTTCATGTTATCCAATCTGATAGGTGTGATGTGGTACCTTAGAGTCATTTTGATTTGCATTTCTCTAATCAAGAGTGATTTAGAACATTTTTTTCATATGTCTATAGATAGCTTTAATCTCTTTGAAAACTGCCTGTTCATATCCTTTGACTATTTATCAGTTGGGGAGTGAGTTGTATTCTTATAAATTCGACTCAGTTCTACATATATTTTAGAAATGAGCCTTTATCAGAGACAGTGATTTTAAAAATTCCGCGCTGCCACCCTCCTCCCCCCCAACCCCTCGTTTTCTGCTTCCCTCCTAATCTTGGATGCATTGGCTTTGTCTGTGCAAAACTTTTTCAATTTAAAGTAATTGAAATTGTTCATTTTGCATTTCATAATGTTCTCTATCTCTTGTTTGGTCATAAATTCTTCTCTTCTCCATAGATCTGAAAGGTAAACTATTCCTTGCTCTACTAGTTTGATTGTAGTATCAGTCCTTGTATCTAAATCATGTATCCATTTTGACTTTATCTTGGTATAGGGTATAAGATGCTGGTCTTCTGCCATACATTTTTCCAGTTTTCCCAGCAGCTTTTGCTAAATAGTGATTTCTTATCCCAGAAACTGGAGTCTTTGGATTTATCAAATAGTAGATTAGTATAGTCATTGACTGTTGTATCTTGCATACCTAACCTATTCCTCTGATCCACCATTCTATTTCTTAGAAATTCTGATGATAGCTGCTTTTTTAAGATCAGGTACAGCTAGACTACCTTCCTTTGCATTTCTTTTCATTTGTTCCTTTGATATTATATGGTTTTTGTCCTTCCAGATGAATTTTATTACTGTTTTTTTTCTAGTTCTATAAAATATTTTTTGGCAGTTTGATTGGTATGGCACTGAATAAATAACTTACGTAGAATTGTCATTTTTATTGTATTAGCTCAGTCTACCCATGAGCAACTGATTTTTTTTCCAATTATTTAGCTCTGACTTCATTTGTGTGAAATAGACTATCCTTCTAATTGTATAGATAGTAAAACCAAGGGTAAGGGAGATTAAGAGACTTGTCCAAAAGCACACAGGTAGAAAATAGAGCTAAGATTCAAACACAGGTCTTCTGACTTCACATTCTAGTACACACAAAGGGACTCTCACTTAAAATATTAGATTTTCACATCTACCATAAAGTAAATTATCAAGCTAAATACTCAAAGGCATAACAAGACAAACCAATGGGAAATTGTAGGCATGGACTCACAAGCAATCAACACAATTTTACACATTATTTTAGGACTAAGTCAATATCTATGAACTAAGTACAAAGTGTGTGCAATACATTATGATAGGTTTTGTGAAAGAATGAGCTTCATAAGGATAAATTAGGATTTAATTAAGAATGAATATAAAAGCATTTGTTATATTCTAGGCACTATGCTAATCACTGGAAATCCAAATAACAGCCACTGTCCTCTGAGATATTACATTCCAATAGAGGGGTACATGATATTTAGGATAGTAGTGGCCAGGGAATAGTGTTTTAGTCTGAAGAATTCTAGGGATTGTGAATTGGGCCATAAGGCAACTAATTGATATTCCATTTCTAGAAGTAATAATATTATTTATTTGATAACTGCCTAGAACAGGGGGATTTAAAACATAAAATGGAGGGTATGGGAAAGTTAATGTTAGAGAATATAGTAACATGGTTAGGGTGGGTTACTGGATGCTATGAGAAGCAGAATATGGTCTAGTAAACTGGGTAAAGTTGAATTGGCTCACCAACAAAGGAAGCAGCTCACACCTAGGCTTATGTTCTGAAGGATAGCTGCCCACCCCCACCCCCACCCCCCCGAGTCTGGAGGGCTTGATTAACCTGGAAGAACCGAATTTATGAGATTATTTGAATTGTCATACAGTAACTGGCCAAAACAGATTATAGCAAAATGAAAAATTCAGTCAGCCAGCCAACAGTTTGTTCTACGCTATGCAAGCATTTTGAACAGCTAGAGGGAACCCTGGATAGACCTCAGTTAATTTGCCTTTGTATGTGGACTTGGTGGAACCAAAGCTAGATAGGAACTTAACTAAGATTTAAGTCTAACCTACCCCACCCCCACCCTCTAGACATCTCTCAGAGATCAAAATGATGTAAGGGGAATTTTGTCCCTGAGGTGCTAAGAAAAATGTTTGTACATTTGTTCTTGCTATATCTTTGAAGTATTTCTCACAGAAATTCTAGTCAATGAGCATTTACTAAGCACCTACTATGTGTCATGCACTGTGCTAAGCACTAGGGATACAAAGAAAGACCAAAAAAAACCCTGCTCTGGAGAAACAGTTTAATGGGGATAAAAATCCTTTTGTAAAAGGGAATTAATTATCTTCTTAATGATTGGGAAAGGAAGGGATGGAGGGAGGGAGGGAGAGAACTTTGAACAAAAAAAAAAGTAAAGTAAAAAAACAGTTAATTGATTCCAAGTGGTTAGATGAACTTGAGTTCTTGTTACTGCTTCCTAAAAAATGAAAAGAAATTCAGGCAGAGGGGGCTTCAGTGAATTACATTAGGGGAAAAAAAGCACCAACATATTCATTAGGATAGTCTGGTACCCTGAGGGGGTGATGTGATGTCGGGCCCTCAGAGAGTGGGCCCAAAGCATATCCAAGACATATATGAAGTAGATGGTGATTCTCCTATTGATGTCAGTATGATAGTCAGAGACTTTGGAAATGTTGCTGAATATTTTGGAAGAGAGGAGCTAATGTGGGAAGAGTACTATACTTTTATACCTTTTATATCGTGTAACTACTCCATGTATCAGATGAAGTTTTTTTTCCCCCATCGGTTATATCTCAGGGTCCACACTAATATTCTTATCTGAGGTCTCATTATAGCATAGTGAGGAAACTGGGTTATGGAAATAACACTGGTAGACACTAACAAGATATCAAGTTTTCTAGTCCTGACCCAGTGATGGAATGTGTGCCTGTCATCTCTAATGACATCATTATAATTTAGCTGTTGAATTTGTTGACCATCAAAACTCATGTCAACAAGTATCTATTAAACACCTCTTATGTACCAGATACTAAACTAAACAGGGTATGCAAAGAAAGGCAAATGGACAGTTCCTATTCTTAAGAAAGTCACAGTCTAATGAGGTAGAGGCCAACATGCAAACAATTACAGAAAAAAAAACACATGTAGATAGCATGATAAGCTGTAGATAATTTCAGAGGGAAAATCTTAGCATTAAGGGGGTTCAGGAAAGGCTTCTTGAAGAAGGTGACATTTTTGCTGAGACTTAAAGGCCAGGTAAGCCAAGAGATAGAGATGGGAAGGGAGGGATTTTCAGATATGGAGGACAGCCAGTGAAAATGTACCAAGTTGAGAGCTGGAGTGTCTTGTTCAAAGTATATGGAGAAGAGTAAGGCTAGAAACAGGAAAGGACCAGGTTATAAATGGCTTTGAAGGACAACCAGATTATTACATATTTGATTATTTTTTTTTAATTTTTCTTAAATTTATTTATTTTTAGTTTTCAACATTTACTTCCACAAGATTTTGAGTTTCAAAGTTTCATCTCACCCTTTCCCCCATCCCAAGATGGCATGCATTCTGAATATCCATTCCCCTAATCTGTCCTCCCTTCTATCTCTCCCCTATTTCTCTTATCCCCTTCCCCTTCTACTTTCCTGTAGGGCGGGATAGATTTCTGTACCCCATTTCCTGTATTTATTTCCCAGTTGCATGTGAAAACATTTTTTTAAACATGTTTTTAAAACTTTGCGTTCCAAATTTTCTCCCTTCCTCTCTCCCCACCCACCCTCATTGAAAAGCAACTCAATATAGGTTATACATGTGCAGTTATACAAAACACTTCCATAGTAGACATGTTGTGAAAAACTGACTCTACTTCCCTTAATCCTAAACTGCCCCCCATTTATTCTATTCTTTTCTTTCTTTTGACCCTGTCCCTCCTCTGATTACCCCCTTTCCAAATCTGCCTTCCTCTCTGTCATCCCCCTGCTCTCTTGTCCCCTTCTCCCTTTTCCTGTAGGGTAAGACAGATTTCCATACCCAATTGAATGTGTATGTTATTCCCTCCTTAAGCCAAATCCTATGAGAATAAGATACTCATTCCTCTCACTTCCCCTGTTTCCCCTCCACTGTAGAGACTTTTCTTTTCTGTTTTTTTTTTGAGATAATTTACCCCTTCTACCTCTCCCTTTCTCCTTCTCCAGTATAATCCTCTCTCACCCCTTAATTTTATTCTCCAGATATGATCCCTTCATCTTCAACTCACCCTGTTCCCTCTATCTATCTATCTATCTATCTATCTATCTATCTATCTATCTATCTATCTATCTATCTATACATACATATATTTTTTTCCTCCAACTACCCTAATACTGACAAAGGTCTCATGAGTTATAAATATCATCTTTCCATGCAGGAATGTAAACAGTTCCACCTTAATAAGTCACTTATGATTTCTCTGTCCTGTTTACCTCTTCATGTTCCACTTGAGTCTTGTATTTGAAAGTCAAATTTTCTATTCAGAATGCTTGAAAGTCCTCTGTTTCACTGAATGACCATTTTTACCCCTGAAGGATTATACTCAGTTTTGCTGGGTAGGTGATTCTTGGTTGTAATCCTATCTCCTTTGCCCTCCAGAATATTATATTCCATGCCCTGTGGTCCTTTAATGTAGAAGCTGCTAAATCTTGTGTTATCCTGATTGTGTTTCCACAATACTTGAATTGTTTCTTTCTGGCTGCTTGTAATATTTTCTTGACCTGGGAACTCTAGAATTTGGCTACAATATTCCTAGGAGTTTTCCTTTGGGGATCTCTTTCAGGAGGAGATCAGTGGATTCTTTCAATTTCTATTTTGCCCTCTGGTTCTAAAATATCAGGGCAGTTTTCCTTGATAATTTCTTGAAAGATGATGTCTAGGCTCTTTTTTTGATCATGGCTTTCAGATAGTCCAATAATTTTTAAATTCTCTCTCCTGGATCTATTTTCCAGGTCAGTTGTTTTTCCAATGAGATATTTCACATTGTTTTCTAATTTTTCATTCTTTTGGATTTGTTTTACAGTGTCTTGATTTCTCATAAAGTCACTATCTTCCAATTGCTCTATTCTAATTTTTAAGGAAATTTTCTTCAGTAAGCTTTTGGACTTCCTTTTCCATTTGGCCAATTTTGCTTTTTAGGGCATTCTTCTCCTCATTGGCTTTTTGGACCTCTTTTGCCATTTGGGTTAGGCTATTTTTTAAGGTGTTATTTTCTTCAGTATTTTTTGGGTCTCCTTTAGCAAGCTGTTGACTTGTTTTTCATGATTTTCTTGCATCACTCTCATTTCTCTTCCCAGTTTTTCCTCTACTTCCCTTACTTGCTTCTCAAAATCCCTTTTGAGCTCTTTCAAGGCCTCCTGGGACTGATTCATATTTTTGTTGGAGGCTTTGGATGTGTGAGCTTTGACTTTGTTGTCTTCTTCTGGTTGTATGTTTTGATCTTCTTTGTTACCAAAGAGATTCTATGTCTGACACTTCTTGAGGTTTGCTCTTGATCCTAGCCAATTACTTGTGTTATAAACTATTAAGGTAGAGGTCTGCTTCCAATGTGGAGAATGTACTGTCCCAAACTTCGGGGATTTGTGTAGCTGTTTTCAGAGATACTTGTAGGGACCTGTAAATTTTCAATTCTTCCAAGGTAGTGTGATAAGGGGTGAGGTGTTTACTTCTTTCCTGGCCTGTGCTCTGGTCTATGAGTGCCCATAAGCACTCTTTTCTGTCTTGGAACTATTAGGAAGATTTCTTCTGCATAGCCACTACAAGCTCCACCATGCCAGCGCTCCTCTTTACCCCAGGACTGTCACCCAAAACTGTGACCCAGACCCAAGCATGGGCAAAGCAAGAGATTCCTGCCTTAGCACTGGCAAAGAGATCCCTGCACTGATCCTCTGATCAGTCACCCAATTCCCAACTCAGTCTGTGTGCCAGAAGCTCAGGAGGCAGCCATTGCCCTGGGCCAAGCTCTTTTGGGAACTGAGGCTGAGACCTAGCTTCTCTCTCACCATAGGAACAGATTTTTCCCACTGACCTTCTAATTTGTCTTTGGCATTCCTGGATGGAGAAGTCTGGAAACTGCTGTAGCTGCCTGTGATTCAGTCCTCTGAGGCCTGCTCCAGGTTCACTGAGGCCTGCCCGCCCAGTCTGAACTGCGCTCTTCTCCCTGCACGGCATGATATACCCTTCTGATCAACCATCCAGGCTGTCTTGGGCTGGACATTTGCTTCACTCTGTCTTTTTGTGGATTCTACTGCTTTAGAATTTGTTCAGAGCCATATTTATAGGTTTGGGGCAGAGGTTTGGGAGGGAGCTCGAGCAAGTCACTGCTTTCACTCCACCATCTTGGCTCTGCCCTGCATATTTGATTATGAGAGTAACAGGGAGCCCCCAGAGTTTATAAAGTTGGAGGGGGGGAGGGGAACATGGTACTATGTAACATTATAGGAAGATCACTTAGTTAGCTGAGTGGAGGATGGACTAAAGTGGGGAGATACTTCAGGTAGGAAGATCAATGAGAAGGCTATTGTAGTGGTCCAGCCATGAGGTAATAAGGGTATGAGCAGGGTCGTAGAAGTGTCAGAGAAGGGAAAGGGGCATCTAGGAGAGATGTCATGAAGGTATAAATAACAGGACTTGATAAATGATTGGATGTGGAGTCTGAGAGTGAGAAGTTGAGAAAACCTAAATTGTGAATCTGGGTGACTGGGAGGATAATGATACCTTTGACAGCAATGAGGAACCTAGGAAAAGAGGAGGGATTTGGGGAAAGATAATGAGTTCAACTTTGGATATTCTGAATTTGAGGTGTTTGTGAGATATCTAGTTTGTTACATCCAAGAGACAGTTGAGATGTGAGACTATAGGTCAGGTGAGAAATTAAGGCTGGGCAAACAGATCTGAGCATCATCCACAAAGAGATGGGAACTGATGATATCACTAAGTTAAAGTGTATAGAGAAAAGAGAACAGGCCCACAACAGATTCTTGGGGTGGGGAAGTACCCATGATTAGTGGATGTAACCTAGACACAGTTCGAGTAATGGAGACTGAAAAGGAGTGGTTAGGCAGGTAGGAAGAGTACCAGGAAAGGAGTGTCATGAAAATATAGAAAAGATAAGCATGTCAAGGAAAAGAGAGTGATTGACAAGGTTAAAGGAAGCCAAAAAAAAAATCAAGGTAGGATGAGACGAGAAAAGATTTGGTGATTAAGGCATCAATGGTAAATTTGAAGAGAGCTGTTTTAGTTGAATGATGAGGTCAGAAACTGGATAGCAGGAAATCAAGAAAATGAGAAGAAAGGAAATGGAGGCATCTATTGTAGACAGCTTTCTCAAGGAGGTTAATCATAAAAATGAGGAAAGATAATGGTAGATAGTAGGGATGGATAGATCAAATGAAGTAGTTTTTTGAGGATAGAGGAGTCAGAGACTTTTTTTTTTGTAGGCAACAATGAAGCAATGACTATGTAGGAAGAAATAGAAGATTAATGAAAGTGCAGGGATAATAGAGAGAGAAATATACTGGTGAAAAAAAGATGTGGGGCACTCTGGGAAGATGGTGGAGTAGGTCAGAAATTTCCACGTTCTCCAGATTGCCTCAACAAGCAGGAAATCTCCATGAAATGAATGTAGAGAAAAAATAAAGGGATAAAGCAGTTGTCCTCCTAAGACATCTTGAGAGGACCTCAGAGAAGACTCCAGGGCTGAGATTTGGTCTGAGTGAAGTAAACACTTCTAGACTGACTCTACTGAATCAACAAACAGCTGGCTGGGAGTTAAGTAGCTTAAGCCTCAAGAAATTTCACCTTGACTTTCACAACATTCACAGCCTCAAGAAATCTCACCTCAGGAACTTTTACCTCAGCCTCAGGAGCTTTTACCTCACAAACTTTCATCTAAAGAATGGCAGACAGCTTAGTGAGGGAAGATTGATGCCTGCTGTTTCCACAAGTCAGGCCTAGCAGTGCTGACCAAATGTGATCCTGGGCTATGGCTGTGGGTGAGGAGGAGCGAGCACATACTTGGTGAGTGGAATACCACAGGGAGCAGAGCACATGCCCAATGATTGCTATATCACAGGGAGCAAGAACATTTTTGGCATAAGGCAGCTGGGGCTTAGGGGAGGAAGAGAGAAATCTTTGAGGTTGAACCCCAGGAGAGAATTCAGAAAACAATAAGAAGGACCTGAGGCCTAGGACAGACAACATTACCCACAACTTGTGATTAAAACTTGATAATAAAAAATATTAAGATGCTAAAGATAAAATAACAAATTAAAATAAAAATGAGTAGGCAAAAGGAAAAGAACCCAATCATTGATAGCTGCTTTGTTGTAAAAGAAGATCTGGGTTAACAGAGGAAAATAGTGAGGTAAAAATAAAGCCACTCCTAACCTAAAGAGTCACATCAAATGGGCACAAGCCCAATAAGAAACCTTGGAAGAACCTAAAAAGGAATTAAAAAATCAAATAAGACAGAATGAGGAAAAATTATTAAAAACCAATTCAAGAAAATTATGAAAGTAAAGTTAAACAATTAGAAAAAGATACAAAATCATAAGGAAGAAAATTTTGAAAAAGGAATTAAAAAATAAAGAAAGAATGAATTAAAAGTTAGAAAAACTCCATGAAAATTATGAAAAGAAGGTTATGCAATTAGAAAAGGAGATTAAAAAATCTTTTTTTTCTTATTACATCAAAGTCAACTTATACCTACTCCCTTTATGTATACCCCTTTAACATGGTGTAATAACAATATAGTTCTCAAGAGTTACAAGTGTCATCTTCTCTTGTAGGGATGTAAACAGTTTGTCCTTATTAGTAACATATTGTTTCTTTCTGTCCCATTTACCTTCCGTATCTCTCTTGAGTCTTGTATTTAAAGATCAAATTTTCTGTTGAGTTCTGTTGTTTCTTTTTTTTTTTAAATCAGGAAGGTTTGGAAATCCCCTATTTTTTTGAACATCCATCTCCTCTCCTGAAAGATCATGCTCATTTTCTCTGGGTAGTTGATCTTTGGTTGTAATCCAAACTCTTTCACCGTATGTAATATCATATCCCATGCCCCATGATCTTTTAATGTAGAAGCTGCAAGGTCCTGAGTAATCCTGACTGTGGTTCCATGATATTTACATTGTTTCTTTCTGGCTGCTTGCAGTATTTTCTCTCTGACCTGGTAATTTTGGAATTTGACTATTGCGTTACTTGGTGTTTTCAGTTTGGTATCTCTTACAGGAGGGGATTGGTGGATGCTTCGTAGGGCTATTTTACCCTCTGGTTCTAGCACCTCAGGGTAGTTTTCTTTTATGATTTCCTGAAAGATACTGTCCAGGCTCCTTTTTTGATCATGATTTTCAGGTAGACCAAGAATTTTTAAGTTATCTCTCCTGGATCAATTTTCTAGGTCAGTTGTTTTACCAATGAGGTATTTTACATTTTCATCTCTTTTTTCATTCTTTTGTTTCTGTTTGACTGATTCTTGTTCTCTCATAGAGTCATTAGCTTCCATTTGCCCAATTAAAATTTTTAGCAAATTGCTTTCTTCTATTAGATTTTGTACCTCCTTCCCCATTTGGCCAATTGTATTTTTTAAGGACTTCTTTTCTACAGTTAATTTTTTTACTTCCTTTTCCATGTTATTGACTCTCTTTTACATACCTTTCATTTCTTTTCCCATTTGTTATTCTACTTCTCTCATTTGACTATTAAAATCCTTCTTGAGCTATTCTAAGAAGGCTTTTTGGGCTTCAGACCAGTTCATATTCTCTTTTGAGGTTCCTGATGTGGGTTTGTTGACAATGTTGTCCTCTTCAGAATTTCTGCCTTGATCTTTACTGTTCCCATAATATGAATCTATCGTATGTTTCTTTTTGCTCATGGTATTTGCTTATTCTCTGGCCTTTAAAGAGATTGAGCTCTCCTGCTGGGGAGCAGGGGGCACTGACTCAAGCTTCTTGTGTTGGGAGCTTAGGGCCTGCTCACTGTCTTTGTATGCTGGGGCCTTCAATGTTGGCAGTTAGAAGCTGTAGGTTTCTGGTAGCTTACCTGGTATTGGGCTGGAATGAGGAACACTGGAACTCAAGGGTAGGACTGGGTCTAGTCTGGCTCCTAGAGATTGCCTGCTTTTCCTTTCCTTTTGCTTTCTTCACCTCCTTTCAGATGGATGTTGCAGGGTGTTTATCTGCCTGGGGCCCCCTGGAGTGCTGCTTCCCTTAGTTTTGCTGAGGCACTGGGAGACCTGGTTGCTGTAGAATGCCAAGGCCCCTGGTGGTTTTCCATTCTGGTTTCCACAGGTTTCCTAGTCCTCACTGAGGCACTTGGGCATCCAGGTGTTGGTGATTGCCTGTTCCACCACCTGGGTTTCAGGATCTCCTCCTGATATGCTGAGGTGGGGCTTTCCCCTAGCTTACTGGAATGCCTCCTGTTTTGTACTGCTTCCCTTCACCTAGGTCAAGAGGGGCCTTTTCTGTTAATCCGTCAAGTTACCTGGGCTACTGGACTGCTGCTGCCTGTCTTTCTTCTGGTTCAGCTATTCTAGGGTTTTTCCTTGAGTGATATTTTTTGGGCTTTTAGAGGTTAAAAGGGAGGGTAGACACCAAAATATAATAAAATTAGGAAGAGTAAAAGAAAATCAGAAACATCTCATCAAAAAAACAACTGATCTGGAGAACAGATCAAGGACAGACAATATAAGAATTGTCAGACTACCTGAAAGTTACTTTTTTCCTTAATAATATTTTATTTTTTCCAATTACATGTAAAGAAAGTTTTCAAAATAAATTTTAGTAGAATTTTGAGTTGCAAATTTTTTTCTACCTCCCTTTCTCCCTTACCCCCTTTCCAAGATGGCAAGCAATCTGATATAGGTTATGCATGAACAAACATATTTTCACCTTAGTCATGTTGTGAAAGAAGAATCTGATCAAAAAAAGAGATCTTAGGAAGAAAACTTATAGCAATGTAATAGCCAAATTTTAAAATTCCTAGGTTAAAAAGAAAATATTGTGATCAACAAGAAAGAAAAGTAAATACTGTAGAAAAAAACAATCAGGATTTCATAAGGCCTAGCAGCTTCTACACTAAAAGACCATGAGTCTTGGAACATTATAGTGTAAAGAATAAAGGAGTTTGGGTTGTCCCTAAAAATAACTTATCCAGAAAAGCTGAACATAATTTTGAATGAAAAAAAATGATATTTGATGAACTAAAAGACTTTCAAACATTTGTAAAAAAATAGCAGAATTAATGGAAAATTTGATATAAAATATACAGAAGGAATATAAGGAAATTATTAAAAACTAATGATAAAACACTGATAAAGGTTAAAATGTTTATTTATGATATATTGAAATGTTATCAATATTCTTAAAACTTTTATCATTTATCATTACTATGATAGTTTGAAAAAAGGTACAATGGAGTCATTCTAAAAAAAAGAATAGGAAAAGGTAAAAAAGGAACAATTATCTCATAAAAACAGGGCATGAAGGGAAGAACTAACATAGAGGAAACAGAGGTGGAGAGCTGGTAATGTTGGGACCTTACTCTCATCTGGGTTGAAGAGAAAACTAAGTGTACATTTGAAGAGGTTTAGAAGTCTTCTGAACTTCTAGACAGGGTAGAAAACTGGAGGATAAAATGGGAAAGGGATTTTTTAAAAGGATGTTTGGAACAAGATTAGGATGATAGGAGGAGAAGAAAAGTGAGAGAATTTTAAAGGGGTGGGTAAAATAGATCACTACCTGATGTTGTAAACAAGGAACAAGTAAGGGGAAAAGATAAGGTAACAGAGATAGGGTAAAAAGAGAGGCTAAGAAGGAAAATAGTGAGTAAAAATAAGATGAAGGGAAATGATAATTAGAACTTTGTCAAATCTATAAGAATATGAATCATTCCCCAATTGATAAATGGTTAAAGAATATGAATGGGTAGTTTTGCAATGAAGAAATTAAAACAATTTATAGTCATAGAAAAGTGATCTAAACTATTACTGATTAGAGACATGCAGATTAAAATAATTTTGAGATATCATTTTATAACTACCAGATTGGTTAAAGTGATAGAAGAGGAAAGTGACAAACATTAGAGAGGATGTGGAGAAATTTGGGACACTAATTCATTGTTCGTGGAATTATAAAATGACCCAACCATTTTGAAGAACAATCCGGAATTATGCCCAAAGAGTTATTAAACTACCTATATACTCTTTGATACAACAATACCACTACTGTGTCTATTTCCCAAGATGACTAGAGAAAAAGGATAATAACTTGGATCTTCTAAATGTTTGTAGCAGCTCTCTTTGTGGTGACAAAGAACTGGAAATTTCAGCATTGCCTATCAATTGGGGAATGTCTGAGCAAGTTGCAGTATGTGATTGTGATGGAATACTACTATGCTATAAGAAATGATGCACTCAATAATTTTAGAAAAAATAACAGGGAAAGACTTGAATGAAATAATAAAGAACAAAATGAGCAGAAATAAGAGAACATTGTATACAGTAAAAGCAATATTGTTTTAAGAACAACTTTGAGGGAATAATTTATTTTGGCTATTATAAACACCAAATTAACTATAAAGGACATATGAAGAAAGATGCTATCTGTACCCAGATAAAGAATGGATAAATAGAAATACATATAGAATAATTTTACATATGTAAATATATGTATATATATGTATATATATACACATACATAAATATATACACACACACATACCTATTTGTGTCTAGTGGTAGTCATCTCTATGGTGGAAGGGAAGGAAGAAAAAAATACATGATAATTTTGTTGTATATTTGAAAGAAATAGCAAGTTGTGATTTGCAGGTTCATATGCAATCATCTTTTTATTGTACTGTTTTATGAAAATACTTGTTTTATTCCATAAATTTAAAAAAGGGAAAAAAAGATGTAATGGGATCATTTATTTCTGTAGAGGGATTTCCCTTGGCAAAAAGGCCATTTATTCACATGAGATAAAGGTAGAAGGCATCTAAATGACGTGAGACAAAGAACAAGGGAGAAAAGGAAACTCTCAGTTAATGATCTCATTTTTTTCAGTGAAATATGAAGCAACATTCTCAACTGAGATAGTTGGGAAAAGAGGAGCCATAGAAAGTTTGGGGCAGGATGTAAAAGTTTGGAAAAGCTGCAATGGCAAATGGGATAGTAAATAAATTAGGAAGTTATAAAATACTTGCCTTTGTGCAGTGATGACCCCATTGAGATTATGAAACTTAAATTGAAAGTGGAGCCAATCAGAAGAGTTTCATGGTTTTCTCCAGCTTCACTCAGCAGAATGTGAATAGAAATAAAGACAGCATATAGTGGGAATAATCCAAGGCTGTGGCTAGGAGTGGCAAAATCAGAAACAGGATAAAGGACAAGGAGTTTAAGAAGACAGTATAGGATTGAACTGGTTCATCAAGTGGGCAAGATAAGGACCATTTACCTACCAACTAGAGAGCTGGATCTGGAGTCAGCAAGATCTGAGTTTAGATTCAGTCATATATAATTCCTAGATGTGTGACCCTGGATAAGTCATTCAGCCTCTGTCTTGGATTGCACATCTGTAAATTGGAGATAATAGTAGTAGCCACTTTATAGGATTCTTATGAAGATAGGATTAGAAAACATTTGTAAAGTGCTTTGCAAGTCCTAAAGCCTTATATAAATTCCTAGCTATTATTTCAACTAATGAAATAGAGGAATGGGGTAGAATTTGCATCATTTGAAAGAACACGAACAGCAATGAAATCACAAATCCTTGAAAGTTTGAAGTATATTCTCAGTAATAAGGTTGGATATTCATGTAAGTAATTATTTTCTCCTTCTGAAGACTGATTAAAGAAATGGATCACATTTAACTCACTATACGTTACTCAATGCCAGGTATTCTTGGATGGCAAGGATCAAATGACTAGCTTTACAGAAGTATAGATGTTAGATAATAGATAAATAATATTGAAAATACACAGTAAAATAACTGTCAGACCCCTGGAAAAGTGTTGACTGACCACAAGCTCCCCTGAGATTTTGTACTTCTTTTTAGTTTGGGAAGAGAGAAAACTAATAAGAGATTATCTCTTGAAGGTGAAGAGTAGTGGTGGTTCCCCCTCTCCACCTACACCATTTACAGAGAAGGCCAGGGTTTTTGTGATTCTCTAGGAGAAAAGAAGACAGGAGAGGCAGGGATTGCCTGGTTAACTGTCCCATGACAGCAACTGAGGCAGGGAAGGGGAAGGGAACAATCATTTAAGTGCTTATGTGACAGGCATTGTGCAAAGCATTATAGAAATATTATTTCATTTGATCCCCACAGCAATCCTTTGAGGTAAGTGTTATTATCTCTATTTTATAGGTGAGGAAACTGAGACAGTCAGAGTTTAAGTGAGAGAATAGAGAAGAGTATTATAGAATATTCTATATTATCCTATAATATTTAATATTATATTATGTACTATAACATTCTATATTATGCTATAATTATACCAATATAATATTGTTACATAATGTTAAATAATATAATAAATTAATATATTAATATACTATAGACTATTATATAACTATTTTCTCATTTGATCCCCACAAGAACCCTTTTAGGCAAGTGCTATTATCTATATTTTACAGCTGAGGAAACAGAAAGAGGTTAAGTGACAGTACTGTGGAGAAAATGGTGATTGACAGGGTCAAGAACATAAAAAAAAATCCAGAAGGATGAGGATTGAGAAAAGATTTGATTGTCTCCCAGTCACAGAGCTAGTTAGTTTCTGAGGCTGGATCTAAAACAATTTGCAGCAGCCTGTGTCTGTCCCATATGCAGCTCCCTTCTTTAAAACCATTGCAGATGACCTCTCACTAAATGGACAAGCTAGGAGGACCAAGTGATTGTTCGTATTTTACTGTGAATTCACCTTAGTACTAGGAGTATTGAGTGAAATAAACCAGCTTAAAGGAACAAAGTTGTAACCTTACCTCAAGTTACTAAGGTTACTGCTGTAACCTTATTTCAGTTTATATTCTAAAATGTGTTCTGTTAAAGAATACATTTGCTGGATTTAATATTATTTCTTATAAGCATGTGAGGTTGACCTGTCCTTGTATATCTGTATGTCTCTTTGTTTATGGCATAAGAGCACAATGGGGGACACACAAGAGGGAGGACACTTTCCTAGCTTAGGGCTAGGAGCTTACCTCCCAACACACTGTTGCAGAGTATTGCTTTCTAATGGCGGCCTGGGGCTTAAACAAAAGCCATTTTATAGCTACCCTTATAAGTGCAGAATCATTATTAATGCAAGTCCTATTTTATAGATCTTACTTATAGATGCAATTCTTTCAGTATATCTATTATTATCTAAAAATCATCATAATAAATCATCTGCCTGAGAGTATGAGCAACCCTGGTGGTAGCCAAAAGACCAGATAAATAATAGGACCTCAGGTACAAAGGAAGTATTTTGAGTAAAAAAAGGAAAATGATGTCAAGTACACACCAGGCCAAAGAGAGTGTGACTCCATAGGTACAGTAGAGACAAAGCAGAGTAGATGTGTTTGGTGCCCCGTCTACTGAGAGCTGTCATTAGAATTTATAAAAGCCAATAGTAGCAATATATTTCAGCTTGATCTGAAGCTGGCCTCTTTCCTCTGTGGAATTACTAGGGCTGGGCTGAGATAAATTCTGTGAATTTGTTGATGATGACATTTGCAGGAATGATGCCTCTGGGGAAATCATAGACTTTCATAGAAGGGGTTTTCTGCTCATTCTTGTACCATGCACTGTAATAATTTATGGCATTCTCATGGGATCTTCCCTATTGGTTTGATCTGGAGAAAGAGGCGAGACAGTTCTGTGTATGATTTTCAGGGAGTACGAATTACTGGTGGGATAATCTTTTGGTCTGTGCTTAGCTGTGGACAGAGGCAATGACTACAGCATTGGCCTCAGGTGATCAGATTGCTCAGAGAGGCAACCAAGGATACCTTGTGTCTGACTACTGTACTAACTAAGCTTATACATGAAATGGTGTTCCAAAGTATCCTCTTCTAAAGAAATACAAGGGGAAGGGGGAAGAAATAAGAACCCCTTATACTGTGTCAACATGGAAATGACACATTGTATTTATTTAATTCATTGAAAAAATAATAAAATTGTTTATTTTGCATCATGCATACACAACCATGCATTGAGCCTTTAAAAAATGCTTTTCAAGCTTAAATGTGTGCATGTGTGTGTACGTGTGTGTTGCATAGACAAGTATTTTTAATCCAGCTGAGGTGGTCTATTATTTAGTAAGCAGGAGAATTTCCCTTCCCAGGAGTAGATGAGAGGTTCCTGTTTCTTTTGTATAGGCAGCTTGGGCCATTGTAATGAAACAATACAGTGTAGAGAAATTGCAACCCAGAGATGTAACATGGTTCATCTTTAAATGTTTCCCATGAAGTGGACAGAGAAATGCCTGAATTGTCTTTCAGCAGCAGGGTGCCCATTAGAGGGGGCACTCATATCACCCTTTTACCTGAACAGATGCTCAAAACGCTGTGCCGTTCATGGCTCTTAATCTTCTCCAACTGAGCAAAATGTTCAGCATGAACTTATAAATAGAGTGACACCTTGTGTGTCCAATCTGCTGAAAGGTACAGCAGGAAACCAATAATGGGTAAAGCTGTGAAGGCTCACAGTGATTAACTATTGCCAAGAGCCCACATTTTCTTTGGAAAAATAAAGATGGTTGACTTAGCAATTGTGAAGCAAATGCAGGATTTTTGTACTACTTCCTCATACGTGGATTCTTTGTACAGAGAAACAAAGAAACTATATCACCCTAACGCAAGTTTCTCAGAAGCACATCCCCAGTTGTTTCTTTTCTGCTTTAAAAAAAAATGTGGCTATAACAAATGTTACATTTTAACATTATTTTCTAAAATGCTTTACAAATAACATCCTTTTTGTTATATTTTCAGCTAACATTTATTTTCTCTCTCTTCTACTCCTCCCACCTCCTGAAATAAAAAGAAAAGAAAAATGAAACTCTTACAATCTGCATTGTCAAGCAAAACAAATTCCCACGTTGGCCATGTGGCCATCTCTGAAAACTTGTGTCTCAATCTGTATATTGAATCCATCAACTATCTCTGTCTGGAATCGATTAACATTTTTCGGTTTTTTTTTTTTTGTGCTCTGGATTCATGATTAATTACTTTATTGACCAAAGTTTTAAGTATTTGAAAATTCTTCTTATTTTATTATTGTATAATTGTTCTATTAATTTAGCTCACTGCACTCTCCATCAGTTCATGCAAATCTTCTTAGTTTTCTCTGAAACTTCCCCTTTCATCATTTATTATGACATATTAATATTCTAATACATATACAAATTAGTACAAATACCGTTCTAAATGGACCAACTAACCATTCAATTCAATTCAATAAGCATCTATTAAGCACCAATATGTGTTAGACACAGTGATAGTCACTGGAGCTATAAAGCAGGAAGGAAAACAACTGCCTTGAAGGAGCTTCCAGTTTATTGGATGTGACTGGGAATAAATATTTCTGAGGCAAGCATTGACTTTGTCTTAAAGCAATCACTGAAAGCCTGTAGTTCATAACTGGTAAGAGAAAATGCTACCACCATTAATGGAGCTTTTTCCTCTGATAACTAAAGTACAACTAGGAAAAAAAAAAGCAGTAGCTAAGAATCCCAATCCATGAAAATGACCATGAGTAGAATGGAAAGAACACAAGTCAGAGGACTTGAGTTTGAATTCCATCTCTGTTGCTTTCTGGTTGTGTGGCCTATGGTAATCTACTTTACCATTCCTCCAAGTCATAAGAGGTAGAAACCTCTCACCTATAAATTCCTTTACCATGTATGTAATCTTCATACTATAATTTAATGAAAGGGTTAATGACTGAGAGGCGTTTTTCCAAATCAAATGGCTAGCAGCATAAGTGCATATGTGTTTGCTAATCTTAAAAGCATTTTCAAAATGCTTTTTATTTCTTCTCTCTATATTGTAGCCAGCACATAGATCAATCAATCAATTAAACATTTACAAAGCACTCACTATGTGCTAGGTAGTGTTCTAGGTGTCAAGAACATAGAGACAAAAGGAAAAACAAGCCCCAGAGTTCAAGGAGCTTACCATCTGTTCAAGATAGACAATGTGCACATATTTATGCAAAATATAAACAAGACCATTTCAGACAAAAGTCACTAGTAGCTGGGGTAGGGATCATGAATGGCTTCACATAGAAGGTGGCATTTCAACTGAGGCCTGAAGAAAGCTGAAGAGTCTAAGAGGTGGAGCCAAGTAGGAATAAGGGCATTGGGTAACATTTATGATTGCTTTGGGAGAAAGATAATGTCTGCCTCACAAATATTTCCTCCCAGTCACGTCTAATGGAATGTAAACTCCTTGAAAGCAGGAGTTGTTTGTCTTTCTACCTTTATATCTCCAGTGTATCCTAGATGGGGTACCACACATGAGAAATAGGAGGAAAGTCAGTTGGGCTGGAAAACAGTGCACATAAAGAGGCAGCAATGCATAATACTAGAATGGCCAGGTTGTGAAGTGTTTAAAATTCCCTAAAGAAGATTTATATGAACTGATGCAAAGTGGAGTGAGCAGAACCAGGAGAACATTGTACATAATAACAGCAATGTTATAATGATGATCAACTGTGAAAGACTAAGCTACTCTGATCAATAGATCAATCTTGGATCAATACAATGATTCAAGGCAATTCCAAAGGACTCAAGTTGAAAAATAATATCCATTTCCAGAGAGAGAACTGATGAACTCTGAATGCAGATTGAAAAATATTGTTTTTCACTTTTTATTTTTCTCGTTTTTATTTTTATATAACTAATATAGAAATATATCTTACATACCTTCATATGTATAATGAATATCATATTACTTGACTTCTCGTTGAGTGGGAAAGGGGCTAAAGAGAGGGAGACAAATTGCAACACAAAATTAGAAAATAAAAGAATGTTTAAAAGCCCCCAAATAAGGTTATATTTTATAAGGAACCATTAGAATTTATTATGAAGGGGACTAGTATGGTGAGACCTGCATTTAGAAAAAAGTGAATTTTTTTTTTTTCTTTTAACTCTAATCCACAAGACACAAGTTTAGGTCTCAATTTGAACATGTTAAAGCTTTGCAAGGCTTTACAAATCACTAGCAGCTCCCAGGAAAAGAGGGCTATCAAATAGGTAGATTTGATTACAACAGTAGTAGGAATAGCATAGCCACTCTTTCTCTTTACTTCAAATAATTTCTATTAATTTCTTTTTCTTTTCTTTATTTATTTCCCCATCCATTTATTTATTGCCTTTTTTAATTTGTTTATATAGCTGGGAGAGCTAGATCATGAATTTCTAACACTTTCACTTGATATATTAAGTAACAGGTCTGGAGAGAGATTGAATAAAATGCCTAAATTAAAAAAAATAGTGATAGGAATAGTACTAGAACACAGATGTTTTAGTGCTGTTTCTATTTTCATGAGACAATAATTGTCAACATTTTCACTGACTTGTTAATGACTTAAAAATTAATAAAAGTACAGTTAAATTAAATTCAAGGTCACTTAAAAATAAAAAAGTTTATTTAAAAATATTTATTTAATGTCTACAATGCACAAAACCCTGTATTAAAGGCATCATGGTATTATGTATGGATTGATGGAGTTGGAGTCAGTAAAACCTTATCAATTCCTGTTCTTGACGCTTGCTAGCTTTCATATCATTGGAAAGTCATTTAAACATTTTTAGCCTCAGTTTCTTTAACTGTAAAGTAACAGTGTAGATACTTGTAGTATCTATATCACAACAGTGTTCTTAATAAATTTAACCTATAATTATTTATAATTTTATCCTCAGATCAGGTCTCTGCATTGGGTAGGAGAGTTATGCATTTTAATACAGTGATTTTTACAGCTACAGTTATCCTTTCCAAATTACATGGGTTAGGGGCATGGCACCCCGTGATTAGGTATGGTTATGTTAAACATTTTGTCACCCCTTTGTGCCAGAGAAGTCTGAATTATTATGGTATGAAATGGTAAAAATATGTTGATATTATACAATACTATACACATATTTATGCATTTCTGAGTTTTTAAACTTTTTCTGCATTGTCTGCTGGCCTTTGTGTGTTGTCTGTGGCTTCAGCAAAATTCCTCCAAAATTCCCATTTGATTTCTTATGCCAATTTGTAATATATTGAAACCACAATAGGGAAAGTCAGGACATGCAAGGGATAACTATAGTAATACTGAAGCTCCAGAAGTAAAGACCATTTGGATCAGAACCTAAATCTCAGAGCTGGAAGGTACCTCAGGGGCCCTCTAATCCATCCCATCCTCTAAACACAAATCCTGACAAATTCTTATCTAGCTTTCACTTGGATTTCTAATATGGGAACATCACTACTTTATGAGAGTCCATTCCAGTTTTGGAGAGCTGTAATTGTTAGGAAGTTTGTTGTTGTTGTTGTTGTTGTTGTTGTTTTTCACATGGAGAAGCAATGTCTTAACAGAGAGTGCCAACATGTGTCACTGTTGGTACCACTATGCTTTCCATAAGACTCAAATGAATCTGTGATCTCATCAATTTGGACATTGTCTACAGGAATTCAGAGCGCAACCATCCATGTCTGCATGCTATGTGCATTTACTGTCCATGTCTTTCCAGATATATCTACAATACCAAAGAAAAACATTAGCTGTCATCTGTCATCCCTCTTCCTCGACACATGATCTGATCATCTTCTCTTCATATCTAACATGTCCCTGATTCATCTTTTACTCTTATTTCTTCAAAGCTCCTCAGAAGTGATGGGGTTCAGCCTGCTCGTGCCCAGTGTGCTGTCGATTGCCCTATGTTTATTGCTAATTCTTTGAAGATTTGTGTCTCTTTGATATATGGTAACAACCTTCTCTAATGGAAATATTTGTTTGTGTCACTTAATACTAACACTATTAGAAATTATAGAAGAAACTCAAAGTCCCATTTACCTATTTATGCAAATCCTGATAATGAGCATCTTTACAAAAAAAAAGTAAGATTAAAATTTTCAGCTTGACCTTTCAGAAAGTATATGGGAGACCTTCCCCACCCATGCCACTAGAAGGCTTTCCTTTTGCTGTTATGAGGGTCCAGTTGCATGCCCTTGGCAAGTCAGGACAGATCAGTGCTTAACTCCTCCCTTTGTCCAAATGTTCATGCATCTCTGTGCCATCTCTTCCTTGCACCTAAGACTGTCTGCACCATCTGGTTCCTTTGGAGGCACAATCTGAAGCTCGCACTCTGCTATTGATCCAGGCGAGTAACTTGTCCTGACATCAGTAGGCTTTGTGTGCACAGATGGAGGGCAGGCTTCTGGCCTTTGTTTGAGTGAGGCTTGGGACCCCCCTCCAGGGCTTTGGAGCCTTACTCTGTTGCACCACAGGGGCTGCCCTCCCAGGCTCTGATTCATCAGTTTTGTCCTCCCAGGCCCTTCCTAGGTTTCTGTAGCTTTGCTTGAGAGCTAATGTTTTTATAATGTGCTTTCTTTGCAACAGATTGGGACCAGAAAGCAGACTGTTAAATGCCCTCTGTTTCTCAGCAAACAAGGTTCTTTTAAAATCATCACTCTCATCAAATCAGAGCTGGCATTTCTGCCTGACAGGGCCAATTGCAACAGCCGTCATCTTGGGTTGTGCCATCAAGCTGGGCCCTCCACTCACTTTCTGTCATCTGTGGGTGTCAGAAGTTCAGTGTCAGCAAGCTTGATGAAGATGCTGTTGATTAATGTTCACTACCTTCAAGCACTTTGTCTTTGTGTCTGAGAAGCACTGGGGCATTGCTGGTCACAGTGAGTGGGAATCCTTACCTATATTTAGGAATTGACTGAGCCAAGATGAGTTCACATTGAGTTGCAGAATTTTAAAGCTTGAGAGTACCTTAGCAATCAACTAATCCAGCTTCACCTCCCCCTCCCATTCCCACACTTAATTTTATTAAGCAGGAAGCTGAGGACTATAGAGAGGTGATATCAGTTTCCCATGTTTATATAGCAGCACAAAGATTCAGAATATAGGACCCCAAGGGAGGCAGCTTTGTAGTCATAGGACCTGTGTTCAAATCTTGCCTTTGAAATGTTTCATGTGTGATTTGACCAAATCATTGAACCACCCTTTGCTTCAGTATCTTAATCTCTAAAATGAGAGGGCTTGACTAGTTGGCTTCTAAGTGACTTCCACCTTTTGATCTATGATCCTCATACTGAATTCGAAATTCCTCAGAGAGAGTTCATGTCAATCAATTCATCAGCATTTACTAAGTATTTACATACTATGTGACAGGTACCATGCTAAACACTGGAGATACAAAGGATCAAAGAAAAAAGGGATAACATTCTCTTCCCTTGAGGAGTTTATATCCTATTTTTAAATTTTAATTAATTAATTTATTTCTTTACACATAACTGAAGGTGATGTTACAGTACCTAAGTTATTTACCAGTGTGCAGTAACATGTTACAAAATAAATTATCTAGAAGGCAGTAAAAGTATATTATTAATGCATGTAAAAACTGTATAGCATTTATGGGATACATTTTTATATGAGTATTGGCTTTGCAGTGTTTTCAAGTTATGTTCTCAGAAAGAGAAACAAAATGCCCAAGGTTAAAGGAAATATATATATATATATATATACAATGTATAGATAGATAGATAGATATAGATATATATGTACCACATGGATTTGACTCCATTAAAAACACAATTGGCAGAGTCCTAGCTCTAGATCACCACTTGCCCCCCAACCTCTGGAGGGGTCAGATAGCACCTCCTGGACCCTAGCTCAACCCAAGTGTTCACAGCCCTGCTATCTGAACAAAAACGGGCACCAGTGGCTGCCCTGTGATTTTAGCTGGAAAGCATCCTTAGACTTGGAAGTCTACTGGCTCCATCGCATTATACTTTTGTCCATAAAAGGTGGGTTGAGTACCTTTTACTTATTTTTTTTGTTTGGTCATGATGGAATAAGAAACTTAAAAATGAATTCTGTTCTGCAACTTCTCTGAAATGAGTCTGTAGCTGAATGGAAAACACAGATATGAAAATTGCCATTTCCACAAAAATGGAAATCACTGTGACAGGAGTTTATATTCTAATGGAAGTTTGAATTTTACCCTGTCCCCAAATATCATGAAGGAAATGTAATGGCACAGCTCTTCCCCATTCTTCTATACCCCACTCATACCACATTCTGCTTTTTGCATAGCTAGGGTGGTTAAATAGCATATAGTGTGACACAGTCTAGCCCTATACCCACAGAGGTGATCCTTTTCCATCAACTCTCTTCTATTCTACATTATGGTCAAGAATACAAATAAATTGACAAAATGAAAACACTCTGATGAATCCAGGCAGATTTTAGAGTAAGGATATGGAAATAATACACTGTTAAGTCCAAATTCTTCTTTGTTCTATGTTGCTTCTATAATGCACAGACCAGAAAAAAAAAACATTTCTCTAAAACTACCAAATACGATCAACACCAGGAAGGGAAATCAATACACATAAGTTGTTCAACTATTTTTCAGTTGTGTCCAACTCTTCATGATCCCATTTGGGGTTTTTCTTGGCAAAGATACTAGAGTTTGCCATTTCCTTCTCCAGCTCATTTTACAGATGAGGAAACAGATGAGGCAAAGAGGGTTAAGTGACTTCCAGGGTAACAGAGTTAGTAAGTGTCTGAGGCCGGATTTGAACTCAGAAAGATGAGTCTTCCTGACTCCAGAACCTACATTCTATCCCCTGCATGATCTAGCTGCCTTACTAATCTACATTAGGCAAAGTTTATTTAGTCTAACTCCCAAATTTATGTATGAAGAAGTTGAGTACCAAAAAGTCACTTGGCCAACTCACAGACACTGAGTTTTAGAACCTGGACTCAAATCCAAGACCTCTAACATGAAATCAAGAGGTCTATGAATAACTGTTGACTGCAGGAATTTGAAATGCAAAAATATGAACTGACATCCATAGTACTCTACTTTTGCTTCTACTATTGATCGGTTTTCCATGATTCAATTTCTCCTGAATACAAAGTAATTTTGTGACATCACTACCTACTTCTTATTAGTGACAATTACTTTTTTTGTACCTCTGTAAACAAACAGGGTCATATAATAAGAAATGTGTTGAATTTAGAGACAATTTAATTAAATTCAACAGAAATCTGTAAAGTTCCTACTATGTGCAAGGTTTTGTACTAGTTCCTAGAACTACAAAGACAAAAACAAAAGAAAAATGTCCCCAGCCCTCAAGTAGTTTGCATTCTACTGGGGATGAAACATGTACATAAAAATAGGTAAGTAAAAGATAGTTTGAGGAAAGAAAAATGCTAATAATTATGAAGATCAGGAAAAGCTTCTGTCAGGATGTGTCATTTCAATGACACATGCTGAAATTTAGAGAATCTAAGAAGTAGAGGTGAGAATGGTGTGGATTCCAAATTGAAGGGAGAGACAGTCCGTGAAAAGGCATAGAGGTGGAAGTTAGAATGCCCAATAGCGGAATAAGAAGTAAATTTGTCTTGTGGAATGGCTGAGACAAAGGTATATACCATGCACTGCAATGTTTCTGAGATCTCTTAAGATGTATTTGATCTTCAGTAAATGAAGATTTTTCCATCTCTGCTTTTTATTTCCTCTCAACAAAAAAGCATGCTCGACATGTAATTTTAAAATCTTATCACTTAGAAGTGTAGTGATTAAGGAAACTTAATTGGTAAAAAGATCTGAATTCAAATTCAAGCTCTGCCACTAATTATCTATGTGGTGCTATTTAAGTCAGTTGTCTTCTACAAGTTTATTTTTCATAACTTTTAAAATGAGAAGTTGAAATGAGGTCTAAGGTTGTTTCCAGTTCAAATCCTATAATCTCCTGCAAATATAACAGAAATTTGAGATGAAGAATATCATTATTGCTCATAATATTGATTTTATTACCACACAATTTTGTTTATTCTTATGGGAACATAGTACATATTTAAATGAAATATTAAGATAAAATATCTGGAAAGACATATTTTATCTTCTGCCATTAAGGGCCTTCTCTAGGACCGTCAAAACTTCCTCCTTCTCTTATCCAGACTCCCATAAATCTACCTCTTACTGCCTGGTGTGAGGCAGACTTGTAAATTCAAAGAATACAACACCATCCACCAGTTCTAGGCTGATCACCAAGGGAGGACTTTAAATAGTCTAATCATGTATTTTTCTCAATAGACCTTTCTCCAACCACTGATACCTTTGTCCATATCAACTGATCAGTGGTTAACATAGTTTCATTCCCTTACTAGCCCACTCCAGGGATCCTAAAGCCCTGCTTGCAAGTGTAGAAATCCTCTTCCTCATTTTTAACTCACCATTACCTATTGGTGTGTTAAAGCTTGCTAGTACAGTCTTTAAAAAGCCAATTGCTACATTTTTTGACCATTCATATCTTGGAAACAGGGAAATACTACCAAGGAAGGCTTCATTGATTGTCTGTAGATTGCCTAGACTTAAGAAACTGATAAAGAAAATATTAACAATTCAAATCAAACTTTAAAGTGTGTCATGACTACAAATCTTTTATTTTTTTCCCCAGAAAGGCACTTATTGATTCTTAACAGCACACTCCTGCCACAAACATATATTTTTCCCGTGCAGTCCTCCTCCAAAAATGTCCCACTCCAGATCTTCTTACCCTTTCCACTATACCATCTAGAATGCCTGTTCCATAGTTAATAAACTTCCTTTCACTTTAAACAACTTACTTTTTAACTCCTTCCATCTTCCGACCCTCAAACAGGCATATAGCCCCCCAGTCACAACCTTAGTTCAGGCCTTCATCATAACTCTCTTGGATTCTTAGAATCACCTTCTATCTGTTACACCTGACTCAAGTCTCTTTCCATTCCAATCCATCTTGCACTCAGCTGCCATGGAGATTTTTCTAAAATATCAGTCTGATTCTGTCACTCCCCTGCTTAACGAGCTCCAGTGTCTATTACTCCCCAGGATCAAATATAGTATTCTCTGTTGGCATTTTAGGCTCTTCCTAATCACTTATCTTCCTCCTTTTCCAATATTCTTTATGATCTGGATATGCTGGCCTTCTTGCTCTTCCTCAAAAAATACACTATCTCTTGCACATCTGTGCCTATGTGCAGGCTGTCCTTGATGCCTGGATTGCTCTGCACCATCACTTCTACCTTTTGCTTTTGCTGGCTTCCTTCAAGACTTAGTTCAAGTTCTATCTTCTGCAGGAGCCCATTCCAGGAGTCTCCATCATATGTTAACTGAGGATTATGACTGTTAAAATGACCAATGGAATTTAATTCTGTCAGAGAAATTCCATGTATTTTAATTGAAGAATTCCCTGTGATAACAGTGTCCTGCAGAAAGGTGTCCTTTCCTGGTCCCTCTGCTGCTAGTGACTTCCCATTTCAAATTACCCTTCATCTTCTCTGTATTTATTTTATTTATTCTTTTCTCCCATTAGAATGTAAGTTCCTTTAGAGCAGGGACTATTTTTTTTTGCTTTTTGTTTGTATCCTCAGTGTTTATTAATGCACTTAATAAAATATTTGTTGACTTACTGATTGGAAAGTCAGGCTTGAGCACAGCTTAATCATTTGCTACTTGTATAGTCTTGGTACTGAACTACTCTGGGTCTTAGTCTCCTTAGTCTCCCAATAGGAAAAATCAGCTAACTGACCCATAAAGTAAATTATACCTAGAAATATTTGATCCTATGATCATAAATGTATATACATTGGATCTGTCTGCAATTGAGTATCAAATATTTAAAAATAAGAATTTTTTTAAACTTTCCTATTATTTCATCAAATGGGGTTAAATGAGGACTCAATTTTAGTGTTTAATAGAGAAGAAAAATGGTAGTAGATATAAAGGGACTTAAAAATAAGAGCAACTCATACAAAGTGATCTTGAAAAAAAGACAAAGGGCAAAAGATAGAGAAAGTCTGAGCATAACTCTAGGTCAAAGAAGAAAATCCAATAGCAAGACATAAAGAAAGAGGTAGGAATTGTGAAGGAATCAATTCAATATAATTGATAGGATCACCAAAAAAATGAAAAAAAAGAAAGACAAATCCCAAAATAGTTCAGAAGACAAACATAAGCTTTATGAGATTTTGTAAAATAGAATTGAGAACAAAAAAAATAGAAATTAGGGCAGAATTTAGAGTTCTCAAAAAGAAATCAATAAGACAAACAGAATAGGATTTTAAAACACATTTTGGACACTATCTCTAAAATAACACATTCTAGAAAGAGAATGGCAGGTTTAAAATTTGAAATCAGAGATCTGGAAAAAAATGAAATTGATAGACTCTAAAGGAAACATCATTGGAAGAATACATGAGTTCTCTACAAGTCAAAACAATGGGCCTTGAAGTAATTTAACTGACTGACAGTTTATGTACTATAGTACTTTGAGAAAAATAATGATTTTAAAGCATGTGAAATAATGCAGCAATACAATACAATTGGATTGAAATATTGACAAAATTAGACATAAAGGGTGATAATATAAGCAAATTAGGAGAGCGAGGAATAGTTTATCTGTCAGATGTATGGAAAAAAGATGAATTTATGACCAAACAAGAGAGAGAAAATAGTATGAAATGCAAAATCAATAATTTTAATTACATTAAATTAAAAAGTGTTTGCACAAACAAAACCAAAGCAACCAAAAATTATAAGGGAAATACAAAGTTGGGAAACAATTTTATAGCCAGTATCTCTGATAAAGGCTGTCAAATTTATAAGAATACAAGTCATTCCCCAATTGATAAATGGTCAAACGATAAGAACAGGCAGTTTTTGGATGAAGAAACTAAAGCTTTCTATAGTCATATGAAAAATGCTTTAAACATATATTTATTAGAGAAATGAAAATTAAAGCAACTCTGAGGTACCACTTATCAGATTAGCTAACATGACAAAACAGGAAAATGTTGGAGAAGATGTGGGAAATTGGAACACTAATGCATCATTGATGGAGTTGTGAACTGATCCAACCATTGTGGAGAGCAATTTGGAACTATGCCCAAAAAGCTATATAACTGGACATACCCTTTGATCCAGCAATACCACTACTATAATACTACTGCAATAATCTAAGACAATTCCAAAAGGTTCATGATGGAAAATGCTACCCTCATCCAGAGAAAGAACTATGGAGTCTGAATGCAGATTGAAGCATACTATTCTCTCTCTCTCTCTCTCTCTCTCTCTCTCTCTCTCTCTCTCTCTCTCTCTCTCTCTCTCTCTTCTTTCTCATGGCTTTTCCCTTTTATTCTGATTCTTCTTTCACAATGTGACTAATGTGGAAATATGTTTACTGTGATTGTACATGTATACCCTATATCAGATTGCATGCCATCTTAGGTAGGAGGGAGGAGAGGGAGGGGGTGAAATTAAGAATTAAAAATCTTATAAAAGTGAATGTTGAAAACTAAAAATAAACAAACAAATTAATTAATTAAAAAATATTGACAAAAGAAGGCAAAGTTCAGAATGGTAGGTTCTAGAATTTGCCAACTGAAAGAAAGCTCAATTTTAGGTCATTTAGAGGTATAGTAGTTAAATTTCATAATTTCACTATATAATGGCAAATATTATAGAAAATCAAGAGAAAGACCTTCAATTATAGAGTTAAGCAAATTTTATAACCCCAAATTGTAGCTCACCTATATAAGTACCTCGGGATGAACTTAACAACCTGGGTTGTCTTCTCATTTAATTAAGTTTATATATAAGAACCTGGTCATATATTTGTTTACGTTCATCTTCTTATTTATCTTAAGTAATCAGTGACTCTTTTCTCATTTAGATAGCATTTTTACAACAGTCATACCTTCTCACTGTGACTGCATTCAAAGCCTCTATGATTTAGTAGGCAGTTCCAGAGCTAGTTTTTATCATATCCTTTAAGAAATCAGGACACTCCATTCAATAGTGACATACCTGAAAAGCATTTATATATCTATATCTATATCTATATCTATATCTATATCTATATCTATATCTATATCTATATCTATATCTATATCTATATCTATATCTATATCTACATCTATACACACACATATATACATATATATGCACACATATATACATAGATATATCTTCATATATTATGTATAATATATGATTTTATGTAGTTTTGTATATGTATAATGTACTCATCTATGAATATAATGTCTATGGTTATACAGATTATATATGGCATATTCTTCTTGAGGGCAAGGATTTTTTTTTAAATTTCTGTCACCTCAGCATCTAACAAAGTGGTTTTTGCATGTGAGGGTCTTAAATATGCAGATAAATAATGTAGCCCCTCCTTCAGTTTTGGAAACAGTTCTGCCCTAGAGGTAGCAAAAAAGGGTTGCTATTCATTTTCTTCCTTTGACAAGTCTGAGTATTTAGCAAAATGACTCATGAAAACACCTGTACCCTGTGTCCTGGTTCCTATTTTCAAACCCATTTGCAGCAGTGGGACAAGATTGGGTAGTTTGGGGAAATAAGATGAGTGAGTAAATATATGGTGGAGGGAAGGGAGATGGTAGACTCATGGCTCATCTCACTTTGTGATTGATGGCTCTGGCTTTATTGGTACAAGAGGAGCTGTCAGAGTGACCAGAGTAAAAAACAGCTGTTAATTGTGCACTCCTTGAATAGCATCTTCTATTGCCCTTCAGGCAAGCCAGGTGGCTGAGGATTTTCAGTGGCAGCTTCTGTCCCTGACTCAGCACTGGCCAGTCTCTCTATGCCTCACTAGGGGCATATCCTATTAGCTCCAAAAACATCTCCCCTGTAAAAAACAAACAAAACAAATAAACAAAATCTCTGGAAAAATGATTCCTTAAGTATTCAAAATAAGAACACAGACTCCCACACTCAAGCGAGTGTGCACACACACATACACATGAAAACAAAACAAACTGTTAGGGAAGAGATGTTCAGAAAAGCTCAGATGTAATTGTGCAGGTGCAGAGGTTGGGAAGATGCCAGGTCATACCGTTGCCATAGGTTTTGCATTAACATTTGTTAGACTTGAGAAAGTTTTGCAGATAAGCACAAGAACACACGCACATTCTCCCTTTTACTCTCTGTCTCTCTGTCTCTCTGTCTCTCTGTCTCTCTGTCTCTCTGTCTCTGTCTCTCTCTCTCTCTCTCTCTCTCTCTCTCCTCTCTCTCTCTCTGTCTCTCTCTCTCTCTCTCTGTCTTTGTCTCTGTCTCTCTGCCTGTCTCTGCCCCCTTACATAAAATCCCCATCCCAAAAATACTCTAGTGTTTACCACTTGACAGAGGATTTCAAAAAGGAATCATTTCAAAAAGAAAAGCTACATTGGCTATTTCTTCACCTGAGAGATTCCCCAGATAGAATGTAAACAATAAGTCTCTCTCTTTCCAGTATGGATGGAAGAGACCTTGAATAACAAAGCTGTAGACCAAAGAGATGGAGAGTCACTTGCCCAAGGTAACAGGCATTAGATAGCCAACTTGGATTCAAACATAGGTCTCTAATTCCACATTTAGTGCTCCATCCATGTTGCCTCATATCACACTCCACAAAGTTACCTACTATACTAGATGCTGAATGAACTGCGTTCAACTGATGATATTAGTCCTTCACAGCTATGAAACTCTCTGGTTCATAGTTTCTCCACCAATTTCTTTGATGTTTCAGTGGATCTCTGATCTCACCATCATTGGCATTGCCTCCCCCTATAAAGTTCCAGTGCCACCCCCACTTCTATTGGTTTCTCTTCTTGTGAATTCCTATCTACTTAAAAAAAAACTCTTGTGAACAATCTATCCAATATGGTGGAAACTTTCCTTAAGTTCTTTGTCCATAGTATCAGTGATATATACTACCCGAGGCCCAATTGGCTTATTGTACAGATAAGTGAATGGATGTCAAGGTTAGGGATGTCATGCTCAGGTATGTAGAGCAACTCACCTAAGGTGTTACAGTTAATCAAACGATCTTCCCACTGTATCATACTACCTTTTACATTAAGTAAATCACTTGACAATCCAGAAAGTGCAAAAGAAATGTAGATCTCAAGCTATACTATGCAATAATAATCATTGCAATAATTTGGTACTTGCTAAAAATAGAAAAAACAATAATCAATAGAGTAGTTTAGGACCACAAAATGCATAAGTAAATTAATAGTAATATAGAACTTAATAAACCTAAATACTAAAATTACTGAAATAAGGACCTACTATTTCAAAAAAATAATTGCTAGAAGAATTCAAAATCACTCTGACAGAAATCAGATTTTTGTCAGTTTCTCATACCACATCACACAAAAAGCTGCAAAAGGATACATGACATAACTACAAAGAGTTACATCATAAACAAACTAGAGTATCAAGGAAGGAAATATCTTTCACAACCTCATATAGGAAAAGAGTTTATGATTAGATAAAGGATAGGGAGGATCACAAAAGATAAAATGGATACTTTATAGAAATTTGAAAGGTTTTACACAAACCAAAATCAATGTAGTTAAAATCAGAATAATGGTTAACTGGGGCAAATCTTTGCAGCAGATTCCTCTGACAAAGAGCTCATATCTAAGATATGCAAGGAACAGATTAAAAATTTATTATATTTATCTATTCCCAAATAGATAAATCATCCTATAATATGAATAGGATGTTCTCAAAGCCAAATTATCAATCTTACAAATCATGGATAATTAAATAAATTCACACCTACTTGATTGGCAAAGATCATCAGTAAGTCAGTCAATAAATATTTATTAAATATGTACTATGATCCAGGCACTGTGCTAAGCACTGGGAATACAAATATGAAAAATAAAGACAATCTCTGCTTTCAATGATTTCAAATCTAATGGAAGAAGACAACACACAAAAAGAAGCTAAAAAGTTGACAAAGTACCTGGCAAGAGGGTAATGATGGAGAAGTCAGAGGAGTGTAGACATATTGGGGGTGGAGCTGTGGTAAGACAGGTAAACTGAAATATTGTTGGTACAGTTACAAATTTCTTTAGCCATTCTGGAAAACAATTTGGAACTCATCTCCAAAAGTTAATGAATTGTGTGCACCTTTTTTACTTATTGATACTATTAATGGGCCTATACATTAAAGAGGTCAAAAGGAAAGAACAAATATGCTTATGTATAAAAATATGTGTAGTAGATCTTTTAGTGGTGGCATGGAACTGTCAAGAAAGGGGCTTTGCGTCAAAGAGTAATAACTGAACATATGAAACATAATATGTGATGCAATGCTATTGCACTGTAAGAAATGATGAAAGGGGTGATTTCAGAAATAAAAACCTGAAAAAAATTATACGAACTGTTTCAGAATGAAGTGAGTAGACAAGGCAAATACACACATGTGTAGATATACAATTATACACACACACACACACACACACACACACACACAAACTCTGTAAAGAAAAAGAACTTTGAAAGGTTTAAGAACTCTGGTCAATACAATGATCAACCACTACTACAGGGATGTATAATACAACATTCTAACCACCTTTTGACAGAGGGGTGATAGCCTGGTGGTACAGAATTAAATGTACGTTTTTGGACATGGAAATATGTGGATTTATTTTGTTTAGCTGCTTATTCATCAAAATGATTTTTTTTCTTTTTCTTTTTATTCAAGTGAGGCATTGAAGGAGGAGTAAAGAATTAGTAATATTTTTGCCGAAAAAAAAAACCAACAACAAAACCCAAAACAAAAAATAGAAATACCATATTTCTTATTTTTCTTTAATTCATATTTTTAAAAAGTTAAAAGTTAATGAAAAAAAGATGGGAGGATGATCTATATAAAGCCACCATTATTTTGATTGCATGAAAAATTTTGATACTGTCAACCTTAAAGGAGAAGAGATCACAGGTAACTATTAAAGGAAAAGTCTAAGAGAATAAATAACAGTAGGGAGCAAGGAACATTTTGACTTTTTCTCCAGGACTCTTTCCATGCAGCTGGTGGCACAGGGGATAGAGTACGAGACCTGAAACCAGAAAAAAAAAACCTGAGCTTAAATATAGTCTTAGATATTTGCTAGTTGTGTGATTCTGGGCAAGTTACCTAATCCATGTTTGCCTCAGTTTGCTCTGCTATAAAATGGGGATAACAAGCACCTATCAGGGTTCTTGTGAGAATCAAATGAGATAGTATTTTTGATGTTAGCACAGTGTTTAATACATAGTAGATGCTCTCTAAATGCTTATTCTCCTCCCTCCCCTTTCTCAACCCCCACAAGTGAGGTGGAGTGTTGTTGAAGGTATAGCAAATGTTTTGATGGAAGTCCAAAGACATAATGATGTTGTGGGGGAGCCACATCTCAGAGAGGGCTAGGAGATGGAAGCAATGTGACAGAAAGTAGTCCTAGACAGAGGGAATTTATTTAATATGGAATGGGGAATTTAAAAGGCACAGTAAGAAAGGGTGGTCAGTATTACAATGAGATAAATGAGTGGGGTTGTGTTGATAGATGATGGGGAGGTGGCTTTTGGGGAGAATTTTCTTCTATTTGCCAGATGTTTGATTAATACAGATATAGAGATGGAAGAGATGAAGTTTCTAGATATGGTACTTAATGCCGTCCTGTCATGGATCAGGGATATCATTAATACCTTCAAGGAGTGAGTACATTGGAAATGAACTACTCAGAATGGCAAATAAAAAAAAATAAGCAAAACAAATTAAAGAAGGAAGAAAAAAGGAAACACATATGAATGGTTAATGTCTTGAATTTACCTGACCTCTCAATTATTTGAATTTGTTACTCATATCTTTCTTTTTACTCAAACTACTGGCTCAAGTCCAAAGCCCCAGGCAGAGCACAGAATGGGAACACATGCAACACCCATAAAATCAGGGTGGGTGGAGCAAAACTCATGCGCAAATCAGGAAATCTAGTCCAGTGTGCACAGCGACCTTAGCATAGATTCTATGACAGAAGCAATCCAATACTTCATTTGTGTACATTGAGGGGAGCATGAAGGAGAGAAAGCTGGGAGCTTAATACCAATGAGAATATCCTCAGAAACAATAACTTCTTGTCACTTATTTTTCAGCCACAGAAGCAGTGTGGTGCAGTTGATAGGGCACTGGTCTTGGAATTAGTAAGATCTGATGCCTCAGTTGCTTATCTGCTTGGCAAATATTTCATATGTCTGTGCTTCACTTTCCTTCTCTGTTAAATGAAAGAGTTGATCCTGATGACTTTAGAGTCCTTTCTATCTCTACATCTATGAACCTGTGATACTATGTGTCAGTGGCCTACAACTTCGATCACTGTGGGAGGGGGGGAGGGAATAAACATTTATATAGTACCTAATATGTGCCAGGCACCATGCTAAACACTTTACAAGTATTTGATCCTCACAATAGCCTTGTTAGGTAGGCTTTATTCTTATTCCAGTTTTACAACTGAGGAAACTGAGGCAAACGAGTTAAGTGATTTGCCCAGGCTCACACCACAAGTGTCTGAAGTTATATTTGAACTCAAATTCTATCCATGGCACCACTCAGGACTATATCTCCTATCCTGTACACTGATACTAAACAGTGGGTACTAGTCCTTCTCATTGAACTCTTCACGATTTGGTTCCTAGCTGATAACTTTGCTCCACAGGTATATGATGCTCGACATCATCAGTGGTTATTACTCTTTGAAGCAGGGCTATCATGTACACATACCTACGACTGAAAAGAAAGCTGGGCCTTTGGAGGATAGACTCGTTTACTTACCACGAACACTCTGTCTTGAGCAGATGTGGGGACACATTTTCTGGCTTTTTATCTATGTCTGGGAAAAATGTTCAGCGTGGAATCATAAAGTTTCAAATCAGAGAGTGGGAATGAAGACATAACAACTCTCTAAATCTCCAGTCTCCGCAATCTCCTATTATCCAACAATCAAAATTGAAGCTTTAATTGAAGCTGTGTGTAAATGTGTGTATATGTGTGTGTGTGTGTGTGTGTGTGTGTGTGTGTATGTGTGTGTATTGGGGATGGGGGTGGAGTGTCATGGATATGTGGGAAGAAAGGGAAGGGGAGAGAGAGAGAAGAGAGAGAGAGAGAGAGAGAGAGAGAGAGAGAGAGAGAGAGAGAGAGAGAGAGAGGCAGAGACAAGAGGGAAAGTTGAATTTAAATAGTTGAGAAGATTTTTAACTGGGTCTTAGATAGAATGAAAACTTTATACCCAAATTCCCAAATACAGGTCAATGCTATTGATACATAAAAAAAAAAACCTCCTCTAGAAATGAAACATTAGTGTTCCAAATACTAGGCACATGAAAATCAATAATTTCCTATAATGTGGCTTTTGACATTTCCAGGCAGTATCGCTATGTGTCCTCTTTTTAATACTAAAACAGCACAGTCTTCACTTAAGTATTGGTAACGTGTGATTTGCAGCCGTTTACTCAATCAAAAGTTTCAAACTACAGTCGCAACTCATAAAGCAAGGCACTCATAACTTCTGAATTCATTACTCAAGGTCATAAGGTACTGATTACTTAACGGCAATACCTTCTAATGATGAATTACTACTTTCCAACCAGAGCTTTCTTAATTATGTTATTTCCTTTACACTTCTAAAAGTATTATTTTTTAGCATTTTTTTACTTTAACAATTTAAAAGAAACTGAGTTCCCAATATTTCCCTCTTTCTAGCCCCTCCCCTTCACTGAGAAACCGAGTGTTATTATATTGATTATATATGTGAAGTCATGCAAAACATTTCCTTATTAGCAACATCGCAAAAAAAAGAAAAAGCAAAAAAAAAAAAAACCAGAGTGAAAAAACATATGACAGTCTGTACTCAGAGTTCTTCAGTTCTTTCTCTGAATGTAGGTAGCATTTTTCTTCATGAGTCCTTTGGAATTGTTTTGGATTATTGTATTGATTAGAGTAGTAAGTTTTTCACAGATGATCATTCTTACAATGTTGCTATTGCTGTGTACTATCACTGTGTACTGTGCTCACCTTACTTTGCATCAGTACATATAAGCTTTACTAGGCTGTTTTTTTTTTCTGAATCAATCTCTCTTTTAATTTTTTATAATGGAATAGTATTCCATCATAATCATGTATCCCATTTTTTTTCACCCACTCACCAATTGATGCACATCCCTTCATTTTCAATTCTTTGACACCACAAAAAAGAGCTACTATAAATATTTTTGTACATATAGCTCTTTTTTTCCCTTCTTTGATTACTTCAGGATACAGATCTAGTAGTGGTATTTCTGAATCAAAGAGTATGCACGGTTTTATAGCCCTTTGGACATAATTCCAAATTATTCTATGGTTGGAACATTTCACAACTCTACCAACAGTACATTAGTGTATCTATTTTTCCATAATCCCTCCAGCATTTGTTATTTTCCTTTTCTCTCATTTTAGTAATCTGATAGGTGTGAGGAAAAACTTCAAAGTTGTTTTAATTTGTATTTCTGTAATCAATAATACTTTGGAGCATTTTTTCATTTTTCATTGATAGCTTTGATTTCTTCTTCTGAAAACTACTTGTTCATGTCCCTTGACCATGTATCAATTGGAGAGTTGTTCTCATACTTGTAAATTTGTTTCAGTTCCTATATATTTAAGAAACAAAACCTTCATCAGAAAAACTGGTAATCCCACCCCCCTCTAGTCTCTTGTTTTCCTTCTAATTTTGGCTAAATTGTTTTATTTGTGCAAAACCTTTTTAATTTCATATAATCAAAATTATTCATTTTATTTCTCATGATCTCTTCTCTTTCTTGTTTTGTCACAAGCTCTTGCCTTATATGTAACTGGTAAATTTTCCCATGCTCCTCTAATTTGCTTCTGATATCACCCTTCATATGTTGGTCTATGTTTAGTTTCTGCCAAACTTTTTCCAGTTTTCCCAGTCTTTCTTGTCAAATAAGTGGGTTCTTGACCCCAAAGCTTAAATACTTTTTTTTTTATCAAATCCTACATCACTATGGTAATTTACTACTGTTTATTGTGTACCTAATCTATTCCACTGATCCACCACTCTATTTCTTAGCTAGTAGAAGATTGTTTTGATGAATGTCACTATAATATAGCTTGAAATCTGGTACTGCTAGGCTAACTTCCTTCATATTTTTAATTGATTCCATTGATATTCTTGACCCTCTCTTATTCCAAATGAATTTTGTTGTTATAAAAGAACAATAAATATAATAACATTTCTGGGTCATAATTCCAAGAGCTCTAAAATAATTCTCTGGGACAGCTAGGTTGTGCAGTGGATAGAGCACTGGCCCTGGATTCAGGAGTACCTGAGTTCAAATCTGGCCTCAGACATGTATCACTCATTAGCTGTGTGATCCTGGGAAAGTCACTTGACTCCAATTGCCTCACCCCAAAAAATAATTCTTTGGTATTTAATTGATATGTCACTGAATTAGTAAATTAATTTAGATAGAATTGTCATTTTTATCGTATTGGCTCAGCATACCCATGAATAATTAATATTTCTCTGGTCATTTAAATGTATATTTATTTCTGTGAAAAATATGTCATAACTGTGTTCATAAAATTCCTGTCCTTTTCTTGCCAGGTAAACTCTCAAATATTTTAAATTGCCTGTAGTTATTTTAAATGTAATTTCTTTCTCTATTCCTTCCTGTTGTATTCTGTTGGTAATATACAGAAATGCTGATGATTAGTGTGGGTTTACTTAATATACTGTGTCTTTGCTAAAGTTGTTAATTGTTTTAACTAGTTTTTGGTTCTCTAAGTACACCATCATATCATCTACAAAGAGTAATAGTTTTGTTTACTCATTAACTTTTTATTCCTTCAATTTCTTTTTCTTGTTTTTTTTTTGTTTCGTGATAGCTAGTATTTCTAGTAAAAAATATTTAATAATAATGGTGATAATGTACAACCTTGCCTCATCTCTAATTCTATTGGGAAAGCTTCCAGTTTATTCCTGTTATGGATAATGCTTGCTCTTTGTTTTAGATAGATACTTCTGATTTCAAGTGTTTTTAATAAGAATGGGTATTGAATTTTGTATTTTTCCTGTATTTGTATTTTCTGCATCTATTTACAGAATCACATCTTTATTGATATGGTCAATTATGATTATAGTTTTCCAAATATTGAACCACTCTTCCTTTCCCAGTATAAATCCCACCTGGTCATAATTTACAATCTTTGTGATATAATACTGTAATCTCATTATTAGTATTTTTGCCTCAATATTCATTAGGGAAATTGATCTGTATCTTTCTTTATTGTTTTTCCCCACCCTGGTTTAGATATCAAAACCATATTTGTTTCATAGAAGGATTTGGCAGGACTCCTTTACCTATTTTTAAACAGTTTATGTAGCATTGGAACTAATTGTTCTTTAAATGTTTGGTAGAATTCACTTGTAAATACATCTGGTCCTGGGGATTTTTTCTTAGGGAGCTCATTTATGGTTTGTTTATTTTCTTTTTTTCTGAGTTATTTAATATTATTTCCTCTTCTGTTAATCTTAGCAATTTATAATTTTATAAATATTTATCCATGTCACCTAGATAATTAGTTTTAGGTAAAACTGATATCAGAACACCACTATAAATGTTCTGCCACTTAGTGGGTGATTAATAAAGGTTTATTGACTTATTGAATAAAGCATTGGCATCTGTGCTAGTCCCTGAATGAAAAAACAGTTACTATAAGTTTAGATGAGTAGGTGGTACATTCCATGTTTAATAAATATACCTTTGGTAGCATAGTTATATACTAACATGTTTTGGTCCTGAAGGTCATTGACAGGCAAAAATAAAAGTTGCCATGAGGCCTGCAACCTCAAGTAAGCAACTCCTGAGAAATTCCAAGTGTAAGCTATTTTTTCCTCACCATTACCTCCACAACTAGCACCTGACTGGCTTTGCTTTTCCCAAAATAGCATAACTGCTTCATGCCTTCTGGTTAATGGCCTAGCACTACCATTGGCCTTGATTCTACCTTGCCTTGTTTTGTAGTGAAAGATCACTGTATGAGTTTGGTGTCAGAAGAAATATGTTTGAATCCTTGAATTTCAACTGACTAAATGTGTTACATTGGGTAAATAATTTATTTCTTTTGGCTTCACCACCACCACCAGCACCATCATCTGTGCAATAAAGACATTGGGCCTGGGTCTATGAATCAAAAAAATTAAAAGTGTATTTCAACATAATTGGTATCTTTTATAATCCTATGTGTTTTATGTCATAAACTTAACAACATTATTCTGAAACAGTTCCATAGGCTTCACCAGGATGCTAAAGAGTCTCATCTCATCACACACTCACACACACACACACACACACACACACATTTAAGAGCACATGGACTAGGGGGTATTTAAGGTCCATGCCTCCATTCAGTGACATTGTTTACAATACCATTCTGACCATGTTTCCACTATAGATTTCAAGTGTTTATATGACAATAGTGGAAGGCCTCCGCAACATTGGAAGGATGAAGGAAATGAAAATTTATTATTTTGAAAAAGGGCTAGCTCCTATACATTTCTTCAAGCTGGACCCTTTTCTAGACAGTACCTCTTCTTCCTTTTCACCTGTTTGGAAAATACCCACTTAAAAAACAAACAAACAAACAAACAATATTTTCTTAATGAAAATAAAACAAAAATAATCACAAAATATCTCTGTTTTTCCAGTTTGAATTCCTTCTTTTAGCAAAGAAAAAGAATTGAGGAAAAGCAGTTGATACAGTGACCCTAGCTGACAATACATACATTCCATTTTAGGAATTCCATGTCTCTCCAAGGGAAAAAAAGTACATTTTATTATGTGTTTTCTAAGATGATAGGGCATTACTTTTTTGCTTACTCAGAGTTTGACTTCTTTTTAGTGATTTATTTTCCTCTATTTTTTTGTATTCATTGTGTTTAATATAGTTCTTTTCAGTCTACTTTTTGTAATCTACATCATTTCTTGTAGCTCTTCAAATGTATTCTCTTAATTCTTCATATTCATCATTTTTACTATACAATAAATTCTACTGCATTCATATACACAGAATTTTCACCCATTTCCAAAATCACTATTTAATCTTCTGTAATAAAATTGTTTATTTTGTCTTCTATGAACACCCTTTCCCTTTTTTAATTAAGAATTTTCCCTTATCCATAATTATGAAAAAACAATCTCATCTTCTCTGTCTCTCTGTCTCTGAATTTGCCTCTGTTTGTCTTTCCCTATTTGCTATGACCCTTACTTTTTAAGTAATATATTCATTTGGAGATTGTTGTGATATATAGCATAAGATATTATTCTAAAACTAATTCCAGCTAAGATGAATTCCAATTTTTCTCCAGAATTTTGTTGAATAGAAAACCCTTGTGCCAAAACAGGTGTCCTTGCTTTATTAAAAATTATATCATGGTCAATTGCTTCTGGATCTTATTTGCCTGATCATTTGACCATTGATGAACTTTCTTGTTGTTTATCTGATGACAAATATGCTTGAGACCTAGTATAGCTAGGATTCCTTTATTCTCATTATTTTAAAAATATTTTCCTTTAGATTATTATGCTTATGTGTCTCCAGAATTTTATCTAATTCTCTAAAGTAACACCACCATTAGTTTGGTTGGTATGATACTAAGCTTATATTTTTATTATATGGGCAGAGACCAAGCATGAACAATTAACATCTCTAGAATTATTTAATTCTTTGTTTATTTATAAAAGAAATGCCTTGCAGTTGTATTCTTGTGTCTTAAGTCTGTATTAGAATGTTCACTATCAAATATTCTTGACATTTTGTAGTTTTTTTGAATGTATTATATATTTTTCTATTTCATAAGTCAATTTTTTATTAGTGTAAATAAATAATTTTTTAAAATTGTTAGACTCTTTAGTAGACTGATACTTTATTTATTATTTTTTAAATTCATTTTTAGTTATACCTCCAGGGTTCTCTAAGTAAAATATCATGTCATCTGCTACTAGTGATAATTTTGTTGCTTTTTTGTTTGTTTTTATTATTTTTATTTAAAAGTATTTAGTATTTTATTTGCCTCCAGTTATATATAAAAACTGTTTTTTAACATTTTAAAACTTTGAGTTCTAAATTCTCTCCCTCCCCCCTCCCTTCAGAAGGCAAGCAATTCGATATAGGTAATACATGTGTAGTCATGTAAAACATTTCCATAATATTCATGTTGTGAAAGCAGATATAGATGAAACAAAACTCCAAGAAAAATAAAGTAAAAAAAAAAAGTATGCTGCAATCTGTATTCAGACACCACCAGTTTTTTCTCTGGGGATGGATAGAATTTTTCATCATAAGTCCTTCAAAGTTGTCTTGGATTGCTGTATTGCTAAGTCATTTGTAGCTGATCATCTTATAATTTTGCTGTTACTTTGTACATAGTACATTTCACTTTGCATCAACTCATGCAAGGAATTTATATTGGCAGAGGTGAGATAGAAGTGTATTCTAGGCATGAAGGATAGTCATAGGAAAGGCCTGGAGATTTGGAATAGAGTATCATATATGAGGAGCAGCAAGAAAGTCTGTTGGCCTGAACAATAGAGGGGTAGTAACATGATCAGAAATAGGTTGAGGCCAAGTTGTGAAGAATTTTATTATTGGGTTTTTTTTGTTTATTTGTTTGTTTTAGTGAGGCAATTGGGGTTAAGTGACTTGCCCAGAGTCACGCAGCTAGGAAGTATTATGTGTCTGAGGTGTGAAGAATTTTAAAAGTTATACAGAGAATAATTTTGGGTCATATGAGCAAGAAATGATATAGATTTTTTTTTTGTTGTTCCTCAGGACCTCTCAAATTTTTTTCTAAGTAAGAATTACGTGCAATTTCACCCACCTCCATGGTTTTGGATTCCATGTAGCCTAAAAGGTAACAATCCAATGAACCAACAGTAGAAAAAGCTAATTCCTAATCCCTAACTTGCTCACTCAGCAACCCCACTTTCACAATGGGCCACCATGTTCTAGTAAGATTGCAAAAGTCCATGAGTGGAATAGAATTCAACACTACCCTACAGCCCTCAACCCCTTCTCCCAACAGAGCTGTGGAAAGCCAAAATGAAAAAGCTTGCTCTAATTGGGACAGTACTTTGGCAGCACTTTCTGCTGTAATATAGCTCAGACACAGAATTGAGGAACAGAGAGATCTAGGACAAGATTATATATATATATATATACATATATATATATATATGTATATATGTATATATGTGTATATATATACATATATGTATATATGTATATATGTATATATATGTATATATGTATATATGTATACATGTGTATATATACACATATATATACACATATATATGTATATATGTATATATGTGTATATATACATATATGTATATATGTATATATGTATATATGCATATATGTATATATGTATATATGTATACATGTGTATATATATATGTATATATGTATATATATGTATATATGTATATATGTATACATGTATACATGTATATATATGTATATATGTATATATGTATATATGTATATATATATACACACATATATGTATCTATAATATACACATATATATGTATATGTGTATGTATATATATGTATATGTATATGTATATGTATATGCATATGTATGTATGTGTGTATGTGTGTGTATGTATATGTATATGTATATGTATATGTTATGTATATGTATGTATGTATATGTATATGTGTGTGTGTGTGTGTGTGTGTGTGTGTGTGTGTGTGTGTGTGTGTGTTCATGTAAAACTCCACTAAGCTTGAGGGAAAGAGCCCATCACTCAGCTGGAGCCAGTTCTGTTCTCCCAGAAGTCATTTGGGGGAGAAATCTAGGCTGTTGAACCATGAATTGCCTGATGTGAGAGAAGGCTGAGATGGTTTTGAGATCCTGTTCCCCAAGGAAACCTCCATCAAAAGGAAAGGAGTAAGAAGGTGAGCAATAGAGCAATTGAAGAGAAAAAGACAGACCTTACCAAAGATGTAGGGAGGAAGAAAACTTCCTTAAAGACGTTTAGAGTAAGCAGATAAATCAATAGGGAAGATGTTACTAACACAATGGAATATGGGCTCCAAGTCAGCAAAAAGACTCTAGGAATTGCTATTGTAACACAAAGGAAAATGAAGCAATATCTGATGAGGCAGAGGAACCTGGTGATTCCCAAGAGGGCATGTAACTACATCAGGATGTTCTTGAATGGTTTAAAATGAAAATAAGAATTGTGGTGGCAAAACTTATGGTCTTCATAGCAGAAATAACTGGCAGACTAGAAAAATTTCAATGCATAATTGCAAGTATCACCAAAGAGAGAATAACGTATTTGGAATTCAAATACACAGAACTGAAGGACAACCTTGAAGAAGATAAGACAAAAATAACATTAAATGAAAACATGACCTACTTACAAGTAAAACATTTTGATCTCAAAGACAGGGTACATAGGTCCAACATAAGGATAATAGGGCTTGCAAAAGACCGAGACAAGTCAAAAAGTCTGGATATGATAATTCAAGAAATGATACAAGGAAAATGCTCAGAATTTATGAACATAAGAAAACAAAATACCCATAAAAAGAATCTATAGATTGCCTCTAGAAAAAAAAAATGTTCCATTCAATAAACTCCAAGATACATAACGGTTCAATATAACCATTCCAATTACAAACAAATTTTTTTTAAGTGGCCAGGAGAAAGAACTTAAATGAATACACTATTGTCTAGTATTTAGAAGCAACCAACCAATTCCAGACTCACTTAACTTTGCTACCATCTAATCCAAAGCCTCTATCTTGTCAACAAAGGTATCATGTGAGACTATCAAATCTTTGTTGACTTTCAGGTGTACAATGTGAAAGGTAACCATGGTATTATGGAAGTTTTGCTGGATTTCACATGAGGACCTGTGTTTGATTCTAGGTGAATGAGTGGAGGAGAGTAAAATATAAGAAAGCAGGAAAGGATCAAATCGTGAAAAACATTAAATGTTAAGTAGAGGAGTTTATATTTGATTCTGGAGGTAATAAGAAGCCATTGGAACTCATTGGATAGGGATGTGACCTATCAGACCTATGCTTTACAAAAACCATTATATTAAATAAACTATGGAAGAATCAAAGAAGTTATGAGAAATGGCTCCTGATTTCTTTAAGCTAATAGAGTAATTGAAAATTCCAAGGAATGAACAGAGGAAGAATGAAATGTCTATGTAAGTGGAATAGTTCTTGAAATTTGGACAGATAATAATTGCTTTGACTTCAGAGGAAGGAGACATCAGTGGAACTACAGCAGTTTGGGGAGAATTGATTTTGGCCTTGAAGTTCATCTTAAATAGGTAATTATTTCTTTTTCTTTTCTTTTTTATGTGGGGCAATTGGGATTAAGTGACTTGCCCAGACTCACATAGCTAGTGGGTGTTACAAGTCTGAGGCCGGATTTGAACTCAGGTCGTACTGACTCCAGGGCCAGTACTCTATCCGCTGTGCCACCTAGCTGCCTCCTTCAATATATTTTTAAAACAAGACACTTGTAAGCTAGAATTTATTCCTGTTGTATTTGCATAATACTTTACTCATTGGTAGAGAGAATGATCAGTGCAAGTTCTGTTCCTTTGTAAGGGGCAGAGTTAACAAGAGTTTTAGAGAGAAGAGATCTCCTTCTGGCTTCTGGTTTCAAGAGAGTTCAAAACACATGCTTTTGCAGGTTTTATTCAGAGAAAACACCTTTGAGAGAAAATTTTACTTTGGGAAGAAACTGACATTTGTAGGAGCCTGTTCCTCGAATATGTTTCTATTCCCAGTTTGTCACACTATACTTTTTGCCTTTCTATGCTATCTTTCTCTCTGTTATCTTTCTCTGTCTCTGTCTCTCCTCTTTTCTCTCTTTCTCTCTGTCTGTCTCTGTCACTGTCTCTGTCTCTCTATCTCCATCTCTTCCTTTTTCTCTGTTTCTGTCTCTCACTCTCTCTCTCAACTGTTGATATAACGAGGTCTTCACTTGGGACATTTTATTCACTCTATATGTTGTCTAATATATAGTACATATATCTTTGATATTTTGGATAAATAGAATTATTCACTATTAACACTGTAATAATCTTTGTGTAACTGGGAAGGTAAGCAAGCTTTTGCATAACACTTAGGAGAGTCCTCTGTTAAGTGACAACTTCCAAGAATGTGATGTAAAACTTTAAATCATTTCCCTAGGCCAGCAATATTTGTGGGGTGATAGGTAGATGTAATACTAGTCTGGTATCCTTTTTCTGAGGAAAGGAAAGCATAATAGCCTCGTGGTGATAATATCTTGTTTCCCTTAGACAAGAATCAAATTTTCCTTTGGAGAAGAGTAGGTAAGATTCCACAGCAATTCCATGCCTCCCTGAAGGTCACATTTAGATGACATCTCTCTCTCTCTTTTTCTCTCCCTCTCTCTCTCTCTCTCTCTCTCTCTCTCTCTCTCTCTCTCTCTCTCTCTCTCTCTCTCTCTCTCTCTTTCTCTCTCTCTCTCTCTCTCATCCTATTTTTGTCATAATTTGAAATATTCAACGTTTCTGATCCTCAGTTTTCACATCTGGGAAATAGTGATAATAATGCTTGGAAAACCTATTTCATGGGGTAGTTGTGGGAAAAGTGTTTCTGCAAGCCACAAATCACAATGAAGGTAGGAATGATTATTATCACTATTACTTATTATTATTATTATTATTATTATTATTATTATTATTATTATTATTATTATTATTCTAGACCTATATCTAATTAGATCTTGTTGATTGACTAATTCCCAGTGGGGAAACTGATGCAAATTGGAATTTGTAGCCTTAGAGAGTTGCCTGGGACACTCAGAGGTTAAGTGACTTGCTGAGGGTCACACAGCCAGCATATGCTAAAGGAAGGATTTGGACTCATTTCTTTGGGCCTGAGACCATTGTTCTATCCTATATGTCACAGCACCTATACTTTCTAATCCAGATTGTTATTATTAAGGAAGATTCTTATTATTCTCTAGGAAGACATTTCAAGAAGCAGTAATGATATCTTTTATACCAAGTGAAAAGCTTCCGGATCTCTTGCAACAGGAAAAGAAAAAAAGAAAGTCTTCTGTTACCAAACACAAGATTCTCACAGTCTGTTGGGGTCATTTGGGGAGAACTTTCCTTGCACCATACAACACCTCTCATTCTGTGTGGTAGAAGCAACTACAATAAACACGAGTTGCCCCGACAACTTACAAATCACACACACAGACACACAAATACACATACAGGCATACACACACCTCCCCCTTGTCTCTGCAAGCTGTTATCCTTCAATAGGCCATGAAAACAATCCCTTAAACATCCCCGGGCCCTTTACCATTTAAACTGCTGTCAGAACATTTTGAGGAAAGATTCAGAGGCGGTGTGGAACTCTCAGAAATGTGTATGTGGAGCTGATGCCAAAATAGAACCTTGTGATGTGTAAAGTTAGAGGCACGCTGCAAATAGCCAGATAAAAATGGATCCAAATGTCTCAAATCGATCACATGCATGTATGCATGTGTTCATATAGCCATATAGAAAAATGCCGTAGTTACTCATTCTCCTAAGGTCTTTAAAAATGCCATCTTACTGACCTTCATAGAAGATTGGTGGTGTTTCAAGAATTTGAGGCTCTTACAATGACCTCATCTTTCAGCTTCTGGAAAATACATTTACCTATTGTTCTACATGCAGAGTGCTCCTAAATATTTTTAAAAAATACCAAGTTTGTTGTATCCAATTATTTTTGGAAGGGTCACTCTATTTGCATGATCATCTGAGCAAAGTAAGTGTGCTTAATTTTTCTTATTCCAAATGTTATTAAATATATGTGTCCACCAACTAGGAAGAACAGAGATAGAGTGCTGGACCTAGAATCAGGTCAATTTGAGGATCTGAGTTCAAATTCTGGCTAGACACTTACTAGCTACGTGAACCCTGAAGAAATCACTCAACAGAGCTCTCTAAGCCTCAATTTTCTCTTCTGTTAAATGGGAATAATACCTACCTCCTGAGGTTCTTGTGCAGATCCAATAGAATCATATATGTAAAGAACTTTGTAAACTTTACAATACTATATAAATTATAGCTATTATTATTATATCTAAACATTTGATTTTGTCACGATACTTTGTTTTTATAATTATAGTTTGCATCATAGAGAGCTTTAAGCTTTGCAAGCACTTTACATGTATTAAGTCATCTGATTCTCATCTAAGAATCCTGTGAGAAGAGTACTACCAACATCATTATCTTCATTTGGAAGTGGAAACTGACTCAGACAGGTCCAATGCCTTGCTCAGGGCTACGTAGCTGAGATGCAGTCCTAGCTCTTTCTGACTCCAAGGTCAGCACTGTATCTATTTTTTACACTCAGAGATTTGAGTGCTTCTATTATTTTCCAAGTATGATACTAGCCATATGACTGTGGACAACAACAACAGTAAATATTACTACTTCTACTACCACTACTCCTGCTGCTGCTGCTATTGCTGCTACTAGTACTACTATTACTACTACTACTACTGCTGCTGCTGCTGCTACTACTTCTACTACTACCATCACCACTACTGTTACCATTACTACAGCTACCATTACTACTGATTCTACTACTGCTACATAACTACTGATGCTGCTACTAGTATAAGGATGATGACAATAATAAACATGTATATAGTGCTTTACAGTTTGCAAAGTGGAATGCATAGAAAATAGCTTTCATTTGATCTTCACAACAACCTTATGAGGCAGGTGCCATTATTATTATTCTCATTTTATAAATGAGAAAACTGAGGCTGATGGAAGTTAAATAACTTGCTCAAGGACATATAGCTAGTAGAAGTCTGAGACAGGTTTTAACCTCCAGTTGAGGTATAGGCAAGTCAATTAATCATTCTGAGACTCAGTTTCTTCACCTATAAAATGGAGGTAATACTATTTAAACTTTTGTTAACCTCAGTAGAATGTAAGCTTCTTCTAGGCAGTACCTCTTTTCTTTACTTTGCACTTCCCAGAACCTTACCCAAGTACCTGGCACGTCAAAAAACTTTTTAAAATTGAATATAAAAATCACAGGATCATAAGAGACCTTAGCGTTGATATGGTCTGAGGTCTCCTAACTTTTATTGTGTCATGACTACCTCTGTCAGTCTGGTGAACCATATGGACCCTTCCTCAGTATATATTTTTAAACTTCATATTAGAATGAAATACTACATTTTCACTGGAGATTATTGAAAATAAGGGTATACACACACACACACACACACACACACACACATACACATTATATATCTTTTTTTTTTCCATGAAAGTTCACAGACCTCATGAAATCTATCCAGGTTAAGAATTGTCAATGTAATCTAACCTTTCCTTTTTTTTTTTTTATAGGTAAGGAATCTGGGCCCCAGACAGTGATTTACCCAAGGTCACACAGCTGATAAGTGGAAGATCTGGGATTTTGAATCTGAGTTATCTGATTACAATTTCAGAGCTTTTCCCATTGCATGATTTTGCCTCAATGTGAGACATCACTATCATTATCATTGTAGCCATTATAATATTCATCACAATTTATTCCTTACAACTTTTATCTGGCCAAATTTTCCACATGTAAGTACACTTTTGACTGGTATGTTCTTGACTTGCAGGAAACCTAAATCTCTTCTTCACATAAGATGTATGTGATGATGATGATGATGAATGATGATAATAACTAATATTTATATATAATTATCTGAAATTTCCAAAGAGATTTCTAAATATTATCATCTTTAAAGCTCACAACGATCCTAGGAAGTAAGTATTATTGTTATCTCCATTTTTCAGATGAGGAAACTGAAGCAGAGAGGTTAAGTGACTTTTTCAGGGTCACACAGAATGAGTATCTAAGGCTGGATTTGAACTCAGACCTTTCTGAATCCAGACCTAGTACTATATTATGTAAAAAAAAAGACTGTCAAAGGAAAGAGGAGAAGCAGAATACTTCAAATTGGAAAAAAATTAAGTGGAATTTATGAATAAATAGTCATACTTATTTTAATATTAGTAAACCTTGGTCTGATTTAATATTTTTAGGTTTACTAACAACAGCAATTAGAAAATAGATTAGAATTTTCCTTTTTAAAAGTCCCTTTCAGTTTTTATTAGTAATAGGTAAATGTCTTCATCTTCCATTTTCCTGAATGATTTGTCATTGAGCATGTGGAGAATCATAGAACTAGGAACCTCTATATGGGTCTTAGAGATGATACCTTCCAGCCCTTTCATTTTACTAAGCAACCAAGGAACCAACAAGCATATATGAAACACATCTTATGTTCTAAGAAGTATAGTAAGTGCTGGAGATAAAAGGAACTGCTAAAATAGTTCCTGCCCTCAAGGGAATTACCTTTTAGTGGGTAAAACAATATAAACATAAACCAGCACATACAAGATAAATACAGAGTAAATGAAGGTCTCCTTAGAGGGAAAGGTACTGTCACTTTGGGGAATGCAGGAGGTGACATCTGAGTTGAGTCCTAAGGGTATTCAGAATTATAAAACTTGTAATTAAAGGAGAAAGTTCCAGAAATGGGGGACAGCCAATGCAATGGTGAAGTTCAGAGAATCAAAAATGAGTATTATTGTACTATATCACTAGGGAGCCAAAGCATAGCAAAAGTCAGAGATGATAGATCTGAGAAATACCATGGAAAGCACTTCTGTATTTTCCCATGTCGCTTGTCTTTCACATTAAATTCAACAAACATTTATTCGTTATCTAGTATGTACAAAGCACTCTGGCAGGTGCTAGGTATAAAGAGATAAAAAATGACATGGATATTGGCCTCAAAAAGCCTATGGGAGGGAAACAACTCATACTTAAATATGTATGCTGCAAGGTAAATGAAATAAGGGCCAAGCAGAAGCTCAGGAAAAGGGCATGAAACAGGTGGAGAGAGAGGTCACTTTCATCGAGAGATCAGGGAAAGTTTTGTGGAGGACATGTCTACTGAATTAGCCCTCAAAGGGAGGGAGAGACTTTAATGGAAATTGATGGATTCCAATCCAGGGATATCAGGAGCAAAGGCATCAAGATTAGCGAAGGCAAGACATAAACAAATGATGGCAATTAGTTCAGGTTGGTTTGAAATTAGAGTACTGGGAAGACAGTGGTTTTAATCCAATTGAATTCAACAAATATTTATTAAGTGAGCACCAGGGATAGAAAGTCAAAAGAAGATATCGACTCTGCCCTCATGGAACTTATATTCTATTAGAGGAAAACAATTTAGACCAAGAAAATTGAAAAAAAAATATGCCAGGGTGAGAGTAGGAAGGACTGACAACTGGGAAGAATTATACAAGACCTTGGGTAGAAAGGGTTACTTTTACTGAACATTGAAGAGAATTAGGGAGTCCAAGAAATAGACGCGAGGAGATATGACAATCCAGGAATAGGGAACATAAAAGACTGTGTAAAGGCAGATGGGTGGGAGATACAATGTCATATAAAGAGAAGAACAAATAGACCATTTAGACTAATATAGAATGTGTAATGGGGATGAAACGTTAAGTTAATCTGGAAGGATAGGCTGGAACCAGATTATTGAAGGCTTTAAATGTCCAACAGAGGACTTTATATGTTGTTCTCCAGGCAATAGAGAGTCATTATAGCTCTTTAAGTAGAGGATTGGCATGAAGAAGACTTCCTTTTTTTTCTCATTGGTAAAATGAGATATGTGAAAATTGATCTGTACAATGGATTTCATTATCTCTGTCATCCTTTTCAAAAGTACTAGATCCAATGGTACTATGAATATTTTGCAAAACTAAAGTTTGACAAATTAATGATTTGTCTTTCAGAACTATAGGTTGAAGACACAGTAGACACTGGGGAAAAATAAACAGCACCTCATTATGAAGCTGAGCTGAATGAGTTTTTAGAAATTTGTTAATGACTGTACTTTCTAGTGACTAAAGTACTATGCTTTTACCAGAGAGAAAACTGAGAATTTAAATTATATTACCTAATCTGAGAATTCATGTGTATCATGGATTGGAAATGTCGGGGGGAAATTACCTTAGGTACCTCTTTGCAAACACATTCCATAGTAGATGCATCCTTGCCATGCATACTACATCTCTGCCATTAAGCATCTATATTTAAGATGAGAAAGGACACACATAATTGCCCCTCAAAACTTCAGCAAATGGCTCTTGTCACCATATTTTTATTTCAACAACTAGCTCTTGTAAACAAATTTTCAATGTTTCTCCCTCTTTGTTTTGAAGCAAAAAAGAGCAAAGGGGAAAATAGACAATTTTTAAAAAAAGGTTAAAAACTATGTATTTACATATAAATATGCATAAAATGGATATTAGTTACATTGAGGGAAAACAAACAAACAAAAAAACAACAACATTAGCGTTAGAATGGAGATATATGGTTTTAGGTTGAGACCACAGGAATCAGAGGCAAGCTCTCTTTTTAGTTACATGGGGATATAATAACAGTTTCCTTTTTTTATAAGAGTAAAGGTAGACAAATCCCTTTACACAGAACCCTGTGAGGATGGATATTTCCAACTCTATGTATTAGAAAACTGAGGCATAGAGTAGTGAAGTAAATTTCTTAAGCCACCCACCTATCATCATAGTCTGAATGTACACCTGTGTCTCTTGACCTTAGGACCATTGTTCTTTCTACCATAGCATATTATTTCATGCCAAAAATATTTTTTGTGTGTATGTGTATGACCTGTTTATTCTTGTAAGATTTAAAACATATGATGGTCATAAGACATTAGGTCCCTAGAAATAAGAATGAGGGGATATCAGAGCACTTGGACTGAATAAAGAAAATCTACTGGCTAAAAGGGAAACTAATCTTTCTATTATTTCCCTACGATACTCAAGTAGAGTACAAGTTGTAGAGCCAATGAAGACACCTGAGCTAAACTTGCAAGCACAAGTCCCATTGATCTCAGGTAGTTAAATGTTGAGTACTTTTGGTACTGTTTCTCCAAAAGGAGAACCTCTTCCAGCCGTGGGAGTTCACCAAAGAGATGAAGCTTTAGATATCCAAGGCCTGGCTGGGCATGGTGTTGCTCACTGCGATCTCTGCTGCTAGAGAAGGGTAAGGCTAACAGATCATTTAAGTTTAGGAGTTCTGAGATGAATTAGGGTTAAAACCAATCAGGTATCTATACTAGATCTAGAAACAATAAGTTGAGCACCTGGAAGTGGAGGGTTATGAAGCCTCCTAACAAGGGGCAAACTGGCCCAGGTCAGAAAAAAGGAGCAGGTTAAAAATTCTGTGTCAATCCCTATAGTTTGAAACCCCTGAGCAAAAACTACACTGATAGGCTGGGAGAGACAGGGCCATCTAGTCTAAAATCAAACAAACAAACAAATAAGTAAATGAAAACCAAAGCAATAACAACCAAAAAGATTTTTCAAAAATAAAACTAATGATGATAATCGCAATTATAAGAACCTTTTCCAGGAAATATACACACACACACACACATATATATACATATATATATGGGGGGGTGAGGTGGGGGTGTAGCTCTGATAGAGAAATTGAAAGAACAATAATGATGATGATAATACTCATTTATAAAGCACCTACTATGTGCCAGGCACTGTGCTAAGCTCTTTACCATTATTATCACACTTGATCCTCATAACAACCCTGGAAGGTAAGTGCTATTATTTTCCCAGTTTTACAAATGAGGGAACTGAGGCATAAAGAGGTTAAGTGACTTGCCCAGGGTCATACAATTGCCAAGCATCTGAGGCCAGTATTAAACTCAGATTTTCTTGACTCCAGGCCCAGTGCGCTATCTGCTGTGCCACCTAACTATTCCAACCTTGAAGTAGAGAAACCTCCAACATCTATGGCATTTTCACATGTACTCTCGGGGCATCACAAGAGTCAGTGTACCAAGAATCATAGAATTAGAGAACTTTACTGATGGAGGAAATCTTAGTAGACATCTAGTCTAACCCATGTTTTGGGAATATACCTCTGATCTCACTGATGTAAGGGAGTCCTGACAAAGAAAATCCCTCAACTGATGCAAATCAACACCTGCTCTATAGTTTACAGTCTTAGAGAGTTGCCTGAAACACTGAGAAATTAAATGTCTTGCCATTATGTGTCAGAGGCAGGCCTGGAATCATCCTGACTGATGCAGGAACTCTATCTCCTATGCCATGTTAAAAAGAAAAAAGAAAAAAGAAAGAAAAAAATAAAGAGAGGAAGAAAGGGAGGAAGGAAGGAAGGAAGGAAGGAAGCAAGCAAGGAAGGAAGGAAGGAAGGAGGGAAGGAAGGAAGGGAGGGAGAAAGAAAGGGCAAGGCAAGGCAAGTCAAAGGCTCTCTACTGTGTTAACCCTTTTAATTTGTCAATCAGACTTTCTTTGATGATCTCCAATGAGGGGCAACCCATTACCTCCCAAGGCTACTACTATTGGATAACTCTCATTGTTAGGATAGGTTATTGTTTTGTTTTGTTTTGTTTTGTTTATTTTTACTCTGAAATCAAGTCTAAATCCCATAGCTGCAATGGGATACCTAAGGAAGTGGCAGAATAGCCTTAACAGAGGCTTCAAGCAGAGGCTGAATGTTAACTTGGAAAGTATGGTTGTGGTAGTACGTATTCTTCTCATGTGGATTGTACTAAATCTCTACTGAGGACCCTTACAACTCTGAAATTCTAAGCTTCTTTTGATTCAGTATGTGGTAGATTTTTTCTGTTTTGTTCTGATAATCTTTTGTCAAATATTATTACTTTTTCTTATGCTGTTTTCTTAAATATTTTGTTCTTTGTTGGTTGTGGTATGTCAAGGTCACAACTGAGTGATTTTTGTTGTGTGCAGACTGAGCTAAATTTTAGATCTTAGAGACAATGTTCTAATTTAGTTCAATGTTCTTTCAAATTCTGCTACAAACAACTCTGAAATACCACAAGTTGTTAGGTTTTTATTTTTTTAAGTGAACCTTATGTTGATCATTAAAAAAATTTTTTTTGGAGGATTTTATTACGAGTGTTCTGCCAATGTTTCTTTTTTCTTTTTTTCTTTTATAAATTTTAGTGATATCTTATGTGTTTTACATCATCATAGTTTTCCACTATATTCCTCCCCCCTCCTCCCACTGAGTCATGTCACAAATAGTATTTTTCTTTTTTTAAAATTTATTTTGATTTATCAACAATCCCTTCCATATGCTTTTAAGTTTAAATTTTTTCTCCCCCTTCCTCCCCACCCCCTTTCCCCAAGACGGCACGCAATATTATGTAGGCTATACATTTACATTCCTATTAAACGTATTTTCACATTAGTGAAGTTGTAAGTAAAAATTAAAAACAATAGGAGGAACCATCAGAAAGAGGAAACAAAACTCAACAGAAGAGAAAAAAAAAGATAGCAATTCAACTTCCATAGTTCTTTCTTTGGATGTGGATAGCATTTTCCATCACTACACCTCTGTAGATCTGTAGGATTATGTTTTTTAATCCATTCTGCTATCTGCTTTCATTTTATGGGAGAGTTCTTCCCATTCACATTCACAGTTATGATTATTATCTCTTTTTCTCCATCCTTTTTTCCCCATTTGTGCTTTTCTTTCTCCTTTCCCCCCTCACTAGTGTTTTGCTTTTGACTACCACCTCCTTCAGTCTCTCCTCTCTTCTATTATCCATTTTCCTTTTCTTCCCCTTTACCCTTACTGCTTCTTCCCTCCCTTCTATCCATCCTCCCTTTTCTTTCCCCTTTTCCTTCCTACTGCCTATAGGGCAAGTTAGATTTCTATGCCTAACTGATTATGTTAATTGCCTTCTTGAGCCAAATCTGATGAGAGTAAGGTTCAAACAATGCTCATCCCCCCTCCCTTCTTTTCCTCTGCTGTAATAGGATTTTCTCTTTTCCTGTAATGTAATTTATCCTTGTCTGCCTCCTCCTTTCTCAGTAAGTTTTCTAAGATCAGACTAATTCACTTACTTGGATCCATTTAACCCACTTGATTAGATTAATTTTTTTTCATTACTTCAAAGTCAGCTAATAACCACCCCTTTTGTGTATACTCCTTTAACACGTTGTAATAACAATACCAGTTGCAAGTGTCATCTTCCCTTGCAGAGATGTAAACAGTCCACCCTTATTAACAACATTTTGTATCTTTTTGTCCTATTTACCTTTTTATGTCTTTCTTGAATCTTGTACTTCAAGATCAAATTTTTTGTTGAGCTCTGGTCTTTTTATCAGGAGGGTTTGGAAGTCCCCTATTTTGTTGAATATCCATCTTCTCCCTTGAAAAATCATGCTTATTTTTGCAGGGTAGTTGATCCTTGGCTGCAATCCAAGCTCCTTTGCCTTATGGAATATCATGTTCCATGCCCTGCGGTCTTTTAATGTAGAAGCTGCAAGGTCCTGTGTAATCCTGACTGTGGTTCCATGATATTTAAATTGTTTCTTTCTGGCTGCTTGCAGCACCTTCTCTTTCATCTGGTAATTTTGGAATTTTGCTATTATATTCCCTGGTGTTGTCAATTTGGGATCTCTTTCAGGTGTGATCGGTGATTCTTTCTATGGTTATTTTCCCTTCTGGTTCTAGGACTTCGGGCAGTTTTCCTTTACGATTTCCTGAAAGATACTGTCCAGGCTTTTTTTTTTTCATCATGATTTTCAGGAAGTCCAACGATTTTTAAATTGTTTCTCCTGGATAGATTTTCCAGGTCGGTTGTTTTACCAATGAGGTATTTTATGTTTTCATCTATTTTTTCATTTTTTTGTTTCTGTTTGACTGATTCTTGCTCTCTCATAGAGTCATTAGTTTCCATTTGTCCAATTCTAGTTTTTAACAGATTGTTTTCTTCTGTTAGTTTTTGTACTTCCTTCTCCAATTGGCCAATTGTATTTTTAAGGGACTTGTTTTCCTCAGAGTACTTTTTTTCCAATTGGCCAATTGTATTTTTGAAGGACTCTTCTACCTCTCTCATTTGACTTTTAAAATCCTTCTTGAGCTCTTCTAAGAAGGCTTTTTGGGCTTCAGACCAGTTCATATTCCCTTTTGATGTTGCAGAGATGGGTTTGTTGACAATGTTGTATTCTTCAGAATTTATGTCTTGATCTTCACTCTTCTCATAATATGAATCTAAGGTACATTTCTTTTTACTCGTGGTTTCTTTATTCCCTGGCCTTTAAAGAGATTGCGCTCTCCTAGGGAATAGAGGACGCTGACCCAAGCTTCTTGTGTTGGGAGCCTATGTCTTAGTCACTGGCTTTGTGTGCTGGGGCCTCTTATGTTGGCAATTGGAGGCTGTAGGGTCTGACAGCTTACCTGGTGCTGTGTTGGAATCAGCAAGGCTGGGACTTTAGGAAGACTCTAGGTTGCTTTCTACACTCTTTTTAGATCAATGCTGCAGGGTGCTCATCTGCCTGGGGCCCTTTGTAGTGCTGCTTGCCTTATTTTTGCTGAGGCACTGGAAGACCCGTTTGCTGGGCTGCTGCACTGCTGTTCCCTGACTTCTAGTTCAGCTGTTCCAGGGTTTTTTTCCTGGGGTGATATTTTCTAGGTTTTCTGATGTTGATAGGGGAGGGTTAGAGCAACTACCTTTTTACTTCCCCATCTTGGCTCACGGAAGCAGAAGCCCAATGTTTCTTTATCTGAAGGGTTTAATCACTGGAAAAATTTGGCAACCACTGCTATAATTAATAAAGCACATAAACACTATGTTGGTTAAAAAACAAAAAAAACTAAAACATAGGTGATCAGAATAAGGCCTAGGCCCCTTTGTTGTCCTATACATTGTTATTGTGAGGATCAAATGAAATATTTGTTAAATACCTAGCTTAGTAAGCACTTAATAGATGATTGTTCCCTTCCCTCCTATACAACCTTTACTGAAACTTAGAATTTTACTGAATATGAACTTTATGGTCAGTACCGTACTACTGAACCTCATGGTGAGCTTCAGCATAAGGTGGGAGACCACCAAAATGGTAACCCCCAACCTCCAAGTGTAATTAATTTGAATGATCCAAAATAACCTTATTTGTGATCTTAATTTATCCAAACACAGAGCTAAACATTTAACTTTAAGACTAAAAGAATGGAATTCCTGTAAGAGGACACCAAAATCTATTCAAAATGTTGAACTTCTTTTGCAAAATACTGAGTATGAAAAATATTTACCATATACCTATTGGGATCTAGAAAAGATTGTACTTTTAATAGGATTATGGCTTACCTACAGCAAATACTTCCTCTTTATTTTTGAATGGGACAGCAAAGATGGAAATAATTACTTCATTACAAAAATAAATCAGATTTTAAAATAATAGCAAATATTGGCCTCAAAGGACAGAATTGATTATAAGAAAAAATAATTGTGTGTATATATGTATATATATATATATATATATATGTACCAACTGGTTTAATGCAAAAAATGTAGTTTTGTTATTCTTTACTAACATTGATATTAAATTTTCTTCTATAAAATTTTGTGGTTTTTCTGATCTGAAAGTGGTGGTTCTTTTATTAAGATTATAACTAGATTAGAGCAAATAATGCTGCTTTTTGTTTATGAATGGGAAAGCCAAAAGAAATGACCACTATGTTGAAAACCAAACCAATATTCTGGCCACAAAGTTATAAACTGATTCCAAGAAAGAAAAATGCAGAAAATGAACTATTTTTAGTGCTGAAGGGGAAAAAAAATTCTTAACATTTTACATTAAAATTGTTTCAATGAAAAATCTTGACAATTTTTAAGAATCAGAAAACATGAAATGAAAGATGGTCTATTTGTGGGTTGTAAAATAAGAAAAAAATTATGACATTTTAAAGAAAAATACTATTAAAGATGCTTTATTAAGATTGAGGCAAACTATGTAAAGTGCTAGGCTTCAGACTGGGAAGAGCTGAATTCAAAAAGAGTTACACTGACCTCTTGGCTATTCCAGGAACAGGAGAATTCACCTCTTCCATCTGGGTATTTTCTCTGGCTTTCCCCCATGACTGAAAGGCTCTTTCTCCTCTGCTCCAAATACTGACTTCTCTGGCTTCTTGTAAGTACTAATTAAAATCCTATCTTCTTCACTCAGCCTTCCCTTCTCTTTTAAGGCCAGTACCTTATATATAGCACATAGGAGGTACTTAGTAAAGGTTTACTGATTGATTGATTGATTAATTAATCTAATCTCTGGCACTTCATGGTGGTATGATCTTGAGAAAGTTACTTAACTTTTGACTGCCTCAGTTTCCTCATCTATAAAATGGAGATAACAATAATGTCTACCTCACAAGGGTGTTTTGAGTATCAAATGATATAACATTTGGGATGTCTGGCACACAATAGATATTCAAAATTGTTTATTGACTGACAGATTTCCTGAAAATGGAGAAAGAAAAAGACATTTTCTCTGCATAGTAATAAAAATGTGCATTGTTAGCCATGTCATTGCAACAACTGGTGAAAGGACTCAAGATATGGAATCTGAAGATTTATGTATCAATCCAACCCTGATAATGGTCCTCTTGCATTATATTGGTGAAATTATTTGTCCTGTATGGACTTCAGTTTCTTTTTGTGTTTAAAAAAAATTAGTACTTGATAGCCTGTAAAATTCTCCCCCTCCCCCAAATCCTATGATTCTGATGTTATCATAGAATTCAGTTGCTCTACTTGACCATCATCATATCCCCTGGAAGTATCTCTGGCTTCAGATTTCTGGTCCTGCATTCACAGAGCCAGCTGAATTCACCACTGTGAATCAGAGACAGAGTCTGTGGAACTCATCAAGTTTGCTACTGGCTTTTGGCAGAAGCAGCCTCTTCCTGTGAAAATGTGTTTGTGTCTTCCTAATGCTGCATTACAGAATTACCCCAGAGACACTCCAAAGGCAAAGATCTATCAAACTCTTTGCAATTTTTCTCTGGGCAATCAGGGGCTACTCCTGGGATACTTGTATCCCTCTAAGAAATTTTCCAAAGCTCATTAGAATCCAGTTTAGCACTCTGTTCTGGCCAACTGTCAGATGGCTTTGACTGCTGCTTGCTAATGAATTGTAAACTGTCCCGGGAATAAAGGCAGTCTTTGCCTTTAGGAGCACTACTCAGCTTCATCACTGATCACACAGTGGGTTTCCATGAAGTTTTCTTATCTTTGTAGTGCTTACAGCTGTGCATAGAAAAATACAGTATGTTATGGCACCAGACCAGACTTAAGTCAGAAAGCAAATCTAGTGAAACCAGGAATTAGGGAAAATAGTCAGTAGTGCCCTGTAATAAACTGGCCCTGTATACAGTAGGTGATTAAATTATACTCATCAAATTAAATTGGAACCAAAGACAGATTGGAATATCTTCCAGGAGCATTCTTGTGTGACTGAGAACCCTCCACTAGACTGTGGTCTTGTTAAAAGTAGCGACTGGTTTTTGCTATTCTTCATATTGCCAGTGCTTAGCACACTACCTGGCACATACCAGTCACTTAATAAATGCCAGCTCACTGCGAACTCATCAATAAAAATACTAATAGCTATACAATAGTGTTACAGCCAAGATTGCAGAAAGTATAGGATTTGGAAGTTTAATAATAGCAATGACTATGATTGACATTGATGTAGCTCTTGTGGAAAGTGGGTTTACATGCATTATTGCATTTTACTCTCATATTACCACTTTAGAAATAATGTAGCAAAAATCCTTCATTTTACTAAATAAATTGAGATCCAAAGACATTAAATACTTATTTCCTTCTGTGAAATGAGTGCCTTGATCTTAACATCTTTTAAGCTTTTTTCTAGTTCTAAATTTATTACCTCAATGATCACCCTATGCTTTAGAATTGGAAGGAAACTTAGAAGTTATCAGGTATAACCAACTCTTTTTAAGGATCAGAAGACTGAGGCACAGAGAGGTTAATTGACTTGCCCAAAACACACAGGCAGCTGGTGACAGAGCCAGGATCTCTGACTCCAAACCTAGTATAGTCATCATTGTACCACCATGCTGCTATGAGAGAGAGAAGAGACAGAGAGAGATAGAGAGATGGAGAGAGACAGAGAGAGACAGAGACAGAGAGACAGAGAGAGACAGAGACAGAGACTAAGTATAGCCAGATGCAAAGAGCTGAGTCCCTACTGTCATAGTTCTGCTGTTGTGCTCTACGTTGTTCTGGGTAATGACAATGAAGAAAGAAAGTACGAATTAATCAGTTCATATCCCTTCTAGTAGTAAAATAACTTGAAGAGTCAGGTAATCCATATTTACTTTTTATCCAAAGAAAAACAATGCAATTTATAAAGGACTCATTCTCTAATTAATTTGAGTTTAATTACTTTTATTTACTTAATATTTACTTGTCATTGTCTACTCTGTCAGAATGTAAGTTCCTTATGAACAGGTATTATTTCATTTAATCTATTTGTACCTCAACTCTTTGCACAGTGGTCAGCACATAGTAGGTGCTTAATGAATATTTATTCATTTATTGATGCCACATGTAAGCTGAGAGGTATTCTATGACCTTCTTTACTTCATTAATAATTTCATGATGTCAACAGAAAGCAAAGAAGGCTTGTAATATGTTGGAATGACCCCTGTAGTGAAATCAAAGATCCATTGATGTTTTCAAATATCTGTTTCTTTTCTTTTTTGGACTCTGACTCATGACAAGTGCTGTGTGAATTTCTTGCTTTCTCAATCCCAGAATCCTGTCAAGTACCTAAATGACACTGCTCCTCATGACCCTGTACAACAGCATTTAGTCATCATCAAGGTCATCACCATGGTCATCATCATCATAGCATTTATATAATACTTTAAGGTTTACAAAAACTTTTATGTGCATAATCTCATTTCATCCTCACAACAGCCGTATGAAGTAAGTGCCATCATAATCCCTATTTTGCAGAAGAGGAAAGTGAAACGGAGAGAAGTTAAGTGACTTTCCCTGGGTCAAACAAATAGGAAGTGGCTGAAGCAGGATTCAGGCTCAAGACTTCCTGACTTCAAGTCCAACACTATGCATTGCACAATTTAGTTGTCTAGCAGTACAAAGTGGCAGTCCTGGAAACAGGTATGATTTTTATCTATTGCTGTGTTCCTCAGAAATCTGCAGATGATAGGAAAAAAAGCTCATGGAACGAGAGCTGAAATCTCAGAGGTCACCTAATCCAATTCTCTGATTTTACAAAATAGGAAACAAAGGCCAGGGCACGTAAATGAGCCAGCCAATGTCTCACAGGTAATAAATAGTTGGGAAGGTTGCAGTTTTTAATCAGGTCCTCTGGTACCTAATTCAACATTCTTGCCAATGTACTATGTTGTCTCTTAGATGGACAGAAAAAGGAAGAAAGCTATGGTTGGAGAGGTGAATGATATAAATGCCTTGAGCTATGATTATAACTCTGATTCAATTTTGCAGACAGATTTTGGTAAATCTTTGAGGGTTTCAAATGTGGGCCCTTGAAATTCCCTCCCTTATAATAGTTTTAATGATAACTCACAATTATCTAAATCTTTAAGGTTTACAGATTTAAAAAAAATGCTTCCCTCACAAAAAACTCTGGGTGTTGTGGAATGCAAATGTTTTTCACCCTGTTTTACAAATGAAGTGACTGAGGCCATACAGGTAAAATAATTCATTTATTTGCCTATAGTATGACGGTTAGCATTGCAAATTATAGAACATTAGAAATGGAAAGGTCATCAAACACTATCTAGTCCAACTAGGCCTTTAGTAAATACCAGGTGACTGACTGACTACCTAACATATAAAATCCTTGATAAGCATGCATCCAATGGCCATACCAGGATTCAAATCTTGTTTTCAACTTCTGTTTCAGTGTATTTTTCATCACACCATACTTAAGATTTTCTATTTTAAAAACAATGGAAGTATATACATATACAATGTTCTTTTTTCTCTGTTGGGTAAAGCAATTTTGCCAATTCCTTTAAAAAAATAATTTTTTTCCCCATCAGTGCCTGAATAGTATGTAAAGGACAGATATGAAGAAAGGTCCTTGGAGGAGTCAAAGCCCCCATTTTTAAAGATCTGCTTATGAGCAAGCCATTTTGCCTCCCTAAACCTCAGTTTACTCATTTGTAAATTGGGGGGAAGGGCTGATTAAATGATTTCTAGAGTCTTTGCTATTTCTAAATATACAGTCTTATGATTACATGGAATTGAGATGCCTCTTTGGTTCTAAATGCGATCATCCTACAAATCAACAATAGTGATATTTACAATTGGGTACAAGAAGGGAAGGAATAACAAAACTAATACTCCCATTTCACATGAATTACATATTGACAGTGTATTCATTTAGCATGTACCCATGAACATAAGAAATGTATCTTGTCCCTTAAACCACATTCTCCAGTTTAGTAAATGGAAAAAGAAACACTTAATAGAACAAAATATATTACATGCAATATAATGCATATACTGTGACCCATTTCTAGGTCTAAATAAAAGCAACATTCTAGAGTTATTTTTCTTTTCTTTCTTTATTTCAATGTACCTTTAAAAAAAAACAAAATAAGGCTTTCTTTTTGTTTAATATCATATGAGCACTGCACTAGTTCCCCACTGGCAGCTTTAAATGACATTTGAAAACTACTTTTACTTCAAGAATTGTTCACTTTTTTAAAGGTCTGTGATTGCTCTCAAGGAAGCCCACATGTAAAAAAAATATATATTCAATCAACTACAGATATGACCTCTCCAGTCATTTCTAAACAAGACAGGAATAGACAATGGGGCACTTATAAGAAATTCACCTCCATAGAAAATGAAAATGGAGAGAGAAACTGGGGACTGTTGCCATTCTTTTCACAAGGGAGTTGTTAGTGAAACTGAATCAAGAAGATAATAGGAAACAAGGAGGACCAGCAGCATTGGTTCCCAAACCCCAACTGTCTTTCACAAAGAGAAGCTTCAGGAGGATCTGCCAAATTCAGCAACTTTAATATCCCTTAAAGAATTACAGAAATCATAGAATGTAGCACAGTGGAGAAAAAATAGTGCTTGGCTGAGAGGCAGAATATTTGGGAGCAGCTATGTAGTGTAGAGGATAGAGCACTCAACTTGGAGACAGGAAGAACAGAGTTTGAATATTGCCACATACACTTGCAAGCTGTGTGACACTCAGTTTCCTCATCTGTAAATTTGGGATAATAATAGTACCTGTGTCACACAACTGAGTTGTCATGAGAAGTAAATTAAATGTCATGATACACATAAAGTGCTCTGTGAAACATAAAGTTTTAATTAAATTTTAGCTATTATTATATTAGCACAGCCAAATACCAGTAATGTGATCTTAGGCAAGTTGCTTAACCTCTTTGAAATACAGTTTCTTGATCTGTAAATGAAGAGGTTGGAGTAGATAATCTCTAAGATCCCTTCCAGGTTTAAGATTCTCTGATTCTTTTGTGGATAGCAAGGACCTTGAAGGTTACACAAAGAGCTGAAGTATTTACCAGCATCGTTGTTAGCAGAGGACAGCAATAGGCTAGCCACAGCTGAATCAAGATAACAACAGTATCTTCCAATTGAGTCAACAAGGATATGGGTCTCATTAAATCATAGGAATTAGAGGTGGATGGTTCCCTAAAGGGGCATCTATCCCAATTCTTTCATTTCACTGATAAGGAAACTGAGACTTAGAGAGTGGAAGTAGCCTATCCAAGGTCACACAAGAAGTAGGTACCAAGTTCTACTCCAAATTCAGTGTTCTTTTCACTATACCAAATTTTGTTGTTGTTGTTCAGTTGTGTCTGACATTTTATAATCCCATTTGGGGTTTTCTTAGAAAAGAGAAATTAGTCATTTCTTTCTCCAGCTCATTTCACAGATGAGAAAACTGAGACAAATAAGCTTAAGTGATTTGCCCAGGTCACAAAGCTAGTAAATATCTGAGGCCAGATTTGAATTCAGGCAGATGAGTCTTCCTGACTCCACACCTGGAACTCTATCCACTCACCACCTAGCTGCCCCATTATACTAAATAGATAGTGGGAAAAGCAAGCTGAATCTAGGAATGAACAGGACTGGGAATTAGGTATACAGAAAGCAAAGAGAGCCATATTCAAAGTAGGGCTGAAGTAGAGGCTCTTAACATGTCATCCACAGACCTCTGTGTCCATGGATAGATGGGGATCCAAGAACCTGTATATGAAAAAAAAATCTTTATTTTCACTTAGTTCTAAATGAAATCTAACCTTTCTTTTAATTATGAAGGTAGGCAACTGAACCCAGTAGTATTTATTTTCACAAAACTGTTAAAAGAGACCATGAAGAAAAAAGAAGAGTGTGTGTAGGGGGTGAGACAGAGAGAGAGAGAGAGAGAGAGAGAGAGAGAGAGAGAGAGAGAGAGAGAAACAGACAGACAGACACAGAGACACAGAGACAGAGAGGGTCAGAGATAGAGACACACAAAAAGAGATATACAAAGACAGAGAGAGATATAGAGACAGAGACACACACACAAAGAGATATAGAGAGAAAGAGAGAGACGGAGACAGAGAGGGACAGAGACAGAGACACACACAAAGAGAGACAGAGAGAGAGACTGAGACAGAAGAGACAGAGACACAGAGAGAGACAAAGAGACAGAGACATAGAAAGAGACACAGAGAAAGAGATAAACAAAGACAAAAGAGATCACATTCATAGGTGAGATTCTGAGTCAAGGCAACCAAATGTAACAGTTTCACAGTGCAAGCCTGAACAATAGCATTTAGAAGTGAAATGTCTACAGAATGGAATGCTTTTTGACAGTCCACAGGGACTCTTACAACCATGGTTCCCTTAATGCTTCAAGGAGTAGCTCTGCTTCTTGGCCAGATTCTAATGTTTCTAATGATCTAAGACCTCTGACCTCAAGAATCTCACTACTCCTTGTTTAGATATGTCTGAGAGTAAAAAAAAAATGATAACATAGAAAATAAGGATGTATCCATGACTGACTTCAAGATACAGAATCAAAGGTTTTATCAGTGATGGCCATGGTGGTAATAACATATGCCTTCTCTAGAACTTGTCATATGGACTCAAGTTAAAGAAACTGAGGGCATTTAGCCTAGAAATGAGAATACTCAGGAAGAACATGGTTACTGTCTTCAAGTAGAGCAAAACCAGGAGCAATAGATGGAAGATGAAAAGGGGAAATTTTAGTCTTGATATTGAAGAGAAACTTCTCAACAATTAAAAGTGGACAAAAGTGGAATGGAATCCTTCAAGGGTGATGGGAATCCCTCTATCCCTCTTCTGAGAGATCTTCAAGCAGGTGTTGGCTAACAACTTGTCTGGAAAGTTATACTGGGGACTCCTTTCATGTGTGGGTTGAAGCTGATTAACACTGAGGTACTTTCCAACAGTCAAAGTCTTTAATTCTGGGAAATCATTAAGGTAGAACACAAATAGATCAGATGAATCCTTGTTGGTTGGTTAATGATTGAGATAAGACATAGAGGCCACATTTAGTTGGTGCTTAACCTTACCCCTAGTCTACATCATCTTGGGTAAAGTGATCTTTCAATCTCCTATTGGAGACAAACTTTTAAAATGCCTATGCTATTGGAAAAAGCCTAATGTCCAGTAGGATGGTCTGAAGATGCCAGACAAGGAATTTTGAGGGGACTATTCAATGGGAAAACGGATTTGAACTGTAGGTGAAGTTTTCTGGTCATTTTTGAAACAGCTTTTTCTCTTCACCTAGGGATTCCTGGAATTTACCGGGGCAGGTGAAAATTCTTGTTTCCTGCTGATCTACCTCTACCCTTACAATAAATAGATATGTGACCACAAATGGAGAAAAAAAAAGATTTAAAATAAACCTTAAAATGAAATGGGAACTGTGGTTTCTTAGTTATATGTGTAATATATAAACATATGTATATATGTGTGTGTATGCATATACTATGTATACATGTTTATAGATACATGTACATTTATAGAATATATATACATATATAAATATATTTAAAATACATGCACATATATACCATTACATGTACACATTTATGTATAAATATATATACATATGTGTATATTGTTTATACAGATATAAACATGTATGTATCTATACACATAGATACATGCACATACATGCAAATATCCATAGCTCTAGATTTATCTGTCTATATCTACTGATTGCTATAGTTTACATACACTATATATCTAGATATATAAAGAGAATCCATAGATCTAGACCTATAGCTATATCTATACCTATACAGATTTAGATTTATGGATATGTATATATGTTTCTATGTATACAGATGTGAGCATATGTGAATGTGTGTGTATATATATATATATATATATGTGTGCATATATATGTATATATACATATGTATATGTATATATATATGTGTGTGTATGTATATATATATATAGGAAAATGAAATGGAAATTATAGATTCAAATATGAATATATTATTTGTATATGTTACATGAATATAAAACTGAGAAAACATAATTTCAGTTTTATTTGTAAGACACATATATCTATTGATACATGTGTGCTTATTATATATGCATATATATGCATATACATATGTTGTATACACACATGTATTATCATTTATGTAAAAATTGATATGTATATCGAAATCTGTATATCTATCTATCTGTCTGTCTATCTCTCTATCTATCTAAGTGTAGGAGTTGACAGATAAATAAACCAGGAAATAAAGTATAGTTTTAAATATGTCAATTGCATAGAGCCATTCAACTTGGATATGTTTTTAGATGTAATTTAGTCCTAATGATCTGTACCCAAGCTAAAAGGAGGTCACATAGTGAGTTTCTCTGGCCAGGAAGTGTCTGTATAGACCTTACTTAAGTTGGAATCTTAATCCACATGACCAGGTAGTAAGCAACCAATAAAGGAATGAATATCGACTTCTACTGCCCAGATGCTCTGCCTCTCAGCTGCCTTAGAAGAAGCCCAGCTGTTAGTATGGTTGCTGTGGCTGTTGTTTGTGATTCCTTCTTCTTCTTCTCTCTCTCTTTTTTATTTTGCCTTTTGGTGAAGCAATTGGGGTTAAGTGACTTGCCCAGGGTCACACAGCTAGTGAGTGTCATGTGTCTGATGTATGATTTGAACTCAGCTCCTGACTCCAAGGCTGGAGCTTATCCACTGTGCCACCTAGCTGCAGATGTAAAGTAATGAGATAAGGTATGAGGCAAAGAATGCCCTCTTTTACCTAGTCAAACAACATCAGTCTGGGGAAAATGCTCAGGATTTCTGGCCAGAACAGAAACAGTTGCTATTTACATTCACTCTGAGAAATCAGGGCCCAAACAATGACTAGGTGGGGCTTGGGTGGGGACCTATTGTTGGCAGATCAATGAGAGCCAGTGATTTGGGTTGAAAACATTTTTTAAGAAAGTAAATCTAGCCCATAAACTCCAAGATATCTTGCAAGGTTTTAGCAATCAAAATGTACAGTCCTTTGAGCAGAGCACCCACATGTAAGGATATTAAACCCTATGTGGACTGGGGGAGAGGGGAGGAGAGAAGAGAGAAGGAAGGACAGAGCTGCATTGCCCAACTGGAACTGGCCAGTTGGGTCCCCAGTGTGGCAGCTCATGCTACTCACAGGTTGTTGTTTATTCTTCATTCTTGAAAAGGACCATGACACCAGGAATGTGATGTCATGTCTTGAAAATGAATTGGATTTAAGTGAGGGAAGGCTGTGAAAAGTCACCAGGGCCCAATGACAAGATATAGATCAGGATAACTGGAGATGCCTCCTCCAGTGCTTGCTATAGTCACTCCTAGATGGGGTTATAGGGACAATCCTACCTGTAGATAGCTGCCAATATTTAGTAATTTGAAAGGCATTGCAGACAGTGCACCTTCTGTATTGTTGTGCCTTAAGAGAGAGAGAAGTACCTCAGATAGAAATTATTGTAAACATGCTAATAAATGCTGTCTGAACTTAGTGCCACAGCCAGACTCTAGGGGTTCAATTCAACAAGTACTCATTAAGACTTAATCTGTACCATGCATCGTACTATCCAATAGGAAAAGACAAACTGAACAGTACCTACTCCTGAGGAAATGAACTTTGTAATGTTACTGGGGGGTAAGGTGGGGGAATAGATTGCACACAGATAAGTAAGTATAAATTATATAAAATGGGAATGCAAACAATGATAGTCAACCATCTAATCTTCTCCCATAATTTTCATTAATAGAGATAGTTATCAGCCTTAAAGAAATCACTTGCGCAAGTAGATTCATATACTCATTTCCTTTGATTATTTCCAGAAGGATATTCAGCTGCAACACATGATAGATAGACAGATGGATAGATTAGATAGATAGGTAGATAGATAGATAACATACACACAAAAATAGCTATATGGATGTGCATATCTCTATATAGATGTGTATCTCTTTATACATACGCACATGTATAAACATGTATATGTACAGGCACATGTGTATATGTGGGCATATACATGGTTTATTTGTGTATATATACATATGTGCATATGTTTATATATATATATATATATATATGCATACACACATATATGTGTGTGTATATTATACAAATGAGTGTGTGTGTGTGTGTGTGTATGTGTGTGCGTGTAAAATCCATAGGAATAGTCAATGGATTAGATGCAAAGAGTAAGAGAGAATAAGGTGATAGGGATGACATCTAGGTTGTTAGCTTCCATGATTGGAAAGTTGGTGTTTCTCTCCAGAGAAATAGGGGAGTTAAGACGAGAGGAGAGTTTAGGATGAAAATTATGAGCTCAGTTTTGAATATGTTGAGTTTAAGATATCTACAGTTTCAAGCTGACCAATAGGTAGTTGAAGATGCAAGTCTGAAGGTTAGGAGAGAGTTTTAGGACAGGATAAGTACACATTCAAATCATTAGCATAGAGATGATACTTGAATCCATGGAAAGTGACACAATCACCAAGTAATATAGTATAAAGGGAGAAGAGCTCAGAATGGAAGCTTGGGAGACACCCAAAATTAGTGGGCATGTCCTAGATGAAGATTCAGGAGAGGAGACTGAGAAGGAAGATTCAGATAGGCAGGAGGAAAACCAGGAGAGAGAAGTGTAAAGAAAATTGAAAGAGAGAATATCAAGGAAAAGAGAGATTGCCAATGCCAAAGGATGCATAGAGGTCAGAAAAGATGAGGACTGAGAAAAGGGTCATTAAATTTGCCAATTAAGATCTCATTGGCAACTCTGAAGAGAGCAGTTTCAGATGAATGATGAGTTGGGAGCCAAATTGTAAGGAATTAAGGAACAAGAAAAAAGAAGTGGAGGCATCTGTCATAGACGGTCTTCTTAAGATGCAAAAGGAAAGAGAGATATAGAATGATAGCTAGCAGAGATGGACAGATTAAGTGAGGGTTTTTTGAGAATGAGGAAAATGTGTGTACTTTTAGCCATTAGGGAAATAGCCAGGAGTTAGGGAGACATTGAAGATAAGTGAGAAAGTGGGGATGAAAAAGTGTGCAATCGTCTAAATACAGGGTAGAATGGAAGGGTACAGGTATATAAAAAGGTTTGTCTTGGCAAGGAGAAGAGGCTCTCTATTGACGTGAGACAGAGATGAGAGAGGAGTGGCAGAAGGCATCTGGGTGATATAAGATGAGGAGTAGGAGAGAAGAGAAGGTTCTCAGCTGAGAGAAAAGGGAACATGGTAAAAGTTTGGGGAGTGTGAAAAGGCTTGGGAAAAAAAAAACATGTGAGCAGGAAAGTAAGTTAATTAAGAGGTGTAAAACAATTGCATAATTGCAGTGATGGCCTAGTTGAGATCATGTTAACATAAACTTGTAGTAGATTTAGCAGAGTTTTGTAGTTTTCTTTAGCTTTATGGAGCAGCACATGAGTAGGAGTGAAGACAGTGGATAGTGGAAGTAAACTAAAGCTGAGGCTTGGCAGGGCAAGCATAGTGATAGGATAAGGAAACAAAGGACTAGAGAGAGGACAGTGAAATTGAACGGTTCACCAAAGGGTCGAGATACTAAAGAAAGAATAGCATAGGCAATGCAGAGGTGATAGCTTGGGAAAGAATTTAGGAGTCAAAAGTTTGGAGATCATAGTGAAGATGAAGATCAAGGTTTGAGATTGCAAGGCAAAGGAAGAGAAATGATAGATTATGATTAGATAAAGGAACTTCAAAGTTCAAGAACATGAAAGTTGGAGGCAGAGACAAGATGGCAAAGTAACTCTCCCCCAAACTCCTCCAAATACCTTTAAAAATTACTCTAAACAAATTCTAGAGCTGCAGAATCTACAAAAAAAAAATGGAGTGAACAAATTTCCAGCCCAAAATGACTTTAATGGTCAGCAGGAAAGGTCTGTTGCATAAGGGTGAAAGAGGAACACAGTCCAGTGAAGGCCACAACATCACAGACCTGGTCCAGTAATCCCTGAGCAGGCCTTGGGCAACAGTGGCGGTTTCCAGATCTCTCAGGCCACAGATGCCAAAGACAACTTGGAAGGTGAGCAGGAAGGACTGCTGTAACTGGATAAGAGTGGAACATCTTCCAGCGCAAGCTGCACTAGCACATCCCCAGTCCTAGGAAACCAGGAGCAGGCCTTGGGAGTGATTGAATCAGCAGCAATATCTATAGTGCTGCTTCTGGAGCTCTTAGCCCACAGATAGTAAAGGGGATCTGACAACTGATAAGAAAGCGATTATAGGGGTCTCTTTTCTAGCATTGAAGCAGGACTCTGTTGCTTTGCCCATATTCAGATCTTGATGGCATATTCAGATCTAGGTGGCAGTCCCAGGGTGAGGAGGAAGTATAGCAGATTTTGCAGCAGCAGTGGAGGGAGAACCCTCCTCACAGTTTCAGGGCAGAAAAAAAAATGCTTGTGGTTGCTCATAGACCAGAGCACAGGCCACAAGTAAATACCTCTCCTTAGATCATACGATCTTGGAAGAGCTAAAAATTTACAGGTCCCTAGATATATCTCTGAAAACAGCTGCACAAAACTCCTGAAGCTTGGGACAGTGCCCCCTCCACCCTGGAAGCAGAGTCCTAACTTAACAAAGAGTTAAAAGTCAACCATTAGGCTGGGAAAATGAACAAACAATGAAAAAAGAAACAACAAAAAAACTCTCTGACTATTGAAAGTTATTGTGGTGACAAGGAAGATCAAAACACACATTCAGAAGACAATAAAGTCAAAGTTCCTCCACCCAAAGCATCCAAGAAAATATGAATTGGTCTCTGCCCGTGGAAGGGCTCACAAAGGATTTTGAAAATCAAGTAAGAGAGGTAGAGGAAAAATTGGGAAGAGAAATGAGAGTCCTACAAGAAAATCATGAAAAATTAGTCAACAGCTTGGTAAAAGAGATGCAAAAAAATACTGAAGAAAATAACATCTGAAAAAGCAGATTAGGCCCAATGGCAAAAAGGGTCCTTAAAGTCAGTGAGGAGAAGAATACCTTAAAAAGTAGAATTGGGGGCAACTATGTGGTACAGTGGATAGAGTTCTGGTCTTGGAGATAGGTGGACCTGAGTTCAAATCTGGACTCAGACACTTGACACTTACAAGCTATGTGACCTTAGGCAAGTCACTTAACTCCAACTGCCTCACCAAAAGGCAAGAAAAATAAGAATTGGCCAAATGAAAAAGGAGGTCCAAAAGCTCACTGAAAAAAAATTCCTTAAAAATTAGAATGGAGCAAATGGAAGCTAATGACTTTATGAGAAATCAAGAAACAATAAAACAAAATCAAAAGAATGAAAAAAATAGAAGATAATATGAAATATCTCATTGGAAAAACAATTGACCTGGAAAATAGATCCAGGAGAGATAATTTTAAAATTATTGGACTACCTAAAAGCCATGATCAAAAGAAGAGCCCAGACATCATCTTTCAAGAAATTATCAAGGAAAACTGCCCTGATATTTTGGAATCAGAGGGTAAAATAGAACTTAAAAGAACCCATCGATCACTGCCTGAAAGAGATCCCCAAAGGAAAACTCTTAGGAATATTGTAGCCAAATTCCAGAGTTCCCAGGTAGAGAAGAAAATATTGCAAGCAGCCAGAAAGAAACAATCCAAGCACTGTGGAAACACAATCAGGATAACACAAGATTTATCAGCTTCTACATTAAGGGACTAAAGGGCTTGGAATATGACGTTCTGGAGGGCAAAGGAGATAGGATTACAACCAAGAATCACCTACCCAGCACAACTGAGTATGATCCTTCTGGAGCAAAATGGTTATTCAATGAAATAGAGGACTTTCAAGCATTCTTGATGAAAAGACCAGAGCTGAATAGCAAATTTGACTTTCAAATACTAAACTGAAGAGAAACATGAGGTAAACAAGAAAGAGAAATCATAGAGATTTATTAAGGTAGAACTGTTTACATTTCTGCGTGGGAAGATGATACATGCTACTCATAAGGCCTTTCTCATTATTAGGGTAGTTAGAAGGAGAATATGTAGATAGAGTTGAAGGGATGATATATAAGAATATAATTAAGGGTTGAGAAAGGAATGTACTGGGAGAAAGAGAAAGAGAGAAGTAGAATGGGGTAAATTTTCTCACATAGAAGAGGCAAGAAAAAGCTTTTACAGTGGAGGAGAAGTGGAGGGAGTAAGGATAAGTGAGTGAATATTACTCTCATCAGAATTGGCTCAAAGAGGGAATGACATACACATTCATTTGGGTATAGAAATATATATTAGTTATCCTAAAGAAAAGTAGGAGGGGAAGGGAATAAGAGAAATGGGATGACAGAAGGGAGGGCAGATTGTGGGAGGGAGTAGTCAGAAAAGCAAAACACTTCTGAGGAGGGACAGGGTGAAAGGAGAGTGAGAATAAAATAATTGTGGGAATAGGATGGAGGGAAATACAGTAACCAATAGTAATTGTGAAAAAAAAAACTGAAGCAAGTTTCTCTGATAAAGGCCTCATTTCTCAAACATAGAGAGGGCTGAGTCAAATTTATAAAAATAAGAACCATTGCCTAATTGAATAATGATCAAAATATATCATCAGTTATCAGATGAAGTAATCAAAGCTATTTATAGCCATATAAAAAAAAATACTCTAACTTACTATTGATTGGAGAAATGCAAAGTAAAATAATTCTGAGGTATTACCTTATATTTAGATTTGCCAATAGGACAGAAAAAGTAAATGACAAATGGTGGGGATGTGGGAAAAATGAGCTTTAATGCACTACTGGTGGAGTTGTGAAGTGATTAACCATTCTGTAGAGCAATTTGTAACTATGCCAAAATGGCTATAAAACCATGCATACCTTTTGACCTAGTGGTACCACTACTAGGTCTGTATCCAAAAACAGATAAAGAACAAAAAGGAAAATGACCTATATATACAACAATATTTATAGTAGCTCTTTTCTGGGGGTAAATAATTAGAAGTTGAAGGGATGTCCATTAATTGGGGAAAGGCTGAACAAGTTGTGGTATGTGATTATTATGCAATCCTATTGTAATATAAGAAGTGATGAGTAGGATGGTCTTAGAAAAACCTGAAAAGGTTTTCATTGGCTGATGCAAAGTGAAGTGTACTGTCTACAAGATAACAGCAAATTGTAAGATGATTAGCTGTGAATGACTTAGCTATTTCCAGCAATACAATGATCCAAGACAACTCTGAAGGACTTATTATGAAAAATACTATATATTCCCAGAGAAAGAACTTATGATGTCTGAATACAGATTGAAGAATACTTCTTTTTTAACTTTTTTTTATTTTTTTGAGTTTTTTTTCTTGTTTATGTTTTCTTTCACAACATGACTATTATGGAAATGTGTTACATGACTACACATATGTAACCTATATCAGATTGCTTACCTTCTCAATGAGGGGCTGGGATGGGGATGGAGGAAAGGAGAGAATTTGGAACTCAATGTTTTAAAAAAGGAATGTTAAAATTGTTTTTACATGTAACTGGGAAAAAATTAAATGCTAAATTAAAAAAGAACACGAAAATTTTGTTTGTGGGTTATGGTAAGAGTATGGCAATTTTCATGTGCAGCTGAGGTTGGATAGAGAAGAAGGTCATGTCAAATGTATAAGTTGAAGAACTAAAAAGTATTGCAGGCAGTATAAGTATGTATCTTGAAGTCCCCTTGTATAAGGGTAGATGCTGGAGAGGAGATATAATCATTGAACTCATTATAGAAAGAAGAGTAGTGTGTTGTAGGTTAATAGTTAACAGGTACCAGAATTTTAATAGGGTAGTAAATATGCATTGAATGAACTTCGAAGTACAAGAGGTCAATGAGTGATGGTAGTAGAAGATGAGCTTGGAAGTAACAGTGGGGATCAAGGAGCATTTTGATTCCCCTTCTTTGATCATTGAGTTGGACAGAGTGAGTTAAAGTTCAGCTAGTGTTGGAAAGGGAGACTATGTCATCAGCAGTTAGCCATTTCTCAGTAAGATCCAAAAGATGGGGGAAAAAACCAGGAAAGAAAAATAAATTAAGATGAAAACAAGCTTTTGCCTATAGAACATTGTTAGCAGGAAGTATCAGATTGAAGGGGATAGGAATCAGGGACTGGGCTGTGTTATGCAGTAAATGGCATTTGAATAATGACAGCCAGGGCTTCAGAACCTCTGGGACAGAGGAGAAGGCTATGGCTGGGCGGGTACATGTTTCTTATAGAGGAATGAGTTTGGATAGGTTATCAATACCTCTACAATTCATTCATTTTATATACCTGTGCAATAATCTTAAGAACCTTCTGTTGAAAAAAAAACAGCATGGAGACCTGCCTCAAGACTATTTATATCTGAACTCAAACAGAAAAGATGAGAAAAGTGGGATGATAATAACAACTAACATTTATGCAGCTCATTAAAGTTTGTGAAGTACTTTGGGTTTGTCTTATGTTGGCTTCATAAAACGATTATGTGAGGGAGTATGAGAATTATTATCTTAATTTTAGCAGACAAAGAAACTGAGGCATAGCAGAATTAAATGATTTGTCTATGTTCATTCAACTAGGAAATATCAGCAGTGGGATTTAAAACTGGTCCTTCTTGACTCTGGGTCTAGCACTTGAAGGATGGGTATGTTCAAGAAATTGTTTTTGTGTGACTTAACTCATTTCACCAAATCTTGGCTGCTTCCTTTGCTTGCTTTTCTTTTTATTGATGGCCTAGCATGTCCCCAGTTGATTCAATCAGGTCAGTATAGTTATTGCCTAATGCATAAACTTAAAATAAGCAAATTGGTGGCTATGGAAACACAGTGTTTCAATTGAAATACAACAGAGTTTTCATGTCTTCTTACTAGCTAAGAGAAACAGACCCACCAAACCACATATTTTCAGTGAGTGGGAGGGTCCAAACTTTAAAAAAAAATCTTTTCAAAATTGTATATTTTTATTGTTACTATGGAAATGAGTAGTTAAAGAGAGGTCTATGACCAAAATGGTTTAGTCAGTGGCTCTGGGTTGACAGCCTGTAAAGGACCTGGGATGCTGAGACAGGGAGTGATCAAAAATGATAGAGAAGACATCAAACATGACAACTTTTGCAATAGCAAAGTTATTTTACTGTGTTAAATTTAATCACAGAAGAAGAGTACAGATGGCATCATGATTTATGCAGATCCATGCAAATGAGTGTGTAAATAATCACTCAAAGGACCTGACAGTCAAGGTTGCTCTAGTAAATAATTCCCATTTCCACCAGTGTCCTCCCAGAACCTTTTGTTTATTGCTATTTATGTGGAAGAAACAAGAAAACATGTGCTCTGTGATCAGAAATAGATTTCATTTAATGAACAATCATTATATATCTACATGCGCAAAACACTGATCTAGACTCTCTGGGAGATACCATTTTGATAGAGACTTTTATGAATTCTAATTATTATATAACATAACAGAGGAAAAATAATTCAGAATGGAGAAGGTGATCTGTAAGTTAGTCAATAAACATTTATTGAGGAAGGTGATCAGTTAGTTAATACGCGTTTACTGACTAATTGATCATTTTCTGCTTTGCCCTGATCAGGCAACATCTATTGTGTTCTATTCAGTTCTGGAACTACATTTTAGGAAGGACATCAACAAACAAGAATATATATAGAAGAGAGGGATCAGTCTGGTGAGGGAACTAGAGAAAATGGCACATAGGGATTGAAAAACAAAACAAAACAAAACAAAACTAGAGATGTTTAGCCAGGAGGCAAGAAGATTCATGATGGGGTGCATGGCATAATGGAGGATATGTGTGACAGTGGAAAGAACATTGGCTTTAGAGTCATAGAATGTGGGCTCACTTCTCACCTCTGACACTTTTTTTCCTGTACAACCTTGGGCAAGTCACTTCATTTCCTTAGTTCTCAGGTTTCTCACCTTTAAAATGAGGAGGTTGAATCAAATTGTCTCTAGGCCCCTTTTAGTACAAGATCTCTGAATCTTGATCAATTTACTCAAGTATCTTAAAGGTTGATTATTTTTTCATAAAAAAACATTTTATCGATATTTGATTTTTGCATCAAATTCATTTCCTTTTTAAAATTTAATTTCACTGCTTTTCCAATTAATAGGCATTTATTTTATCTCTCTTGATATCCCCTGGCTATATCAATAAATATATCTCATAATCTTCATTTTAAGTACATCATCCTTCTGGTAAAATGGTAGGAACGATCTTCATCTTTGCTCCTCTGGAATACAAGTTTTTCATTAATCAGAGATGTAGTACTTCAAAGTTATTTTTCTTTACAATTTTTTTCATCATATAAAATTTTCCCTTTGTTCTGCTCATTTTACTCTTTATCCATTGTTGGAGATCTTTTCAGTTCAAGTTCCTCTAAATTTGTCCATTTTCATTTTTATGAAGAAATAATGTTCAATTACATTTTATTTTTAATAATAAATTTATTTATTTTTAGCTTTCAGCATTCACTTCCTTAAGATTTTGAGATCTAAATTTTCTCCTCCTCTCTCTCCTTCCCTCCCAAAAGGGTGTGCAATCTGATATAGGATCTACTTATACATTCATATTACAACTATTTTCCCATAGGTCAAGATGTAAAGAAAAATTAGAACTAATGAGATGAACCATGAGAATGAAGGAATAATAATTAAAAAAAAAGAAAAGCAAGGAAAAGGACAGAAAATAGTATGCTTCCATCTGCATTCAGATTCCATAGTTCTTTCTCTGGATGTGGATAGCATTTTCATCATGAGTCTTTTGGAATTGTCTTAGATCTTTGCATTGCGGAGAAGAGCCAAGTCTATCAAAGTCAGGTATCCCACAATGTGGCTATTCCTGTCTACAATGTTCTCCTGGTTCTGCTCATTTCACCCAGCATCACTTCATAGAAGTCTTTCCAGGTTTTTTTGATGTCCGTCTGCTCAACATTTCTTACAGAACAATAGTATTCCATTACATTCATATGCCACAATTCGTCCAGCCATTCCCCAATTGATGGGCATCCCCTCAATTTCCAATTCTTCACCACACGGAAAGAGCTGCAATAAATATGTTTGTACAGGTGTGCCCCTCTCCTATTTTTATGATCTCTTTGGGATACAGACCTAGAAGTGATATTGCTGAATCAAAGTGTATGCACAATTTTATAGCCCTTTGGGCATAGTTCTAAATTGCTCTCCAGAATGGTTGGATCAGTTTCATAACTCCCTGCAAAATGCAGTAGTGTTCCAACTTTCCCACATCTTCTCCAACATTTATCATTATCCTATTTTGTCATGTTAGCCAATCTGATAGGTGTGATGTGGTACCTCAGAGTCATTTTGATTTGCATTTCTCAAATCAATAGAGATTTTGAATTTTTTTATATGACTATAGATACCTTTAATTTCTTCCTCAGAAAACTGCCTGTTCATATCTTTTGGCCATTTATCAATTGGGGAATGACTTGTATTCTTATAAATTTTACTGAGTTCTCTATATATTTTAGAATTGAGGCCTTTATCAGAGACACTGGTTGTAAAAATCCTTTGCCAGTTTTCTGCTTCCCTTCTAATCTTGGTTGCAGTAGCTTTGTTTGTGCAAAAACTTTTCAACTTAATGTAATTAAAATTATCCATTTTGCATTTCATAATGTTCTCTATCTCTTGTTTGGTCATAAATTCTTCTGTTCTCCATAAATCTGACAGGTAAATTGTCTCTTGTTCTCCCAGTTTGCTTATAGAATCAGCCTTTATATCTAGATTGTGTACCAGTTTTGACTTATTTTGTTACATGGCATAAAATGTTGGTTTATACCTAGTGTCTGCCATACTAATTTCCAGTTTTCCCAGCAGTTTTTAATAAAATAGTAAGTTTTTATGCCAGGAGCTGGGGTCTTTGGTTTTATCCAACAGTAGATTACTATAGCCATTAACTACTGTGTCCTGTGTACCTAACCTATGCCACTGATCCACCACTCCATTTTTTTAGCCGGTACCAAGTACTTTTGATGATTGCTGCTTTATAATAAAATTTAAGGTCAGGTATGGCTAAGGCCCCTTCCCTAGCATTTTTTTTCATTAATTCCCTTGATATTCTGTTCTTCCAGATGAATTTTGTTATTATTTTTTCTAGCTCTATAAAACAATTTTTGACAGTTTGGTATGCTACTGAATAAGTAAATTAATTTATGTAGAATTGTCATTTTTATTATATTACCTGGTTTTATGAAAAAGACATAATAAAATGGATAAAACTTTAGTTATTTCGATTAAAAAAAGAAAGATGAAAACCAAATTACCAGCATCAAAAAAGAAAAAAGGGGAATTCACCAGTAAGGAAGAGGAAATCAAAACAATAATTAGGAGCTATTTTGCCCAACTGTATGCCAATTTTTGATGATCTTTGTGAAATGGATCAATATTTACAAAAAAAAACATACAAATTGTCCAGATTAACCGAAGAGGAAATAAAACACTTAAACAATCCCATTTCATAAAAATAAATTGAACAAGCCATCAATAAACTCCTCAAGAAAAAATTTGCAGTGCCAGACATATTTATAAGTGAATTCTATGAAACATTTAAAAGGAGAGGAACCAAGATGGTGGAGTAAAAGCAGTGACTGGCTTGAACTCTCCCCCAAACCCCTCTAAATACCTATAAAAATGCCTCTAAACAAATTCTAGAGCAGCAGAACCCACAAAAAGATGGAGTGAAACAAATTTCCAGCCCAAGACAACTTGGGTGGTTGATTGGAAAGGTCTATTGTGCTGGGCTGGGAGAGCAGCGCAGGTCAGTGTGGGCATGCAGGCAAAGACCAGGCCTCACCAAACCAGGAGCAGGCCTCAGGGAACTGAATCACAGGCAGCTGTGGTGGTTTCCAGACTTCTCAACCCACAAATGCCAAAGATAACTTAGAAAGTCAGTAGGGAAGTTCTGTGACCATGGTGACAGAGAAGCTCAGTCCCATTTCCGGTCTCAGTGTGAGGTGGCAGCTGCTTCTGGAGCTCTCAGACCACAGATGGAGGGGAAATCTAGTGGTTGTTCAGAGGGGGATTGCAGGAATCTCTTTGCTGGCACTGACGCAGGATTCTCTTGCTTTGCCTTTGCTTGGATCTGGCTCACAGTTCGGGGTGGCTGTCTTGGGGTGAGGAGGAGTACAAGCATGGTGGAGCTTGTAGTGGTGGGGAGGCCAGAATCCTCCTCACATTTCCAAGGCAGAAAAGAGTGCTTGTGGTCACTCATAAACCACAGAACAGGACAGGAAAGGAGTAAGCGTCACCCTTGATCATACCACCTTGGAAGAACTGAAAAGTTATAGGTCCCTAGAAGTATCTCTGAAAACATCTGCACAAAACCCCTGAAGCTTGGGACAGTCTGGAAGCAGACCCTTACCTTAACAAAGAGTTTAAAACTCAAGTACTTGGCTGGGAACATGAGCAAACTGTGCAAAAAAAAAAGTCAGATAATAGGATCTTTATTCGGTGACAAAGAAGATTAAAACATACAACCAGAAGAAGACAAAAAATTCAAATCTCCTACATCCAAAGCATCTAAGAAAAATATGAATTGGTCCCAGGCCATGGAAGAACTCAAAAAGGATTTTGAGAAGCAAGTAAGAGAAGTAAAGGAAAAACTAGGAAGAGAAATGAGAGTGATGCAAAAAAATCATGAAAAACCAGTCAAAAGCTTGCTAAAGGAGACCCAAAAGATACTGAAGAAAATAACACCTTAAAAAATAGCCTATCTCAAATGGCAAAATAAGTCCAAAAAGCCAATGAGGAGAAGAATGCCTTAAAAGCAGAATTGGCCAAATGTGAAAGGAAGTTCAAAAGCTCACTGAAGAAAAATACTTTCTTAAAAATTAGAATGGAGCAATTAGAAGCTAGTGACTTTATGAGAAACCAAGACATCATAAAACAAAATCAAAAGAATGAAAAAAAACATAGAAGACAATGTGACCTATCATATTGGAAAAAAAAACTGACCTGGAAAATAGATCCAGGAGAGATAATTTAAAAATCTTTGGACTATCAGAAAGCCATTATCAAAAAAAGGACCTAGACATCATCTTTCAAGAAATTATCAAGGAAAACTGCCCTGATATTTTGGAACCAGAAGGTAAAATAGAAATGAAAAGAATCCATTGATCACTGCCTGAAAGAGATCCCCAAAGGAAAACTCCTAGGAATATTGTAGCCAAATTCCAGAGTTCCCAGGTCAAGGAGAAAATATTGTAAGGAGCCAGAAAGAAACAATTCAAGTATTGTGGAAATAAATCAAGATAACACAAGATTTAGCAGGTCCTACATTAAGGAACCAGAGTGTTTGGAATACAATATTCCAGAGGGCAAAGGAAATGGGATTATAGCCAAGAATCACCTACCCAGCAAAACTGAGTATAATCCTTCAGGGAAAAAAATTGGACATTCAGTGAAATAGAGGACTTTCAAGCATTCTTGATGAAAAGCAAATTTGACTTTCAAATACAAAAGTCAAGAGAAGCACGAAGAGGTAAACAGGAAAGAGAAATCATAAGGGACTTATTAAGGGTGAACTGTTTACATTCCTGCATGGAAAGATGATATTTGTAGTTCATGAGACTTTTGTCAGTATTTGTCAGGATAGTTGGAGGGAAAAAATTATATGGATAGATAGATAGAGAGCACAGGGTGAGTTGAAGATGAAGGGGTGACAACTGGAGAATAAAATTAAGGGTTGAGAGAGGATTATACTGGGAGGAGAAAGGGAGAGGTGGAATGTGGTAAATTATCTCACATAAAATAGACAAGAAAAGGCTTTTACAGTGGAGGGGAAGTGGAGGAAGGTGAGAGGGAATGAGTGAATCTTATTCTCATTGGATTTGACTTAAGGAAGTAATAGCATACAGACTCAATTTGGTATAGAAATCTATCATCTTACCCTACAGGAAAGTAGGGGAGGAAAGGGACAAGAGAGAGGTGAGATGATAGAGGGGAGTAGAGATGGAGGAAGGGGTGATCAGAGGCAAACACTTCTAAGGAGGGACAGGGTCATAGGATAGAATAGAATAAATGGAGAGCAGTATAGGATGAAGGGAAATATAGTTAGTTTTCTACAACATCACTACTATGGAAGTGTTTTGCGTGGGTACACATGTATAACCTGTATCAAGTTGCTTGCCTTCTCAATGAGGGTGGGTGAGGAGAGAGGAAGGTAAAAATTTGGAACCCAAAGTTTTAAAAACAAATGTTAAAAATTGTTTTCACATGCAACTGGGAAATAAGATATACAAGCAATGGGTTATAGAAATCTACCCTGCACTACAGGAAAATAGAAAGGGAAGGGGATAAGAGAAGTGTGTGTGGGGAGATAGAAGGGAGGGCAGGTTAGGGGAAGAGATATTCAGAATGCTTTGCATCTTGAAGTGGGGAAAGGGACAAGATGGGGAGAAAATTTGGAACTCCAAATGTCATGGAAGTGAATGTTGAAAACTAAAAGAAAAAAAAAGAAGAAAAAGAAACTAAAGAAAAAAGAAGAAAAAACCTTTAAAGAACAACTAATTCTAATACTATATAACTATTTGGGAAAATAGGTGAAGGATTCCTACCAAATTCATTTAATGATACAAATATGGTGCTGATACTTAAACAGAAAAAGCAAATTATAGACTAATTACCCTAATGAATACAGGTGCAAAAATTTTAAATAAAATAATAGCAAAGAGATTACAACAACTTATCTCAAAGATAATACACCATGACCAGGTAGGATTTATATGAGGAATGTAGGGCTGGTTCAATATTAGGAAAACTGTCAGCATAATTGACCATATCAACTACAAAACTTACAGAAACTATATGATTATCTCCATATATGCAGAAAAAGCTTTTGACAAAATACAACAGCCATTCCTATTTAAAAAAGAACACTAGAGAGCATAGAAATAAATAGAGTCTTCCTTAAAACGATAAGGTGCATCTATCTAAAACCATCAGCAAGCATTATGAAATGATAAGCTACAAGCATTTCCAATAAGATCAGGGGTGAAAGAAGGATGTCCATTATCACCACCATTATTCAATGTTGTGCTAGAAATGTTAGCTGTAGCAATCAAAGAAAAAGAAATTGAAGGAATTAGAATAGGCAAAGAAGAAACAAAACTATCACTCTTTGCTGATGATATGATGGTATATTTAGAGAATACTAGAGAATCAAGTAAAAAATTATTTGAAATATTAAACAAATTTAGCAAATTTGCAAGATATAAAATAAACCCACATAAATTATCAGCATTTCTATATATTACTAATAAAACTTAACAGCAAGAGATAGAAAGAGAAATTCCATTTAAAATTACTGTAGACTTTATGAAATATTTATGAGTCTATCTGCCAAAACAAAGCCAGGAACTATATGAACATAACTACAAAACACTTTTTACTCAAATAAAGTCAGATCTAAATAATTAGGAAAATATCAGTTGCTCCTGGTTAGCTGAGCTAATGTAATAAAAGTTACAGTTCTACCTAAATTAATTTATTTATTCAGCATTGTACCAATCAAACTACCAAAAAAATATTTCATAGACCTAGAAAAAACAATAACAAAACTCATCTGGAAGAACAAAAGGTCCAGAATATCAAGGGAACTAATGAAAAGAAATGCAAGGAAAGGTGGTCTAGCTGTACCAGATCTTAAATTGTATTAAAGTATCTATAATCAAAACTACTTGGAACTGCCTAAGAAACAGAGTGGTGTATCAATAGAACAGGTTAGGTATACAAGACACAACAGTAAATGACTATACTAATCTACTATTTGATGAATCCAAATACTTCAGCTTCTGGGATAAGAAATCACTATTTAACAAAAACTGCAGGGAAAACTGGAAAAGACTATGGCAGAAACTAATCGCAGACCAACATCTTACACCATGTAACAGTATAAAGTCAAAATGAGTACAAAATTTAGATATAAAGACTGATACTATAAACAAAGTAGGAGAACAAGGAATAGTTTACCTTTCAGATCTATGGAGAAGGGAAGAATTTATGACCAAAGAAGACATAAAGAACATTTTGAAATACAAAATGGCTAATTTTCATTACATTAATTTGAAAATGTTTTACACAGAGTCAAATGTATCCAAGATTAGGAGGGAAGCAGGAAACCGGGAAAGAATTTTTACAAAAATATCTATAGCAGCTCTTTTTGTGGTGGCAAAATATTGGAAATTGAGGGGATACTCATCTGTTGGGTAATGGCTGAACAAGTTGTCATATATAAATGTAATAAAATACTATTGTGCTATTAGAAATGAAGACCAGGTGAATTTCAGAAAAAAAAAACCCTGGAAAGACTTATATGAACTGATGCTGAGTGAAGTGAGGAGAACCAGGAGGACATTGTATACAGTGACAGCCACATCGTGGGATGACTAATTTTCATAGACTTGGCACTTCTCAGCAATATAATGATCCAAGACAATTCCAAAAGAGTTATGATGGAAAATGCTACCTGCATCCAAAGAAAGAACTATAGAATCTAAATGCAAATCACAGCATACTATTTTCACTTTTTTCCCTTTCTCGCAGTTTTTCCCTTTTGTTCTGATTCTTCTTTCACAAGATGACTAATGTGGAAATATGTTTAACATGATTGTATGTACGTACCTATATCAGATTTCTTGCCGTCTTCAGGAGAGGGAAGGGAAGAGAGGAAGGTAGAAGAATATGGAACTCAAAATCTTGCAAAAATGAATATTGAAAACTATCTTTATATGTAATTGGGAAAAATACTATTAAGTGAAAATAACAAAAAAACCCAGAAAAATGAATAGCTGATATTTCTATAGATTACCAACAAAACCTACTAGGATAGATTACCAACAAAACCTACTAGGAATAGTTAGAAAGAGAAATTTCATTTAAAATAATTGTAGACAGTCTACAATACTTGGGAGACTACCTTCTAAGATAATCACAGGAATTCTATGAACACAGTTTTCACACAAATAAAGACATCTAAACAACTGCAGAGACATTATTTGCTCATGGTTGGGCTCAGGAAATATAATGAAAATGTCTATTATGCCTCAATTAATTTACTTATTCACTGTCTTACCAATCAAATTACCAAAAAATTCTATATAGCTAGAAAAAATAATAAAATTCACCTGGAAAAAAAGTCAACAATTATTAAACAAGTCAATGAAAAAAAATGAAGGTACTAGATTTCAAACTGTATTACAAATCAGTAATAATCAAAACAATCTGATACTGCTTATGAAATAGAGTGTTGGATCATTGGAATAAATTAGGTACACATTATACTGTAGTAACTGACCATAGTAATATAATGTTTAATAAATCCAAGATCCAAGCTTTGGGGTAAGAACTCACTTTTGACAAAAACTGCCAGGAAAATTGGAAAGCAGTTTGGCAGAAACTAAGCATAGACCAACATCTCACACCTTTTATCAATGTAAGGTCAAAATAGATAAGGAATTTATACATAAGGTGATAAAAGTAAATTAGGGGCACATGGGGGAAAATTACCTGTAAGATCAATGGATAAGGGAAGAATTTATGAGCAAACAATAGACAGAATAATAGGAAGTAAAATAGATAATTTTGATTACATGAAATAAAAAAATATACAAACAAAACCAAAGTAGCTAAAATTACAAGGAAAAAAAATAAGTTTCTCTGATAAATACATAGGGGATTGAGTTAAATTTATAAAAATAAGAGCCATTCTCCAACTGCTATATCATCAAAGGACATGAAGAGTTTTCAGAAGAAATCAAAATTATTTATAGTAGCATGAAAAAATGCTCTAGATCACTATGCATCAGTGAAATACAAATTAAAACAACTCTGAGGAATCATCTCATACCTATCAGATTGGCCAACATGACAAAAAAGGAAAATGGTGAATGTTGGAAGAGACATGGAATAGCAGGGGCACTAATGTGCTGTTGCTTGAGCTGTGAACTTGTCCAACTATTCCAGAGAATAATTTGGAATTATGCTCAGAGAGCTATGAAACCGTGCATATTATTTGACCCATAAATATTACAGGTCTCTATCCCAAAGAGATCAAAGGAAAAGGCAGAGAGGACCCATATGGACAAAATATTTATAACAGCTCTTTTTGTAGTGGCAAAGAACTGGAAATTGATGGGATCCCAGTCAATTGTGGAGTGGCCAAATAAGCTGTGATTTATGATTGTGATAGGATACCATTTTACTATAAGAAATGATCAACAAGATAGTTTCAGAAAAAAAAAAAACCCTGGAAGACCTATATGAATTAATGCAGAGATAAGTGAGCAGAGCCAGAAGATCATTGTACATAGTAACATTAATATTATGATGATCAACAATGAAAGGCTTAGCTATTCTGATCAATACAATGATTCAAGACAATTCCAGATGATGCATGATGAAACAATGCTATCTACCTTCAGAAACAGAATGGTGAACTCTGTTTGCAAACTGAAGTGTGTTCTTTTTTACCTTCTTTATTTTTCTTGCTTCTTTTCCCCAATGTGGCTAATATGGAAATTTGTTTTACATAATTTCACATATATACCTGATATCACATTGTTTACCTTGTCAACTGGTAAAGGAATTAATCATCCACTTTTTTTGCAGTTCATTTCAACCAGTGACATCACCTTGTCAAGATATCTCTTGCTGTTATTTATGAACCTTTGGATTCTTGATGTCATCTTACATCTTCTTTTCTTTTCTTCCTCCTCCTCCCTTCTGTCCTTCTCTTTTTACTTCTTTTAGCATGCATTACCTGGCCCACAGTTTCCTTCGCCACACAATTCTTGTTTTATGCTTTTGACTTCAAAATTCTTGCTGATGACTCTGGAAAAACCTGGCACTTATGTTCATTAACTTTTTCAGTTCATGTGACCTCTATCCCTACTCTTATCACAAAAATTTATAGTAGTCATCATAGTTTACTAGACCTCTCATTCCTATCTGTTCTATGCTCAAGAATGTTAATGATTTCCTCTTCTACCTTTCCCATGACTTCACCCCTAAATTTTTTCTTTATCCTTAACATGACTGCCAGTCTATTAGTCCTTTCCTATCCTTATTGTCTATCACCCTTCTTCTCACATCACATTTTTTTTCACAAGTTTGATCGCGGATTTAACCACTTCAACAAGGTGCTGTGATTTGACATAATGTTCTTTATTTCTTGCCCTCATACAGATCATACCCTGCTAATACTGGACTCTTGATCACATTCAATAGTTGTCTCCCCTAGTATTATTCTTGTGTTCTGAATATTTTTGGGGAAAGTCATGAAACTGTGATGTCCTGTACATGCTACAAAGTCATTTCCTGTGACTAAACTGGATCCTTACCCCTGTGTAGCAATTTTTAAGAATTAATTTTTGATTTACTCTCTATCATAGGCCCTATCATGACTATTACAAAATTTCTCCTCTCTCTTCAAGACCCCAGCTTTAACTCCACTTAACAATCTTGCTTTCTGCTTTACTCAGATCAACTATACCATTTGTTAGGAGAACCCTGATTTCACCTTTCTCACATCCCACACCATTTCCTACATATTTACTCATCATCTCCTCCTTACATCCTGTTTTACATGATATGACCCTTGTAGCCAAGATTAACTCTTCCACTTGTGCCTTTGATTCCATTCCCTTTCATTTCTTAGAATTTGGCACTAATCATTTCTTTCTTTTGTCTTAAGTCTACTTATGTCAATTAGCTCCTTCTCTGTTGTCTACAAATATGTTTAGATCTTATCACTGATTAAAATGTTTTCACAATACCGCTATCTCCTCAAGGTGTAATACTTTATCTCTGCTTTCTTTTGTAGCTAAAGTTTTAGGAAGTGTAATGTATTTTTTCACTGCCTTCTATTCTCACCATCCATTCATACTCCAATTTTTGCAGTGTGGGGAAGTGATGGAAAAGAGAAGAATGTGTATTTATTAAGTGTCTACTACATGCCAGGCACTATGCTAAGCACTTTGCAAATATCTCATTGGATCATCATAATAACCCTATGAGGTAGGAACTATTATTACCTCCATTTTACAAATGAGGAAATTCAGGCAGAGAAAGGTTAAGTGACAGTAAACATATGAGACTGGATTTGAACTCAGGTCTTCCCAACTCCAAGTCCAATGACCTATTCCTCTTCATCTAGCTTCTAATGTGACTCTCAGTCTTGCTATTCTACTGGAATTGTTCTCTCAAAATCACCAATGAACTCAGTTTCCCGCTTGATGGTCCTTTCTCTTTTTTGTCCTCTGATTTTTTGTAGTCTTCAAAGGTCACTTTCTCCTTCCTTTTGTTCTTTCCTTCTTTGGCTACCAAAATACACTTTTCTCCTGCTTCTTCTCCTACCTGTTTGACCACTGGAGGCAGCTGATTCCATAGTAAATAGAGTGCTAAACCTGGAGATAGTAGATAGGAACTTCATAAATATTTTTAAATTCCCTTTCCCCTTCTTGCTATTGAATTTCCTGTGCTGATTGGTCCTCTTTTTTTTTTCTGTATGCCCCAATAGTCAAACTAAGCTTCCTTTTCACCCCTTTCTACATTCCTGTCTTCAGTGATCTAACTGGTTCCTATGATTTTAAGGATCACTTCTATGCTGAGGACTTTCTATCTATATATGAGCCTTGAAGCCTTATGCAAGTCTTTCTCAGAGGTTAGAATAAGGATAGAAAAGGATAGATGAAGGTATAAAGGGGCTTTGAATCATGGGATATGAGACTTAAGGGAGCTCTTCTCACCTGGATTATTGTAATATTCTTCAAATTATACCCTTGCTTCCCTTATCCCACCTGTTTCAGTGTTCTCTTCCTACTCAAATTTTCATAGGGTAATTTGTTTGGATATTTTCTGGGTTCCCACCCCTCTTTTCCACATAGAATACATAGCTGCTAATAGAATGTAAATTATAAACTATTTTAGGGTTGAGATTGCATACTATTTTATCTCTGAATTCCCCGGGTTTGCATAAAGTGGGTACTCAAATAATAGAACTAGGCTTAGTGGGTGGCAGTTGCAGAAAAGCAGGTTTTAGCTTGGTATAAAGAGAAAGAAAAAAAAATCCTAGCAACTGGAGCTGTCCAAAAGTGGTGTGGGATAGAGGGAAAGGTATTAAGTATCCTGCTCTTAGAAGCTTTTTAATGGAGACTGAATAAACACATTTTGGGCATGTTGTATTTGGCCAAGATCTAGTTCATAGCCCTTAGTTTAAAATTAAGTACTATAACCAATTCTTGGTAATTTGTTCTCCCCAACTTTGGGATTTATGCCTTACTGAGATGTTGTGTTTCTCTTAGCTTGTAAATAAATAATGGTTTACATACACAATTGGTTTTATGTTCTAGGTTCCACTTTTATTTAGGTATATATTCAAAAATGTTTGACAGGCATCTGGTACTGCTGAGGGTGAGATGTGGCTAACTTAAATACCTCCATCACCCATATACCTCAAGCATGTTTGTCTTCCTCAGGTTCAATTAATCAAACAATGCACAAACATTTATTAAACACTTATTGTTTGCTAGGCACCATGTTAAGTACTGGGGAGATCAAGATAAAAGCAAAGTAGTCCATGGCCTTGAGGGTCTTAAATTCCAATAAAGAAGACAGCCTGTATGTATATAAATGCGCATACAGGACATATACATAAAGATACATACAAAGTAGCTACAAGGTAACCTTTGGTGTGAAGGCATAAACAGGAAGAAAGGAAAAGTCTCTTGCAGAAGATGACTCAAACTGTTTCTTGAAGGAAACCTGAGATTACAAGACATGGATGAAGAGAAAACTTTCCAAGATTTGGGGCATGGTTAGTGAAAAGGCATGGGGATGGGGGAGATGGGCTGTAGAGTTTTGTGTATAAGGAATAGCAATTGAGCCAGTATGGATGAACTATATTATGTCTGGAGAAGAGTAATATGTAACAACATAGGAGAAGTAGTAGAAAGGGGTCAGGTTGTGAAGAGTTTTAAATACTAAGCAGAAGAGTTTGTGTATGATACTAGTGATATTAGGGAGCCATCACAGTTTACTGAGTAGAGAGGTTGACATAGTCAGACCTGATTTACCAGGTAAATCACTAAATTATTTGGGTTGTTAGGTAAAGCTTGAATTAGAATGGGAAGAAAGTTGAGTCAGGGACACCCAAGAGGAGGCTCTTGCAAAAATCAACTCAAGAGGTAATGAGAGCCTGAATTAAGAGATCTAAAGGTAGACTGTTCTTCTGGTGGGTCAGTGAGCTAAAATCTTTATTTTTTTTCCCCTCATCTATGATTCATGGACCTTAGACATCATAATTACTTTGAAATATTAAAAGAAGTTTGGTCCTGCCTGTAGCTAGCTTTGTAGGTAATCATATATTAATCACACTCTATACACATACAGCCTTCATTTACATGAGCTGCTTCTGGGCCCATTAAACATGCAGGGAGGACCTGGTGGGGTCCTTTTAAAAAGTCTAGCAACATGTTAGATAGAAAGCATATTTTTTGCAGTTCAAATGTTTTTTCTGTCTTTACTTGGTTGTTCACATACAGGGTTATGCTCAGGTGATTATATTTCCGAGATTGACAGTCGATAAGAATCATATTCCTAGGCTATAATTCCCAACCTTTCCTTACCAACCCCATAGTAGATTCAGTTATAGAGAGAATTCATGTTATGGTGCAGTCTGGACTGAAACATATCTTGGTTCTCTTCCTATTTTTCGCACACATACACACATACATTCTCTCTCTCTCTCTCTCTCTCTCTCTCTCTCTCTCTCTCTCTCTCTCTCTCTCTCTTTTCTCTCTCTCTCATAAAAGACACATTTTAAGTCCTTCATAGCATGGTGATCTAGTTTTGCTTACTGGTGGGTGTAAGTAGGCTGATGAGTGTTATCAGTGATGACTTGTGGGCAAGATGTGGAATAAAAGAAAGATCTAATTAAGGAGAGGTGTCCTTGTGAAAGGAGGTGGGGAGAACATGAAAGCATAACAGTTGGATGTGGAACTATTAAAAGAAGGAAGGGAACAAAAGCCTTACTTGCTTTGAATGAATGCTCCATGGATGAATTATATGAGTAGGATAATGAGATTTGATTGGTTTTATCTGTACTAGAAGTAGGAGTATAAATTCTGCCACCTCCCCCAAAACACTGAAATCTTTTTTTTTTCATTACAGAGCTTATATGCTTGGAGGTAGCTAAATGACAGCAGGAGTCAGGAAGACCTAAGTTCAAATCCAGTCTCCGACAGACACTTGCTAGCTGTACCAATCACTTAAATGATCTGTGCTGCCATTTGCTTATTGGCAAAATGAAGATAATAATAGCACCAACCTCACCAATTATTGTGAGGTTATGATGAAGTAAAATGAGATAACATTTATAAAGCACTTCTCAAACCTTAAGGTACTATATAAATGTTAGCTATTATTATTATTAAAAGTTCTAAGAGAATAATAATCTCCTACATAGTAAATGACAGTGGGTTTCAGTGTTCTGCCAAGTGTGACACAACCAGCATATGACAAAGGTAGGATTTGATCCCTAGCCTTACTGAATTTAAGGGTGAGTCTCTAGCCACTATACCACCTAGCCTCTCAACAGGATTTTTATTCAAAATTTACATAGAAGTAAACAAGATCAGAGACGTGAAATGATTGTCTCCACGATCACACTGATAACAGTTGAAAGAGCTCTGAAGTTTGAAGATTTAGGTTCAATTCTTTCCTCTGACATTTTCTTCTGGTGTGACCATGGACAAAACACTTCACCTTTCTGGGCCTTGATTTCCTCACCTGTAAAATGAGAGAGAAAGACTAGAAATCCTGTGGGGTTTCTTTTAGCACTAGCTCAATAGCCTATGATCTCATATATGTAGAGAATGTTGCTGGCCTGATTCAAACCCAGGCCTTTCCTGATTCTATGCCCAGACCTCTTTGTAATGCCTCAGCTGCCATATGAGAGCATGTATAATAAATGTAATTGTGTCATTAGTATTTTACACATGGAATTATATGATAGTTAATGATGCTATTATCTTACATATGATATTATCAGTAACCTATTTTACAGTGGTATGAACACATATCTGGACCAATAAAAGCAGTAAAAAATAATTGTTCAATCCTATTGTATAGAAAAGGGGGCCAAAAGAGCCTCCATCACTTATGGGAGGTAAATGATCTCTTCCAGGCAGGCTGTTTGGCTTCTAGGCTCAGGCAATTTAGCTCACACAGATGGGCACTTTGTTTCTAAGAGAGAACATGTTTTTTATCAGCCTTGCTCCCATTGGGTCAGCCTTAGTAAGGGGCCAAGCCAAGTTCCCCCTCTTATGCTGTGCTTCAGGTATGTGCAAGAAAGTTTTAGTAGCCCCAGAATTCCATTGCCTGGGGAGGACTTCTTTGAGGCCATATTCATTTTGACAATCATATAGCCCATGTATCACAGTTGATTAATATTCATTTAATGCAAATTGTGCCTGTGGAACTTATCCGGTCTTCCAGACTGATACTCAGTCATTGCTATAAGAAAGTTGAAAAAAAAAAGCTCAAGCAATTTGCACAATAAGGAAGGAAAAAGGACTGAGCAACAGGGAAGTGATTCTCACCAATTTTGTTTCCATTTTTCCCCTCTTTGTTTTCATTCTGATGCCAGAGCAATTTTCCTCTCCTTCTGAGCACTCCCCATTGAAAAGCTAAGTGTTTCAAATAGAAAGGGAAGATTCACTGCAAAAGCTTGCATCACGGCAAGTTAAGGGTATACCATCTGACCATTAGTCCCCCACTGTGCCACAGAAGGACCGTTTTGCCTCAGCAGAAAGTAATTTCAGCCAGTAACAATTATTTACTTCGGGGAAAAAATTGTTAAAGGAAGTAGAGCCAACTGGTGCTTGTGAGTATGAGGTTTGCATTGGTTATCCTGAAATTTCAGCTAGGGAAGAAAATCTGCTATTACTTCTCAAGAAAACACCATTTCCCTGAAATCATAATGGAATTTCACTGTCAGAAACATGATCAGCCTTCTCATCTAGGAAATCATTCTTCCCTCTCAAAGTCAATCTGCCTTAAGTATTATATCAGTTGCCTTATTTAAAAAAAAATTCATGGTGTGGGGAGGGGGAGAAATAATTTCAAAAAACTTTCAATATTCATTCATGGCTTGCTGTTAGTAGCATATTTGTAGTTTTGATATCAAAAGAATACAATGTCAGTTTCCCTTGATTGCACCATTGTTTCCTCTAACAAGAATGGGTCCCTTTAAAAATCCACAAATATTACAATTACCTCTTGATAATTAGAATCAAAAGATATTAATACTTCAGAGTGGACTGGACATGAAATATCCAAAACAGGTCCCTTAGCTCTTTCATTTTGTAGATCTAAATACTGAGACATAGAGAGCTGACATGATTTGCTCCATGTTGCACAAAGTCAAAGACCTGAGACTGTAATCTAGGTTTTCTGACTCATTGCAAACTACTCTTTTTGGCACAACCTGGTTCTAAACCATCTTTTCATCTTTATTTTATATTTATTCCCCTACATGTGCTTTTAGCTACATCCAAACTTGTTTTATTTCCTTTTTTTCACACATGACATTACAAATATGGTTTGTGTGTTTGACAAGGCTGTGGGCCATGTCAGAAATGAACTTCCTCTTCATCTTTGCCTCTTAGAATCCCTCGTTGCCTTCAGATCTCCTTTCAAATGCCTCCTCTTACAAGGGGCCATTCTTGATACCCTATCCCAGAGGTTTCCTCTTGAGTTTCCTTCTATTTATTTTTCATGTAAAGTATTGCCACTTTTGTATATGGACATTTAATTTCCTTTAAGCTGCAGGGGAAAAATACATCTGTATGAAAAAAGCAACTTGAAACTTTTATTTCCCCCTTTTTAGAGTGAATGTATTGAGAGGACCTGTTGAAAGATGCTCAGAGACAAGTGCACTGGTCAAAAGTGAGAATGGCTGCAAAGCATTCATTGCCCATCACGGTTCATTTACATGTGACTGTTTTCAAGGCTTCAAATAATACAGGTGAAAAACTGTAATTCATAGAAGTCTTCTAGGAAATATGTACAAATTGCATATCATTTATTTGTGTTACATCCAGTAGAAACTGAAGAGTTAGATATGGGTCACTGTTAATAAGGAGTTCCTCATTTGAAGCATTAGAGGCCACAGAAGACGAGAAGATGAAAATACAGAGATCAGAAGAATGAAAAGAAACTGAGGTAGCCTAAAATGAGAAATTGATGGCATGAACTGTACCTTGCTGCTTCAACGAGTTGTCTGAGAAAGACCAAAAGAAGCTCAACAGGTTCTATATATCCTGGGAAATCACGGAAGGAAGCAAAATCCTCAGATTGTGTGAAGACTCCTAGTGCATAGAACCAGAGTAAAACGTAACCGGAAAATAATAACAAAATAAATAAAAACAAAATAAAAAATAGATAATATTAGATTGTAAGCTCTTTGAAGGCAGAAAATGTCTTTTGCCTATTTTTGTTTCCACAGGCTTTACCGTAGTGCCCAACACAAAGTACTTACTCAATAAATTATTCTGATTGATTTTCTCAGTCACTATTCAGCCCATATGAATCCTTATAAGCAATTTAGTGATCTTTTCTGTTTGAATTTGACACCATGGATTCTAGAGCTTGAAAACTGACAGGACAGAAGATCTGTACAGAAGCTCCAGGAGCTAGTTTATTGAAGGAAATAGAATCCTGCTGTTTAGGCAAAGCTGACTGACCCTTTCGCATTGTCTACAACCTAATAGAGAGAAAACCCTTAAGCAGCTTGACTGTAGCTCTACACTACCTTCTTTTGACTAAGAGAAATCCTAAAAGCTCCAGTGAGCAGAATTAAAGAACTTTGATTTTCTCTGGAGTCAATGAAATAGCTCAAAATTGCTACAATACCCAGACAAGGGATCAGGCTTGGAAATCTTCAGATCTGGGACTTAAGACCACTATATTTTTCCTTAAAAGAGTATAACACTGGGACTTTGCTGAAAGAATTTTAGTGGACCAACAGTAGCAGATAAGTAGCTTCATTCAGTAAGAGATCAACAGAACTCAGAAGAGGAACAGGTAATGGGGGGTATAGGCTGTTCCCCTAAAGAGCCCATGAACACTCGGGCCTGAGGTCCAGTATCACAAGTTGCCCTAGGCATCAGGGTTTTCCTAATCATAAGGCTCATTTTTTTTTCTTGTACATGTGCCTGATATAGACACTGTAAGAACTGGTATATGAGTGTGCCCCAGGTTTATAGGTAGACTATTATGCATTGATTTTTACCTTCTATTATGTTAATATTATTTTATGATTATTTCTGCATTAGTCTCCTAATAAATATTATGAACAAACTAGTGTATGTCCTTTAGTAAGTTACTTTATGTTTCTTGGCCTTAGTATCCTCAACTATAGAATTAAGGAAATTTCATAATTGTTATTATCCCTGTTTTGTAGATAAAGAAAATGAAACTCAGAAAAATTGTATGTTATACTCCAGGTTACACAGCTAGTAGGTGTCAGACCTGTGATTCCAACCCAAGGCACCTGATACTAAGACCATCATTCTCCCCATTACATCTCTAATTTTAGTATACATTTTACCAAAGACAGCACCCTGCTATATCTTAATGCCTACTTGCCGGTATAGCTCCTGAATCCCCAGCTAAGTTCCTTATTTATATCAAACCAGTTACAATGATACCATTGACTCAACATCACTGACTCAAGCATCATCATCATCATAACTAGTATATATATATATATATATATATATATATATATATATATATATATATATATATATGCATATATGTGTATATATATGTATATATATAAATTTAAAGTTTGCAAAGCACTTTATAAATATTATCTGTTTTGATCCTTAACATTAACATTGGGGTAGGTGCTATTGTTATCCCCATTTTGCAAAAGAAGAAACTAAAGCACATAGAAGTTAAGTGTCTTGCCCAGGGTTGCACAGCCTACAGCTAACTTTGAACTCAGATCTATCTGATTTCAGTTGTCTAACCACCGTACCACTTAGATGCTCTGTGACTACTTTGAATTATTGCAATGGTTCCACTGCGTGGTAATTGTGCTTCCATTTTACACTATGCTATCTGGACTTGGAGTCTAGCCTTCCACTATCATCAAAGGGCCTCTTCTGTGTTTGTAAAAATTTTAATGAAATGTTTGCCAAGACTCCTTCTTTACCTACTGTGCTGGCATTACCTGTGCATGTGGAAGCTCAAGTTCCTAAACCCACAGAAAGTGCAGGTGTCCTTCACATTTCAACACTTTGGTTGTTGCTGCCAGATCCACAGCCACCATCAGTTTCTCTAGCTGTCCTTCCTTGGCTAAATATATTTCTTCAATATTCACATAAGTTAGAAGGCAAAATGTGGTCTCAAATGCCCAAACTGAGGAGTTGATTATCATTACTGAGAAGTCCACTATGGAACACATTTGATGATAAGCAGACAGTGCCATGTATTATCATCAACAGGCTCCACAACACAATGATGTTGGTCAAAATAATGTGTAAAGGGCATTGGCCTCCGTAGGAATGGCACCTAGAATAGATTCATCAGCACTCCGTTATTCTATTAAGGTAATACTAAGCATTAGCTTGAATCATAAGATGATAAATTAAGTATACTAACTCAATCTCTCATTCAACCCATGAGGCCCCCAGAGGTTAAGTGACTTGCTTATAGTCACCAAGATATTGAGTAAAGAACTGTCACCAGCCATCTCATCTGAGTCTTAGAGATATGCTGAATAAGGTTACAAAGGGTTTGGGAATATTATAGAGGGTTCAGTTTACAATACACTAATGAGGATATTTTTCAATGGCATTGCTTTATATAAGGGGGCAAAGTCCCATGAGCTATATGTAGGACTGTGTTAATAACCACCCAACACTTCCCTCCCCCAAACAACACACACATGTGCTTTTTAAAAATTCTGAATACAAGTATATTTTGAATTAAAATTATCTACATAATCAATTAATTAAAAAACGGTTTTCAAGTGTTCCATATATCTAGGTACTGTACTGGGCAGCTAGGTGACTCAGTGGATAGAATGTCATGCCTGAAGTCAGGAAAACCTGAGTTCAAATCTAGCCTTAGACACTTCTTAGCTGTGTGACCCTGGATTCTTTACCCTGTTTTCCTCAGTTTCCTAATCTGTAAAATGATCTGGAGAAGGAAATGCAAACTACTCCAGTATCTTTGCCAAGAAAATCCCAAATGGGGTCGTGAGAGTCAGACATGACTGAAACGACTAAACTAAACGCTTTGTTGTTGTAAAACCCTGGGAATCTAAAGAAAACCAAAAATGATGCCTGTGGCTCAAAGTGCATTTTAGGTTTAAAATACTTGCTTAGAGCTTGTTCCAATTATAAGAAAGGGATTTTTTTTCCTCCAACAGATTATTCTGTCAATCAATGGGGGCAAGCTAGAACAGAAGGTGTTGTAAATCTTCTGCTAATTCAGTGGCCATGCCATATTTTTTTTCAGTGGAAAGATGCTGATAAGTATATCACTTATTTTCTTGCTCCAACACTTCAAGTATGTGTGACTTAATCAGTGTGTCTACTCTTGCCACCAACACAGATTGCAGCTTCTTCGTGCTTTTGTAGCTAGTCTTCTGGAGCAGCTATGGTTGAAAAAGTTCATCACTGGTGAAAACTATTTTGTGATAAAACTCTCTGCACTTTAGCCAGGCTGGTTCTTTGATAACAGATACAATCTGTTACTGTACCTATAGCTAAACCTTTCTCAGGTTTGTAGGATCTATCAGAACTTGAATTTCCTGCGCTAAGAGGAGGCAGTAGATAAAGATATTGCACAAAGATCAGACACTTAGATACATTACTTGCTATATTTAATTCCATATCCATAGATGCCTGCCCACTGGCAGACAGGTGAACCACTCTGAGCAAGGTTACCTAGTCCCATGCAGGTTCAAAGAATCAGAAAATCATAATATAATAGAGCTGGAAGAGACAATAATAAGAAAGAAAAGACCATAAGAAAAAACAGAAACTCAGAGAGGTGGAAATGACCATTCAAAACTAACCAAATTATTAGCATTTCAAAGATGGTTATTATTAATGCAAATTATTTCTCATTTAAAGTTTGACTGAGCTTCTGGAAAGAATGCAAGTCTATCCCATTTTGATTTCCCAAGACTGTAATTTAAAAGCTTAACTGGAAATGGAAAGTCAAAGAAAGAATGGACAGAGAGAAAAAAGGGATAAACATTTCTAATAATCAGATATTTTAGTGGGTGAAAAAGATAGCAAGAAATGTAGTAATTAGTGAAAAGGTACATAAAGTAGTTACTAAGCAGAGATAAACAATTCATTTGAGACATTCTATATTTAACAAGTAAAATAAAAGAAGAAAATTGGAATAATTAGGAAGGAATGGAAACTTTGCAAAGGTAGTTTTTGGCAAGAAGCAGATAAAGGAATACTTGTACATATTGGACATATACAAGTCAGTGAGTCCAGATGACATACATTTTAGAATATTGAAGGAATTGCCTGGCTTTGATTACAGCTGTTGCTTAAAATCTATTTGGATGAAGTGGAACTCACTTCCTGAGTGACTACTTGGTCTTCCTTATTGTTTTATGTATCTTAGATCATTGGGTTTTTGTGATTATTTTGCAGTTTGCCTTTCAGGAATGTAATGGCAGGGAACTGAAACAGAATAGATCTAGTAGCCATAGTGTTCTCCTGTTTTTCACAGAGGTTTCTTTACCTCAAAGTAGTGATGTGCGTGGGGCCAACCAACTTGACCTCTCTGCTCCTCAGTGTTCTCCCCTGTAATATAAGAGTCCTGGACAAGGTGATTACTAAGGTCCCTCTCAGTTCAATCATTCTGTGATTCTATGTATTCCTGAGAAAGGAAACCCTCTGTTCTTTGCTGAGCACCACATAGATTTTTCTTGCTTTGATGATTTTTTTTCTAAATTAAAAAAAAAAAAAACAGGCAAAAAATACAGTGAAATAGAAAATTTTGGCTATTTCTCATTCTATCACTACAATGCCATGAGTGAAAAATTTAATAGATAATCATCAATCAAAAACATTTATTAAGTGCCTACTAAATTCCAGGCACTAGGGATTCAAAACAAAGCCCCAAATCAGGGTCCTGCCCTCAATTAATTCACATTCTAATGGAGGGAATGAGGACAACATGCACATAACCATGTACATACAAGATGAGATAATAATAATAATAATAATAATAATAATAATATTTATGTAGTACTTTACAATGTGTAAAGTGGTATGGCATATATGGTATCACATTCGATATTCATAACAACTCACATTAAATAAGTTAATTCAGTCCCTCTAGACCTTAGTTAATGTATCTGTAAATTAGAAGACCCAATTAGTCTCTTATGTTTCCCTTATCTCTAATATCCACATTTTTATTTGGCTAAAGATTAATTGGTGGAGTTGTCTGCAGAATTTGACTTTGTACAGAATTATGTTTCCTCCTAAACTCTCCCTGACTTCTACTTTCCCTATTACTGTAGAGGGCAATATCATCCAGCCAGTCCCAGAGGATCTCAACCAAAGAATCATTCTAGATTCCTTGCTATCTCTCATCTCCCATATTCAATCTGTTTCCAAAGCCTGTTGATTGCACTTTTACAACACCTCTCCAATATGGCCACTTCTCTCTGACACTGACATTTCTCTTATGTAGGGCCACATCACCTCACATCTGGACTACTTTAATTGCCTGCTGGTGGATTTGCCTATCTCAAGGCTTTCCCTACTCCAATCCATCCTCCATTTATCTACTAAAGTGATTTTCCTTAAACGTAGGTTTGATTTTGTCACTCCCACGCCCAACTCAATAAGCTCCAGGGACTGGTTTCCCATTGCCTCCAAAAGCAAATACAAAATACTCTATTTGCCATTCAAACTTCATAACTTAGTCTCCTCCTATATTTCCAGTTTTCTTACACCTTATCTCCCAAAAGTATTCTTCAATCCAGTGACACTGATCTCCTGGCTATTCTATTAGCAAGATACCTCATGCCTTCCCTCCAGGCATTTGCTCTGGCTGTCCTACATGTCTGAAATGCTGTCTCTCCTCTGCTCTGACTACTGACCTCTCTGGTTTCCTTCAAATCTCAACTAAAATCTGACCTTCTACAATAAGACTTCCCTATCCCCTCTTAATTGCAGTACCTTCCCTCTATTAATTGTGTGCTATTTATCACATATATGTATATGTATATATATGTATATGTATATATATATATCATATATATGTATGATATATATATATATACATATACATATATATACATATACATATATAGTTTGCTTTGTATATATTTGTTTGCATGTCATCTTCCCCCATTAGATTTTGTATTGCTTGAGGGAAGGGACTTTTTTCCTCTCTTTTTGTATCTCCAGCACTTAGCAAAATGTCTGGCACAGTTGTTCAGTCTTTCAATTTTATCTGACTCTTTGTGGCCATGTGGACCATAGCACACCGATACTGTCCATGTGGTTTTCTTGGAAAAGATACTAGAGTGATTTGCCATTTCCTTCTCCAGTGGATTAAGGCAAACAAAGGTTAAGTGACTTGCCCAGTGTCACACAGCTAGTGTATGTCTGAGATCTTGAACCCAGGTCTTCCTGAGTCTAAGCCCAGCACTCTATCTCCTAAATCATATAGCTACCTCTGTGCCTATGTGCCTGGCACATAGCAGGTGCTTAATAACTGTTAACTGATTTATTGTATCTAGCTAAAGATTTTAACCAAATATCAGAAACAGAACCTTTTTTTGCTATTACATATTTCATCACCTCTGATTAATAAATGTAGTATTGGCAAAAATATAGCCTTCAATCTAAAACGTGATTTATTTTAGAACAAAAAATAGGTAACAGAAAAATAAATACATAAAATTATGGGATCAAAATATTTGCTGTGTAGGTTTTTAGATAGAGACATTTTATCAATTTTTATAATCATCATTGTTCTCTTCATTTTTACGGTTTTTGTTGTCATCCAGAAAATATTGTATTGATAAATGTTTGACAACCATCTCAAAAAATGTATGCACTAGACGCTTTTAAGATGAGTCTGAAATATTAACATTTTCTCTATCATTTTCTTATGTCTAGATCAGAGATTGGCAAACTATTCACATTAACATTCAGCCTGCCACCTGTTTTGGTATAACTTGTCTAGCTAAGAATGGTTTTTAAATTGTTAAATAATGTTTTGTATTATTTTAAAAATTTAAAAAGTCATTCTTGGCTCTTGAAAGTAGAAGGCTTTATTTCAAGGAAACGGAGGCACAGTGGATAGGAAGATCTGAGTTACAATCTGGCCTGAGACACTTTCTAGTTGTGTGGTCCTGGGCAACTCACCTATTTGTCTCAGTTTCTTCATTTGTAAAATAGAGATAATAATAGCACCAATCTCTCAGGATTGTTGTAAGGATCAAATGAGATAATCATTAAAAAGCACTTAGCACAATTTCTGGCACATACTAAGTGCTAGATAAATGTTAGCTATTATTATTGGTGCAGTCAATAGTTGGCTGACTCCTGTTCTTAACAATCAAAAAAACAACGTATTGATCCCTGATTTATAATATTTGCCAATTTTTGAGGTGTAAATGCTAACACTGAAAATTTAATAATTTGCTCTCCCAAGCCTATTTAACTGGTTCCAGCATACCCCTTCACTGATAGGGGTATAATATTGATAGCTTTATAATAGCAGCATAATTATAAAAAATTAAAATGTATAATTATAAGCTATAGTTAGATTGCATGTAAGCTACATATAGAAAACAATGGACAGACTATATCTGGATCAGCATGTTGGCTCTACTTCATTTCTCTCTGTCTTTATCTTGCACATAAAAACATAAACTCCTTGAGGGGAAGGGTTGTTTTGTTTTTGCATTACCAGTACCAAATAACAGTTTCTGAAAGATAGGTATTCAATCAACATACATTATTATTAAGTACCTACAATGTACCAAGGAATGTCATAGGTGCTGGACTACAAAGACAAAACCATGAGTCGCATACATTTTATCAAGAGAAATGCTTATACTCATCTATATCTGTATGGTATATATATACAAAGTGCATATACATATGCATATATGTGCATATATACATTGCACACACACACAGACACTCACAGACACACACAGACGTACGTATGGTATTTGGGGCATGGGAAGACACTAACAGCTAAGGGCATGAGGAGAGTCCTTGTGTTGGCAGAACCACATGAAGTGAGCAATGGAGGAAGCTAAGGATCAAAGAAGTGGAGATGAAGAGGCAATGCATTTCAGGAATAGAGATTTCATGTTGCAGAGAGTCATAGGATCATAGATTTAGAATGGGAACTTTAGATGTAAAGTAGTCCAAGCTCCCTCCTTTTACTGATGAGGAAATTCAGTCCCAGACATAAGAAATTATTTGCCCAAGGTTACACAGGTACTAATTGACAGGACCTAATATGGGACTTCTTATTTCAAATCCAACCTTCTTTATACTTCAATATATTATAGAAGATGGAAAATGTGAGGATCAGGAAGGAGGCCAGTTATGCTAGAGCACAGAGCGTGTGAAGGGAAGTAATATGTTTAAGTGTAGTGCCTGCATGCTACCTTGCATGCTGTGGCTACCCATACTATCTCATATATATAACACAATATCTATGGACACATCCTCACTTTGTGGTCTGACTCACACACTTGTGACTATATATAGATAATGTACAGACTATATCTGGATCAACATGCTTTCACTCTTGCCAGTATTCAAAGAGAAGGATTACTACCAAACTATTGCACTCAAATTATCTGTTGCTGCCCTGTTATATCTTAAGTTAACATCTCAGGTACCATCCAATTTGCTTCCATTTATGCAAACCTAGCCACTTGTAATAATGACACAGATCTTAACATAAATATTTTACTTATTTACTTAACAATCGGCAAAAGTAATCATAACATCATGGTCATTTATATATTATAGCAAATGCACAAATAATAAATGAATCACACAGAAACCTGGGTCACCCTCTCCTGCTAATTGACTCAGTATCTGTGGGCAAGGCTTGGCCTACAGTTATGGAAACCTGGAAGCAAGGCATATGAGAGAAAAAACCAATGTGCTCTGGATAACTCATAAATCTAGAACGTAAACTCCAGCGTCATTTTTCTGCTTCAGGAACTATTCATAAAAGATCCTTGGTGAAAGAAGCTTCTTTGTTGAACAGATGTCTCTACTACTAAGCTGATCTGTGCTGTACTCATTGGGCATGGCATCTCAGACAAATTCATTGATTGCAGAGTGACTTCTCTGATTGACTCTTTCTAAACTATTTCCCTGCTCAGCTCAACTTATTCCTCTCAACAATAACAATATTATTGCACACCGTAGCAGCAACAGTGTAAGATGATCAACTGTGAATGATTTAAGTTGTCTCATAAATACAATGATCCAAGACAATTCCAAAGAACATATGATGAAAAATGTTATCCAACTCTCATAGAAAGAACTGATGAAGTCTGACTGCAGGTGGAAGAAAACTTTATTTTCATTTTCTTTCTTATACTTTTTGGTCTATGTTTTCTTTCACAACATTGCTAATATGAAAATATAATTTGCATGAGTATGCATGTATAATCAAATTATATACATAATCATAAATATAATCAATAAATATAAATATAATAATAAATATAATCAAATAACCAAATTGCTTGCCTTCTCAAGTAGGGCTGAGGGGAGGGAGAGAGAGATTTGAACTCAATTTTTTAAAATGAATGTTAGAAATTATTACATGTAATTAGAAAAAAATATTTTAAAAATGCACTTGAAAACAACAACAACAACGTTAGTACAGGAGAAAGTTATTATCTTCCTTTAATCAATTTCTGAAATTTGTCCTTTCAACTGTCTTTTATCTTTCTGGGTATAGACTTTGCATCCTTTCTATGCATTACCCTTAGCTTAAATGTAGTAACCAAATTCTCATCTTCTGTCTGTCTATCATCAAGTAAATGGCATTGGCCCCATGTCGTATAACAAATAGTTCTGGAATCTCCATAGCTCCAACATATTTGAGCTTATCACATTCAAAAGATCAACTATTGTCTCCAAACTCTGTCAAAGTAACTTTATCTTAGATATTGCTGTGAACATCTATTTCCCAGACAAATGAATTGTCAAGACTGACTTCACTAGGCCACTGTTCATTTTCATAAGCAGACTTATGTTTGTAACCACCTTTCATAAGTCTGCCTTTGTAGGCCTGGAAATAGATTGTGAAGTGCTTTAAGTGCCAAACAGAGGACTTTTCATTTTATCCTAGCATCATTAGGGAGACATAGAATCCTTTAGAACAGGAAAGTGACAAAGCAAGAAGTATGCTTTAGGAATATCATTTTGGCAACTTTATGGAAGATGGATTGGAAGAGGGGGTGGGGTTGGGGAAAGGACTTGAGATAAGGAGAATAATTAAGCAGCTGTTGCAATAGTACAAGCAAATTTTCACATTTTTGTGTCTAAAATATAGCAATTTAATTCTGTATCTTGAGTTCATAAACTTTCTGTCAGATTTCTTTTTTTTCTGATTAATTATGCATATTTGTTTTTTTAATTGTGGGGGACAAAAGGGAGATAAATTGAAAATATAATTTAAAAATGAAAGATGAGAAAAATAGTATAGGTAAAAAGTAACAGGAGAACAGGTACATGATACACATTTGTCAAATGCAATTTGATTTATCCACTTATTCACTAGTTTCTCTGATGGAAGAGGCTTTTATGCATATATACGTGAAAAATTTGCTCCCTAAAGGTGTGTTTTTGATGCAGATGCCCAGTCAGCTCACTTCTTGAAGGCCCATTTTGTGATGCAGCTACCTAGAATGCACTATACTAGAGATGAGATATTATTGGCCTAATACTTCTTATTTCATAGCAACATTAGAATGAGTAAGGGCCTGGAGTCTCAAATTTAAGCCTTGGAAAACTGACTTTGAGTTTGTGTACTTCTTCTGCTTTCCTTCTTTGAAGTGAAATCTTGGATATATGATTATGTTGGCAGGCACGAAGGAAAATATGGACTGAGTTGTAATAAGAAGTGGGAATTTGTTGTTTTCCGTTTAATTCAACAAATAACATTTATTAAATGCCAACTGGAAGTCCTTATTCTAGGTGCTGAGGTAGATCCAATTTGTTTTGCCTTTTTTCATTTATTGTATTGGAAAGGGGAAAAGGTAGACATGACACAATCTCTGCCCTTAAGAAACCTTACAGAGGTAGTATGTGTGTGTGTGTGTGTGTGTGTGTGTGTGTGTGTGTGTGTGTGTGTGTGTGGCATATAAGAAAGAAAACTAGATTTAGAATCAAAGTATAGGAGTGGGGATTCTGTTACAAAGGGCGCTAGGACCATAGATTTAGAATGGGAAGGAATCTTAGGTGTGGTACAATCTAAATTTGCTTCTTTTACTAAAGAGGAAATGCAAGCCTAGAAATGGGCAATGATCCAGATAGCAAATAGTAGGACCCAAACTAGACATTCTTATTCTGAATCTAGCTCACTTTTCACTTCAACATACTAGAGGAGATGGAAAGTATGAGAACAGGGAGGAGGTCAGTTAGACTAGATCATAGAGTATGTGAGGAACAAGAAAAAGAAGGATCAGGGAGATAGTGACTTAACTGCAGTAATGTAAGGAAGTAATTTTATATCTCTGCCCCTTGTTTTTCTTATTTGTACCAAATATATAATATTTAGTTTTGAACATCTCTAGCCCTGAATCCTAAGATCCTAATAGGAGAGTTAAGTTATAAGCACACAAAATAAACTTTGCCTCACTTGGATTTTTTAAACAACCATATAATGAATACTTGCTTATAATTGTATTCATCATTCTCATCTATGCCTTCATATTCATATATATATATGTATACACATACATATGTATGTGTATATATATATATACACATACATATGTATACGTATATATGTCTATATACATATACACATATGTGTGTATGTATATATGTATATACATGTATATTTATATGTGTATTATATATCTATATATGTCTATATATAGATATGCATGTGTATGTATGTATGTGTGTGTGTGTGTGTGTGTGTGTGTGTGTGTATCTTGGCTTTGTTATACTATAAATCCTCCAGAGAGGATGAGCCCAATTCATCAAAGGCTTCTTTCTTCATCATTTAACATTTTATGGATACCAGCACAGGCTATTTCTCTGTCATCTCTCACTTTTGTCACATGACTGGCAAATTTTCTTTTCCAACTTTACATTTCCTGGATAGCATTCTTTTCTTTAGTTTCATTTAGGATGGAGTTCTCAATTATTGGTCTTAATTTTTTTCTAATCCAAGAGATTGGTTTGTAAACATTTTATATGGATTTCACAATGGTTAATTTTTAGATTAAGGACAGTCAATAGTTAAAAAGGGTTTATTAAGCATCTACTATGTGCAAAGCACCATGGTAGGCGCTGAGGATACTAATATAAAAAAAAAAAGGAAATTCCCTGCCCTTAAGGAGTTACAATTTAATGAGGGAGGACAACATAGAAAAGGAAGCTGAAAAGTGGGGTGCAGGGAGGGCAAGAGGAGGTTCTGTACTAAAGGATAGAGTGGAGAAGTCAGAGAAGTCCCAGAGTAGTGAAGCAAGATTCTAAATGAGGAGATGTTTGGGCTGAGTTTCTTCCTTAAATGCAGGTTTGGGAATTCATGCCTCTGCCTCCGATAAGAGGGGCAGATGTAGTAATGAGGTGGATCTTGCAGGAGGATAAGATATTCCCAGTAATGAGCTTCATGGAGCACAGTGGAAAAACCAAAAAGTCCCAGAATAGTGTAGCCAATGGATATTACTTTATATAATCCTTAACACTTTTCACCTCCTTTTTTTTTTTTGCCACTCTAAAGGCATCACTGAAAAAGTGGAATAAATCAGTAGACATTTATTAAGCTCCTCCTGCATGATAGGGACTGTACTAGATGCTAGAGATAAAGATGTAAAAATGAGATAGTATCTGTTCTTAAGCTTACATTGTATTAATGAAAGAAAAATGTTCATAGCTAAGTAAATTAGGAATGTATGCAAAATAAATATGCAAGAGAAAACTAATAAAGGGGAGAATGAAGAAAAAAAATCTTTTGGAGGGGGTGGAGCTGTGGACTCCTAAGAAGGGGGAATGTTCCAGGAGTACTTTGTTTCATGGATTGTCAAGGCCAAAGTAATGGTCACTTAGCAGTCAACTTACAGTTGAGGAACTTTTCCATAGTAAGCTAGCCTGATCCTGCAACCGCAGACTTTGTGACCCACAGGCATACTTTTGGGAACCTCTATGACAAAAAGAAGCATTGGAATAAGACCTCAGTGGAAGAGGACTAGATGGTATTTGTGTGTGTTTGTGTGTGATCTGCACTTTATGAAAGAATGAGATCATAGATGGATTGAAATAGGAAAATAGATAATGTTATCAAAATGAAATCATAAAATTTAAAAATCTAAAAATTAATTTAGGCATTAAAAATAAAAATTAATGCCAATGGTTAGTCAGAAGGTACCAGTGCCATCATTTTCCTAGAAGTCCCTCTCAGAGGTAGATTAATTCTTTAATATTTTAAACTCATTTTTACCAGTTGAATACCTATAGATTCTCCTCGTTTTGCCATTTCCCACAGATTTATTCTCTGCTGGATTTTCTTACCTTTAGTTCTCAGATTCTGGCATACTTCTACTTTTTAATTTTTTTTGAGAACTGTTTTACGTTCAGCAAATAATTTGTTCACTGAGTTAATTGAACAGATTGACATAATAAAACTTAAAGTAAGAAGCCTCTCTTCACTTAGCCAAGCTAAGGTCATGCTCCTGCATTTTGTGAGTTGTTTGACCTTAGAACAGTTAGAGGACCTAGATTCCCAGCTGGGAAAATTTTTAGAGGATCTTTTGTCCAGCCCCCTCATTTCTACATGGGAGAAAACTGAGGCTTGTAGAGGTTAAGTAACTTACCCATTTGAACATAACTAGGGAGTTGAACTCACGTTATTTGGACCCTGGGCCCAACATTGTATCCACTACACTAAGCTTCCATTCATTTCCATTCTTTGAAACTGAATTTTGCCATAATGAAAGTTGGATAATAATACTTATAATATCATCCTCACAGTTACACTAAAGGCAAAAGACATAATATGTTTTATGTCCTTTGTAGCCATATACAAGTTGTTCCAAAAGTCTTTGTGCAGTTTTAAGCTGTAATAGATTTACATTTGGAATAACAATCATATATGTATATATGTGTTTGTGAGTATGTGTGTATTTAAGGATGTATATATTCTATAAAACCATATATGGACCATAAAACTATACATACATATATAGAGATGTATCCACAATGCAATATATTGTTATGAAGTCAGAAATTTTGACACTTTTTAATGTGGATTCAAGAACATCAATTGCTAGCACAATTAAGGTTTGATATGTTCCAGAAGTAGGTGTTGCCTAGATTTTCCCCTCCATTTAGTAAATTGCCATATGTCAATATTCTATACTTTCTTTTGAACAGATTTTTAACTTATATGTCAGATCAAGAAAAAAAAATCTACTCAAATCTTCCAAGATTCATGCACATTTCTCTCATATATTATATATAAAACTGTTTCCCATTCTAGAAAATTTTACTTGGAGTGGTAAACATTAAAAATGTTTTCCTATGGTTGAATATTTTTTTTTAGTTCATGAACAGTTATTAACTACTCATTATTCTGTAAGGTTTTCCTAGCATCTACTGTGTGCAGTTGCTAGTGCTAGTATTATTAGCTCCATTTTATAGATGAGATCATTGATGGTCAGAAATGTAAAATGACTTCTCTCAATCAGGTAGTCAGCCTGTCTCTCCAAATCAAGTTTTCCAAGTCCAAATCTTGTGCTCTTTCTATTGTACCATGTCGCCATTCACAGAAGGAAGATAATTTAAATGGCTTTAAAATGAATTTCATTGTTACTGTTTTACTTATATTGGAATCATTTCTGTATATTGCTCCCTCACCTCTGAGACTGACCCCTTCTTCTAACCAAGAAAAAAAAGTCAAGCAAAAACAATTGATACAGTGAACAGCTTTGAAGCTATATACACACACATATACATACACACACATATCTACACACATATGTATCTATTTGTATATACACACAAACACACATGCACATGCATGTGTATATATGTACATGTACACATGTGTGTATCCATACACATACACACATGCATATAGGTGTGCATATGTGTGTATGTGTATGTATATATGTATACATATGTATCTCACATTACATCCCCATTATTCTCTGCCTCTCTGATGAAAGAGGAGGTATAGTTCCTTGCCTGTTTTCTATAGCCAAGATTAGTTATGACATTTACAGAACTCAGCTTCCTTTTATTTAAGCCGGTAAACTTCGCAAATCATAAAACATTATCCTAATGTTTGTTACTACTACTACTACTACTATTAGTAGTAGTAGTAGCAGTAATATTAGTATTAGTACCACTAGTTGTAGTTGTATCAGAAGCAGCGAAAGTCTTAGGAGTAGTAGAAGTAGTAGTAGCAGCACTAACAGCAGTAGCAGTAGCAACAGCAACAACAGCAGCAGCAGCAGCAGCAGCAGCAGCAGCAGCAGTAGTAGCAGTGGTGGTGGTAGTAGTAGTAGTAGTAGAAGCAGAAGTAGTAGTAGTAGTAGTAGTAGTAGTAGTAGTAGTAGTAGTAGTGGTAGTAATAGTACAAGTAGTAGTAGTAGTAGTAATGGTGGTGGTGGTGGTGGTCATTTTGATATTATTTTGCTGTTTCAGGGAAGTGGATCTTCCTTATCAGTAATGTACAGATGGAACAGAAATGGCATAGAATAGGTTAATATTATTCCTTTCTCATAGTGATACTGATCACACAAAATTCCTCAAACATGCATCTCTTCCGGTAATTTGTCCTCAATGAGTGTCTGTACTTTTGCCACTAATGTTCTAAAAGCCATCATCTTTCCATTAGCCAACCTGTTACATGTGTGAGTTGATCTGCCCTGTGCCTGTTTGCATTCTTCTCCATGGCAGTATTTTTTTTTGTCACTCTCACTTACTCTCAAGAATTCTAATAGATTTGTTTGCAGGGCCTGCTTCAACAGTATAGTTCACTAATTGATGTAGAATGGAAGATGGGTTCACAACTGTGTCTCTGCTCTTTACTGCCACAACAACTCACGGTTTCATTCTGTTTCATGTAAATTGGGTCACAGATGTTTTATTGCCTCAAAATGCTTTGAAACTTTTTCATATGTTCAGTGGGGAAAGATGCCTCTCAAAATCCATAACAAAATAATTAAGTTTTTTATTTTACTGTCAGTTTATCTGAACAAGCAATAAATCTCTCTTTATATTGTTTGGTTCCCCTCCCAGAACCTTTGTGTTTGCAAATAACTTTGGGGTTCATTTCTTTTCTTCAGAGAGTATGGACAACTTTGTTGACACATAATCTGTAATTGCTGAGAGTGGCCTATGTATAAGTGGAGATGATAACACTCTAAGAGCCTTCAATTCTAACCAACTCATTGTGGTACAATCTTTTCCTGGATGATAAAGGGAAAGTGGGTGGTTAACACCCTTGTATGTTTCCTTGCCTCTACTAACTAATGCTTTAGGGAAAATGAGAGAGGGAGGAGCCAAGAGGCAATATTATATAATGGAAAGAATCCTGGACTGGGAACCATAAGATCTTAATTTTAATTCTAGTTTTGTCGCATAGTAACTGTGAAATCTCAGTTTCCTCATCTGGTGGTTTGGACTAGATAATCTCTCTATAACACCTTACAACTAAGAATCAATGAACTCTATGCATCCTGAAATGGTATAATATCTGAAGAATCCAAATTATGGGTGACTCAAAGACTATATGGTGGGGATTGACATTGTAGAAGGCCTAAGTAGGTTTTAGTGAATTACCAAGGGTAACTTGAAAACGCAAGGAGTGTTATATATGTCATGATGGGGAGGTGTGTACTCAGAAAGGAAGGTGCTTGACAGTCACACAGCCAGACCAAAGGGTAACAGATGGGTAGCAGGAGGCCTACATTGGTGTCCCCGGAATATTCAAATACGTACTAGAGGAAGGCGCTGACATGATGTATCTTCTAAGGAAGATTTGTGGAAAGATATGGACAAAAACCACACAAATTGAGAAGCCATAGAAGCATTTGATGTGTACCAATGGAAGGGATGTCCATGATGATGAGATGCTATACAATTAAAGCATCAGTGTATACTCATAGCTCTTAGAAACAATGGCAAGACCTTGCACTGAGGCTATGTGGCTGGTAGAATATTGAAAGGAAACTATCTGTATCTTCTTTGGAAATGCATTTCTCATTTCCATTTCTTAATGGGAAATCAACAACAACTGAGGCTCAGAATGGTTAAATTATTTTCCATATGTTCCACCTGAATCTAAACACCAGGTGTTATGTGCCAGGACAAAAGACAGTATTGTAGCACTTGTACATGTGACAAAAGTATCTATCTTGCATTCCCATATCTAAGCTACTCCTAGTCTCTCCATCCATCAGAGGAAACATCAGCCGTATTATATGGTATTTATTAAAGCAGATTTTCCCTTTAGTATCCCCCAAAGCACTGGACACATCGAATTCTGGGTTGCACAGGTCCTCCATAGTTCTCTCCTTTTTAATGAATGCTGGGTTATATGCTGCCATTCTTGGATTAGTGGTGTAGTGGATTTGAAGTCACAGCATCTGGTTGAGTTCATGGGTTGCCTCTGCTACTGACTCTATATACTAACACATAGCATTGGGCAAATCTTCACCTTTCCAGATTTCAGGGGTCTCATCAATTAAATGAAGAAGTTGGATTAAATTGTTTCTAAAGTCTTTTCTAACTCTGTATCCTATGATCCTCTGAATTGTTCTATTCTTTTTTTATTTTTTATTTTTAGGCAGTTGGGGTTAAGTGACTTGCTGAGGGTCACACAGCTAGTAAGTATCAAGTGTTTGGTCTGAGGCCGGATTTGAACTCAGGTCCTCCTGACTTCAGGGCTGGTACTCTATCCACTGTGCCACCTAGCTGCCCCCATAGTAAATCTAACCAGAGTTACCTCTATTTTTTTTTTTTGGATAGGCAATTGGGTTAAGTGACTTGCCCAGGGTCACACAGCTGTAGTAAGTGTTGTATCTGAGGTCAAATTTGAACTCAGGTCCTCCTGAATCCAGTGTTGGTGTTTTATCCACTGTGCCACCTAGCTGCCCCATGAACTGCTTTGTTCTTGATAGTACTGCAAACATGGGGATTTTGTATCTTGGTCCAAAGAAATGTTCTGCAGGAAGACACTGTTGTCCTCCTCTGATACATTTTCTTTTAATGCATTGAAACTTCAAATCACTCAGTAACAGCAGGATAAATAACACACCATCTGGAGAGAACCTAGGTATTCAGACACCGAATGGATATGTTGAGTTAAATTCCCTTCAATAAAAATGTGATTATGGATGCTCCTTTGATATTATTTCTATTCTTGAGACTACTATCTGGCTTCTCCTACCTGTCTGCCATACCCCTCAACATCTCATTTGCTGAGTCATCATCTATGTCCCACAATCTAATCATGATGGGGGGGAAGGGGGAGGTCATCAGGGCTCTCTGTTCTAGGATTTCTTATTGTCATTCTCTAGATCCTCTCCTTTGATAATCTGTCTTACCATCTCTATGGGCTCAGAGATCTTACAGCCTTAGTATGTCCATTGGTAAAAATAAGATAAAAGCACTTGAATTACCTACTTCATAGGACTACAGGAAAAAAACACTTCACACATCTTTAAAGTGTTCTAGAAATGTTAGTGACTGTTATAATCCCTCTGAAGTTCTCCCTTCAGGAAAATTGTTGCTTTGCCATCTTTATAATGTTGGCACTCACTTATCATCAATTTTCTAGGCACTAGCTAGGTAGTATTTTAAGCATTTGATAGAGCTTACTTCAAAAGATGGAGAAGGCTGACCCTTGAATACTGTGTGACCAAAATGTTCCATTAGACCCTGGTCACAGGAAGAAATGATTTTCTCCTGTTAAAGACTAAAAATGTTTGAAGAACTGACTCAACTATAACTTCTGTGTCCTCTCAGGCAGCGGCTCCTGTGTCAATCTGTCCTGAGAAGTTCCCAAGCCATTATTGGTTCATGTAATATGGAATCACAGAATGTGGAAGTCTGTGTCATTTGCTCCATTCCCTGCAGCTCTGTTTCTTGGCAGGATTTTTTTTTATGGCCAAATAAATAATCACAGTCTTTCTTGACAAACACTATGGTATAAAGGTTGCTCCTTCTCCTTTCCCTGTGGTTTGCTTGGTTTGAAAAAATTAAAAAAAACCAAACTTGTGAGCTCTACTAAATAAAGCCCCCTTGGAGCTTTCCCACATCTCTTCTGGGCTTCCCCACATGGAATGAAGTCTGCTGCTGTACGTTTTTTGTCTGCTCTTCTGTGAGGGAAGTCAGGCAGAATGTCTTGTCGGAGTTAACTTGAGACTGTAAGTGTTGATTTTAGAAGAAGCTGTAGAAAGAAGAAATGAATCTGGGAGTTGGAGTTATGAACTTACTGGATTTAGAGCTAGAGGAGACCATTGAAACTTTAGTCTAACCCCCTGACTCCTCCCCATACAAATAACCGCTTAGTAATGGAGACAAGGTTTAAGTCTAGGTCCTTTATTTCAAATCAAATCCTCTTCCATTTGGGGTGCTTAACCATACCATTTATGTTGGTGCACTAGCCTGAAGGTGACCACTTGCAATTCTTTCCCTAATTCCAGTGAACTACCTGAATCACGCTTTCCAGAGCGACAAGGTGAACTAGTGAAGTGTCCAGGAATGATGGCAAAATAATATGTATTCTTTACATAGACAGATTGGTATTTAATCTTGACCAACTCATATAAGCCACTTGAGTTCAAGTTTCCTCAGTTATAATGATGAGATGATGATAATGAGGAGGAAGAGAAGGAGGAAGAGAAGAAAAAGGAGGAGGAAGAGGAGAAAAAAGTAGAGGAAGAGGAGGAGGAGGGGGAGAAGAGGAAGAGAAGAACATTACTTACATGTTCTATCTCATGGACTCCTTAAATACTAGTAAAATATCAATTGAACTCAATAAATTTAATATTCTTAACATATTCCAAGCAAAGCTTGGAATCCCAGGGCCAAATTGAACTAATGGAAAAAAGGTTACAGCTACAATGAGCCTTGCTCTCCTCCAGGCCAAACATATTGAGTATAAAACTATTAAAGACAAAGCTGTCACTTTATAAATTGGGACTTGCTGTCATCTTGAAATCAAAACTCAATGAAAAGAAGGCATTTAAAGCAAGCAACACCAAATTAATTCCAGTTTTAATGTATGCTTTTAACTACAAAATTGAGAAAAACATACCCAAAAAGTATATTAATTTCCTTACTAAAACTACATGTTATACTATACTATATGTAATATACTATACTAATTTATATCAACAATTTTATATATGTATATATATATAATATAATTTAATATACTAATTTCTGTCTGAACTCCATTGAACAAGATGAGAAAAAAAGAAAAAATTATCTGAAGGTTTTTTTTTTAATAGATCTTTTAAGATTTTCAAAGTACTTTCCACACACTGCTTTATTTTCTCCTCACAATCATACTTTGGGGGGGGGTAGGTGCAATTCAATTCGATTGAAAATAAAACTTTTATTAAGCATCAGCCACTGTTCTAGTTATTGAAGTCAAAAGCTTCCTTTCACCTTCACCCCCACTACACACACACACACACACACACACACACACACACACACACACACACACATACATACACACATACACACCCTACAAAACTGATCCAAAAGGTCAAAACAGTCCTTGTCCTTAAGATATTTACTTAAGTACAAACACAATTAGTTACATAATTTGAGAAGAGCCAGGACACTAATAACTTGTGGGTTTAGGAAATACTTCTTTTAGGAGGTGCTACCTGAACTCAGTCTTTAAGAGAATACAGGATTTGAAGAGGTATAGATGACAGCTAATTCTTTCTACTTATAGAAAACAACCAAATCCCAGTAGTGGCTATGGGGATTCAAATTCATGTCTTCTGACTTCAGATCTAATTTCCATCACATCACCTCTCTTCCTACATAGCCTTTTACTTTCTGTAGGCTATTGTGTTTTCTCTGTTTCAGAATATTCTTCACTTGAAAATTTCCTGCTTCCTTCACTCTTTGTCTTTTCTTTTACTCTTCTAAATGAGGCTTGAAGAGTTTTGCCATATATTACATGGGCAATAGGGTGAAAGTCTTTGTATTCCATAGGAAAGGCTATGCCAAGCCCTTAGATGCAATAACATAATTTCATAGTTGTAAGGAACTTCAGTGTCTATATAGGATAACTTTTGGTCAAAGGTAATCCCCACTACAACACACCTAAAAATGATAATATAGTCTATGTTTGAAGACCTCCAATGGGAGGGATTAGTGGAAGGGAAGCTGCTAACTCTTGATGTGCCTTATTCCTCTTTTGAACAGTTTTTAATTGATAGAATTTTTTTTTCAAACATAGAGCCTAAATTTATATTATTGCAAATTCCACCTGTTTTTGACTCCTCTATCTGTCTGCAGCCAAAGAGAAAAAAGTCTAATCCTCATTTTACATGATAACTCTTTGAGTACTTGAAAACCCTTTGAATGTTCTTTAGGCTAAACACTTCCAACTCCTTCAACCAATTCTTTTAGGGCATGTTCTCAATGGCCCTACAACACTTATAGAGCCTTATACCATCCTACCTGCCTTCTTTTGACATTGTTCACCTTATTATTGTCCTTATTAAAAGGAAAAAAAATATTACAACTGTTATCCAACCTTGGCAACATATAGCACAGTAATATTTAACCTTTATTGCATGTTAGAGATCCCAGCAGTCCAGTGAAGCCTATGGATCTCCTCCCAGAAAAATGTTTTTAAATACATAAAATAAAACACATGAGCATACAAAAGAAAATAATTGCATTGAAATAAAGATGTAACTTTTCCCCCACACCAATTCAAGAACCTCTTGAAAATTATGGATCCTTGGACCCCATGTCAAGATCCCTTGATCTAAGATAGTGGCCCAGTCTCTCTTCATGTAGCTTGAGCTCACCATAGCTTTCTTGGCTTTTATATTATAATATTTATTGAACTTGTAATCCACTAAAACCACCATTTTTCCCATACCAAATGATGTTTAACTCTATCTACTCACCTTGTGCAAAAGAAGTTGATTTTTTAAAACTTAAATGAAAGACTTTACTTTTGCCACTATTAAACTTCATTTTGTTAGGTTAATTCCAATGTTCTAGCCTATCAAGATATTTTTGGATTCTGACTTCACCATCCAGAGTGTTATCTATCCCTCTAAGCTTTATGTCTACATTTTGGGTAAGTATTGCCAGCTCAGCCTTTCTAATCACTTTGTTCCAATTAATCACTTTATAACAGAAAATAACTGAGTCATCCATTTTGTAGTCTTCCCTCTCTTCCAGAGTATAAATATAAGACCAGTTTCAGATCCTTCACACTCCCCTCTTCTCAATTTTCATGATGCATCCCAATGATCTCTAAAGACCCTCCCCCATTCATTTTTAAGACAAAAAGAGAAAATGGTATCAAGTCCCATGATAGGGGTAAGAGGAGTGTTAAAGTTAAGGGACATGCCATGGAATATAAGATTCTGCCCTGAAAATGGGTGAAGGGACTGAAACTCTCAGTGGCCACTAGAACAGAAGGGTAGTGTCTGTAGCCACACACCTGCTGTACTGGGGTCATCTGAGCATAAATAAGTCAACAAATGCCTACTTGAGCCGATGATTAAATGTTAGCATCATTAACATTAAATGCTGGGTGTTTCTCTTATAGGGAGGGAACCTTGGTTGATAAATCACATTTGGCTCCCAGATAGAACAATGAAACTAACAAAATGAGATAGCAAGTTGTTTGGCAAAGCAACAGGAAACAAAAGAAGCCCATGAACAACTTTGATGTTTGTATTTATTATTAGGAAAATATAAAATGTATACGGTGAGAAAAGTAATTTAAGACAACCACAAAATGAATTAAATATATGACAGTTGATCTATTAAGCTGCATACAGAACACATAAATATAACCTCAAAATAGTTATCATGGAGATAAAGGAGTAATTGAATAGTTGGACAAGTATTTTATATCCTTGACTTGTTCAGAATTATACATACAGTCAAGGTGACAGTTCTATCAAAATTATTCTCTAGATTAAATATTATCCCAATAAAACATTAAAATAATGTTTTACATATGATATATAACTCTGCTTTTCATTTAAGCATTAAAAACTTTTATTATATTTACATATATTTCATTCTACTTTTAGTTCAAGTCAATGTTTTGGCTTTATAACTGGGCAAATCAATCAATCTCTCCAAACCCCAGTTTTCTCATCTTTCAAAAGGAGTAACAGTGGATTCATAAGTGACTGGCATGCTGGGATTTGTAGTTGGAGGGATGAACACTCCCATTCAGCCTTGGGAGCAATTTGGAATTACTGCTATCTCACTAAGAGGACCATGGAAAGGCACAGCATGAGTGTATAACAAACAAGATTTCTTTAAAGACATGTAGGATCAAAAAACAAGATAAGCTTGTTGTGCGATGATAGTAAGGGATAACTGAAGAATAACTCAAGTGTTCCACTGGTATCTTCACAGTGTAAAGGGAAAATAAAGAAACCCTCCCAGAACATTAGGTGAACCTTCTGTGGGGACATAATGGGAGGACATGGACAAGGATCCCTCAAGATAGGCAATCAAGGTTGTGCTATGGTGGGCTTCATTTTAAGGAAATCCACATCTAGCATGTCACTGATCCACTGGAATATTTGAGTAACACAAGACTAACAATCCCTGCTCGAACTGTCAAAGGGGGTTGTTTCAATGCTCAAATGAGATAATGGATTTATGTCCTAATGAATTATTATAATGCTTCACAGTAGGCATTGGATACATATTTCTTGGGTGAATGATACATACACACACACACACACACACACACACACACACACACACACACAGAGGATTATTACTATTGTTCCCTAATAAAATGTAAGCTCCTCAAGAGCAGGAACTTTTTTTCTTTTTGTCTTTGTAGGTCTGGTCCTTAGTACAGATGCAAAGTAGATGCTTAAGACATACTATATGATTAATGACTGATAAGATATCCAAGAGTCAGGGGCAGCTAGGTGGCGCAGTGGATAGAGGACCGGCCCTGAAGTCAGGAGGTCCTGAGTTCAAATCCGGCCTCAGACTATAAACACTTGATACTTACTGGCTGTGTGACCTTGAGCAAGTCACTTAACCCCAATTGCCTTAAAACAAAAAGATATCCAAGAGTCTATATTGTGGTCCTTACTATGTGGCAAAAGTTGAACTAGATAGAATTCCTCCCTCTCCCCCAAAAAAACAAACAAAAAACTTTAGGTCTGGGAAGGTGCTCAATGATAATCAGTCACATGGAGCAATGGAAAGAAACCATACCTTGTTCAGGGAATAGCTGTGAACATTATGTTGCTTTTAGACACTTCAGTGGTTTCAAAGTATTGAAGGAAACTTTTGCTGTTCAGTTTTCACAAAGAATCTTGGATGTCAAACAGCTGTTCAGAAACATTTTGATGAGTTAAGTACAAATGAATCAGAACCATATGGATAAAATCCCCCTTAAAATAAACACAGGTTTTAACATGAAGGGAAAATGTGACTGACAAGTAATTTTTTAAAACAAAATTTAAAAGAAGCATGTAGCCTTCCTTACTCAATATTATTAACTAAGAATTTGAAAAATTAGAAAAATCATTCATTATATGGACATCTCGGTCATGAATGTTTCCCTTTAATTAAGTTAGTGTTAGTCCTAGCCCTCCAACTTGATTGTAAGCTTCTTGAAGGCAAGGCTCTTTTCTTATTACTTTTATTACTCAACGAATCCAGAGCAGCATTTTTGATATGATACAGAAGCAAAACAAAATTTAAGAATGTGAGGGACTGATTTTACATCCAAGTTTAATGTGATATGATGGCAGATGCTGAGACTTCTTCACTTTACTACTTTGCTTTATATCTAATGACTCTTTGAATGGAAAACAAGCAGTCAGAAACCTTTCTGGTGTGTCCTCCACCACTCAACACTGAGAAGACCTGATGAACAATAAATTTGAAATAAATGAACAAATAAAATTTGTTGAGCATCTGTCTATCAAGTGTGAGGCACTAAAGTAGATACAGGGATATAAAAACAAAAGTGAAACCATTTTTAGCCCTAAAAACCTTAACAAAAAAAAAATTCTAAAGTGTAAGAAAAGTGGGATACACATGCTCTTGAGATGTTGTATCATACCCAAACAGGACATCTGGGCCACATATTCTAGGAACAACATAAACCAATTGGAGTGTTTGGACAACACACTGAGAACAACCTGAAAAAAAGCAATGGATTTGGAAAACTGGTATATGAGCTGGAGGAACTGGATATTTAACTTGAAGTAAATAAGATGTCTGGGATTAGGAGTCTGATAGTAGAATTCAGGTATTTGAAGAGAGGTCAAGTGGAAAAGAGATTAGATCTATTGTGTTTGGTCCTACTGGGCAGAATTAGGGATAATTAATAGATATTACAAAAAGGAAGATTTCAGTTTGAACTAAGAGATTGGGGCAGGAAAGAATAAAAACACTCTAACAATAAGAGCTGTCTGAAAGTTAAATGGGTTGCTTTAGAATGTAACAACTTCTCACCAATTGAGCTCTTCAACAAAGATTTTTAGATATACAGATATGTTGATTTCTAAAACTACTTGCTTGTCTGATATTCTCTGATTCCATGACATTCTTAAGTTAACAAATTAGACTAATTGTGTATAATGCTCCAAATTCCTAACCTCTAATCTCCCATTTCTATTCATAAATGGGGTTAGTGGCATGCCTATTTCATATTATCTTTTGGAGCCACATTTCCAAAAAAGCTGCACTTCAGCTCAAAAGCTTTCTGCTGACCTATATTTCTAGCCCATGTTTTATCTTACATGAGGCTCTTGTTCTCTTTTTAAACTGAGCACTCTGAAAAGACTGGAATCCTAAAATGAATGAGGTTGGGGTACCTAAGCTATCACATAGTCTTTTTAAATTATTTATTTAGAATTTTATTTTCCCCAATTACATGTAAAAAATTTTTTTAACATTTGTTTTTAAATTTTTGAGTTCTAAATCTCTCCATCCATCCCTGCCCCCTCATTGAGAAGGCAAGCAATTTGATATAGGTTATATATGTGTAGTATAATATGTAAAACTTACTTCCATATTAGTAATATTATAAAAGAAAATATAAACCAAAAGCAAATAAAGAAAACAAAAAAAGCATGCTTCCATCCATATTCAGATTCTGTCCGTTCTTTCTCTGGAGATGGATTGCATTTTTCATCATAAGTCCTTCAGAGTTGTCTTGGGTCAGTGTATTGTTGATAATAGCTAAGACATTCATAGACGATCATTTTATGATATTTCTGTTACTGTGTACAATGTTTTGCTGGTTCAACTCATTTAACTTTGCATCAGTTCATATAAGTCTTTGCAGGTTTTTCTGAGAGCATCCTGCTCATCATTTCTTATAGCAGAATAGTATTCCATCACAATCATATACCACAACTTGTTCATCCATACCCCAATTGATGGGCATCCCTTCAATTTCCAATTCTTTGCCTCCAGAAAAGAGCTGCTATAAACATTTTTGTACATATAGGTCTTCTTCTTTTTTATACCTCTTTTGGAATACAGACATAATAGTGGCATTGCTAGGTCAAAGATTATGCATGGTTTTTCAATCCTTTGGGCATAGTTCTACTTGCTCTACAGAATGGTTGAATCAGTTCACAATTCCACCAACAGTGCATTAGTGTCCCAAATTTCCCATATCTCCTCCAATTTTTGTCATTTTCTGTTCTGTGAATCAATCTAATAGGTGTGAGGTAGGACCTCAGGCTTGTTTCAATTTGCATTTCTCCAATCAATAGTGATTCAGAACTTTTTTTTTCATATGGCCATGGATAGCTTTGATTATTTCATCTGAAAACTGACTGTTCATATCTTTTGATCATTTAATAATTAGATAATGGCTTTCACTTTTATAAGTTCAACTCAGTTCTCTATACATTAAATAAATAAGGCCTTTATCAGAGAAACTTGCTTCAAAAATGTTTTAACAATTATGATCACTAACTATATTTCTCTCTATCCTATTTCCACCTTGTTTATTCTATTATCTCTCTACTTTTACCCTATCCCTCCTCAAAAGAGTTTTGCTTCTGACTACCACCTTCCCCAATCCATCCTCCCTTCTATCAATACCTTATACCCCTCCCCTCCTACTTTCCTGTAGGGTAAAATAGATTTGTTTTAGTAATCAAAAATTAATTAATTAATTTTTAGTTTTCAACATTCACTTTTATAGTATTTTGAGTTCTAAAATTCTGCCACCCATTCCTTCCCCCCTCCCCATGTGGCATGAAACATGATATAGGCTATACATGTACAATCATGTTAAATGTATTTCCACATTAGTCATGTTGAGAAAAAAGAATCAGAACAAAAGGGAAAAAAACACAAGAAAGTAAAACACAAAAAACAATGAAAAAATAGTTTACTTAAATCTGAATTCAGACTCCATAATTCTTTCTCTGGAAATTTCTTTAGCATTTTCCATCATGAGTCTTTTGGAATTGTCTTAGATCATTGCATTGCTGAGAAGAGCTAAGTCTATGAAAGTTAGTCATAGCACAATGTTGCTATTACTGTGTACAATATTTTCCTGGTTCTGCTCCCTTCACTCAGCATCAGTTCATGCAAGTCTTTCCAGTTTTTTTTTCTGGAATCCACCTGCTTATAATATAGATTTCTATACCCAATTGAGCACCGCATTGTCTTTTGTGAAGAAGTGTCATTCAGAAAAAGAACATGGGGCTGAAGAAATTCTCCTTCTTATCTTTTGTATGATCTTATAGAAGGAAAGGACTTTAGAAATCATCTAATCCACTCCCCTCCTTTTATAGAGGGGAAAATGGAACCTTGGATTAGACACTGTCACAAAAAACTGTAGGATCTTCATTAAGAGTCTAGACTAGAATCTATACCTGTTAATTCCCAGGCAGTAACATTTGTTTTCCACTATGCTAGCATTTTTGTTGTTGGGTTGTTTCAGGCATGTTTGACTCTCCATGACCCCATTTGGGGTTTTCTTGGCAAAGATACTAGAATTATTTTCCATTTCTTTCTCTAGCTCATTTTACAGATGAGGAACTGAGGCAAAGTTAAGTGACTTGCTAAGGTCACACAACTAGTAAGTGTCTGAGGATAGATTTGAACTCAGGTCCTTCTGACTCCAAGGCCAATACTCTATTCACTGTGCTCAATAGGAACTTGTTGATAGATTGATAGTCAGTTGTTTTGCAAAATAGGATTAAACCGAAGGATAGTTAGTGCTGTGAGCAGAGTCAGCTTGGTTATCTTCTGATGGTACCACTTGGATGGGTTCCTTAAAGCATTCTCACTTGCCTAAATAAAACTTGTCTAGCTAAAATAATTTCAGTTCCATGTGTACTTCCCAATTTTCCTCTATCACCTTTGCAGAAACTGCAAACCACATTGCATTAAAAATACTATTGCTCACATTTGGGTCTGATTCCTCCCCCTTCTCCCCAACAAAGGCTTTTGGTACCACCTGCTGCCCAAAAAGACTTACCAAATTGGACAGATTACATTGTTCCTCAATGCAGAATGACATGCAAACAGTAAAAACTCCTTTTGTTTATACTGTTAATAACAGATGTTTGCTGTGCGACATCACACATGCTGCTTAATATTATCAAAACAATTATTCATTTATTCATCTTTGCTCAGTGTGTGCAAGCTGGCACTATGAATCGTGATGACATGGCCTTCATGAATGCATAAACACAAATCATGTCCTAGACAATAAGCCATGGCCAAGACCCTCGTCACCATTTTCAGTGCTGTTTACCTCTCCTGTGATAACATTCATGCTCAAACAGAGATGAAGGAAACCCAACTTTAGACGCACTTGGAGAACAAGTGAGATTCTGATCAGAGTTAAGGAAAATAAAAAGTGTCCTTGTCATTTAAATTTCCCGAGATGATGAATGCCGGAAGCAAGTACTGCATTTTTGTCCTTTTGATTGAGACAATGTTGAACCAGATGAATAAGGTTCAAATACTTGCTCTTAAAGTTCGTATTGATAGAACTTTAGGTTTTTCCCTTCTCCCCACTGGCCACAATTTCTGCATAGGTAAGATGGGAGGTTCACATCAGTTAATTTCTAAACTGCCTTCAAGCTCCAAATCTTATGAAAACAGGAGATGATATGATTAGAATATGTTTTCATGTAATTACTTAACAATGATAAACATGCAACAACAAGAAAATATTTTCAAGTTCAATAATAGGATTCACTTGCCAGGATTTGAACATAAAATCAGAAAATTATTGGCTTGGTCAAAACTTTGTCCAAGTATTTGCTCCTGTTTAGTCATCAATCAGCCAGTTGTTTCAATACAAATTATGTCAGAAATATAGTTTTTCCTCCATTAAATTGACTGAGCAGATCCATTGTTTTGAACTGTGTTGACACCCTTTTTGTCCATGTCTTTACTGGTAAGGAATAGAACAGACTCAACCTGGACTACAGCAACATGACAGTGCAGAGAATAAATCATTGGTCACTGAAGATTAAAGCTTTTCAGTGATGGGTTGAGCCAGATGGAGAAGAGTCAACTCTGCCTGCTTTCCTCCATTTCTTTTCTTCTTATAAATGTGTACTTCTAAACCTGAATCTCTTGATTTCAGCAGACACCAAAACAGTTGTAGCCACTTTTCATGGCCTTTTATCTTATAGTTGCTCAACATTCAATTAAAATACTACTATTTGCTCAAGGTAGGGGAAGAAAGGGGGGGGGGAGAGAGAGAGAGAGAGAGAGAGAGAGAGAGAGAGAGAGAGAGAGAGAGAGAGAGTGAGAGACAGACAGACAGACAGACAGACAGAGACAGAGACAGAGACAGAGAGAGAGCATGAGAGAGCTTATTCAACATTTACTGAGTTTCAGGCACTATGCTAAGTTCTGAGGATACAAATGCAAGCAAGCAAGGTAATCCTTTTCTTCAAGGAACTCACATTCTTATAAAGGAAGACATCACATATGAGGGAGCTGGGATTGGGGTGAGTACTAACTGGGACATGGTGAAGAGACTATGGAACATTTCATAGAGGCCTAGATGCAAGAAACATAAGTCAAAAAGCTCACCTATAAGAAGCAGGAGACCCAGAGTTGGAATCCAACTTTCTGATGGGTGGAATTGGTCAGAGTAAGACCATGGAGAGGAGACTTAAGAGAGAATGGTTTTCCCCACCATGGAAGTCTTTGAGAAAGGTAAAATGAGGCACTTCTAAAGGATGTTAGAGGGGGCACTCTTACTTAGTTACAGGTTAGTATAACTATCCTCTGAGATTTTGTAATTCTGTGAAATAACCATCTAGTGTTCCCCTTCTATGTTTGAAAAAAAAATAGTAGTTATGTGCTAAGGTGAGGACTCACAGTTTCCTGCAATAATGAATTACCAACTTAGTAAAGCAGGCTTGCTCCAGCTAATGCAGTAAAATGGGTGTAATCAGAGGCCTGACCCTGGCTGTTTTTTGAGAGTGGAGTTTAAATATTCAGAGAATAGAGAGTATCTTGGAATGGAAAAAAAATACTTTACCTGAATATATAGAAATTAATGAAGTATTAGCTGTTGTGAGTCAGTATGTGCCTGTATTTCTGTGCACATGTGTGTTGGTGGGGCAGGTTCTTTATGGATTCCTGGAAAATTTAGAGTTGTTTCAAGGTGCAGATATCAGGAAGGGTGAGGATAAAAAAAGAGTAGATGATGGGAATAGGTAGAAGCTTACAAGCTTTCTCATGTCTTGAGACATAAGAAGGAATATCTTCTGGGGCTCTGTGTTATTGTGCAAGGAATCATAGCAGTATTTTAAAAATTTTTTATTTAAAATATATGTATTTTAATTTTTTAAAATTTGATTTATGGAATAAAATAAGCATTTCCATGACATAGTATAATAAAAAGATGATTGTACATGGAACTGCCAATCTGTTATATCCAATTAGGTATTTTTTTAAAAAAATACATAATAAAACCATCATGAAAATTTTTTCTTACCTCCCCCACCCTAGAGATTGCTACCATTAGACATAAAAAGGTATATGTATATGTACATACATAGATATGCATGCACATATACATATAAACACACATATACATACATACACACACACATACACACACACACACACACACACACACACACACACACACATATAATATATATATATATATATATATATAATTATATATATATATATATATAGGCCTCTATGTATCAGTTCTTTGTCTGGAAGCAGATAACATCTTTCTTCATATCCAAATTAAAGGACATATGTACCACTTTCTTTTTTTTAATTCTTCAAAAATACATGTATTTAATTTTTTTCAATTTCATGTAAACATTTTTTAACATTCACTTAAAAAAATAGAATTCCAAATTCTCTCCCTCTCTTCCTCACCTCCCACCTCCTTGAGAAGGCAAGCAATTTGATATAAATTATACATGTGCAGCCATGCAAAACACATTTCCATATTAGGCACATTGCAAAACAAAACATAGACCAAAAAAAAAAAGAAGAAAAGAAAAATAAAGAAAGTATGCTTCAATCTGTATTCAGACTCCATGAAGTCTTCCTCTGGAGATGGATAGAATTTTTTATTATAAGTTCTTCATGAGAGAAATTAATATTATACTATTATATAAATAACTAATTATTTCATTTGTGATCCACTGGTTTCTTCCTATTTCAGTTAAGGCCCAACTCCTGAAAAGGTCAGTCAGCCTCTGTAGAGCTCATGACCTCAAGGTACATGCTAGTAAACTGGGCAGGAACCCACCCAAGTGGAATACATAATTTCTCTATAAAAATAAACAGAATCCAGTCTGTATGAGCTTTTGGCTTTTAGAACCCCCTGTACTTAATCTCTTCCATTAGAAAGAAGGGCAACCCAACTCATGATGACAAAAATGATATAGAGATCTGGATGGAAATGGCTTTCCCTGACCAGATGCTTTAAGGCTAATGAGTCTCATGATCAAGCAATGTTCTCCACAGGAGGAGCTCAAGACTTTTAGCCCACCTCCTAATTAAATATTCACCAGTTGGAGTTGAATTTCACTTGTCAGGGAATGTTCTTTCAGAAGGGATTTATGGTATTTTAGGGTCTCCCTTGGCATCTCTGCTTACAGAGAGAAACCACTGACCATCAATTTATTGATTGCTGGCTAGCCTAATTGATAAATTTATTATTAATTACCCAGAAGTTCTGTATCTCAGGGTTTTCATTCATCTCATTAAGAATTATCTTGGGTGGGGCTGAGCCAAGATGGCGTCATGAAAGCAGTGACTTGCTTGAGCTCTCCACCAAACCGCTCAAAATACCCATGAAAAAATGGCTCTAAACAAATTCTAAAGCAGCAGAACCCACAAAAAAAAGCAAAGTAAGACAAATTTCCAGCCCAAGACAGTCTGGATGGTTGATTGGAAAGGCACATTGCATCTATATGGAAGAGGAGCCCATATTGGCATGGGCGCACAGGCCACAGCGAACCTGGAGCAGGCCTCAGAAGAATGAATCACAGGCAGCTGAGGCAGTTTCCAAACTCCTCAATCCACAAACGCCTAAGACAACTTAGAAGGTCAGTGGGAAAACTCTGTTTCTGCGATGCTGAGAGAGGAGCTAAGTCAGAGCCAACTCCAGAGTACAGAGCTCAGAGCTTGTGCACCAGGGTGGTGGCTGTGCTCTGAGCTTCTGGCCCACAGTTTGAGGGGGAATCAAGTGGCTGAACAGAGAGGGACTGCAGGGATCTCTTTCCTGGTGCTGAGGCAGGAATCTCTTGCTTTGCCCGTGCTTGGATCTGGGTCACAGTTCTGGGTGGCAGTCCTGGGGTGAGGAGGAGTACTGGTGGAGCTTGTATTGGCGGTGGAGAGGAAACCCTCCTCACAGTTCCAAGAGTGAAAAGACTGGTGGTGGCCGGTCACTCAAAGACCAGAGCAAAGGACAGGAAAAGAGTAAACACCTCGCCCCTTATCATACCACCTTGGAAGAACTGAAAATTTACGGGTCCCTACAAGTATCTCTGAAAACAGCTATACAAACCCCCGAAGCTTGGGACAGTACATTCTCCACTTTAGAAGCACACTTTTACCTTAAAAATGAGTTTAAAACTCAAGTAGTTGGCTGGGATCATGAGCAAACATCGCAAAAAGAGTCAGACTATATTATCTTACTTTGGTGACAAAGAAGATCAAAACATATAATCAGAAGAAGACAACAAAGTCAAAGCTCCCACATCCAAAGCCTCTAAGAAAAATATGAATCTATTCCAGGCCTTGGAAGAGCCCAGAAGGGATTTTGAGAAGCAAGTAAGAGAAGTAGAGGAAAAACTGGGAAGAGAAATTAAAGTGATGCAAGAAAATCATGAAAAACAAGTCAACAGCTTGCTAAAGGAGACCCAAAAAAATACTGAAGAAAATAACACCTTAAAAAATAGCCTAACCCAAATGGCAAAAGAGGTCCAAAAAGCCAATGAGGAGAAGAATGCCCTAAAAAGCAAAATTGGCCAAATGGAAAAGGAAGTCCAAAAGCTTACTGAAGAAAATACTTCCTTAAAAATTAGAATAGAGCAATTGGAAGATAGTGACTTTATGAAAAATCAAGACACAGTAGAACAAATCCAAAAGAATGAAAAATTAGAAAACAACGTGAAATATCTCATTGGAAAAACAACTAATGTGGAAAATAGATCCAGGAAGAGAGAATTTAAAAATTATTGGACTATCTGAAAGCCATGATCAAAAAAAGAGCCTAGACATCATCTTTCAAGAAATTATCAAGGAAAACTGCCCTGATATTTTAGAACCAGAGGGCAAAATAGAAATTGAAAAATCCACCGATCTCCCCTGAAAGAGATCCCAAAGGAAAACTCCTAGGAATATTGTAGCCAAATTCCAGAGTTCCCAGGTCAAGGAGAAAATATTGCAAGCAGCCAGAAAGAAACAATTCAAGTATGTGGAAACACAATCAGGATAACACAAGATTTAGCAGCTTCTACATTAGGGACTGCAGGGCATGGAATATAATATTCCACAGGGCAAAGGAGATAGGATTACCTTTGACAGGAACCAAGAATCACCTACCCAGCAAAACTGAGTATAATCCTTCAGGGGAAAAAATGGTCATTCAGTGAAATAGAGGACTTTCAAGCATTCTTGATGAAAAGACCAGAGCTGAATAGAAAATTTGACTTTCAAATACAAGACTCAAGTGGAACATGAAGAGGTAAACAGGAAAGAGAAATCATAAGAGACTTATTAAGGCTGAACTGTTTACATTCCTGCATGGAAAGATGATATTTATAACTCATGAGACCTTTGTCAGTATTAGGGTAGTGGGAGGGAAAAATATGTATCTATAGTAGATAGATAGATTGATAGATAGATAGATAGAGATAGATATAGATAGATAATAGAGGGCACAGGTGAGTTGAAGATGAAGGGGTGATATCTGGAGAATAAAATTAAGGGTAGAGAGGATTATACTAGGAAAGGAGAAAGGAGAGGTAGAATGGGGTACATTATCTCGCACAAAACAGAAAGAAAAGTTCTTACAGTGGAGGGAAACAGGGGAAGGTGAGAGGAAATGAGGAATCTTATTCTCATAGGATTTGGCTTAAGGAGGGAATAACATGCACACTCAATTGGGTATGGAAATCTGTCTTACCCTACAGGAAAATAGGGGAGGAAGGGACAAGAGAGCAGGGGGATGATAGACAGAAGGGCAGATTGGGAAAGGGGTAATCAGAAGGAAGTACTTCTGAGTAGGGACAGGGTCAAAAGAAAGAATAGAATAAATGGGGGGGCAGGATAGGATTAAGGGAAATAGAGTTTTTCACAACATGTCTACTTTGGAAGTGTTTTGCATAACTGCACATGTATGATCTGTATTGAGTTGCTTGCCTTTTCAATAAGGGTGGGTGGGGTGGGAGGAAGGGAGAAAATTTGGAACCCAAAGTTTTAAAAACACATGTTTAAAAAAAATTTCCACATGCAGCTGGGAAATAAGAAATACAGGAAATGAGGTACAGAAATCTATCCTGCCCTGCAGGAAAATAGAAGGGGAAGGGGATAAGAGAAGGAGGGGGGGAGATAGAAGGGAGGGCAGATTAGGGGAAGATGTATTCAGAATGCATGCCATCTTGGGGTGGAGGGAGGGAAGGTCAAGATGGGGTGAAAATTTGGAATTCAAAATCTTGTGGAAGTAAATGTTGAAAACTAAAAATAAACAAATTCATATAAAAATAAAAAGCATTAAAAATAATTATCTTACATCATTGTATTGCTGAGAATAGCTCTCATTTGTAATTGATCATTATACAATATTGCTGTTACTGTGCACAATATTCTCCTAGTTCCACTCAATTTTCTTTGCATCAGTTCATGTAAATCCAGGTTTTTCTGAAACCATCCTGTTCATCATTTATGATAGCACAATAGTATTCTATCATAATCATATACCACATCTTGTTTAGACATTTTTTAATTGATGAGTTTGGCCTCAATTTCCAGTTGCCAACACAAAAAGATCTGCTGTGATTATTCTTGTACATATAGGTCTGTTTCCTTTCTTTTTTCTTTATCTTTGGGGTACAGACCTATTAGTGGTATTTCTGGCTCAAAGAATACACACAACTTTATAGCCTTTTGGCCATAGTTTCAAATTGTTCTCCAGAATATTTGGATCAGTTCACAACTCCAAAAGTGAAGTAGTTTCCCAATTTTCCCACACCCCCTCCAACATGTGTAATTTCCCTTTTCTGTCATATTACCCAATCTGAATATTAGCATTTTGAAGTCTGGGGTGATGCCCTGACCAATATCAGTCTGGAATTTAGTAAGAATGAGAACCGGAACTCTAATGCCGGGTTGTCCTGACACTAGGTCCAGAGTGCTACTAAGCAAATTTATCTCTTCAAAAATAAATATAAATATGATCCAAGAAGATGAATTCAAGGCAGCCACCTGTCTGAACTGTCACAACTTGTTCTCTAAACTTTAAAATAACACCTGAGAAAACTGAGTGAATTGAGGGGATTAGGACATCAAGTGTTTAATTGTGAGAATTAAGTGAACCATACTGACTATATCTTGTGATACAACTCTAGAGCTAGCTCAGTTCTTTTTCTATTCAATTATGAGTCTAGTCCAATTTCTGTTCTGTGAGAAAATTTTATTCAATTGTGGGAATTGGAAAAAAAAAATTATTGCATTGTTTGAGCCTAGCCCTGAGTGTCTGGGAAACTGAACCACCTCTAACTTCTGCTTAGAGACATTTAAATAGGGACCTAGTTCATGCTAACCAGAAACCCAGTCAGACCTATAGATTGATTGAAGGAATTTTCTCACAATTATACATCTCATGCTATCCATTTGTCTGGTTTAAAAACTGAGCCCATATTGATCAATTAGTTACTGTTTCCATGTTCCTTTGATTGTTTGCAGACACTGAGGAAGAGTGGGAGACCTCTTTTTTCTGAATTTGGGGAATGGCACCTGTTCATTCTCCCCCTCCCCCCAAAATGGAAAGTTCTTAATCTTTCCTCCAATCAGAAATAATATTACCTAAGATTATATTTTTTTCTCTTAATTGGCTGTATTTGATTAATTATTTTTAATGTATAAAAGTCTGTCTCCACCTTATTGTATTCAAGGTCCAAGCTTAAGGTAAGAAGGTCTGGTCCCATTTTGTTGGGTAAATGTCATGCATTGCTTAATAAGTTGATACTCCCAGAAGACTGGAGCCTCATTTTCTCAGTCATTTAATCTTCCAATTGCTACATACTCCAAATCAAATTTTGGAATGGCAGAGACAACAAAAGGCTGAATGAGACATTTTTCCAACCTAAGATAACTTAAGAGGTCAGCAGGAGAAATCTATGAGCCCTGGATGGAGGTCTGTCAGGCAACAGCAGCTGCACAGTAGCAGTAGCAGCAGTAGCAGCAGCAGCTTTGGTATATCTCAGCCCAGATATGGTAAGGAGGTCAGACAACTGATCAGAAAGAGACTACAGAGGACACTTTGTTGTCACTGAATGCAGTTGGCACTAATTGGCAATTCTGTAGTCCTTATACAGTTTTGGGTTGCAGTAGCAGAGGGGAGTGCTGGTATTTGTGGCTGTAGAGAAGCCCTGGAGCAAGGGCCTTATCTGGGTAAAGATCAGAGCACAGACCAGGAAAGCAGTGACTGCACCTACCCCAGGATCAACACCACCTTAGAAATATTTTTTAAAAAATTGCAGACACATAGAACTAACTTGAAAAAGCTTGAAGTTTGGGACAGTACCTCCCCAAACCTAGGTGAGCAGAGCCCAATTTTGACATAAAGTTCAAAGTCAATAATTGTGCTGAAAACAATAAAAACAACAAGTAAACAAATAAAAAGAACTTGACCATTAAAAAAACTACTACAGTGGCAAGGTAGACCAAAACATAAACTCAGAAGAAAATAATGGGAAAAAAGCTACAAAAAAAAAGCTTTAAATATGCCAATTGGATCCAAGCTCAACAAAAATTCCTGGAAAAATTAAAGAAAGATATGAGTGGGAGAGGAAAAATTGGGGAAAGAAATGAGTGATTCAAGAAAATTATGAAAAGAGGATTAACAACCAGGTAAAAAAAATGCAGAAAAATAATGAAGAAAATACCTTAAAAAATTGGCCAAATGGTAAAAGAGGCACAAAATCCACTGAAGAGAAGTCATTAAAAAGTAAAATTAGCCACATGGAAAAAGAGATACAAAATCTCATTAAAGAAAATAATTCCTTAAAAATTTGGAATTGGTAAAGTAGAAGCTAATTATTCCATGAGGCATCAAGAAACAATTAAACAAAATCAAAATATGAAAAAAATAGAGGAAAATTAAAATGTTTCATCAGAAAAGCAATTGACTGGAAAAAAAATTAAATTGAGGGATGGCAGAGAGAAGCCAGGGAGTTACTTGAGCTTTCCCCAGTTTTCTTCAGAAAAAAAAATGTTAAATTCTGGAGCAACCGAACCTACAAAAAAGATAGAGTGAAGCAGTTTTAGGCTTAGGATAACTTAGAAGGATTTCAGGAAAGATGTGTCTTATTAGGGTAAAAGAGGAATGCAGCTTTGCATAGATGGTGGTAGAGCAAACCAGCAAGAAGCTCTTAGGCACAGCATAGATCAGCAACTGAGGCCCCTTGGTTCTGGCTCAGTAGATCAGTGGCACCACAGGCCAGCTGTGAGGCCTCCAACCCCAGTGCAGAAGGCAAGTTGCCAGCCCTGGAAACCAGGCAACAATAGGTGCAAATAGGCCATGGTAACCCAGAACTTTAAGCAAGTTCTCAGGACCTGAGATCCCAGGGCACAAAACCAGTGACTGGGTCCCTGGTCCCAATTACAAGTAGATTGGGACAATGCTTCTATGCCCCAGAAGGAAAGTTCAATTTTTAAGAGTCATGAAATAGGCAAAAAAATGAGCAAGAAGCAAAAAAAGGACTCTGACCATAGAAAATTACTATGTTGACAGGGAAGATCAAAACACGAACTTAGGGGAGGACATCATGAATATACCTATATCCAAAACCTCAAAGGGGAATATGAATTGGTCCCAAGCCCAAAAAGCTTTCTTGAAAGAGCTCAAAAAGGATTTAAAATTGGAAAAAGAAATGAGAGGTATGCAAAAAAGTGAATAGTTTGGAAAAGGAAGGAGAAAAATTGACTAAAAAAAACCAATTCCTTAAAAAATACAATTGGCCAAATGGAAAAAAAAATCCACCAAAGAAAACAGCTCCTTAAAAAATAGAATTGGCTAAATGGAAAAGGAGGCTAAAAAAAAGTTAACTGAAGGAAATAAAACCTTAAAAATTAGATTGGGACAACTAGAAGCTAATGACTCTCTGAGACATCAAGAATCAGTCAAACAAAATCAAAAGAATGAAAGAAAAGAAGAAAATGTAAAATACCTCAGAGCAAAAACAATTGACCTGGAAAATAGATCCAAGACAGATAATTTAAGAAGTGTTGGACTACCTGAAAGCCATGATAAAGAAAAAAAAAAGTGCTTGGACAGCATCTTTCAAGTAATTATCAAGAAAAACTCTTCTGATATCCAGAACCACAGGGCAAAATTGTCACTGGCTATACTGAATCAATCAATCACCTCCTGAAATAGATCGCAAAAAGAAAACTCCAAGGGATATTGTGGCCAAATTCCAGAATTATAGGGTCAAAAAGATAATACTGCAAGCAACCAGAAAGATACAATTTAAATTAAGCAGTTAGGATTACATAAGACTTAGCAGCTTTTATGTTAACGAATCAGAAGGCTTACAATATGATACTCCGGAAGTCAAAGGAGCTTGGATTACAACCAAGAATCAACTACTCAGAAAAATTGAGCATAATCTTTCAGAGGAAAAGATTCAATATCAATCATTCCTGATGAAAAGACCAGAGCTGAACAGAAAATTTGATCTTCAAATACAAGACTCAAGAGAAGCATAAAAAGTAAGTAGGAAAGAAGAAAACAAACATTATTCAATAAAGGTAAACTGTTTATGTCCCTACATGGCAAGATGATACTTATAATTCTTGAGAACTGTATCTTTATTAGGGTAGTTAAAAAGGGTATACAGAGACAGAGGGTGTGGGTATAAGTTGACTTTGATGTGATGATACAAAAAAAAATTGAAGGGTGAAGAAAATGATTGTACTGGGAGAAGAGAAAAGAAGGAGGCAAAATAGGGTAAAGTACATCATATGAAGAGACATAAAAGACCTGTTACAGTAGAGAGAAAGAAGAGAGGAGTGAGCATTGTTTGAACCATACTCTTATCTGATTTGGCTTAAAGAAGGAATAACATAAACATTCAATTGGGTATAAAAATACATTTTACCCTATAAGGAACTAGGAGAAAGGGGAAAGAAAAGGGAGTGGGATGGATAGAAGGGAGGGAAGAAATAGTAGGGGAAAGGAGAAAGAAAAGGGAGGGGGCCTGATAGAAGTGTGGGCAGATTGAGGGAGGTGGTGGTCAGAAGCAAAACATTGGTGAGGAGGGAAAGGGTCAAAGGAGAGAGTGAAAAGTATAAATAGGGGAAAAGTACGCTAGAGAGAAAGATACATTAGTAATCATCACTGTGAATGTGAACTGGATGAAGTCTCCCATAAAACAGGAGTGGACAGAAGAGTGGATTAAAAAGAAGAATCCTACAATACGTTATGTACAAGAAACACATTTGAAGCAGATTGATACACACAGAGTAAAGGTATAAGGCTGGAACAGAATCTATTATGTTTCAACTGAAATTAAAAAAAAAAAGCAGGAGTAGCAATCCTGATCTCAAACAAAGCAAAAGCAAAAATAGATCTAATTAAAGGAAGAAATAAGGAAGGAAACAGCATCTTACTAAAAAATACCATAGACAATGAAGTAATATCAATACTAAACATATATGTGCACCAAGTGATATATCATCCAAATTCTTAGAGGAGAAGTTAAGTGAGTAACAGGAAGAATGAGCCAGTAAAACTATGGTAGTGGGGGACCTCAACCTCCCCCTCTCAGAACTAGATAAATCTAACTATAAAATAAACATGAAAGAAGTTAAGGAGGTGAATAGAATTTTTTAAAAGTTAGGTATTATCTTCAGAAAACTGAATGGGGATGGAAAGGAATATATCTTTTCCTCAGTGGTACTTGGCACCTACACAAAAATTGACCATGTATCAAGGCATTAAAAACCTCACAATCCCATGTAAAAAGGCAGAAACATTAAACACACTGTTTTCAGATCATGATGCAATAAAAATTTCATGCAATAATGACCCATGGAAAGATAGGCTAAATCAGGGGTGGTGAACCTACATCTTCAAGGCCACATGTTATCCTCTAGGTACTCAAGTGTGGCCCTTTGACTGAATCCAAACTTCACAGAGCAAAGGGGATTGTTTTATGAAATTTGGATTCAAGAGATAGAAAGAGAAATTCAATTTAAAATAACAGCAGAAAATATTTATTATTTGGGAGTTTACCTGCCATGACAAACCCAAGAACAATATGGACACAATTATGCAATACTTTTCAGACAAATAAAGTTATATCTAAATAATTGGAAAATATAAATTTATACCAAGGAACTCAATAAAGTTATGATATTTATATTATTTTATGGAAAGATGATGCATGTAACTCCTAAGAACAATATCAGTATTAGGGCAGTTAAAAGGAGTGTATATAGACAGAGGGCATGGATGTCAGTTGATTTTGTTGGAATGATCTCTGAAAGACAATGAAGAAGTGAAAAAGAAGAAGGCACTAGGAGAAGTGGGGAAAGAGAGGTAGAATGGGGACATTTTTCACGCATAAAGAGGTGTACAAGGAAAAACTTTTACAATGCAGGGGAAAATGGGGTGGTGGCAGACAATGCTTGAGCCTCACTCTCATCAGAATTGGTTCAAAAAGAGAAATACACACACACACACACACACACACACACACACACACACACATACACTTAATTTTGTATAGAAAGGTAACTTACCCAACAGGTGAATAGGACGTGGAAGGGAATAAGAGAAAAGTGGGGAGGGGTGATAAAATGGAAAGTAGATTAAGGGAGGCAGTGGTTAGAAGGAAAATAGACTTTTGAGGAGGGAGAGGAAAAATAATGAAAGGAAGAAACAAGAAAATGGGATGGAGGGAAATATACAATAATCATAACTGTGAATGTGAATGAGATGAACTCAACTATAAAATGGAAGAGGATAACAGAATAGATTAGGAACTGGAATCCAATCATATGTTGTTTACAAGAGACACATATGAAACAGAAAGATACAGAACTAAATGAAAGGCTGAAGCAGAATCTAATATGCTTCAGCTGAAGTGAAAAAAAAAAGTCCTGTGCCCTCTAACTATCTATCTATCTATCTATCTATCTATCTATCTATCTATCTACATACACACATATAATTTTTTCCAATTACCCTAATACTGACAAAGATCTCATGAGTTACAAATATCATCTTTCCATGGAGGAATATAAACAGTTCAAACTTAATAAGTCCTTTATGATTTCTCTTTCCTATTTACCTCATCATGTTTCACTTGAGTCTTGTATTTGAAAGTCAAGTTTTCTATTTATGAAGAATACTTGAAAGTCCTCCATTTTGCTGAATGGCCATTTTTTCCCCCTGAAGGATTATACTCAGTTTTGCTGGGTAGGTGATTCTTGCTTGTGATCCTATGTCCTTTGTCCCCAGAATATTATATTCCATGCCCTGTGGTCTCTTAATGTAGAATCTGCTAAATGTTGTGTTATCCTGATTGTGTTTCCACAATACTTGAATCGTTTCTTTCTGGCTGCTTGCAATATTTTCTCCTTGACCTGGGAACTCTAGAATTTGGAATTTTCATAGGAGTTTTCCTTTGGGGATCTCTTTCAGGAGGTGATCAGTGGATTCTTTCCATTTCTATTTTGTCCTCTGGTTCTAAAATACCAGGGCAGTTTTCCTTGATAATTTCTTGAAAGATGATATCTAGGCTCTTTTTTTGATCATGGCTTTCAGATAGTTCAATAATTTTTAAATTATCTCTCCTGGGTCTATTTTCCAGGTCAATTGTTTCTCCAATGAGATATTTCAAATTGTTTTCTATTTTTTCATTCTTTTGGATTTGTTTTACAATGTCTTGATTTCTCATAAAGTCACTATCTTCCAATTGCTCTATTCTAATTTTTAAGGAAGTATTTTCTTCAGTAAGCTTTTGGATTTCCTTTTCCATTTGGCCAATTTTGTTTTTTCGGGCATTCTTCTCATAGGCATTTTGGACCTCTTTTGCCATTTGGGTTAGGCTATTTTTAAGGTGTTTTTCTTCAGTATTTTTGGGGGGTCTCTTTTAGCAAGCTGTTGGCTTATTTTTCATGATTTTCTTGCATCACTCTCAGTTTTTCCTCTGCTTCTCTTATTTGCTTCTCAAAATCCTTTTTGAGCTCTTCCATGGACTGAGAACAATTCATATATTTCTTGTAGACTTTGGATGTAGGAGCTTTGAATTTGTTGTCTTCTTCTGGTTGTGTGTTTTGATCTTCTTTGTCACCAAAGTAAGATTCCATGGTCTGATGTGGTTTTGTGCCTTTGTTTGCTCATGATCCCAGCCAATTACTTGAGTTAGAAACTCTTTGTTAACGTAGGGGTCTGCATCCAGTGTGGAGAATGTACTGTCCAAAGCTTTGGGGTGGTTTGTGCAGCTGTTTTCAGAGATACTTCTAGGGAGCTGGGTGCTATGATCAAGTGTGACATATTTACTCCTTTACTCCTTCCCTGGCCTGTGTTGTGGTCTATGAGTGACCACAAGCACTCTTTTCTGTTTTGGAACTGTGAGGAAGATTTCCTCTTCACCGCTACTACCAGCTCCACCATTCCAGTGCTCCTCTTTGACCCAGGATCACCACCCAGCACTGTGACCCAGATCCAAGCACAGCAAAGCAAGAGAATCCTGCACCATCAGAGAGATCCCTTCAATCCCCCTCTGATAAGCCACTTGATTCCCCCTCAGTCTGTGGACCCAAAGCTCTGGAAGCAGCCATCACCCCAGGGCCATACTTGGGAACTGGGGCTCGGACCATGCTTCTCTCTTGCTGTGGTCACAGACTTTTCACACTGACCTTCTAAGTTGTCTTTGTTGTTTGTGGATTGAGAAGTGTAGAGATCACTATAGCTGCCCACAATTTGGTCTTCTAAGTCCTGCTCCAGGTTTGCTGAGGCTTGCCTTGCCTGCACACCCGAGCCAAACTGTGCTCCTCAACCTGCTTAGCACCATATACTTTTTGGATCAACTATCCAGGCTGTCTTGGGCTGTAAATTTGTTTCACTCACTCTTTTTTTTGTGGGTTCTGCTACTTTAGAATTTGGTATTTGGAGGGGTTTGGGGAAGAGCTCAAGGAAGTCACTGCTTTTACTCCACCATCTTGGCTCTGCTCCCTTCCCCCAATCATTTCTTACAATACAGTACTATTCCATAAAAATCACAAATCACAACATGTTTAGCCATTCCCCAGTTGTTGGCTATTCCCTTACTTTCCAATTCTTTGCCACCAAAAACAAAAAGAGCTGCTAAAATCTTTGAACATATAGGTCTTTTCTATTTTCTTTCATCTTTTAGAATATGGGTCTAAAAGTGATATTGCTGGGTCAAAGGATATATATAGTTTTATCAGCCTTTGGGCTTAGCTCCAAATTGTTCTTCAAAATGCTTGGAGCAGTGCACAACTCCCACCAGCAGTGTGTTGGTGTACCTATTTTTCTATATCTGCTCCAGAATTTATTTTCCTTTTCTGTCACATTAGCCAATTTGATAGGTATGAAGTGGTACCTCAGAATTGTTTTAATTTTCATTTCTATAATTAATATTAATTTAGAGCATTTTTGTAACTATTTTATAGCTTTGACTTCTTATGAAAACTGTTCATATCCTCTGATAATTTGTCAATTACAGAATGGCTCTTATTTTTTACAAATTTGACTCTGTTCTCTATATATTTGAGAAATGAGGCCTTTATCAGGAAAAAAAATAAACTCCTCTATCTCTTGTTTCATCAGAAAATTTTCACTTATCAATAAATCTTACAGGCAAATTTTTTCCATGGCCCCCTACTTTGCTTATGATATTACCCTTGAAGTCTCTAAATCATGTACCCATTTTGAACTTACCTTGGCATATGGTATAAGACATTGTTCTATGCTTTCTTGTTATTCAGTCATTTCTCAGTCACATCCTGCTCTTCATGATCCCATTTGGGGTTTTATCGTAATAGACATTTGAGTTGTTCACCATTTCCTCCTCCAGTTCATCTTATAGATGAGGAAACTGAAGTAAATAGAGTTAAGTGACTTATTTGAGGTTCTATAGCTAGTAAGAGTCAGAGGTCAGATTTGCACTCAAGAAGATGTCTTTCTGACTTCAGGTGTGATACTCAATGCACTGTACCACATAGCTAGTCTGTGCCTAAGTTTTACCAAACTACTTTCAATTTTTCAAGGAATTTTAAAGTAGGGAATTTTTGTGCTAAAAGCTTGGATACTTGGATTTCTCAAACACTAAATTACTATGATCATTTACTAATCTATATTATATATCTAATCTATTCCATTGATCTGCCACTTTATTTCTTAGCCAAATACAAGATTATTTTGATAATTAATGCTTGTAATAAAGATTGGAATCTGATATCGCTAGGATACCTTCCTTCATATTTTTCATTGATGACCTTAATATTCTTGACCTTTTGTTCTTCCAGATGAATTTTATTTTTTTTCTAGATTTGTATACTAATTTCAACTAGTTTTTTTTTAGATGATTCTCTAAGGTTATCTAAGGGTGCCATCATGTCATTTGCAAAGAGTGGTAATTGTGTATCCTCAATGCTTTTTTTATTCCTTAAATTTATTTTTTTGTCTTATTTTTAGAGATAACATTTCTAGTACAATATTGAGTAACAGTGGTGATAATGGACATCTTTGCTTCACCTCAGATCTAATTAGAAAGACTTCTAGTTTATCCCCAGTATAGATAATTCTTGCCCTTGTTTTTAGATTGATACTACTAATCATTTTAAGAAAACCTCCTTCTTTTCTTATACTTTCTTTTAAAACAAGAATGAGTGTCGTATTTTGTCTGAAACTTTTTCTGCTTGTATTGGTGTAATCATGTGATTTTTTTGTTTTTGTTTTTGGTACTGATATAGTCAATTATGTGGACAGTTTTCCTAATATTGAATGTACTCTGCATTCTTGGCATAATGCCTACCTGGCCATAGTGTATGATCTTTGTGACATACTGCTATAATCTCATTATTTTTATCTAAATTTTTCATCTATATTCATTACAGAATTTAATTTGTACTTTTCTTTGTTTTGCTCTTCCTAGCATAGGTATCAAAACCATATATGTGCCATAGAGGAAATGTAGTAGCATTCTTTAACTTATTTTTTCTAGTATTTTATAATGCATAGGAAGTAATTGTTTATTAAAGGGTTGGTAGAATTCACTTGAAAATCCATGTGGTCCTGGGGATTTTTTCCTAGAGAAGCTCATTTATGGCTTGTTGATTTTTTTTTGCACATAGGGTTATTTATTCTCTTTTCCCTTCTATTAATCTGCGCAATTTATATTTTAATAAATATTCATCCATTATACTTAGTTTTGTTGCATATCAATGGGCAATATAGATCCTAATAATTGTTTCAATTTCATCTTCATTGATGATGCATTCATTCTTTTTCTTTTTGATAACAATAATTTATTTTTCTTTATCTGTTTTTAAATCAAATTAGCCAATGGTTTATCTATTTTATTATTTTTCCCCTTATAAAACATTCTCCTAGTTCTATTTATTATTTGAATTTTTTTTTCTGTTTTCAATTTTATTAATCTCTCATTTGATTTTCAGGATTTTTATTTTGGTGTTTCATTGTGGATTTTAAATTTGTTCTTTCTCTGTCTTTTTTTAGATTCATGTCTAATTTATTGATTTGCACTTTCTCTTATTTATTAATGAAAGTTTTTAGAGATGTAAATTTTCCCTATAGTACTTAGCTTTGGATGAATCAACCCAAATTATAAGATGTTGTCTTCTTATTTTAATTATCTTTAATGAAATTATTGATTCTTTCTATGAATTGTTCTTTGACATATTCATTTTTCAGGAATGGATTATTTAGTTTCAAAATAATTTTAATCTCTTCTTCTAAGGCCCTTTACTAAATATAATTTTATTGCATAATGATCTGTAAAGGAAGCATTTATTTACTTTTTCTTTTTTTTCTTTTCTGCATTCATTTGCTTATGAGGTTTTTCTGCCCTCACACATGATCAGTTTTTGTGGAGGTTCCACCTACAGCTGAGATAAAAGTATATTCCTCTCTAGTTTCATTCAGTTTTCTCTAGAGGTCTATCATATCTAACTTTTCTAAAATCCTATTCATCTCTTTAACTCCTTTTAAATCTATTTTGTGGTTAGATTTTCCTGGTTCTGAGAGAGGAAAGTTGAAGTCTCCCACTTATATAGTTTTATTGTCTATTTCCTCCTGTAACTCATTTAACATTTCCTTTAAGAATTTGAATGCTCTACCATTTGGTGCTTATGTTTAGTATTGAGATTACTTCATTGTCTATGATACCTTTTAGCAAAATGTAGTTTCCTTGCTTATCTCTTTTAATTAGGTCCATTTTTGTTTTTGCTCTGAGATAATAATTGCTACCTCTGCCTCTTTCCTCTCAGCTAGAGCATAATAAATTCTTTTCTAGACTCTTGTTTTAACTATATATATATATATATAATATATATATATATATATGTATATATATACATATATATATATATACATACACATATAATAGTTATAGTTATAGTTATGTATGCATAGTGTGTGTGTGTGTGTATATATATATATATATACATATATATATATGTGTATATATATATATACATATATATATATATATGTGTATATATATATATACATATATATATACATATATATATATATATACATACATATATATACATACATATATATATATATATATATATTATATATATATATATATATATATACTTCTTTTCTATTTGAATCAATTCTGATAAGAGTGAGAGTAGAACAATGTCCCTTAGCTCCTGGAAATTTTCATTTTTTTTATTTTTACTGTAAAAGCTCTGTTTTGCATGCCTCATTTTTTTGTGAGATAAATTTTCCCATTCATCTTTTCCTTTTCTCCTTCTTTCAGTGCAACCTTCCCTCTCATTCCTCCATTGTTTTTTGAGATCATCACAACATAATCAACTAATACTATTGCTTTCTGTCCATTTAGAGTCTTTCTCATTGCCCTAATAATGATAAAGTTCTTGAGAGTTATAAGTTTCAGGGCAGCTGGGTGGTTCAGTGGCCGGAGTCCTGGAGTCAGGAGGACCTGAGTTCAAATCCAGCCTCAAACACTTAATACTTACTAGCTGTGTGACACACACACACACACACACACACACACACACACACACAAAGTTTCATCTGCTAATACAGAAATATAAACAGATTAAATTTATTAAATCCTTTATGAATTCTCTTTCATGTTGGCTTTTTTATGCTTCTTCATCTTGCATTTGAAAGACATTTTCTATCCAGCTCTCATCTTTTCAACAAGAATGCTTGAAAATCCACCATTTCTTTAAATGTCCATTTTCCCCCATGAAGGATTATACACAGTTTTTTTTCTGGGTACATTATTCTTCATTGTAGTCCTAGCTCCTTTCTTTTCTGGAATATCATATTTCAAGCCCTCTGCTCTTTTAATGTGAAAACTGCTAAATGTTCTGTGATCATGACAGTGGCTTCATAATATTTGAACATTTTCTTTCTGGATGCTTACAATATTTTCTTCTTGACTTGGCAGCTCTAGATTTTGGCTGTAATATTCCTGGGAGTTTTCATTTGGGGATTTCTTTCATGAGGTGATCAGTAGAGTCTTTCAACTTTTATTTTACACTCTGGTTCTAAGATACCAAAGCAGTTTTTATTCATAATTTCTTGAAATATATTATCTAGGCTCTTTCTTTCTTTCTTTCTTTCTTTCTTTCTTTCTTTCTTTCTTTCTTTCTTTCTTTCTTTCTTTCTTTCTTTCTTTCTTTCTTTCTTTCTTTCTTTCTTTCTTTCTTTCTTTCTTTCTTTCTTTCTTTCTTTCTTTATCATGGATTCCAGTAGTCCTATAATTCTTTTTTTTTCTACTTTGGTGAGGCAGTTGGGGTTAAATGACTTGCCCAGGGTCACACAGCTAGTAAGTGTTATGTGTCTGAGGCCAGATTTGAATTCTGGTGCCCCTGAATCCAGGACCAGTGCTCTACTCACTGTGCCACCTAGCTGCCCCTAGTCCTATAATTCTTGAATTCTCTCCTTGATCTATTTCCAGGTTAGAATTATTTTTCCAATAAGATATTTCACATTTTCTTCTTTTTTTTCATTATTTTTACTTTGTTTTATTATTGATGTCTCATGATATCATTAGCTTCTGCTTGCCCAATTCTAGTTTTTAATATACTATTTTCTTCAGTGAGCTTTTATGATTTTGTTTAAAATTTGGCCATTTTTTTTTTGCTAGGCAATGGAGTTAAGTGACTTGCCGAGGGTCACAGTTAGTAAGTGTCAAGTGTCTGAGGCCGGATTTGAATTCTGGTGCCCCTGAATCCAGGACCAGTGCTCTACTCACTGTGCCACCTAGCTGCCCCAATTCTACTTATTAAGGAATTTTTTTCTTCAGTGAAATTTTGTGCCTCTTACAGAACTATTAATTCTATTTCCATAATTTTTTTGCTGCACTCTTGTTTCTTTTCTCAATTTTTTCTCTACCATTCATTTTATTTTTTTGGGATCATTTCTGTTTGTACTTTCTCCAGCTCTTCTGAGAATTCTTATTGGCTTGTGTCCGTTATGCATTTTCCTTTGAGGTTTTGCTTATATATGTTTTCACATTGTCATCTTCTTCTGCGTTTATATCTTGATCTTTCCTGTCACTAGTTTTGTTTTTATTTAAGTAGTCAGTTCCTTTTTTGTTATTTGTTTATTTTCCTAGTTTACTTCCTGACTTTGAATTCTTTGATAAAATTGAGCTTTGCTCACTTGAGGGTGGAGGGCACTGCCTCTAGTTTCAAGCTTTTTTTTCTGTTGCTGTTTTCACACCTAGTTCTAGAGATCTGTAATAGGTCAGAGTTTAAAAGGTTTTGTGATCTGGGATGAGATATGGTCACTGCTCTCCTGGTCTTCACTCTAGTCTTTACCCAGGAAAACTCTAGTCTTCCCTGAAGCAACATGTGTTCTTTTCTTCCCTGGAACCGTGATCTAGACTGCATATGGACAATGGAATTGCCAAATAGCATCAGGTCCTGCACACAGTGCTAACACTGGGGTCCCTTGTTAACTTTTTTCTGACCAGGTGTCCAATCTCCTTATTGTTTATGGGCTAAGAGTTTCCAATACTCCATCAGTTACTGTTGCTACCTCTAAGGGCCACAGCTGGTGTTGCCACAGTGTTCTCAGCTTACCCCTTCCACACAGACCCCATGTTATATACCTCTCTTAACATTTTAAATTGTCTTGGGCTAGAAAAATGTCTCACCCCAACCTTCTAATGGCTATGCCAGTATAGAATTCAATTTGATGCATTATTTTAAAATCTTTTTGGAGGGAATGGTAGGATCAGTTTTGTGAGTTGCTGCCTCTATTTTGCCGTCTTGGCAATGCCTTGTATAGCTAAATTATTTTAGAAAGCCATATAAAATCAGTGTTTCCACTATCCTCTCACTCTCTTTTAAACCCTCTCTGACAGTTACAAATGATCTAATATCTCAATCAAATGGTTTTTGTTGCTATTAATTTTCCTTGATCTCTCTACAACATTTGACACCATAGTTTACTTTCTTCTTCTGGATGTTCTCTCATTCTCTTCCCATCTTTCTAGGATACTATGAAATTATTTTCTCCTATATATCCCATAGCTCCTTCACATCTTCCTTTGCTTTTTTCTTGCTTATACTCACAGTGGATGTCTCCCAAGGCTACATACCAGGTTCCCTTACTTTTTTCATTCTTTACTATCTCACTTGGTGTGTGCATGTTGAACTATAATCATAAAGCTTCAACTGAGTCTTGGACATCTCAAATTTTATATACTATAATTATCTCAAATTCCAAATAAGTTCTATTCCTGCCAACCTTCCCCCACCTTTAGCATTTAAAGCTCTTCCTAACTCTCCCCTTCCTACCTTCCCAGACTTTTTACATCTTTCTCCCTTTTTGCATTTCCTCAAAAAACAACCCTCTATCTCCAGTTTCAATGCCTTGGTACTGATTATGCCCTATACTTGGAAATCTCTAACTCCTCTATTCTACCTTTTAGTTTCTCTGGAATATCCAGTTCAAATCTCTCTTTTTGGAAGAGTCATCTTTTTTTGTCTGCTTAGCTACTAATTCTTTCTCCTTTTAGATTGCTTTCATGTGGTCTGTTATTTATTACATGTACCTACATATTTACATATTGTCACCTCATTAGAATATACTTCTGGGAAACCAGGGAATTTCTTTCTTTTTTTTCTTTCTCTTTTTATTCTTTTCTTTTTTCCCCTTTTTATTACTTTGTTTTTTTTCTTTCCTTTCCTTTTTTCTCCTTTTTTCTTATTCCTTCTTTTTTCTTCCCATCATTCTCTCTTCTCTTCTCTTTTTCCTATCCTTTCTCCTCACATTTTCTCTCCCTTTCTCCTTCTTCATTTACTTCTTCTCCCTTTCTTGGCCCAGTGTATAATACAAGTTGTTTCCTTCTTTCTTTAATCTCTGAGGATACAGCCCCATGCTAGTGTTATAAAGTCACAGAGTATGCGGAGTTTTGTGATGTTTGAGGCATAGTTCTGAAATGCTTTTGAAAATGGCTGGACCAAACCAAGACTCCACCATTAGCAAATTATTGTTGTTTCCCTGCAGCCCTCTAATATTTATCATTTTCCTTTTTTCGTCATCTTTGCCAATCACATAAGTATAAAGTGGAAGTTCAGAATTACTTCAATTTTCACTTTCCAATTATTATTTGTATTTTTTTCATATGGATATTAATAACATTTCTTCCTCTGAAAGCTTTCTGTTCATAGGGATGTTTGTATTTGTCAAACACTATTCTACTGTTACATGCTCATGTTTCCCACATTTTACCTTCTTTAAACTTCCACAAAGGCATTGTGTCATGATATTGTCCACGAAGGTAGTATAATGCCTGAATTGTCTACCAAGTGCAGTTCCACTTGAGTTGCCTACAGAGAAGTCTTGTCAGGATCTCTCTGACACATGTAGGATAGTTTTCCTAAAATGCTTCTATATCTTATATGGCCACCAGCGGGTACTGTGTCTGCAGACTCATACTTCGCCTGCTTCTACAGAGACTATGGATTCAAGCATCAGTGCTGGCTAGGTCTGGAGTTAATCTAGGGGATAAAATTGTATGATCCTCATAATATTAAAATGCAAAGTCAGATTTGTATTTAGTTTATGAGCCCCTATACCTTCTCTCTGAGTTTTCTTATCTTTGTCATGGCTCATTACGTCTATAGATTCAGAAACTGAGAATCCCTTTTTAAGTGCAATTTATTGAATTTGGTGAAAATATGAACAAAATAAGCCAAATGTTTCTATATGGTGCCATCTGCCTCCAATTATCACCTAAGACTCCTTCCTGCTTTCAGTCAGAGATCTTTGGGATGGCAGAAGGAAAATCCTAAAACTCCCATACCCCCACTTCTTAGAAAACAATGAAGGAAGTGTATAAGAATAAGTGTGTATGTGTTGTATGTATGAGTTTGAAAAGCCATTATAGGGTTACATACTATAAATATGAACAGAACAGTAAAAGGAATCATTATTCACTTTTAGCTCACCATTCCAAAAGGAGGCTGAAGAGGCTTCCAGGTTCAGACTCAAGATTCTTTCTTCTTGAAATCTCAATTTATCTCTGTTAAAGTATTGCGATCATCAGTAGCAGTGGTCTTTGACAGCCACAGCCACATATTAGCAATATTGAGACCCATGTCATTCACCATTCATGGCCTATTGCACACAAGACAAAAAAAATACCAAAAGTAGCAGAAAGAAGAAAGGAGGTCAATATGAGGAACTTCAGCATGCAGATCATGTGACTTCCTGCTTATTTTGAACACATGCTCCTGAGACCCTTGATGAGGAGGGGAAAGACAGTTCTCTTCTTGTACATATTTGGATAATGAGAAATCATTTTTGCCAATCTCACTTTTTCTGAATATTCATCATCCACACTCAAAGGAAATTTAGAATGAAACAAAATATGAAGGCAATGTCTTAAATTGTAATTAAATGTGAACAAAATATGTTTGAAAAAATGGTTAAGTCAAGTGAGTCACCAAATAAGTTCCAGAATCTATGTTAAGTGCTGCAAATATAAAGAAGGTGTGTGTGGGGGGAGGGCAGGACAAGGAACAACAGTCATTGTTCTCAAAAAATTCGCATTCTAATAGGAGAAACAATATATGAATAACTCGGTACCTGCAAGATATATGCAGTGTATATGAAGGAAATCTAAAGGGGAAAGGAGTTAATAGCTGATGGGGCCAGTAAAAGCCTCAGAGAGAAGGAGATTTGTGCTGATTCTTGAGGGAACCAGGGAAACTAAAAGGTGAAGGTGAAGGGTTAAAGCATTTCAGGCATGAAGGACAATGTAAAGGCATGGTGATGGGAGACACTGCATTATATTTAAGGATCCATAAGTAGACCAATGTAGCTGAATCATAGTGTGTGTGAATGAGGTACAGTATAAACATACTGGATTAGTAGGAAGTGGTCAAATTATGGAGATGTTTAAATGCCAATCAGATAGCTTTCTATTGGTGCCATATGCTTGCTAATAGAAATCTCACCACCTTATTTAATGAACATGTTATTTAAGGAGAGAACAGGGAAATTTTGACCATGGTAAGCACTATATAACATCACAAAAATGAAATTGATTATATTTTAAGAGAAACGAAATTATGGGTTACCAATATGGGAGTCATTTCCAAATTAACTGTCTCTCTACAGTGATATTATCAGCCTATTAGAGTAAGCATGAACATCAATACTAAATTAGAAGAAAAAATAAATTAGTGGAAAGTATGGTTCACAAGTGAGATAACTCTGAACTGATACCTTTAAACAAACTATTGATGCTTAGAAGTGAGAAACAAATGAAAGAGGCATGAACATATCACCCTCATTTCCTTGAAAGTTTCACTAATGTATATTAACGGGACAACGAGGAGAGAGAAAGCAGAGAAACCATTTCATTCAAGTATGGATAGTTGGTAACCATGGGTAAGATCAGCTTAGAAGATAAATTTGGATGAAAAAAACACAGAGAAGTATGGTGGCAGATTATGAACATTATTGCCTAATAAAATATTGTGAATCACTGGAGGGAAATAAAATTTTACAGAAAGAATGCTAAGAGTGTCAATTAAGTTATATCCTTCTTGGAGCATTTATCAAACTGAGAGGACAATAGATAAAAAGAGAAAAGATCTATCGAGATTTTTTTAACAAACTATTCTCTTTATCTGTGAGTCCAGTCATCACATTTAGTTAGTAATAACACAACTCTTGATATTCTGAATGAAGATGTAAAAATGAAAATAACGATGGGAATAGCAGCTTGACTAGGATTTTGGGAAACTATGATGTAATTTTAATGATCTCATACTTCTCACTGAAACACATGCACATTTTTTTTTAACACCAACATTCTTCTAGTGATATTATATAGCTAAGAATCATGGAACACCTTGGACCCTGAAAAAGTGAAGTTGAGTTCACTAAAGAGCACACCATCAATTTGAGAAAACTGTAATGATGACCAGGGAAGATTTATAGAGAATTAGAGTAAACAATATCTTCAGAAAGATGTGTGACCAAAAAGGAAAATGAGAAAGTTACATAGCGAGAATAAGGAATAACTGATTGGCAACCCATATATAAGTAGACATTGTTTAATTTATTGTATTTGTATCTTTAGCAGCTAGAGCAGTTCATGGCACTAGTAGACCTTAATTAATAATTGTTGAGGGATTTGAAGACAGATAACACTGGTCACATCACAATGGGAAAATAACATCATATGCCTGGGCCTTGATTTTCTCTTCTACAAAAATCACAGTATTATACTAGATAACCTATAAGATCTCTTCCTTTTATAAATCTATGATCTTAATTATCCAAAGTCAAGAAATATAAAAGGCATCTAGCACAGTTAGTACATGCCCTACAGAGGACTTATGGGAAGATTCAGATAGGAGGAGGCCAGGAAGGGAAAACAATAATTAATTCACATTTACAAAGTTGAAAGATATATCTATATCAATGTGAACACAGTTTCATGTAAACTATATATAAATCCCTGATGCACACCCATATATGTGTGTGTATATATATATATGTGTGTGTGTGTGTGTGTGTGTGTGTGTGTGCATATGTATATATGTGTATATATGTATGTGTGTTTGTGTGTATATATATACACACACATATATATATATATATATATATGTATATATATATATATATATATATATATATATATATATATATATATATATATATACATATATATGTGTGTATACACACACACACACATACATATACACAGATATATACACAAATAATAGCCCAGGCTTTTCTGTTTCATAATCCAACACTTGATTCACTGTGACTCATTGACTTATTGGATATCTACATATCAATGGAGCAGGCATTGATTATTGCAACAGTCCCCCCAAAATGAGGAACAAACAATGTTAATCTTTCATTCTTTCTAGATGTGACTTTATTGTCTCGGAACTATTTGTACACCTTAAACGAGTAAGCCATTTACTACCAAGAAGTGTTTATTCAACCTTGCCTTATCCCAGTATTATTGAGATCACTCTATCCACCACTTGCTGGAAGGTGATCAGAGAACCACTTCATAATAATGTAGAAAAACCTTAGGGAGAGAGGTAGTTCCAAAAGATAAATATGTAACACCTCCCAAAGGATGTCTTTAATTTGATTCAGCTTTGCACTGACAAAATCCAGGAAAAGCTAAAAAAGCCCAGAACAAAAATGAAACCAGAGAGTTCCATTTACTAACTCAGTTTCTGTTCTCTAGATCTTTAGGATCCCTCAACCTATTCATTAGTTTTGGGGAAACTAGAGTCCTAATAAAGTTGATAAGCCTCATTTCCCTTCAATGGAAAGGAAATGTTTGAAATATCCCTATTTCCCGAAACCTATTTCAGGTTTCTATTTACAGACATTCTTTCTAAAATTATGTATCCTTGGCTGGGAACTACATTTCTGTCCTTTTGCATGAATCACTACTAAGTGCCCAGTTTTGTTAAAGAAATCATCAGATTCTGGGGTAGTGAAGGAATGGAGACTTTACTGTGGAGAACAGCATCCTTACTAAACCTCAGGGGTTGTTTTTAGTACAGGACTCCTCACTCTCTGAGACAATTGCTTGCCATTAAAGCTGAGAAAATTCACTTATCCTCTGCCTGACCCAGCACATCCCTCTCAAATCAATCTTCTCTTCTTTGTAGGATGTTGATGACACTGATATAATCAGCATAAAAGGATGCCTTCAAATGCCCTCCATTCCTTTTTTTTTCCATTTTAATTGGTATTATATTTGGCTCAGCTCCTTTGTAGTTTTAAAGAGGTTGATTCTTCACTTCTGCAATCATTGTCTCATTTTCTATGTGTTTCAGTGTCATAAATAATTTTCCGACAAGAACTCCTCCTCCTTGTGTTTCATCTTGTCTTGCAACCATTAATCTCCCCATTATGTACTTATGTTAGTTACAGTTGCTATTTGACATTAGCCCAACTATCTTTATAATACTTAGAATTCTACCCTATACCAGAGGGTGTGTACAAATCTTCCAATCCACAATGAATATATGAAAGCTTACTTGATATCATAATTAAACATTTTTTGATTAACCCTGGTCAGGGACAAGGGAGAAATGCTCTTGTGCTTTGTTTTTATTGGTCATTGAACATCACAATTACATTTGCAGGATAATGTTGGCAATCAGTGTTGGCTAGAGTATATAGTTTCATCCTTTTTTTCTTCCACTTATGTATTCAATGATTAGGTCAGTAATGTTACTTGTCATGAAATGAAGATCAAATATCACAAGGTTGATAAAAATGTCTTGAATATCTTAAAGAGCTATATAAATGCAGCTATTATTGCTTTGATTTACTGAATGAGATAATTTCATTTATCTACGCATTTAATTAGTGAGTTGCTACTGCTCCTCATTATGAATTATAACATATACATATATACTCATTTACTCATTCAAATACAAGCAGGATGATGTAAAGAATTATCATAACTGCAATATGTATGTTTATGTACAATATATACACATGTGTATACATATATGTATATATGTGTGTGTATATGTGAATTTATGGATATGCTTTAGTAGTTTATAAGACCATAAATCTAGAACTTGAATGGAGTTCATAGATCATTAAGTTATTTTGGGAGTCAGCAAATGAGACAGAGAGTCAAATCCAACCTGACACCTAAGAATATGTATTTTTTTAAATTTTAAAATAAAAAATCCTTTATTTTAAAATGTAAAAACTGTTCTTGGCTTAAGGAACTGAGTTGGATGTGGCCCCTTGCCTTAGTTCACTGAACCTTAATCTAGTTCAGCAAATGAGAATATTAACGTCCAAAGAAGTAAGATAACTTAGCCAGATTACACAGGTCAAAGTTGGCAGAGACCGAATTTGAACTCAGGGTTGTTGACAAAAAAGGTAACACTCCAGGTTCAGAATCGAATGTGTTATGTTCAGTTTCTGGTGCCACACATAAGGAAAACTGCTCTCAAGTGCGCTGATGTCTGTACTAGAGCAACCAGAGTGTATAGGGACTTCAGGATCATGGCAGATGAGTGAGTTGAAGGAACTAGGGATGTTTAGCTAGCAGAATAGAGGAATTAAACTGGGGCAGGAGGACTATCATCATTGAATTCTAATATTTTGAGGCTTGCTATATAGAAGAAAGGTTAGACTTGTCCTACTTGGACCCAGAGGGCAAAACTCAAAACAATAGGTAGAAGTTGCAGAGAAAACTTTTTAACAATTAGAGCTCTCAAAAAAAAAAAACGGATGGGCCTGTGTGCTATACACTATAGCCCCCCTAGAGGTCTAGCACTCCAATTACAGCTTATTAATGACCAGTATCCCAGTTCCATCTAACCACTTAATGTTGGATTAGATTTTACAAGGAACATTTACCTCAAAGATATATCAAGAGCAAATGTACACTTATTTTCCCCAATACATTGGGGTTATAAACCTCCCTACATATCCTGTCAGTTTTGGGGTGGGACATAGAGGGAGGTTTAGGATTAAATTTAGTTTAGTTCCTCTATAGAATTGGTTTGACTAAGTTCACACCCAAAGCTGGTACAGGACATTAGTTCTGAACTGGCTGTGAAACACCTAGCATTGGTTCCTAGGCTATGCATCCCCATGGCCCAGATCAGAAATTCTAATGCTTGTACCTTGAAGAGAAGAAAATGAATAAAACGGATAAAGGCCTAGCCCAGTTTCTTGGGTACCATATGACCTGGGGTGGCTGGAGAAGAGGGAAAGAGGCACCATGGCTCTACCCCTTAAATCATGTTTTTCTCACAATAATGTTTTAGTGAAGGAGTCATCTTGTTCTTTCAGACCTAAATGTAGGAGAAAAATATAGCTGGTGCTGTCAGGCCATTTTAAGGATACTTACAATTCCAGCTAATAATTCAATAGAAAAAAGGGACTTGACCATATAGGAGATCATCAAAGACTTCCCATGCAGGTTCCAAAACTCAGTATCTATCTGTGTATCTATCTATCTATCTATCTATCTATCTATCTATCTATCTATCATTTATTTAGCAAAAAGATATGCATGTATATACACATGAACATATATACATATGAATGTATGTGCATATACACATAAAGGAGATAGCCAGGTAATAGCTATATGATAATCAAGTATTTATTAAGCACATGTTATATGCTAGACACTGTACTAGGTTCTAGGGATACAAATGCAATGAATAAAATAATTATTATTCTCAAAAAGGTTGCATTCTAATGGAGACAAGTATATGTATATTTATATATTAGCATATATTATATATACATATAATAGAGAAAATAGCTATAAATAAACACAAAATAGGTAAATGCAAAGTAGCTTGAGAGGGAAGGATTCTATAAGGCAAATGAAGAAGCAAACATTCTAGGCATGGTACAAAAGCTCAGAGATAAGAAGTGAAAAAAACACAAATTTGGCTTGATTTGGGTGCGGGAAGAATAATATACAAAGATGGGTTGAAATGATATGAAGTATTTTAGAAGATAAGCAAAAAGCTTATTTCTAGCTCTTAGAAGTGATGGGGAGCCACTGGAGTTTACTGAATAAGATAGTGACAGTGATATCTACACATGACGAAAACTGTCTTGGAAGATATACTGGAGTGGGGAGATATGTGTGAGAGGGAGATAAATTAGAAAGCCATTATGATAATTCTAGGGGAGGGGTGATGAGGTCCTGAGCCAAGGTGCTGACTGTGTGAGTAAAAATAAAGGGCCAAATGTGAGAGATGCAGATGTAGAAACCACTACAAGATTTGACATCTAATTGGATATGTGGAGTGAGGGAGAAAGAAGCACTTTCACTTATTCTCTTTGGCTCAGTAGTTGAGATGGTGAGAGTTGGAAGACTCCTGGCATCCCATCACCACTTCCACATTCTCTGTCTTCATCCATTTCTCAATAATCTCTGTTTCTTTGAAGTCTGTGCTATTCACATCTACCACATAATAAAAATCCTGGTAGCTGTTGTCTACATGCTTCCATGTCACTCCTCTTCTTTCTTCAGTGAGTTCAATAACTGGCTTGCAATATTTCTCTTTCCTAATACCTCCCCCTATATTTGGGTACTTCAACATACATATTGATTCTCCTGCAAATACCCTAACCATTCAGTTCATCAACCCACTCACCAAGCATGAGCTACTCTTTCATCCAACCTCTTCCACAAACAAAGTGGGTCATATGTTTTATCTTGGCATCACTCACAAATGTGCTACCTCTATATTCAAAAATTCTGAAATCCATTTTTTTCTGACCATAATCTATTGGCTTTTCATCTCTACCTTTGTCCTCTTTTACATAACCTTACTTTATCGACACCATAACTTCCAATCCTTTCTCCCCTTAATTTTCTCCCAGGCCATTTCCCCTACCCTAGCAAGTCTCTTCTTCTCATCTTGACTGCTTAGTGAACCAATTCAGCTCTACATTGTCCTCTTCTCTTGAATCCCTTATTTTGTTGCCAATTATATCTGGCCAAGCCTCATCCTTGAATTACTCCCACTAGTCTTTGCCTTTATTCCAATGCATGTGCTGCTGAACAAGTTGGAGAAAACCATACAGCCATTCTGACAGGTTCCACTTCAAATTTATGTTACATAAGAATTGATACCTCGCTACTAGTAGGAAATTCTACCATACCTCTCTTATAGATTTATTATTCTATTGTCCACAACAACTCTTTCAAATCTTTTCATCCCTCTTGAAACCTCTCTCCCACCACTCTCTCAGATGAGAACTTTACCTCATATTTTATAGAAGAAAATTAAGGCTATTTTCTGGGAAGTCCCTCTATTCCCTCTTCCTCATTTCTTATTGCTCACCTTCCTTCTGTCACTTTCTCCTTCTTCACCTCTGTCTTGAGTGAAGTGACCATATTGCATACCAAAACTAATCACTCTACTTGTTCAACTTATCCTAATTATCTCATCTCATCCAGTACATTTTCCCCTCTGACACCTCTGCGTCTTCACTTATTTTCAATCTCTCCCTCTGTACTGGTTTATTACCTGCTCTCTACAAACAAGTCCATTTCTCTTATTCTGAAAAATTCCTCACTTGGTCCTTCAATCTCTGCTTATCATCTTATATCTCTTCTGCCTTTTGTGGCTAAACTCTTCAAAAAGGCCATTTACAATAACTTTCTCCACTTTTTCTCCTCTCATTCTCTTCTTAACCCCTTATAATCTGACTTCTGACCTTATCATTTCACTGAAACTTCTCTCTCCAAAGTTTCCAATGACCACAAATCTACTGTTTTTTTTTCTTCTTTATCCTCATTCTCTTTGATCTCTCTGCAGTTTTTGATACTATTGATCATTCTCTCTTCCTCCATACTCTTTTCTCTCTAGGTTTTTGGGACACTGCTCTATCCTTGTTCTCCTTCTACAGATCTGACTGCTTCTTCTCTGTCTCCTTTGCTGGATCTTGCTCTAAATCATGTCCCTTAACCATAGGTAACCCTTAGGCTTCTCTTCTCTTCTCCCTCTATACTACTTCACTTTTTGATCTCATAAGCTCCCATTTATTTAATTATAAACTTAATGCTGTTGATTCTCAAATCTATCTTTCTTGTCCCAGTCTCTGTGCTGTCCTCCACTCTCTCATCTGCAATTGCATATTACACATCTCAAACTGGATGTCTAATAGACAACTTAAACTCAATATTAAAAAAAACAACCCAGAAGTCATAGTTTTTCCTTAACTCTTTCCCCTCTTACTTCCCTATCACTATAGAGGACGAGACCACTGCCCAATTCCTCAGGCTCTTAACCAAAAGTCATTCCTGTATTCCTCACTATCTCATATACCCCATATCCAAGCTGTTGCCAAGGCCTATTAATTTCACCTTTGTAAGATTTCTCAAATATGCCCTCTTCTATCCTCTGATGCTGCCACTTATCTAATACAGGCCTTCATCACCTCATGCTTTAATTATTGCCATAGACTGCTTGTGGGGTTGCCTTCCTCAAGTGTCTGCCCACTCCAATCCATCATATGTTCTGTCACTAACATGCTTTTCCTAAAGATTAGATCCAATTACATCAGCCCCTACTCAATAAACTCTAGCAGCTCCTTATTGCCTTCAGGAATAAATACAAAATGCTCTGTCTGGTATTTAAATTCCTTAATAATCTAGCCCCCTCCTTCTTTTCCAGTCTTCTTATTTGTCACTCCCTGGCATGTACTCTTTGATCCAGTGACACTGGCCTCCTGGCTGTTGTATGAACACCATCTCTTGATCCTGAGCATTCTGTCTGACTGTCCCCCATGCCTGAAATACTGTCCCTGCTCCTCTCTGGCTTCCTTTAAGTCCTAACTAAAATTCCACATTCTACAAAATGTCTTCCCCAAACCTCTTAATTCTAATGCCTTCCCTCTATTAATTATTTCTTATTTATTTTGTAAAAAGCTTATTTTGTACATCTTTCTTTGCATGATGTTTGCTCCACTGGATCATAAACTCCTCAAGAGCAGGGGCAGTCTTTTTTCTCTTTTTGTATCTCCAGCACTTAGCACAGTCCCTGGCACATAGTAGGAGCTTAATAAAAGTTAATTGACTGATTAGAACAGTAATGCTTTAGGAAGAAATAGGAAAGTTTGTGAGAAGGGTAAATTTTTGGGGAAAGAGAAATTCTGATTTAGACTTGATTGAATTTAAGATATCTTTGGAAAACCCAATTTGAAATGTTTGATACAAAGATGATGATGTGTTATTAATTCTCAGATTCAAGGCTGGTGCTGGTCTACGAGTCATCTACATAAACATGATGGTTCAGCCTCTGGGAGCTGATGAGGTCACCAAAAAGAAGAATGTAGAGATAGAAGAGCAAGGGACCTAGCAAAGAATCTTGGGGCTTACATCATTTAGAGGACATAATGTGGAGGATGAATTAGGAAAGGAGACCATGAAGAAGTAGGTAGAGTAGGAGGAAAACTGAGAGAGAAAGTACTAGTATAAAAGGCCAGAGAGGAGAAAATATTTAGCAGGAGGTGATGTTTATCCTTATCAGATGAAGTACATGAGTTAAGAAGGCTGATGAGGAATGAAAAAAAATCCATAAAAACAAAAAAAAAACAAAAAAAAACTTTGGCAAATCAGAGATCAGTGAAAATTTTGGAGAGAGAAATATCAATCAAGTGATTACTAGCTTAATTTTTGACAGATTTCCAGGTTCCCAGAAATACTTCTGGGAAATATCCAGCCAGCTTGGCCCAAATGCTTAGTGCAAATATAGATATGCCTCTGTTTCTACCAGTGTATATTGCATTCAACAAACAGCATTAAGCATCCACTGCATGAAAAGCATCATGCTAAGCAAGGTGGGAATAGAAAAAGGAATAAAAACAGAAGTTCTACCCTAAAAGAATTTATGATGTGTATAGAAGTTTATATGTGCATAGATATCATTAATACAAAACATAACAGGATAGATACACAAGACAAGTAGAAGAGACTATGAGAGTTCAAGATAGAAAAATATCAGTTTCTGCTGGGGGACAGGTAGAGAGGACAGCTAGAAGGTGTTAATGGAAAAAAAGACATTTAAGCTTCACCTTGAAGGAATAATAGATTTCTACAGCCTGAGATGTAGACAAGAATATTAGCAAATGAAATGCATGGAAGAAGGAAAGGATAAGATGTTTTGGGAAACAGTGATAGTCCTGGAGCAGAAAGTACATGAGTAGGAGTCATAGGAAGTAAGTCTAAATGGACTAGATTGTAGAAATACAAACTAAGGAGTTTAGACTCATTGTATTACACACAGAATAATTCCTTTGCAACAGGCTGTCAGAAAGGTATTTCCCAAATCACATCTGCTGTGTTTTCTATTTCCTGTGCCAATAAACCCACTTTCTGCCTCTTGCCTCACTGTCAATACTACACATTGTTACTGCATGTAGCCTGACTCGTGTATTCCTCTATTTGTGTTTGGAGAATTTTATTCATCTTTAGTTAAAATTCATGGCTGAGGAATAAACTTACATTCAAATTTATTGTTCATGTGATTTATCATTACAACCAAACAGTTCATTCATTTGTTCACACTTTTACTCAATTATATCAGGACTTACTATGTGCAAAGCTTCCACTAAAGCTCTTCTCTAAGGTCAGGTGACTTTGAAGCCTATGCTGGTGACCATAAGCTCTGGTAGGTCCTACCATGCTGTACAAGGTTTAAGTATTGACTCACTGACGAATTTCATCATGCTAGCACCAGTCCAACTAAGATTAGAGAGTCTCACCACCAGAATTTTAGCCATGAAGAGATGATTCTTTTTTTCCTTGCTATAGCAACTTACAAAATGATCAACTAAAGTGTGGAAGGGTTCTAAACCTGATAAAAATCACTCCTATATTGAATTATGGGCAAAACATTGTAGTTTATTCCATAGGTCATGCCCAACTGACTCTAGTGAAGTAGACTAGGTTCAAGAAAAGTAAGGCAAAAAATCAACTATCAGAGTCTGGCAATCTCAGGCAGATTCCAGGGTTCCAGTGGGAGGAGAATGAGAGTAATAGCTGTAGGGTAGATGGCATGATGTAGAAGTGGCTAGGAAGATACATGTCAACAAATCAATCAACAAATATTTGTCAAGCTCTTTCTTACTATGTTTCAGGCACTATGCTAAATGAGATGCAAAGAAAATATATTAAAACAGTATATACAAGATGCATATAGAGCAGGTCAATCCATCTATCAACATTTATTAAGCACCTAATATGTGCCAGGCACTGTGCTAAGTGCCGAAGATATAAAAAAAAAAAGTTAAAATATAGTCCCTGTCCACAGGGAGCTTACAACCTAATAGAGGTGATAACATGCAAATGGTTAGTCTGTATCCTGTGCTCATAATCTGTAGGTAGGCCATACTCTGTACTCACCAACAGCATGGTGAGATATCTTTTTCAGATTTTCATACTATAAAGATGTGTACCAAAGTGTTATAGTAGAAACAGTATTGGGCTTAAAGACATGAGAGCTAAGATTAGGTTCCAGTTCTGCCACTTACTAGACATGGAGGGCAGCTAGAATTGTAAAAAGCTCTTTGATCTTTGTCAAATAGTTCAGGACCTTGGGAACATTATTTAGTTCAATGGAGAGAAAATTGTGACAGGGGAAGACAATAACCATCTATCAGTATTTGAAGGACTGTCAAGTTGAAGAGGGGAGGAAGGAAGAAAATGAGGAATTGTCAAGTGCCTACAAAGTGCCAGGCACTGTGCTAAGCACTTCACAAATGTTATATCATTTGATATAACAAACCTGGGAGGTAGGTGCTATTATTATCCCTGTTGTTGTTGTTGTTGTTGTTTTTTCATTTGAGAAATTAAGGCACAAAAAGATTAGATGATTTCACCAAGATCTTGTAACTAGTGAGTGCCATAGGTTGGATTTGAACTCAGGTCTTCCTGATTTCAGGCCCAGAGTTCTATCCACTGAACCAACCCTTTGTTTTGTTTAAACTTCAAAAGGAAGAATCAGGAGCATGACTCCAAATCCAAGAACCTTTTAACTACCCCACAATAGCTGAAATATGATGTTCCTTGGTAGACCTCAGTTACATTTTGTTTCACAATCAGACTCCCAGGCAAGTGCTGGATACACCATGTTCTATTTTTTCTAATAGTTTTTAGCTAGAGAAAAAGGTAAATATTGACAAAGGGAAATCCTCTAGTCCTGGACATTTTTTCCCTTAAGATTCTCGCAGTTAGTCTCTTTGACATTAATACTTTCTCAAGCAGGTCATGATTAGAGATTAAAATGGAGCTAGAGGGCCTGAGAAATTCATGGTTCCAGATGCTGCTGAAGACCATTTGCTTTGGAACATGTATCTTCATGGGCAATACTCCCAGGCCACTCCCTTCTGATTTGTTCTAATCCCATCAGAATTATTTGGGAGGCTTCAAAGGCACTAGTATTCATCAAACAAAAATGTTAATCCATCCTCTCACTTCTTTCCCCAAGCCCCATATCAGCTGAAGTTCATGTGAGTTCATCATTTTGGATGAGCTGCGAGATGACATCAATTTCCTGGCAGGGATATTCTAATAGTATGTTTATATTGAGGCTTAATATTTGCTAAGTGGCTGCAATGTAGTGTAGTGGGAGAGTATCTGCAGTCTATTGCATAGTGAAGTGTTTTGTGATGTTTGGAACATTCTCCAGATATTAGGATAAGAAACAAAAGGAATTATGAACAAGGTAGTTTGAATACCAAATATATAGGTGGGAATGTAGAAGTTAATTACTGGTTTGTGTTGGTAATAGATGATCTGAAATGTCAGGTAGCATGCTGCAGTGAATGAGTCAGGAGATCAGTGGGTTATTCTTTCCTACCCCAGAAGTTTCCAAACAATCAGCAATCTTCACCCTTCTAAGTCTTGTTTTCTTATTTATAGACAGCTAGGTGGTTCAGTGGATCTGGAGTGAAGAAGACCTGAATTCAAATCTAGCCTCTAACACTTACTAACTATATGATTATGGGCAAGCCACTTAACCTCTACATTCTTCAGTTTCTTCACTTATAAAATGGGGATGATAATAATACCTCCTAGCGTTGTTTTTATGATCAAATGAGATATTTGTAAAACAATTCTTATAAGGCCTGTCACATAATAGGTACTCAATGAATACTTGTTTCCTTCCTAATGTATAAAAATAAATAAAGAAATACATAAACAAACACATATATAAATAAATTATCCTTATGGTGATCTATCTCATATGGCTATTGTGAGGAAAAATATTTTCTACATTTTAGAATGTTGCAAACATTTGAGTTACTATTTTATTGTTCACTTATCTTCTCTGTGCCTCAATTATTCAATCCATAAAATGCAGATAATAAAAAGTCATCTTTCTTAAGGCAGAGAGATGGACAAGATTTTCTTCTTGAAGGGGGAAGCCCCTTCAACCCTAAATTTTATCATTTTGTATATTATTACAGGCAGGAATTAGAGGAAATTTGTGATTTATATGATGATAAAAAAACAAACAGAAGTAAATAAATTATCATGTATGACTTTTATACAGAACCTAAATGTTTGTGAAGATACATTATCCAATTTTATCTCCACAACTCTATGAGCTAGGTGCCACGATTACTCCCATTTTATACATTAAGAAACTGAAAGTAAAGTCACATGACCATGTTGCAGTACATCCCTGTATCCATTGTGCCATGCTACCTCTCTCAACTTGTGATGTTATGACTTCCCATTTGCTCCTTTTTCGGTTGGTGAAATTTACCTTGGCACTTTGGCAATTCACCTGTATCCTAGAACAGCCTTTTTTTTTTTTTTCCTGAGAACAAAATGCCTGTTTTATTCCCAGCTTGTTTGCCCTTAACAAGGACAACCCCCCTCCCACCAGTGTGTCTGGCTACTCACACGACCTGCAAGCTCCCCTAGTGGCCGTCCAACTGGACTTTCAGTTTGTGAAGCTCCTCTATCTCCCGATTGTGACGCTCTGTTTTGTGTCGGACCAAGGAACGATAGAAGTGAATGGTGAACACGACAAAGATGAGCCCCACGGGCACCAGGATGATAGTGGACACCAGGGTGGCCTGCGTTGGCCCTGGCTTGGAGTTGGGCCCTTCTTTCGCGCTCGAGTCCACAGGGAGGCATTTGATCCAGCACAGGAGCACTACCTCTGCCAGGAAGAGGAGGATCCCCGGAACGGTGGAGAAGCCCCAGGCCAACTCGATGTAGGGGTGCATGCGTTCATGGGGGGATTCACTGACGGAGTTCAAATTGTGAATGTTGCTCACGGCTTCCACATTGGGCCGGATGCAGGTGCTGATGCGGAGGGCAAAGAGGTGGACCGGCTCCAGCGCTCTGGTGCAGGCGCTGAAGGCGATCAGGAGCATCTGGGGACACTGGTACTGCATCTCCAGCTGCACCTCCACCATGGCCGTCTGGTTCGGAGCAAGCTGGCGAGGAAGGGTCCACAGGGACATTGGACTCTGCACCCATGATGGAAGCAAAGCGAGCGGCCGCCCCGCCCTTGACTCCAGCTCTCTGTAGGCGGAGGCGGCGGCCGGGGCAGGTCTCTGCTAGAACGGTCTTAAAGACCATTCTTTCTCCATAATATGCACAGGCTTCCTCACACTGAGCTGCCTCCATCAGACGCAACCCTGATTGGAAAGCTATATTACTGGGTTGCAAAAAAAAGAGCTTTTTTTTTTTTATTGGAGGCGTGTAGTAGGAGGCAACTGGATTGAAGGAATCAGGACCCTCTGCACCATTCTTTGGGGACAATAACATAGCTCTTGCTTGGACAATATGACTCTGGATTTGGGAATTGAATGTTTGAGTTAAGAGTCAGGAAGACTAGATTCAAATTATACGTAAGAAACTCATTATCTTTTTAACCCTGGAGCAAGTCACTTCTTTTCTCTGGTCTTCAGTTTCTCCATCTGCGATATAGTGATATTAATAGCTCCAACCTCCTAGGATTTCTATGAGGATCAAATGTTTTGCAAAGTGTTTTGCCAGCCCTAAAGTGAAATGTAGGCATCATCATCATTGTCGTCATTACTAATACTAGCATTTAGGTAAAGCTTTAAGGTTTGCAATGTACTTTATAAATATTTTCTCATTTACCCTTGTTATTTCCATTTTACAGATGAGGAAATTGGGGCATAGAAAGGGTAAGTGACTTTCCCAGGATCACACAACTAGTAAAGGTCTGAGACTCGATTTGAACTCAAGTCTTCCTGACTCCAAGTCCAGCTCTTTATTCATTGTGCTTTTGTTGTTGTTTTATTGTTATACTCTCATCATAAATAATTTTGGTCAGTTTCAATTTCAAGAAATATAGAGGCAATGATTCTCCTCTGATTCAATAATTCTAGTGGTTTGGACCATACACAATTGATCTCCCTGGGACTCTGGAATCTTCAGATTTTCCTTGCATTTTTTTTAATACCTCTCCTACTTGTTCACACTGTAATTGGTGTGGTTCAGTCAAGAGGCACAGGTTGAGTTTCTGTGTGGAGGGGATGCCTGGAGATGTGCTCCTCACTCTGCCTCTCCTCCCCCCGAAGAAAGGAACCTTAACCTCACTTGGAATTTCATTTGCCTAAGATTCAATAATGCACAGTGATTCTTTAGTCAAGATTGAATCTCAAAACCTGAAGCTTGTTCAACCTAGATGAGAAAGTTTTATCCTTTGAAAATGGATAAGACTTATATGACAAGTAATGTCTACAGCCTGGGAAGGTAGTACAATGGAGACAAAACACTTAACAGAGTCATTCTTGCATATAATTATAAATCTTTCCAAATTTTCCTGTTGGCTATGGGTTATAGGGATTAAATGCTAGCCAAACTCTGGCTTATTGGCCTCTGCCCTCGAATGTGCTTTGCCATAATTTGTATACTGGATCAAAGTTCATGGTCCAGTTTCAAATTAAGGATTAGTCTTAGCAAGGTGCTGCTCCAAAGTTCTATTTCCATAGTGAAACCCAATAATAATATTTGTATCATTTGAAACATAGATCCATGACTTGCAACATGACTCCCAATTACAAGTTTTTCTTGTCCAGGTATAGTTGTGATTTCCCCCTTCAAGCATATTTAAATAACAATAATGATTTAATTAAGTTAGTTGCATTGTTGTGACTTGCAGGCTCCACTCTGGCTTTGGGCCACTATGGAAAGCAGGAGGACCTGTCACAGAGAACTTGGGAAATAAGACTCCAAGATAAATACCTAGGCCTAGTGGGAATGTGGGAAGTGACATTTGGTTGAAGCAATCCTAAATTATGCTACATGGAGTATGTGACCAAGACAACAGATGTGGGGCCAAAGCAAGGACATGTTTACCCAGAAAATTCTAACAGGCATCATTTTCAGGAAAGAGCAGTTTTAATCAAATACATGTTTTCTCTCAAGAGGCCCCTTCTGTGAAGAATGTCAGCTCTGAAAGCATTCTATTTGTTTCTAAAGTAGAATTGCTCCTATTAAAAAAATTCATTTTTAGGGTAACAGGAGGTGCACTATCAAAATATGAGAAGAAAACAGGTATTGTAGCACTGAAAGGGACCTTAGAGACCATCAAGTCCCAACCTTTCATTTTACATAATAGGAAACTGAGGCTCAGGAAAGAGAAATAAATTGCTTAAGGAGATAAGTCATTTCAATCTAAATCCTTCAAATATAGTTCTACTCTTCTTTACAACACATTGCTTATCTCAGCTTAGAGCTTCCCCTTTAGGTAAACCATCTGCTGAGGACAGGATCAGATTAAGCCTTCGCCTTTCTGTTGGCCTTTAATAACACTATTCACCTTTCAAGACTCAGGCCAGCTTTATCTTTTCTCTAATGCTTTCTCTGACCATTGAAATCCACAGAGCAACATAGTATAATGGAAAGAAAGGATTTGGATGTAGAAAAGCCGAGTTTAAATCCTGGCTCTGCTCCTCACTACCTCCATGACTTTAGGCAAATCACTTTGTTCCATTCTTTTCAGCCTCACCTCACAGGGCTTTGTCTGGTTCATAAACTTAATAATTGTTGCTTGTTAACTGGGCCATAGTCTCTTCATGTGTAAAATGAAGTGGTTATATCTTTCAGTTTTACATCCTTTGATCTTCTGCATTTAGATACTTTGTGTACTGTATTATCACTATGAGAATTTGGTCATCGCAGTGTGATGGGAAGATTAAGAGCTTCAAGAGAAAAGCAGAGACCAAGGTCACAGGAAGTCCAGTAGCCAAGGTTAGGCAGTGAAATCTTGGAAAGGAAAGTCCATATGGTTACAAATAATTAAATAGCTGTCAGTAGGCCTTACCCAACCCCTATTACACTCTTTCATTTCTTGCCTTTTGTTTTCTTTTTCTTTTTTGGTGAGGCAGTTGAGGTTAAGTGACTTGCCCAGGGTCACACAGCTAGTGGTGAGACTAGATTTGAATTCACGTCCTCCTGACTCCATCCAGAGCTCTATCCACTGCGCTACCTAGCTGCCCCTTGCCTTTTGTTTTCACTCAGTTCAACACACACCAAACATAGGACATAGCTTGCCTATCCTCAGGGGAAATTCTTCCTGTTCAACTATCATTAACAGTATGTATCAGTCTGTGAGGAAGGCAGATATGTTCAGTATGTTCACATAAAGATTCCTCACATCTCTTCTTCCTAGTGTTCTCTCTTTCTGTGATAGCACTTCCCTTTTCCTTCTTATTAAAAAAAAAGATTTCTATACTTAGAAACAGAAAATCTGGATTAGAAGTCTGTCTCTCATGTTTACTAACTGCCTGACGATGGAACAAGTCAACTTCAGCCTCTCTGGGTCCTCTATAAGCTGAAGAGTGTTCATCTAGTAGCAAGTATGAAGCTCAAATGGAAACGGGGCCACTAAACCATACAGAAGGCACATGTTGATATAGACAACCACATGTTAACATTATCTATGTTGCATTTATTTTTCCTTATTTTGTGAAATATCTCCCAATTAGACTTAATCTGGTTAGGCAACTCTTGAGAGTGTTACAACCTAATCCATAGTCAGCTATGGCCTAGATGATCTTTAAGGTACTTTCTCACTCTAATTAGGAGGGGGAAGTCAATTTTATCAACACTAAAAGATAAAGGAAAACCGACTGTGAGTAGCTTACATGGAGAGGAAAATGAGAGAGATAAAGAAAGATAAAGCAAGAATATCTTCTGACCACTGAAGGAAGTACGTAAAAAGGTGAGTGATTATGGAACATACAGCAAGTTGACTGTCAGTAATTAGAAACCAAAGAAATATGGAGTACAGGCAGAGAGACCATCAGGACAGGTCAATTTGCATCCCCTAAGACATGTTTTAAAATTATGCCCCACACTATGCATTATAATGAAGGGTCAAAGTTTTCACTGGAAAGAAACACACATAATTCATTGGACCCTGAATCGAACTCTGCATGCCATGGAGAATGAGATTTTTAAATATTAAACAATATTATATGTGTAGAGAGTCATACTTAAAAGTTTACTCAGTGAATCATACCACATTTTATTTTCTAAACATTTGCCTGCCCCTCATCCCTCAATCCACAAAGTAGAAAAGTGACTAGCAAAGGTAGATAGGATACTGACTGTGAAGAGAGAAACTGAGGGACTATGAAGTAGAACTTTTACTTCCAAACTGGGTTCACTTTTCTGATTGAACTTTCAACCAAGAGTGCATGTGCACAGAATCAGAAAAACACAATCTTTTATGAATGTTTCTTGGTCACAAGAGGCATGAAGGAATACAAAATATTCTCTTGTAAAAACAGCTGACAGTCTCCATGCCTATTTTGGGATAAATAGGAGGCTCTGCTTATCTTTTGTCCTTATGAGGCCCAGTCATGATCATAAATATGGGCTTCTTAGATATTATTCTGGGGACTCTTCACACCTCTCAGTGGGGAAACTCTGTACATTGCTAAACTATCTTCTATCGACACCAATTTTGTGCTGCAAATCTCCTTAAAAGAAATGTGCCATAAGAACAATGATTATGAAGAATAGTGGGAGGCACAGGAAGATTTGTATGAACAAATGAAAAATGACTCAGAATAAACAAGGAAAAATACAATAATCACAAAAATATAAATAACAATAATAATATTTACATAGCACATTAAAGTTTGCAGATATATATGTGTGTATGTATATAACATATACATGCATATACACATATGTGTATGTACATACACATATATACATACATATACACAAATATGTATACACACACACACACACACACATATAGGTAATAGATGAAGAAAGTGAATCTGAGAAATACTGAGCAATTTTCCCAGGGTCACATAGTTTGTAAGTCTCTGAAACTTCATTTGAACGCAGATCTTTTTGACTCCACATTTACTACGCAAACTTGCTGCCAATGTAATGGAAACAACTAAACAAGCTAAGCAACTAAAAAAATCAGAATTATAAACTAGCTGGTTATCACGACCATGTCTGATGCCAAAGAAGAAGTATATTGCTGCAGCATATGTACTTTCCCTTGAAGAGGCTGTACTATGGGTTTGTCATATCACATATTCCATTGGATTTGTCACATTACTTATACCGTTGGATTCAGTTGATGTATTGATCCCTTTTTGCTAAACTTTTAGTTTCGCTTTCCTCTTTTTTCTTTGTTATTAGTGTTGTCTCTCTTGGCATGGGTGGGGAGCAGGACAGTGGGGATGGAATATTGTAAAGTATTGAAGCTTAATAAATATTATGTAAAATAAAATATATTAATAGTAAATTTATTAATAAATCAATAAATATAAATTGAATGACTCCTCATTTCTTACAAAAAAAGTCAACTTCGATTATTTTGGCATTTATAGTCCTTCAGTATTTGCTCCCAGCCTACCCTATTAAAACTACTCTTAGTCCTTCCCTGTTCTCATCTTCTCCTATAGCCAGAGTGATCTGTTCCAGCATATGTGGTCCCAGATTCAGATTTTGCTCATGCTCTCCACTGTGTTTGGCATGCCCTAACATCCCTTCTCTACCTATTCTAATTCAAAACATTCTTCAAGAACTTATTAAAATCCTTTCTTCCCCATGACCTCTTCTTTGACTACTATTACAGTATCAATTTGGCATTTAAGAAATAAACTCATTAAACAGGCAAGATGTTACTGTCTACTCCAATCATATATTAAGGTCCCTAAGAGTAAAGATTATATATCACATCTTTGCATACCTTATAGGATACTTTGTGCTATGCCACATAGTAGGCACTTAATGAATATTAAGCCAATCAACAGCCTGACTACAGACATTTGGTGCAGATATTAGAGAGATGGACCTGGAGTTAAGAAGAGATAATATTAATTAATTTCTTAAACATTTATTAGCCATGACCCTGGGCTAGTCACAACATTTCAACTTTAATTTTATCATCCATAAAATGGTAATAGTGATAGTACCTACCTAAAAAGAGTTGTTGTTTGAGTAAAAAGAGATAATGCATATAAAGTGCTTTGTCTATCTTAAAGCCTATCCAAATTTGAATTGTTATTGTTAGAAATAGTGTGTTATCTTTTCGTTCAATAGTGGTCAGACATAAATATCCAAGGACAACTTATTATCTTTTTCTACTTCTTTTATTCTGTTGACTGTGGCCAGACTGGTGAAAAAACTACTTTTTTGCAATTGAATAAAAGTATTCTAATGTAAATCTATCTTCTAAATCAGGAGTTCTTAACTTTTTGTGTGCATGTCATGAATTTTTTTGGCAATTTGGGGAAGCCTTCTTCTGATAACAATGTTTCATGTGCATAAACAGAATTCATAGAAACACAAAGCAACCCAATTATACTGAAATACAGTTATCAAAATATTTTAAAAAGATAAAAGGATCCAGTTTAAAAACCTGCAAATCTATTATTTACAACTTGTTATTGCTTTTAAATTTTTTAAAATCCAGTGGTTTGAACCTATTGCCCAACCTTTACTGTTGATCTGTGATGTGAAATCTGTTTGCTCTCGAGGAAATCTGTTAGATTTTTACTTGCTTAGCATAAATTATAGAACATTTATCAGTCTTTTATGCATATTTTAGCAGGACAGATGAATTTGTCCATACTATAGCTGTTTGCTTCTGCAGCCAAAGCATTGAACTTTATCCTCTATCTCATTTCTATTATTATGTTTATAAATTTTATTCTATTATCTTTTTTTGTTTCTATGTCTCACTGTTAGAAATTAAAATTTAGGAAGAAACAATGTCAAATAGGATCATTTCTTATTGTAAGAATAGCATTATTTTTATATTTATGATTCCTGTTCCTATGCATTCTCTTTACCATGATCACCACTCCAAAGGAAAAGTCATTCTTTCTCTGGTACTATGTCTTCTCTCCTAACCTAAAGCTTGCTTCTGTGGAGACTTAATAATACCTTCTCCTCAAGCAGGGATACAGTTATGGGAGATATGAAAACCACCTTAATTATGTGAATTTCCTGCAGAGAAAACCCTTTTAAAGGCTCCTCTCTTTTATATTAGATATGTAGCTCTGAACATACACAATGCTAATCTTCCCTAAAGGCGGCTTTTACTTTCCCCTTCAATCTCATCTCTTTATTGTTTTTATTCTATTCTTCTGTGGTTTCATATCATTTTAAGAAACTAAAGAAATACTATCTCTCCTTTTTCATTTTTAAACTGTTTGTAGGGACATCTGTTTTGACCATCTCTTTCTTACTTTCTAAATTGCATTCATCAAACTATCCTCTCTGTTATTGCCTTTTATTGAAGATATCACTTCTCTTATAAAGTATCAAGGAATTTAGTTTTCCCCTTTTCTCTAAATAACTGTTTAAGCTCCTCTTTAGCCCCTAGATCCTTTTGTTTCTTGATAATTTTTCTTCAATATTTCCTTTACCTGCTCTACTGGTTAAAGTTATTTACTTTTTCTTGGGAAAAATGATCTCTTAAGTATGATCTAATTAATTTCATTATTTCTTAATAATTGAATTTATTTGCCTGTTTTTCCCCTTGTTTGAAATGCTTGTGATTCAACTCTTCTTCTCTCTTGTTTTTGTAATATTTTTCTTGTTCTTGAAGAAATGGCCCAATTTTCTATTTTTAATTAAATGTTCTATTTTTTACTTATCATTTAGCATAGCTTTTAGGTTTGCAAATTAAATTTCTTTGATTATAAGAATATTTATTCCATTATATTCTTTGATTTCTCTTTTCTGTGAACTAATCCTTTATTATTCAAATTGACATGACTTCATAGTTGAAAGCATTTTTCCTGACATCTCATAAAGTATTTTGTTGTTGAATTATAAAATTTAACCACATTATCTAATTGTGATAGTTGTAATGGTGTTGGTGGTGTTGGTGGTGGTGGTGGTGATGTGTGTGTGTGTGTGTGTGTGTGCACAAAATTTATGTATGGGAATTGTTTTCCTCTGGGGGTAATCTGTGGATTATGTTGCTAGTAGTAATTTTTGTCTATATGAAAATGTTCTGGAATTTTTTCTGCAATATGTTACTCTAGGCTTTAAAAAAAATCATGCATTTCTAAAGCCCTTAAGTTATCTCTATACATCCTTTTTGCAATGTTATTTGCCATGGGAATGATACTTGTAGATTAATCTAAAAAAATTAAGGCAAGTTTAACCACTAAATAGTGTAAGTAGATTTCTATGTGCTGTGATGTGTGAGATATTGGAAAGGTACTCTGACCTAAAATTTCTCTCCTGAAAGTTTAGTACATTGTACAAAAAGAGATTCACTTTTTTGGACTTTGAGGCTTTCTCACAAGTTAAGAAATAACATGTGAAATGAAAAGAAAACTACACAAAGGATCTATAGTCATATATATTGATTTTATTCTGCTTATCTCTATATCTCATGTGAAAATTACATTCTCTCTTGGCCTAACTTTTTTCAATTATAGAATGAAAGAGTTGGACCTTTGAGTTTCCTTCTATCTTTAATATTTCTTGGTCTTTAAAAGACAGCATGATATTGTTGAAAATGTCCTGGTCAGAGAAGCAGGAAACTTTAATGGGAGAATCACGTCTTAAGCAAGTTACGTCTGGGCTTCAGTATCCTCATTTGTGAAATAACTGGTTTGAATACGGTTTTATTAAAGGCAGGTATCCCTTGGAGGAAGGTGTGTGTTAAACCTACTGACTGATGTCATAAAGTAAAGTTCAGTTCCTAACAAGGACCAGTCACTGACAGAGCCATATGTTACAGAAATATTATATGAGATATGGGAAAGGGTCCTCAGGATAGAAAGAAGGGAACTTAGAGGCCATTGAAAAGCACAAAGCATGCACATAGAACCATCACAGCCCTAAGAAGGTGATGGCTATTTAATATGTCCCGACTTCTAAGATAACTTCATAAATGTCAGTAGGAAGTGAGTAGTTTGTAATCTTTGTTTTCTGGAGGCTTGGAAGGAAACAATAGTGAAGCTTTCCCTAGACTAAAATGTGTCAACCTCCTTCCTGCACTCTCCAACCCTAAATATGTGTTTGCTGCTGTAATTCAAGAATCCCTTACAAATCCATAGCAGTGTAGGCAAATATTGAGATGTCATTAAAGAAAAAAAACTTATTTTTTTCTATGAAGATGTGATATGGAAGAAAAAGATGCAGAATGTGAAAAATTCTGAACTTCTAGAAATGTTTGGTTTCTAATGATAAAACGTTTTCTGTAAATGATTCAGATGACCCTCTACTCTCACAAGGAGGGTGTTGGCAATTGTGAGTGGCTGGAGGGTGTTCTGGTACAAAGCTAGATATCCTGATTATTTCATGTTCTCTCTACATATCCTCTGAACATTTATCATTCCAAATTGCAATCTAAGGCAAAAAGATGACTTGAAATAGGCTTTATTCCTTTTCTATGTTTTATTGCTGCTCACTAAAACATGTACTAAGATATTTCCAAAAATCTTTCATTAGAGGAATAGTGCTTTAGTTTATTTATTTATTTATCTATGGGTAGTTTTTTGAATTGACACAAAATGATTTTCTCTCACTCCCACCTATACTTTTCATCAAAGAAAAAACAAAAATTTATAACAAATAGTACTGAAGGCACCCCATAATGTGGTTCCTTCTTTCTAGATTTCCTAGCCTTCCATGGACTCTCTTGAAACTAAATAGTATTTCCTCCTTCCTTCTCATACCTTTGGCTCGGGCCTGTTTCAGTAGAATGTAAGTTTTATAAAATGTGTGTCCACACGCATGCACAAAAGTCTAATGGATATAGATCAGGTAACCAAGGTGGTCAAGTAAGAGATATCCCTCTACCTGTCCACTAGTTTGAGAAAGTATCACCTGGAAACTATCACACAAAATGACTATTGACAGAGTGCCATGCATTAAACAATTGAGGTGGAGTCAAGATGGGAAGAAAAGGCAAAGGATTCACCTAAACTTTTCCCCAAATCTCACCAAACAAATTTAAATGATGTCTCAAAGTAAATTCTGGAATATCATAACCCACAAAAGGATGGGGTGAAAATATTTCATCCAAATACAACTAGAAGGTTGGCAGGAAAGGTCTGTTGCACCTGGGTGAAAGTAGAGTGCAATTCAATTGGGTATGGAAATCTGTCTTACCCTACAGGAAAATAGGGGGAGAAGGGGACAAGAGAGCAGGGGGGTGATAGAGAGGAGGGCAGATTGGGAAAGAGGGTAATCAGAAGCAAATACTTCTGAGGAGGGACAGGGTCAAAAGAAAGAATAGAATAGGTGGGAGGGCAGGATAGGATTAAGGGAAATAGAGTTAGTTTTTCACAACATGTCTACTAAGGAAGTGTTTTGCATAACTGCACATGTACAACCTATATTGAGTTGCTTGCCTTTTCAATGAGGGTGGGTGGGGAGGAGGAAGGGAGAAAATTTGGAACTCAACGTTTTAAAAACACATGTTAAAAAAATGTTTTCACATGCAAAAAAAAAAAAAAAAGAAAGAAAAGTTAGGTATGATAGACCTCTGGAGAAAACTGAATGGGGATAGAAAGGAATATATATGTATATATTTTTCTCAGTGGTACATGGCACATACAGAAAAACTGACCATATACTAGGGCATAAAAACTTCACAATCCAATGCAGAAAGGCAGAAATATTAAATGCATCCTTTCCAGAGCATGACACAATAAAAAGTATATGTAATAAAGTACCGTGGAAAGATAGACTGAAAAATAATTGGAAACTAAATAATCTAATCCAAAAAATGGTTGAGTCAAACAACAAATCATAAAAACAATCAAAAATTTCATTCAAGAGAATGACAATAATGAGCAACATACCAAAAGTTATGGGATGCAGAGAAAGCAGTTCTTAGGGGAAGTTTTAGATCTCTTAATGCTTACATAAATAAAACAGAAAAAGAGGAAATCAATGAATTGGGCATACAACTAAAAAAAAAAAAAGGAAAAGAACAAATTAAAAATCCTCAATGAAACCCCAAATTAGAAATATTGAAAACCAAAGGACAAATTAAGAAAATTGAAATTAAAAACACTATTGAACTAATTAATAAAACTAAGAGCTGGTTTTATGAAAAAAAAATAAAATAGATAAACCTTTGGTTAATTTAATTAAAAAAAGAAAGAAGAAAACCAAATTACTAGTATCAAGAATGAAAAGGGTAAAGCTACCACCAAGGAAGAGGAAATTAAAACAATAATTAGGAATTATTTTGCCCAACTATATGCCAACAAATTTGACAATCTTAGTGAAATGGATACATATTTACAAAAATATAAATTGCCCAGATTAAAAGAGGAAGTAAAATACTTAAATAACCCCATCTCAGAAAAAGAAATTGAACAAGCCATTGATGAACTCCCTAGGAAAAAATCTCCAGGGCCAGATGGATTTACATGAGAATTCTATCAAACATTTAAAGAACAATTAATTCCAATACTATATAGACTATTTGGGAAAATAGGTGAAGAAGGAGTCTTACCAAATTCTTTTTATGATACAAATATGGTGCTGATACCTAAACCAGGAAGAGTCAAAATAGAGAAAGAAAATTATAGACCAATTTCTCTAATGAATATAGATGCAAAAATTTTAAACAAAATATTAGCAAATAGATTACAGCAACTTATCAAGAATAATACACTATGACCAGGTAGGATTTATACCAGGAATGCAGGGTTGGTTCAATATTAGGAAAACTATCAGCATCATTGAGCATATCAACACCAAAACCAACAGAAACCACATGATCATCTCAATAGATGCAGAAAAAGCTTTTGACAAAATACAACACCCATTCCTATTAAAAACACTAGAAAGCATAGGTATAAATGGAGTCTTCCTTAAAATAATAAATAGCATCTATCTAAAACCTTCAGCAAGCATTATATGTAATGGGGACACTAGAAGCATTTCCAATAAGATCGGGGTGAAACAAGGATGTCCATTATCACCACTGTTATTCAATATGTACTGGAAATTAGCTTTAGCAATAAGAGAAGAAAAAGAAATTGAAGCATTAGAATAGGCAAAGAAGAAACAAAGCTATCACTTTGCAGATGACATGATGATATACTTAGAGAATCCTAGAGAAAAGTAAAAAACTACTTGAAATAATAAACAACTTTAGCAAAGTTGCAGGCTATAAAATAAACCCATAAATCATCAGCATTTCTATATATTACCAACAAAGCCCAACAGCAAGAGATAGAAAGAGAAATTCCATTTAAACTTACTAGACATTATAAAATATTTAGGAGTCTACCTCCAAAACAAACCCAGGAACTCTATGACACAATTACAAAACACTTTTCACACAAATAAAATCAGATCTAAATAATTGGAAAAACATCAGTTGCTCATGGGTAGGCCGAGCTAATATAATAAAAATGACAATCCTACCTAAGCTAATTTACTTATTCAGTGCCATACCAATCAAACTACCAAAAAATTATTTTATAGAGTTAGAAAAAATAATAACAAGATTCATTTGGAAACAAAAGGTCCAGAATATTAATGAAAAGAAATGCAGGGGAAGGTGGCCTAGCAATTCCAAATCTTAAATTGTATTATAAAGCAGCAATCATCAAAACTTCTTGGTACTGGCTAAGAAATAGTGGTGGATCAGTGGAATAGGTTAAATATGCAAGACACAGTAGTCAATGACTATAGTAATCTATTATTTGATAAACCCAAAGACCCCAGCTTCTGGGATAAGAACCCACTCTTTGAAAAAAAACTGCTGGGAAAACTGGAAAAGAGTATGGCAGAAACTAGGCATAGACCAAATCTCACCATATACCAAAATAAAGTCAAAATGGGTTCATTGATTTTAGATATAAAGGCTGATACATAAGCAAACTGGGAGAACAAGGAATAGTTTACCTATCAGATCTGTGGAGAATAGAAGAATTCATGACCAAACAGGAGATAGAGAACATTATGAAAAGCAAAATGGATAATTTTGATTACATTAAATTGAAAAGTTTTTGCACAAACAAAGCCAATGCAACTAAGATTAGAAGGAAGGTAGAAAATTGGGAAAGAATTTTTACAACCAGTCTCTCTGATAAAGGCCTCATTTCTAAAATATATAGAGAATTAAGACAAATTTATAAGAACACAAGCCATTCCCCAATTGATAAATGGTCAAAGGATATGAACAGACAGTTCTCAGATGAAGAAATTAAAGCCATCTATAGTCATGAAAAAATGAAATCATTATTGATTAGAGAAATGCAAATCAAAACAACTCTGAGGTACCACATCACACCTATCAGATTGGCCAACATGACAAAACAGGAAAATGATAAATGTTGGAGAAGATGTGGGAAAATTGGAACACTAATGCATTGTTGGTGGAGTTGTGAAATGATCCAACCATTTTGGAGAACAATTTGGAACTATGCCCAAAGGGCTACAAAAATGTGCATACCCTTTGACCCAGCAATAGCACTTCTAGGGCTATATCCCAAAGAGATCAACAAATGGGAAAAGGACCCACATGCAAAAAAATATTTATAGCAGCTCTTTTTTGGTGGCAAAGAATTGGAAATTGAGAGGATGCCCATCAATTGGGGAATGGCTGAGCAAGTTGTGGTATATGAATGTAATGGAATACTATTGTGCTATAAGAAATGATGAACAGGCTGACTTCAGAAAAACCTGGAAGACTTGTATGGTCTGATGCTGAGTGAAGTGAGCAGAACCAAGGAACGTTGTACACGTTAACAGCCATGCTGTGTGATGACTAATTTTGATAGACCTAGCCCTTCTCAGCAATGCAAGGACCTAAGACATCTCCAAAAATCTCTTCATGGAAAATGCTATCCACATCCAAAGAAAGAACTATGGAGTTTGAATGCAGATTGAAGCATACTACTTGCTGTCTTTTTTCTTCTGTTTTGTTTTGTTTCCTTTTACCTGTGGTTCCTCCTATTGGTTCTAATTCCTCCTAACAACATGATTAATGTGAAAATATGTTTAATAGGAATGTACACGTATAGCCTATATCAGATTGTATGCCATCTTGAGGAGGAAGGTGGGAGGGAGGGGGAGAAATTTTAAAACTCAAAAGCTTATGGAAATGATTGTTGGTAAATCAAAATAAATCAATAAAAAATAATGACAATATTTTAATAGAAAGAGGTCAGCAGCACTCTTAAATGCCGAAGACAATAGTGACCTCAGGCTTATGGTTTATATGCCCTTAGAAAGGTGGGTGTTCCAGAGGATGACAGTCACTTTTGACTGGTTAATATGTAATGAAAGAATGAATATTACAATAAAGTCCTGAGCCTGTTTTAATGAACTTTAACATTTACTTCTAAGTTATACCCAGCCTTGGGCAATCTATTCAAAGCATTTATTCCTGTCCAAACCTGAGTAGAGCACAATACCTTCCCCACCTGGATGGGATCTGTACAAGATTGTTAAGAAATTTAATCCAATCTCATTAAGAATAATGTCCTTCAAGAGACTGCATTTTGAAATTAGGATTGTAGAAAAAAAAAGATACTCTGGATCTTCCCAAATCATTGGTTATTAATAATTAATTCTCTCAGGGTTCTTCTCTTATCTGTTTGTTTAACTTCTTTTCATCATCATGAGAACATCACTGATATTATGCCTGCTTATATTTGGTGTTCACAGAACATAGATTCCTAATACAGAGTTACAACAGATTCAAATACAGCATTGCTTTTGGGTACACTTCATCAAAACCTGCCTGCCCATTGATTTTTCCCTATATAACCTTGACTAACATTTGATAGCAGGAGAGCCAGGGCTGAAATATGGATCTGGATAGTTGTACTTATTTCTAAGGAAAAGGATAGGTTAAAAAAATATTATGGTGGTAGTGGGAATAGCACTTTATTTGAAGACCAACTGTTCGTGAAAAACCTTTATGAATCCAAGTGATGAAACATGGTGAACTGCATTCCAGTGCAAATTAATAAATATGGGAGCTACAATAATTTTTTCACTATTCTCATTAATATGTACTAGAAGCAACCTGCACAGAAAGGGGAAATAGATGGCTGAGGAGTTGGTGTAGGCAAATAACTAGTCTGGGTCAGACAAATGATATAACACTAACTGGAAATTGCAATCATTGAAACAATTTCTGTGGCTCTCTGATCTGCCCTAAAGAGAGCAGCTAATAAATTCTTGATTTCCCTAATGAAAATTTAATGCTTTGAAAGGCTGAGGAAACATGAGGGGACCTTTTTTCACCAAAAAGAAGGAACTGTTGATGGTGTGGAAATGCTATACCCTATCTTCTAATTTATGATAGATGGCAAAAAGGAAAGCAAGGTATGGTTGAGCACACATCAGTTTTTGAAGGATAAAACATATCAAAAAGTTCAGGAAAATATAAATAAAAAAGCATGATCTGCATGAAAATATAGAAAACTCTCAAGAATGACATATGATGTCAGAAAGAGAAACAATTAGAACAAGGATGAAAAGATCATTGTGGATGGACTGATATGGATGTACAGAGAACATAATGACCAATTTAGATTTTTTTTAAAAATTAAATAAAGAGTGAAGGGAGGGATCACTAACAGAGGGCTAATATAATTACTTCATGTTTAAAGTAGTAGGAATGGATTCAGGACTACTAAAGCTGGAGACCCTTTATGGTAGAGGTTGAATCAGCCCTTGGACCATTACATTTCATACTTATTTATGAATATGTTGCTTCATCCAATGGAATGTAGATTCCTTGAGAACAGAGGCCATTTTATTTTTATCTTTGTAGCCCCTAGAGTATGAAAAGTGGTAAGGAAAACTGCAATGATTGATTTGGTTGCTTGAATAAATATATGTGATTATGATATCTATGCATACATATGTAGATGTATATACTGACACAAAATTTTAGTAAGCCATGTGCCTTTAAATCATTTATAAAAATGGTCAAAACTACAGGAAAAGTTCATATCTATGTGATATAATACAAGAGACTTATTTTGGGTGAACATTGAACTATTAATGATTTTTCTTTGAGCTAAGACTAGAAAGGTAAGGTAAGGACAACAAAAATGTTTTCTTTTAAATTATGTTGAATAAAATTGGACTTAAAGAAGGGATGGGACACTGATTGGGATAAATGGCATGATGATAACTAACAACAGAGAAAAAGAAAGCCGTTCCACTCTTATTTTCCTTACCAAAGCAAAGCAAGGCTAACACGGATTTCAAATGTAAGATAAGCAGGGAATTTGGGAAAGAGTTATCTAGCTACCCTCAGGTTCAAATCACCAGGTCCATATGAACCCTGTGCTGAAATCCTGAAAGAACTGGCAATTGTGAGCTTTGAGCCACTTTTTGTGATCTTTTAAAGACTGTAAAGTATAAAAGTACTATAGCACCCGGGAAAGGCAAAACTACAAAAGGAAGTGGTGATTAAAAAGCAATAACATGGTATAGTGGCAGAGAGAGGGAGGAATGGATTTTCCTTTTTTGATATGGGATATGCCATTTTAGAGTATGCCATAATTCCGTTACAAATAGGAAGTCATATTTAATGCTTATTTTGACTTCTTGTACCCTAATTCTTATGCAAAAACAACTAAAAGACAAAACATCCCATCCCTTGAATAACCGAAGTGGAAAAACAAACTAGCAGCTTAGGAAGTCTCTGTCCCCATTCCCCAGACCACAACAAACTACCTCCAATGTTAGTGAACAAATGGCTGTAAACACAGGATAACTGTGTCTCCTGTATACTATAAATCCCTTTGAGAAATCGCTCAGTTGCCCAATTGAGGTTCTCTTTTCTGTGGATCAGCTGTTTCTTCTCCCCCCTAAGATTTGTAATTATGGAAGAAATAAAGACTTTCTACTGACTTGTACTCTAAATCATAAGCCATGGATTCTCTTTCTAAGATAATGACTTAATTAAGAACAGGTCATGCCACACCATATGCATTACTTTTTCTTTTCTTTTTTTTAACAAGGTTTTGGTAATCAAAAATCAGAAGAATTCTGTAGAAATTATTTATCTATATTTTAATGAAATAGTAAACTTTTTTTTCATGGTATCCTCACAGAAACTATGGAGAACTATGATCTAGAAGAAAGTAAAATTAGGGAGATGGAAAATTAGTTAAATGAGTAGACCCTTAGAATAATCATTAATAGTTCTACTTCAGACTGAAGGAAGTATATAATGTTATGCCCCAGGGATTAGAGTTTCCTGTACTTTTTGAACATTTTATTCATGATTTGAACAAAGGTATATATCATACTAATTGAAAATTAATATGTGAGTATAAAGATATAGTTTTTTACTTTAATCTGCCAACCATTCATTAAAATATTAATTTAATTGAAATTATCCATTTTACACCTAACTTTACTCTCTACTTCTTGTTTATTCATAAATTATTTGCCTATACTTAAATCCGATAAGTAATACATTCCATGTTCCTCTAAATTTCTTATAAAACCAATCTTTATATTTAGATCACATATTCACTTTGACCTTATCTTGGTAAATGGTGAAAGATACCGGTCTATTCTCAGTGTTTGCCATGCTGCCTTGCAGCTTTTACAACAATTTTTACAAAATAATGAATTCTTGTCCCAAAATCTTAAGTTCTTACACTTTTGACACAAACTGGAATGATAAATACCACTTACATGATTAAAGAGAAGTGAGGGATAGGGAAAGTAAGTATGTACAAAGAGATTCTCACTGCCTAGGGTTCTCCATGATTAATAGAAACAAAGTGCTTAGTTTGGGTTATATCATTGCAAGAAAGGGGAATCATATCTTTTATGGTCATTGTTGTATCTGGGAACCAGAGGGCCAGTTCCTGTATCTGCTCCTACCTGAGTCTAGATTAACTCACCAGAGCACCAGGGCACTTATAATGAAGGAAAATGGATATTTATTTTCTTTCTTGAAACCAAGGTGTTTGTGCTGAGTTGGAGTCTATTCTCTGAATATGTAAAACATATCTTTCTCAATTCTACAAATATTGGTCCCATGACCAATACTTAATTGAATGAAAGGTACCCTAATGAAGCAACAATAGAAATGTTAGCACAAACACAGTTTGAATAGTCTTCTTCTCTTGTTATTAGATGGGGAGAATGAAAATGTTAACAAGGCTTTTCCCCTCAGAATATTGATCCATTTAGCGTTAAGTTCAGTGTGCCATTTCATACTCTGGAAGAGATAATTTGCTTAATGGAACAAGTTAATTTGCCTCTAGAAACAGATTTTCAGACCCTTCTATAAGCCAGATCAGTCCTTGCTGGATCAGTAAATGAGCTACTGCTTGGGATTGAAATGCTCTGTTGCAATGGAGAATTATTGCTTCCAGTGCCCTAGGATTTTAGTACATAAATTATCTCATCTATGTAATAATGGTGCCGTAATACCCCCTGAAGTATTTCATTCACCTTCAAATGAAAATCAGAATAATCTTCAAGATGTAGCCAATAGAAGCCAGATTCTTTAGTACCATTGAGTATTAAGCTGTTCTCTTGAAGCCAGCTTGTGGAAGATAGTGAGGAAAAGCAAGGCTACACAATCCCCTGAAGCTGGTTTGGACATATGTTGAGCAAAATCATCATTATACTCAATTAGAAGTGTATTTAAGGTCACTCAGAAATTAGGTCAGCTCTACCATCCCTAGTGAAATACAGCTGGCTCTAGCCTATTTGAAAAACAAATCATCTTTCCTTGATTTCCATATAGTCCATCAGTCTTAGTCCTTCTGTCTGACATTCTTGTTAGCATAAAGACTGGGAGAACATTAAACAGGCCCCCAGTACATTCCATTTCTACTGCCTCTACTAGATTGTAGGTAGTAAAAGAGGAGTGTCTGGAATAAAATTTTTAAGAAGGATGGGTGGATAATTCTGCTGCAGGTGGATAATTAGTGTGGCTACAACCTTTATAACTCCTACATGGTTTATCTTTTTTAAGGGTGGAATTCTGACCTAGGAAAGCCTCTAAGATATAGAAAGGAGATACTGCACTGTCTTCTTGACATGTGGGTATCGCTCTGTGTCTTCTTTTCTGTTCAGATTAGTAAGGAGCAAGATGGGGGAGTAGGACTATATTGGGTCTGTATTTCCCTTTCCTACTCATGTTATGTACTATGCTCATCTTTGATACTTTCCTTAGGGTTAGTGGATTAATTTTTCTTGATATAGATGAGTCTGTGGTAATAAGACTTTCCAGAGATAGCACCAGCAGTTCTGAAAAAATCATTCCATTGCCTGAACAGTATTTGAGAGCTTAGATATGACTCCCCTACACTTTTATTTCTCCTTGGTTCAGCTTCCACCTAGCTTTAACATAAACTTTATCTGTCTAGCCTCAACTCTATGACATCTTCCTGCCACTTTTCAGAATGCTGGCATCAAAAAACCAGTGGTTGTGAGATTGGAAAATTTTGTTTTGGTTCTAGATCCACACTAATGAGTTTTGTGACCTTAGAAAATTATGTCTATTATTTGTGCTTCAGTTTGTACATTAGTAAAATGTTAGAGTTTGGAGGAGATGGTCTTGATGATACTTTTTAGATCTGGCATTGCATGGCTTTTTTCTTTGGTTCCTGTTTTGTCTGCTATGGGACTGACTGCCTAGTCATACGAATTATTTTACCTTTTATGGTCCCAGCATTTCTATAGGCTTTCACCATGAAAGTGTTCTGAGCTATCTAAACACCTAGCAAGGATTCTTAACCTTGTTTAGTGTTATGGACATTATGTGCAATCTGGTCAAAACTACTGACTCCTCAGAATAATTTTTTAAAGCAATAAAATAAAATGCATAGGATTACAAAGAAAACTAATTAGACTAAAATACAATTATCTTTTTTTTTAATTCATAGATTCCAAGTTAAAAACCTTTGCCCTAGGATGATGATTATGTTTGGTTTGTGTGGTGTGAAGTATGAGTGTGTGTGTGTGTGTGTGTGTGTGTGTGGTGTGTGTGTGTGTCTGTCACAGGGAAGTTGATGAAGAATTTGGGACATTAACACCTATGTAAGAAAGTAGTTATAGTTCTAGGGATGGACAAAATGAAGTACAATACACAACAACATTTAATATTTTTAAGAGAGATGAAAATGAGTAGATAGAGAGATGATGTGAGAGTCAGAAAGAATGCATTTAAAGTCTTGCCTCTAACACCTGCTGGCTATGTCACCTTGGGAAAGTATCTTAACCTGTCAGTGCACCAGATAACCCTCTAAGACTGTAAGTTGTGAATGAGTTGCTTAATTTGCATTTATAAAAAGCTTTTTTTCCCCCAAAGTAGACATTCCCCATACCAATGAGGTCACAGATTTGTATCTCTCCTCAAAGTACCTCCCAACCCTCAGGAGGGAGTTTACTAAATGTACAACACCACAATGGGCAGCAGATTTTTTAAAAGTAAAAAAGGCATGGTCCCAAGTTTGTTAGGTTCATTTAGCACTATAAGATATCAATATGGTGTATATTAGATAAGAATTCATCAGAGAAATATGAAGCTTAAGTGTTCTATGATGCTAATACATAAATTACTACTGGTCAAAGGATAACGTTGAATTGAGCAAACGGGACAGTTGCAATTATATTTAAGCTTCTAAAGAAAGGTGTTTTATTTTATTTTGTTTCATTTCGATTTTGTCTTTTTTTTTTTTGCCTAAGCCACATTTGTGTGTCTTTTCGACAACAATTCAACCTCCCTTACTAAAATATAAATTCCTTAAAGTCAACAACTGTAATTTAGATAAATATTTTCTCTCCTCTTGTACCCAGCCCAGAGCTCATTACAGGCTCATGTTACACTTAGATTAAATGTGCATTGAGTAAATCAGTAAGCAAAAGGACTCTTATATCCCAGGCTCTTTCTACATGTGCAAAACTCAGCTGACGTGCCACGTCCCACACGATGCTTTTCCCATTTGTGTCCCATGTTGTATCTCCCAGTAGAAAGTAAGCACCTTGATGACTTTGTATCCTCAGTGCTTTATGGTTGATAAATATTTACTCCTTGATAGTATGTAGGAGGAGAAATTGTGGCTAGAGGTGGAGTACTGTCTGCATCTGTAGGAAAAGTATAAAAGATAATTAAGATTCTATAATTATGTTGCTAAGAGGAAGTCCCCTACTGCCTATAAAATAAAATCTAAACTTCTAATCTCATTATTTAAAACCATGCAAAATCTGGCCACAATCTGTCTTTCCCATCTTGTCTCCCACTTCATTTCATATACCTCATGATCCATCAATGCTGGACTGTTTACTGTTTCCAAGGACATTCTAAACTTTGATTCTTTGTGCACACTGCTACCTTTCCTTGAAATGCCATCCCCATTATTTCCAGCTATTGAAATCTTTCCTGTTTATTCAAGGAATAACTTAAATGCAATTTCCTACATGCACAATTGTACAGAATATTCAGATTCAAAAGACCTAGGTTCAGATTGAAATTCTACTGCTTTTTATGTTGACTTTAGTAAAGTAGACATTAGATCTTTCATCTCTTGAATGAAAGGATTAGATTGCATGATCTTTGAAGACATTTTTAATTTGAAGTCCTATGACTCTGTCTTATCTGACAGCAATAATCTCACCTTTATCAAAATTCACATATCACTTTTAGTATTTCTGATGTACCTTACCACATTTTAAATTGTATTATTTTTACCTGTACATATACATGCCTTACTTCTAACAGTTGATAGAACTAGTAGCCATGGAATATATACTCCCTGTGGGTATGGAATATATATACTTGTTTAAGTTTGCCATAGTACATGTCATGGTGCTCTGAATGTAGTAGAAAATTATATATTTATTTTGTTAATGAATAAATGTTTTGATTGCTTATTTCTTTAACACACATAATGTATATATATGTATATGTGTATATAGAGACACATACATGTATATATACATACATACATACATACATACATACATACATACATACATTCATACATATTTTTTCCATAATGGACACATTTTTCCCATCCTTTCTTTCTTTGTTTTATTTTGTTTTTAGGCTGCATCTTTGACTTCCTTGAAGTAAGGAAGTCCTTGTGAGGGACTTTCTCTACCAATATGTAGACCATCAGCTCTTCTGAAACTTATAGTCAGAGATTTAATCATGACCTTGAGATATGAAGTGACTTACCTGTCAAAGATGAGACTTGAACTTGGCTCTTCATAATTCTGAGATGAGTCCTCCAACCACTAAATCACAGCTTCCTTGAATGAGGGATATCATAACATTCTAACACTTCCTTTCATAGATGAGGAAACTAAGGTTGAGAAGGATTAAGTACCCTTTCAATACCCCAGTGCTTTTGATTGGCAAATCTTGTATTCTTTCTGCTGCATGTATCCTAATTGATTCTTCTGCAATAGTGACCATCAGACTCAGCAAAGAAACATGAAATCTCTGAGGTTGTGTGATACTTGTTTGAAAGTCATCCTCTAAGCTCATTTGGATGAGAAAAATTGCTTAAATAGCACCAGTTTGTTCATTTAATTTTATTAGATTGCTTAAAAGTCATTTAACCTGGAACTATGCAAATTAAAATCCAAGGTCAGTTAAGTCTACAGCTTCAAGTCACCCTGCTGAATTCTGTATGAACTTGTTGACACAGAAACTACTGATAAGGATCTCTCAAAGAAGTAACCCTTTTTGCTTCCAATGTTAAGGCATTCTCATTGTAACTGAGCCTCCTAGAGCTCAGACCGAAGGTCAAAGAAATTCAGTGTTCTACATCCCATTCCATTCCCATAATCAAAAAAAGTCATTAAAGTTTTGGTTAATAATGTGCCTGAGTTATTTGAGAAACTCATTAACTATTAGTCACATCAAATGGTGGCTCTAGATCTGTAGGGAAGTTATCTTCCAGAATAAGTTTGAGAACTAACTTGGTACCCATATTAAATGAGAAGTTGTTTTATCATTATCATATGATAACCACCTTAAGTTTTGCAGTAAACCAAAGCCTGATTGCACTGCTATTTGAGGGTTTCTGCTGTGGAAGTGCCATAAGCTGCTGTGCTTTGCAATAAAGCTCGGATTTGAGAGATGAGGGTTCTTGCCATAGCACAGCTAGGGGAGGGGAAGGAGCATGGTAAAGTAGAAAATGTGCTGAAATAGAATTTGAGGGGGCAGCTTGGTGGCACAGTGGATAGAACACCAGCCCTGAAGTCGGGAGAACCTGAGTTCAAATCCAGCCTCAGACCAAACACTTGACACATAACCAGCTGTGTGATCCTGGCCAAGTCACTTAACCCCAATTACAGAAAAAAGAAAGAAAGAAATAGAATTTGAGCATGAATTTTGTTTCTGCTACCTACTACTCATATGATTTTGGAGAAAAAAATGTATAAAGGCACATATATGTACATTTGTATGTCTATATAGGTATCTATCTATCTATCTACATGCGTGTATTTATATGTACGTGTATAATATAGTTGTATACATGTATATGTTTACATAAGTATGTATGTATATTTATCTACATACAAATATACGTACATATATGTGTATATAAATACACACACACACACACACATATATATATATATAATATATATATATATATATATATATATACATACATACCCACACATATATGTATACTCACATATACGCACACCTCCATTAAGAACTAGAACAAAAAAAAGTATTAACCCCCAAACAAATCTGAGTAAACAATGTAGGCAACTGGTAATTTTTTAACTATAAGTAATAAAAGCTAGCGTCTTTGAATCTAGAGTGTTTTCCATTTGTTAGCTCATTTGATCTTTACAACTCTATGATATGTGTGTTATTATTATCCTCATTTTACAGGTGAGAAAGCAGAGTCTAAGACAGGTTAAGTGACTTTCTTAGGGTCATATAGATATTGTCTGAGGCAAGATTTAAACTGTGATCTTCCTGACTTCAAATATTATATATATATATATATAAATTTTTTTTTTTTTTACAGAGCCACTTAGATTCTCTGTATATCAGAGAGCATTCATGAGAAAGTAGATTGATCCAAAATCTTGAGTCACTGAACTATCAACAACAGCTTCACAGTAATTTCATAGAGGATAAGATGGTACCATGGAAAGAGCTCTCATTTGGAGCCATAGGGTATGGATTGAAAACTTGGATCTTGCCACCTTATGCGTGTGACCTTAGACACATCAGTTAACCCCTCTGGGCCTCAGTTTCCTCATATATAAACTGAATAACTTGGACTAGATATATACATATCACATATACACACACATATTCATGTATATATTCATATACATATATATGTATGTATAATAGCTAAAGACCATATTAAGCCACCACCCACTTTCAGAAAGGTTCTCTCTTCTACATCTGTTCATTGCTTGTAACAGTGAACAAATTCGAGTTTAGAAACACTGTTAGAAATGTAAAACACTAACATTTGGTCGAAGCAGGTGCCATGGGGAGTTATATGAATGTCAGTGGTTTCAATTGATAGAGGATTCTGGGGAAACATCCAAACCATACGGCCTTGCAATCTTCCAGGAAAGGATATTCCAAATCCTTGCACAGAAGCATGATCTAGTCCAATGTCTTGTCCATTACGAGTTGAGATCTGTATTGGATTCCTGGTTCTCCCATTTACCAGCTAGGTCTGACACTATGGCTAAGTCAAGTCTTAGGGACTCACTTCCCTTATCTGTAAAATGAGAATGATGGTATATATATCACCTATATCACAAGCTTATTATGTGGATAGTATTTTGGAAAGTATAAAGGGCAATAGAAATGTCAAATATTTAATGTTTCCTCCTTGAAATCGAACACCCACTCATTGTGCTCCATGTACATATGAGTCATCAGTGTTCTCCAATACCATAGTTTCAGTTCTCAGAGACTATACCTCTGACTTTCCGAGTTTAACACACCTGCAGGAGCAGTTTTGTGAAGTAAACATGAACTTAGGATGTGGCATGAAATTCCCCCAACCCAGACATTACCGTGTTGTTGATAATGTCATGAGGGTGTTGGGCATTTCTCTCAAAACTTTGATTCCTGTTTGGACAGGTTGGGGAACAGAAAGTACCCTGCTCTGGCTAGATTTTACTAAGCCCTCCCACTGACATTTTCATTCCTGAACTGACCTTGATTGTCAGGTGATGGAATACAGCTGCCAAATGTCATGCCAAAGAATGGAAATGTATACTGCTGGTGGGTGGCAATGATGATTAGGAAGGTTAAAATGTGGGATCAGCCTTGCAAAGGCAGAAAGCTGAGAACTCCAAGTTTATCAATCATTTGTAGAAAGGACATCCTCCCTCTCTCTAAGGTTTCAGGGTAGCAAATTATTAATTAAACATCTGACAGGGTAACTTGGGATTTAATGGGAACTTACCTGAGCTAGTCATGTTTGGGAAGATACACATATACATACATACATACATATATGTGTGTATATATCTATTTGTGTGTGTGTGTGTGTGTGTATGTGTGTGTGTGTGTGTGTGTACACATACATATTCCTTGAAGCTAGATTGCCTTGATTCCTGGAAGGAAGGGGTAAAGATGAAGGATCTGAGGAATACCAGCCAATGGTCTGTAATTTCTAGAGAAAGCAAAAGAAACTGAGTCAATATGGACATAGCTAAAAAGAAACCAAATATTGGTAACCATAATTTTGGTTACTGGTAGATTTCTTCATCCTACCCTATCATATCCTACTAGATTGAGAATCAGAGACATATATTTAAATCTATAATAGTCATGTGTAAAACTACCTGTTAGATATCTCAAAATTAATGCCCTATAGACACCTAAAATCAGTGTGTCCAAAACTGAAATCATAATCTTTTCCCCACAAACCCTCCCCTTGTCCAAATTTCCATATTACTCTTGAGGGTACCACTATATTCCCTAGTCACCAAGGCTCACCACCTTGATGTCATTGTCTTCTGTTCCCTACATCTTTCCCTCCCTCTCCCTCTCTGTCTGTCTCTGTCACTCTGTCTCTCTGTCTCTCTCTGTCTCTCTCTCTGTTTTCTATGTCCTTCCTCGTTATGAACATTGTCTCCGCTATAACTCCCAAGGCAGCCTAAAACTGCATGAGATATTTTAGCTACTGACTCTTAAAGTGCTATCCGCTAGAAGCCCAGAAATTTTGTATAGGCCCTGTTGTTTTGCCATACCTCCTCCACCTTATATTTTTGAAGCTGATTTTTTGGAACCCCAGGGTTAGTACTTTACATTTATCCTTATGAAAGATCATCATATTAATTTTCACCCTGTCTTGAGCTAATGATCTTTTAAAATCCTGACTCTGAGATCCACTGTGTCAGATATCCCTTTTAGTTTAATATCATCTACAAATGTTATAAGCATGGTATCTATGCCTTTATCTAAGTCATTGATAAAAATATTAAACATTGATGTCTGAAAGAAATTACTACAAAAATCTAATGCATCATGATTAAGGGACAGAGATCCATTTATTGTAATAATCTCATTGGTAAACAAGGCTGGCCTTCAGACAAATGAGTTAATAGACATTGTCCTCCCTTTTCCTCTCCTCTCCTCTTAGCATCTTGTTTTTGTTTTTGTTTTTGTTTGGTTTTTTTTGTTTTGTTTTTTACCTACCTCTCTCTAAGTGATCAAGGTCTTCAGGACAACCTCAGGTCCTATGGTAGCACTCACCTGACTGGAGAATACCCCTGACTCCCATCTTTTTTCTTCTTTATTTGTCTCATACAAACATAACCATCCCTTATCTAATGCTTGAGGACCTTATTCTGCTCTAAGAAAGAGGTGATAATAGCTTAAAAACACAAACTCACATTTTTATACTGCTTTAGAGTTGATAGAATGCTTTCCTCACAGAAGCCCTCTAAAATAGGTATTATGGATATTATCATTCCAATTTTATAGATAAAAAATAGAATTTCACAAAGTTTAGTAATCAGAAAAATGAATCTCTGTTACTATGTTAGTTAGTGAATATGTAATCCCTCCAAAGTAATACGTGAGGCATTGTGGAATGGTGAAGAAAGAGCTGGCTTAGAAGCCAAGAAATTCTGTATTTGAGTTCTGTCTCTGCTTTATATGACTGAGCCACCCCACATAAATCATTTTAATCTCTTGGGGCTTTAGTCAGCTCTTTAAGACAAAGAAAATAGTGGTTCTTCATTGATAGAGGCAGTTTCCTTACCCAAGAGCTCCCCGTACCAGTGAAATTACTAGCCTAACCCCAATTACTGTCCCCAAGGTATATAGTTTTACTTGCAGCATCTGTAATTTTGTTGTTTCCAGTATTTGTATGACTCACACAAATTACAACCTCTCTGTGACTTGGTAGGTAGACTTTAAAGTCCATTGTGACTCAGAACTTTATCTCTTTTCAGCCAGTCTTGTGATAGACCTTTGGGGATGGAAACCAATCAAAATACCTATTTCCTTACATAGACATTGAAGGGGGTTCATACTATGAAATTCGCTAGTTTTATGACCTTGGAAAAGTTTATCTCTCTGGGCCTCAAGTTTGTCATTTGTAAAATGAAGATGTTGGATTACATAATCTTTAAATTTCTGTTCATTTTTAAATCTTATGATCCTAGTTTTTCCTATAATACAAGCCCCAAGTACATGCATTGTATCTAACAGTTTATGAAGCACTTTGTTTTACACACTCTCTCATTTAATCCCTCAACAATCTGGAAAGATAGATGGAACATGGCAAGGTTTTTCATGTTCTATAAATGAGGATACAGCCTCTCAATTTATAGACAAAAAGCACTTTTATAGACAAAAATCTTATTTGATTCTTACAATAATATAGTAAGCAAGTAAGACAGATAAATAGGTAGATAGATAGATACAGATATTATTATTCTTCCCATTTTACAGAGTAGGAAACCAGGCCTCAGAGACATAGACTGTTTTCCTGGAAATGCCCTGGGGTTAAGCCTGAGGCACATAGAAGTGAAATGATCTACTTTGGGTTAGACAGAAAATTAAGGGCAAAACTAGACCATGAATACAGATCTTAGCCCCAGCCTAGTGCCTTTCCCTCCATAACCATTTTGCTTTTCCCTCTACATGGACATATAGCAAACTGTTTCCAAGAGAGGGCAGTGTGGTTTAGGATAAAGAACAGTAGATTTAGCCTCAGGACAACCAAGTTTGAACCCCAGTTCTTTCACTTATTAGTTGTGAGACCTTGGGCAAACTACTTTCTTCTCTGGGCCTCAGTTTCCTTGAAGGACTTAGTCTTTTCTTCACAACTACCCTTCAAGGGAAGTAGTGTGTATCTCACCATCCCCAACCAAGGTACTAAATCTGGAAGAGTCGATACCATTTGTTAAGTATCACACAACTAATAAGTAGCAGTGTCGGGAAGCCTAAGTTCCAATTTCAGCTCCAAATGAAACCTTCTCTTTTATTCTTTCACTGGGCTAACTTGTCAATTGATAAATCATAGAGTTTAAAACTGGAAAGAACTTCAGATATCCTCTAATCTCCCACATTTTACAAATAGGGAAACTCAGGATCAGAGAGGTAAAGCCACTTGCCCCTGATCACACATATAAAAGGTAGTAGGGCAGAATCAATAACAGGCATGAGAATTCTCAGTCCAAGCCACTTTCCACTCTTCTATGCTATCTCTAAGTAGGAGAGTTTCTAGATTTCAATAAGGCATTTGTTAAGCACTTGCTTTATGCCAGGCACTGACCTATATGTGCTGAGTGTAAGGGATATGGTTTAGACATTTGATTGAATTCGTAAAGAAAACTCACAAGCAGGAAACTCTACCAAAGCAGGTCAGCACTTTCTTTGACATTTATAATCTTTGAGAGTTGCCTCAAGCATAGATAGGTTAAGAAACTTGCCCACTGACTCACTGCCAGTATTTGTCAAAAGCAGAACTTCAAAGCCAACTCTCTAACCTTTAAGTGATGCTACATCTCAAGGTCCTGGAATAGAAAAGAAAAAAGTTCCATAGTCCCTGTCCTCAAGAAACATTTCGTTCTAACTGGAGAGATAGTATACATACATATGTATATAAATATGTATAAATAGGTGCATGCATACATATACAAATATACATAAATATTATGCATACCTGTCTACATATATGTGTGTGTGTGTGTGTATTTGTCTATATACACATGTGTATACACACACCAATATACACAGATCATATACAAAGCAATTGCAAGGTAATCTTGGATGAGAAGGAATATTGGCTGGATAGGAAGAATATGACATGCAGAAGGTCTGACAGTTGAAGTCCCAGATACTTTCAACATTTTGAAAAATATATAGTGTGACTATGTTGCTCATTATGTCCTCTAAAACACCATGCCTTTTCATAGGCATTGAATTCCTTTGTATTATATTGATGAGTTTTTGGTTTCCCCAAGAATTTGACTCTAGTTTCCTTGTGCTGTGTTAATAGTATGTTTTTCCCACATCTCATGTATTTGAAGTGTACATCTTTTGGAACTCCAAGATTTTTGAAGCAAGTGTCTGTATTATGTTTGGCTTTTTAATTAGCATATTACTAATTCATACTTTTTACAGGATAATTAATTCCTTTGACTAAACTTAGGAGTCTCTCTGTGATTACAAGGCTATTCAGTTTTTAAGCATTCAGTTATTCATGTCTTTGCTATTTTTAAGGATCATAGAGATGTTACAGGTAGGAGGGAGTAAAGAGATGATCTGATCCAATCCTTATCTTTCACAGATGAGCAAAATGAAGCCCAGAAAAAGGAAGTGACTTTGCCCAAGATTGCACAGTAAGAATTCAAACCCAGTTCCTTTGACTCCAAATCTAACTCTCCCACTACATAACTCCTTTTCTTTTCTTTGATTAAAAAGGAGAAGGGATGGTTCTTCTTTGTCATTGTCTTTCTTAGAATTAGCCCTGGTGCTGAAATGGAACTTGAGTCTGCAGTTTTCTAGAGGAATTAGGATATTGTCCATGTGCCCAAGCTGAGAGCAATTGGGAAAAAAAAAATTAATACTCAGAGATCTATAAATCTCCATTTCCTTAAGTAAAAGTTAAAGTAGAAAATATTAATAATTCTGATCATGGAATCATTTACCACAAAATGACAGATTTGAATTTGTAAGACCAGGATTGCAAAGTGGATGAGTTTTTCACAACCTGTGTGACTTTGGATGTGTCATCTCACTTCTCTGGGCTTGGTTTTCTCCATAAAAAGAAGAGTATGAACTAGATCTTCCTGAATATCTCATCTAGCTCTAAATACTATGTGATGCCATGATGTACTGCTGCTGATATAGTGGAGGAAAAACATGGATAATGGTGGACCTGGAAACTATAGTATACATGATCTATTTGAAGGAACTAGGGATTTTTATGCTATAAAAGAGAAGGCTCAAATGAGCCTTTGAATAAAGAGTAATAGAATCTAAAATCTGAAAAACAATTTTCTTAGAGGTCATCTAATTTGGTCTTAAATCTAGTATTATTAACTTATAAGTATTCTCAAACATTGAGGCCCTATGATATGGAAGATGTATTAGACCAATGGTTCTCAAAGGGTGTGTGCTAAGTTTTAGCTAAGTGTGCCACAAAAACGTGGATACAACTGTTATGATGATGATAATGATAACTATTAGCATTATTATTGTTTTATTATTTTAGTATTTTTCTTATTATTGATGTGTTGTTATTGCTATTATTATCATATTAGACATTTGATGGTATATTACGCATAGATGAAAAACTTCTATGCAGCTCCAGATGAGAAACTTATTTTTCTATCAGAGAGAGAGAGAGAGAAAGAGAGAGAGAGAGAGAGAGAGAGAGAGAGAGAGAGAGAGAGAGAGAGAGAGAGAGAGAGAGAGAGAGAGAGAAGGACTTAGAAAGTTGCTTGGTGATACTGAAAAGTGAAGTGACCTCTATGATTAATGGAATTGTTAGGGGTCCCTCAGCCTATGTATGTTAGAGGCAAGGTTGGAGGTAGAGAAGAGTAAGCATAGCATTTGATTTACTAGCTATGTGTTCCTTCATTACTTTAAACTCTAGATGGTCTAAATATATATTAGGCACCTAATATATATCAAATATTATGCTAAGTGCTAGGGACATAAAGAAAGACAGAAGACAGCCCCTACTCTCAGGGACCTCACAATCTAATGGGAGAGATAACATGCAAACAATTATTTACTCTATCTCTCTGTTTCTGTTTCTGTCTCACTTTGTCAATCTCTGTCTGTGTGTGTGTTTACACATACATACGCGTGTGTGTATATGTATGTCTATATATATATATATATATATATATATATATATGTATATATATGTATTAGGGGATAAGCAAAAGAAGGTAGCACTGGAATTAAGTGAGATTGGGGGGAGAACTTATAAAGTGGCAGAAAATTTACACTCAGTCTGTTAGACCTCAGAGGGTAGAACGAGGAAAACTGGATGAAATTCATAGTAAAGCATATTTAGGCTTCATGTAACTCTTAGTGAGCTGCCATTCTTTGTGGTAAAATATACTATGTCATGATAAAATAAAATTTGAGAACTGCTGCATTAACCTTATTATGGATAATATGAATGAAACTGTATAAGGAGTCGGATTGTAGATAAAAAAGGAATGAAGTTGTAAATTCCCTCTCACTAAAAGATTCAAACAGAGGCTATGGGGCCGCTTGTAAGGATGTTATAGAAGGTACTCATGAAATGGATGTGTTGATATCTCTGAGTCAATCAATGTATACCACAGTTTTCTAGGTGGATAATCATGGAACATAATCTCCCCTTGGTCTCCAATAAGAACACTAGTTACCTATTCCCCTGCATTTAGAGCAGAAGTTCTTAACCTGGGCTCCAGGGGCAGATTTCAGAAGGATGTCAAATTAGATGGGGGAAAATTGGCATTTTTAATTTCACTAATTTTTTGTTTCCTTTGTAATCCTATATGTTTTATTAATCTAAAAACATTCTGAAAGGAGTCCATAGGCTTCACCAGACTGCCAAAAGAATATGTGATACATAAAAAGGTTAAGAATATCAGATTTAGAGGAAAGATGAGAATCTCCTGCCTCCGAATTTTAAAGGAAAAAAAAATTATCCTCCTTTTTTTATAACACTGAAGAACATGTAGAATCAAATATACTAGTAGGCTGTTGGATTGAAACTTGCTTAAAACTGATTTTGAAGAGGTGGGGTTTATCTCTCCTTAGTTCTCTCCTGACTTGGCTCTGGAGCTCTTTATGACAGGGTTTAAACAGCATAGCTAGATCTTCCTCAAGGTTATTTATTTATTTTTTTTTTTAATTTTTTTGTCCTGGAATGGAAGCAGGTGCTGAGCCATAAATTTGTAGCATCTTTGTGAAAGATGTTAGTGTTGCCACGTTACCAACTTTTTACTGTGATTCTCCAACATTCCCATCAAATTCCCTGGGCCCAGGAGCTGGGTCTGAACTGGGCCCAGGAACTGGATCTGAACTTGGCCTAGCTGCAAATACTTCAGGCCCTTTGAAAGAAAGGGTTATCTTGGAATACCAACATAAATAAACTGTGATTACAGAAACCAGCCAAATCTGCCTTGTTATTTTGTGTCTCATCAGAGGTTGCAAAGTGAAGCCTTCCAGGAAAAATGTACTTGTCTGGTTTTGCTTAATTTCAGAAATTATTTGCAGATCTTGGCAAAACAGTGTGGGTTGTTTGCTTTTTGTTGGGGGGGGGGTGAGGATGGTTATTTTCTGTCAGAGGAAGATACTCTAGGTAATTCCATTTCTGTTTAGCTCTGGGGTACTGATGTCTTTCAAAACCCTGGCTCTTGCTCAGGCCAGGCCAGGAGGCAGAGGTGAGCTGCCACCATCCTTAATGTGGCAAGTTGTTTTAAGTGCACAGTGCTGGTGCATTGAGTTACAGGGCTTGTAATAAATGACTTTTTCTTCATTTCCAAATGAGTTCCCTTCCATGGCTGGGTTTTTGACTGTTTTTTTTTTTCCCTTTTCAATATGCTCTGCTCACCCCCTACTGCCCATTTTCGTTTCCACTGCATTGGTTGGCAGTGTTCCTCCATTCTTTTTTGACAGTGTGGGTCCCCCCTTTTTTGTTAGTGGCCTCTCTCTCCATCTTAATGTGTTTTCTGCACGTATCTGTTCTGTAAGTTACCAAGAAGGCCAGCACTGGTTCAGAAAGACAACCAGCCTCACAATTTGCTGACCATCCCACCCAGACCTGGGGCTGCTATGTTCAGAGGAGAATAATCAAGCAGAGCTCACAGAAGTTTTGATTTGGTACAGCATGAAGGTGGGAGTGGAGGCAGGCTTTACAGTAACTAAGGGAAGAGAGCTGGAGGAGGGAGGCAGACAGAAAGATAAATTAATGTGGATGATTTCTTTATTCCTAAAGGAACCATGTTCCTGTCAGGATCAGAAGACAAAGTAGCAAAGAAGTCAGCCCAGACTGAAAGAAAGAAAGAAAGAAAGAAAGAAAGAAAGAAAGAAAGAAAGAGAGAAAGAAAAGAAGGAAGGAAGGAAAGAAGAAGAGAATTTGGAAATAGTTAGTAGAAGAAGTTAGTTTTGTACTTAACAGGATGAGAGCCCAGTATCTGGGAATTTAGCATGTAGAGATCCAGAAGGTACCTTTAAGAAATCTGGCTCTTGACTTCCCTTCCTCATCCATGGAATCCTTTGGCAGTCTGTTAATACCCAATGATGCCAAATAAAATATATGGCATTAAAGAAAACAAAAGAAAGTTGGGTGAAAACAAAGGTTATCCCCCCCCCCCATCACAGTTCACAAACTCTTCTGAAATCCATCTAGAATGCCAGGTTAATAACCTCTGATCTAGTCTACTCCCTCATTTTATAGGTAAGGTAACAGAGGCCGAGAGACGTTAAAAGATTAGCCTAAATTCACACAGGTAGTGAATAACTCAACATTCAAACCCAGGTCTTTGACTGCAAATCAAGTACTATTTTCATCACAGCAGCACCTTATTACCTAATAAGATTAGGAAGAAGTAGTATATGCTCATTAATGAGGGATATAATAAAAGCCGTCATAAAATAGACGTTTATTAAGTACCTACTATGTGTCAGACACTATGCTAGATGCAGAGGATTTAAAGACAAAAATGAAACTGTTCCTTCCCTCAGTGATCTTAAAGTCTTTTTCTGCTATCTTATGGAACTGACCCTGGATTCTTATGCCCACATAGCACAAGCTCTTGAATATTACGCTAAGTTGGAAAGTATTTGCTTATGGACCAGTGTGAAAGTTATTTTAGTCCCAAGTTGATATAATAAGTTCAGAGACACCATCAGAGGGTTGGCCACTATTATTATTATTATTATTATTATTATTATTATTATTATTATTATTATTAAATATTCATTATTATAGTTATTATTATTATTTTAGCAGGGGAGGGAGTAAGGAGAATATTTTAACACATATGAGATTAGGAAAATTTATGATTGTGATTTACATCATTGAAGGAAGCATAAGCTTCTAGTTCTTTTGGGGTCCATTGGCTGCCTTTGCTGTCACCCAAAGTCCTGAAAGACTCGAGTTTGCCTGCTGAAAGTTGAGCATCTGTCTATATCTTGATGCTATGGGCAACTTATCTTACTCAAAGTACATAATGGAATTACTTTTTTTTAAATCTCAGAATTAAGGTAATTTATAAGAAACACAGAAAGGCCTCCAACATGTTACCGACATATTGCATGGAGGATTTATGGAAATACAGGGGAATGGGTTTCATGAAATGAGGCTGTGATCTCTAACTATTAGAAGAAGTATCTCCATAGACAAGACACCAAAATCAGTGAAGTGTCAGAATTAGGAGGATTTCATTTCATATAAACTTTGTAAATTAAAAGCAAATGTTATTCAATCATATTTTTGGAAAAGTAAAGTCATGGAATGAAGCCAACACACTAAAATAGTCATGAATCCTTGGTAAAGAGGAACTTACAGTTCCTTCCATAAGGATCACCCTTAGAGTCTCCCTCTGCATGCATTTTTATATATCTCACAGAGCCTTAATATACTACCTTGTGCAGAGTATAAAGGGTGAAACCAAACTGCAGTCCTTTTAGTTTTGATACCTTAACAGGGTGAGAACATGTTTCAATGAAACAATTAAAAGACCTTGTAGCAAGTCTGAAAGGTCTTTAAAAGTCACTTGATGAAGTGAAAAGACACTGAGCAAAACATATCTATTCCAGCCAGTTGGGGAATTTTGATATAACCTCTAAATCTGGAATATAAGCATCACATTCTTTAGAATTAGAAGAAATTCCAGAAAACGGAACATGTGGTTTTGAGGAACAAAGTTAATACTGAGCTGTGGCAAAGAAAGGAGATATCAAGGCGAGTAATTGGCTCTACAGGCATCTCAGAACAGAAAATCTGAGCTGGGGAAGTACCAAGAAAAGATTAGCTCTTTCCTCAACTTCACCTTCAGATGCCTGTCTATCCATAGACACAATAATACAATCCGCTATTTCGTCATCTAAATATTTCCAGGAAACTGAATTTTGTCTTAACCACAAAGAGGCCAAGAGCTGACTAGAGGTGGATATAAATGTAAAATTTAGCCTCTGCTTAAATGTTAGAAATTTTCCTAATTGAGGGATCAGAGTGATTTTATCTAAATTCATGACTGTCTAGAATAAATTTCCTAAGGCTTAAGAGGAAGGAACTACATGTATTGTAGGGGCCATTATATTTCTTCCTGGACTTAAAAAGACAAAAATCTTATAAGAAATTATTACAATGAAATTATTGATTTAAAGCTTGGAGGGACCTTAGAGGGTCATCTGTGCTAATCTTTTCATCTTACTAATGAGGAAATAGAAGCCCAGAAAGGTAAAACAAACAAACAAACAAACAACCCCCCCCCCACAAAAACCTACATAACAAGTACGAAGGCTGAGTTTAAATTAATATTCAATAAACATTTATTTAAAAAAAAATTTGAATCCAGGTCTTCTGATTTGAAATACAGCCTTTTATCTACTACAAAATGTACTTAGTAATTGTTTGTTATTTTCCTGAATTGATATCTCTTGCTGGACAGTTGAAAGCTTATTATGGAAGGGGCTGAGACTTGACTGTTTCTCTCAAGGAGGTGGAACAAAATAAAATTGTTCTCAGAATTAGAAGAACTAGGTTCAAGTTGCAGTTACAAAATTCACTGTGTGATTTTTGATCAGGTCACTTTTACTCTCTGGTCCTCAATTTCTTTTTTCTAACAACCTCATAGTACTGTATCAAGGAAAAGGCACTTATAAGCCTAAAGCTCTACAGAAATGTAAGCTGTTACTTTTATTCTAGCCTGGACTCTTGTTATTGCCGTTTGTACTTTTTAATTGCATCATTTGAAATGTAGAGAAATTGGAGTAAATGACCACTAAGATTCTATTCACCTAAGATTGAATCATGATAATACTGGTACTGGAACAGGAATTTCTGAGAAACTTTTAGATTTATTTTTTTTTATGTTCCATGTTCATTTAAACATTCTTATCTGCCTATAGCATGAAGACATCTCTGTTACATCTGCCATTTCTGATCAATTACCCCTATGGTACTTTATGATCAATGTCGACTCCTGGATCACTATGTGGCCTGGGGCAATGTTGAGGATGGCAAAGTAGTATGAAGTAGTTCAATAAATACTGATCTTTGTTTCAGAAGATATGACTCTGACATTTACAAGTTTCATGAACAAGGGAAAGTTATGTACCTTCTCTGAGCCTCAGTTTCCTTCCCTTTAAAAATAGAAAGTGTCCATAAACAAATGAACAAACAAATAATAGATAGATAGATAGATAGATAGATAGATAGATAGATAGATAGATAGATAGACATGTAGGCACATAGGATCATTGATGTAGAGTTAGAAGGGATGTCAGTAGTCATTTACTACAATTCCCTTATTTATAGATGAGAAAACTGTGGCCCTATGATGATTAAGGGAATTGGCCAAGGGAGTAAGCAATATGTATACCATCTATCTGTCAGGGCTGTAGCAAGGACTACAAATATAAATTGTCCCAAAAGAGATACCATGTACATAGGCAAGGACTATGTATGTATAGTATAGTTGTGTCCTAATGGAGGGCCATATAAATGTAAGCAGTTCTTAGAACCACAAACATCCCGGCACAGGTAAATATGGGTCCAATTATACCATACCTCTCCTTGAACCTTTATGTTGGATCATTATACTGAGGCAAGAATTCAGTGGGAAATCTGATCAAGGAGAGGAAGTGGAGAATAGCATGGGGGTGCTAAGTGGCAGATCCGAGATAAATATAAAATATCAAGTTAGCTATTTTGATGCATATAAGTGAGAATCTGATTCTAAATTACCAGTCTATGGAGACAGAATCTATAGTGCATGAAGGAGTTTGGCTATGAAAATAATGACTTGAAAAAACTCTGTTGGCCTTGGATATCATTAAACATATGCAATAAACTTTGGGAGCATTATTCACTCCCTCCATAACCCAGTCTCCACCCCCACTCTTTTCAATAAAGTTACTACAACAACTTTATAGACCAGAGGCTCAAATCATGTCAAATCTCTGATCTTCCTATGGGACAATGAGGATGAGGCCAACATCACACAGTTAACAGGCATCAGAGAGCTTGTAGCAGCTTGGATAATTAAGGAGGAGGAGAAGGAGTCATATGGTAAGCTAGAACTTTTAATACAATGTGACCACAAGGAGACATTTTGGTTCAGATGAATCTTCTCCATTTCCTGGTAAACCTGAGGAAGAAGTCACACAATACAATGCAACAAACAATTATTAAGCAATTGCCATGTGCAAAGCATGGAGAAATGCAACTTTGGGTCAAATAAAATATTTGGTCTCCTGGGAACCACAGTTTACAAGGTTTCTGAGGCTAATAACTATAACACACACAATATAATAGGATAAAGAGACATTTTTGGAGCAGGGAATCAAAAAAAAAAACTGACATTGAAGCCAGTAAGATTCGGGTTCAAGTCCTTCCTCTGACACATGTTGGGTGAGTCTGGGGAAATAACCTCACAGTGCTTAAGCAACACTCTAAGACTTTATGTTACAAAAAAAAGTTTGATATTGGTAGAGCATTCCATTAATGCATAATTCCTCATATAAATAAGTCTAGTTCCTTTCTTTATAAGGTGATAAAGACTTCAGAGAGATAGACAAAGTGATACAATAATTATAATAATAGTATTTCTAGAAATAATTGATGTAGTAGGAAGCTAGGTGGAGTAGTATGAGGCATCTCTGTGGTATCATAATTAGACTTCAGTATTTGAAGTCAAAAAGACCTAAATTTGGATCCTACCTCACTTTCTAATTGTGTGACAAGTCAGGGCAAGTCACTTAAAGTCTCTCAGCCTCAGTTTCCTTATTTGAAAAGTGGCAATAATAATAGCAATCATCTTACAGGCTTGTTGCAAAGAAAAAATGAGTTAATATATTTTAAATGTTTTGCAAACCTTAAAGAGATATATAAATGCTACTTAGTAGTAGTAGTTGTGGATAAAGAACTTAACTTGGAGTCAGGAAGATGAGTTCTAATCCTGCCTCAGACACTTCCTAGGTTTTTGACCCTTGGCAAGTCACTTAACTTCTCAGAGTTGGAAGTACTCTCTGCTCTAGAAGCCTCACCTCTCAGAACCTCCATTTTAAGGATGCCAAAGCCAAAGATGTCTTTATCACTTGAACCAGGAGTCATAAAGCCTGGTGTAAGGTCTAAGCTAGTTCTTACTAGCTGGGTAACATGGGCATATTACTCTTTCAGTAGTGCCAAAAGCCCTTACTAGCAGTGTGCTGGGTTCTAGGTATAAATAAAAAGTTGAGATGAAACACAGTCTCTGCCTTCATGAAACCTGCAATCTACAAGATGGATAAGACACAAATAAAAGTAATTGAAATGCAAACCCAATAGATGATAAGAATATAAGGGAAGTATAAAAAAGGGGTTTGAAGAAGATAACATGAAGATCTAGTTAATTTCTCATTGAATCTCTATCAAGTACATAGTTCCTATTTATGTAGACTTAGAATTTCAGACAGTGAATGTTGATAAACTCATAACTCAAACTTCTATATCTTAGTACTTGACACATATTAAGCACTTGGTGTTTTTTTTTCATTTATTCCTTGATTCATTTTGACATTGAAAAGGCACTTTGACATTTATTTTTCACTCTTACCTTCATGTATGTGAGGTGGCTAGTATAAATATTATATTTCCCATTTTACAGACAAAGGAATTAAGATTAGGGAGTGAATAAACATTTATATAGCACCTCCTATGTACCAGGCACTGTGCTAAACACTTTTTATAAATGTTATCTCATTTGATATTCACAACAGCCCTGTGAGGTAGGTGGTATTATTATATCCAGAAGTGATTTGCCCAGGGTCACACAGCTAGTAAGTATTTAGGACCAGAATTGAACTCAGGGGGCCTTACTCTAGGACCAGCTTTCTATTCACTGTACCACCACTGCCTCTGTGAGTCTACAATGATACAATAATAGAAATGCAAGGGACTTTAAGGTTATGGGATTCTAAATGCTTCATTCTCTAGAGGAGGTTTAGGCTTCTGAAGAGCAAATGACTTTCCCAAGGTTATAAAATAGCATACCTGAGACTAGAACTTAGGCTTTCTAGCTGTTGTTCTAAGGTTCTTTCCACCATACTACATATAGATAGAGCAGGTTTTATCATCCTATTGTATGGATGAGGAACATGAAGCTCAGGAAATTTGTATGACTTCAGATAGCTAGTAAGTGACAAAGCCAGCACTCAAACCAAAGGTCATTATACTCTAAATCAATGCTGGCTCCTCAAATGTTGGGTTAACTTTGCAATTCTGAGACTAGAGTGGGGGAAAGCTTGACTTTTGAGCCAGAAATTAGGGATCTTTAAACAAGGGACAATAGGAAGCTTCATTGCTTTAATCTCATTGGACAAAGAGATTTCATTGCTCAAGAAAGAAGGAGAAACCAGTTTAATGAGGATTTACTTGCCAAAATGTAGTTGAGGCTGTGAAGGACATTTATAACTCAGTATAAAAATGAAAACAAATCAAACATAATATCTAGAAACTGAATAGTGATAATCTTCAAGATATAGACAAGAGGAGAGAATAAATAAGTCTTGCAATCTTGTTTCTTTGAACACTAGAAAGGAAGAGTGATGAAAACATTTTTGAAAGACTGGTGGGATAGAGAAACTTTAACTTTTACTGTCTACTTTCAGGTTGTATGCAATTAAGTTCTCACTTTCTGGAGTCTGTAAAGACTACTTCTAAGGGCTAAGACATCATCTTTCCATTAGGCTAAGCTGTAAGCTAATCTGAAGGAACAGGAGGATAATATTGTGCTTTTTAGGATTCGTGTCAGTTTTGAATCAAGGAGGTCCAACTAACTCTACTAACAATAGAAAGTTGCTTCCTCAATTCACACACACAATTTACTCCCACTTCATCTTCTAAGACCTATTATTTTGGTTAGAGATGAATACGTGAAAGGGAAATTGACATCTCTCACCCTACCCCATTCCTATCAGTGGATGGAGCATTGGGTCTAGAGTCAAGAAGACCTGAGTTCAAATGTGGCCTAAGACACTTAAAAATTATGTGAACCTGGGCAAGTCACTTAATCTCTATTTGTCTCACTGTTCTCATCTGTAAAATGGGATAATACAGCAACTACCTCCTTGTTGTTATGAGGATCAAATGGTATAATATATGTAAAGTGCTTAGTGCAGTGACTAGTAGGTGCTATGTTAATGTTTATTCCTTTCCCCTTCCCTTCCCTTACAATATATTTAAACATATTGTGAGCAGACAGGCTTTTAACACTTATAAATTAATAATTCCCCAATTTATAATACCTTTAAAATATCAACAAAATTATTAAAATTAATGATACCCAGTGGCCTAGTACAATGGATCAAATACATGATGATGGTAATGATGATGATAACTCACCTCTTTATAATGCTTTAAAACCTAACAAGTCCTTTTTATAAATTATATTTTTTTGATCCTCACAATGGCCCTCTGAGTTTAGCAAAGCAAATATCATTCCTATTTATAGATGAGTAAACTAAGTCTCAGAGAGGTGAGATGATTTACCAAGGTCACATAGCACTTAAGTAGAAGGAACTAGACAAAAAGCTTGTTGCCTTGCCTAGCTGACTCCCAAACCAGGACCCTTTCTTCCATTTAACCAATCTTGCATAAAACAAAGATCATTGTACTCTGGGAAGATTTAAGGAAAAACACAAATGGAATTGTTTTAAATTCCAGTGTTGACTGGCCAATATGGGCCCCATCCCCTGTTACACCAACATACAACTTTAGCATAATGAATGGAATGGATTGCCTGGCAATCGTTATCAATTACAGATGTGGTGGTCTCATAATAGCAGTAGAAACCACAAAATCTAAGAGGTCATGCCAGAGAAAGTAGGGCTGAGTTTAAACCAAGATATCTGAGAAGATGAGTTGGAAATATGGGGATTTCCTGTGCCACTTTTCAAATCCACAAAAATATGATGATAATTTCTTTCCTGCATGGAATCATAAAAAATTCCCTACTAAAAAGTGAATGAACAGAATTGAAATAACTTTACAATGTGTGGCAAGATGCCCTTTGGTCATAACGAGATTTTATGCTATATATCTATTCCCATTGTAATCCATTTCTGTCTCGAAATCCTGCACATGGAACACTGCTATAATGTATTGCTTTTAGCAACATTTTTATAACTCATCATCCCAATGAAGTTAATGAATTTGGACACTGCAATTGAATAGAAATACAGAAAGGGTAATTCATGAAGGAAAATGTACTTCAATGTAGGGGACTATGCATTTCAAGAGGAAGAGCTGACATTTAACATCCAGATTTAAGCTGACATTTCATATGCCAAACTTCCTATGGCTGAAAAGATCTATGAATGAAGAACAGCTCTGTGAATTCTAAAATGACTAACAATAGTTTGAATGGAGGGCAGCCTCTGGCCAATAGGGGCATTATGCACAATTTTGGTACCGTTCCTCCAGTAAAGTCTCCCTCTGATACCTCCTCATAGAGCATGGCAGTGGCTTGAGATTCTTGAGGCTTATTCCAGCATAGTATAAGTTCTGGCAGGACTGACCAAGCTGGAATGACTTTGCATGTGGGACTGCTGAGAGATGTTATATCTGCCAGTTGAGGACCAGCACACCTAAGTATGGAAATACTCATCACCAAAGTCTCGGCCAACATGTGGTAAGGGGAGGGGTTTGGCAATGGGATGGAGGAGAAGTAATGAATACAGTCTACTAAGCAACAGAGTAATTAAAATCCACATCAGCAGAAAGATAATCACAGCACCAGAGAAATAATAGATTCTAGAAGCATTGAAGTCAATTATGTCATAACTCATCATACAGAATTTTGTTCTTTCTCCATTTCTGTTATTGTTGGGTTGTTTCATTCATGTCCAACTCTTCATGACCCCATTTGGGGTTTTCTTGCCAAAGAGGCTAGAGTGATTTGCTATTTCCTTTTCTAGCTCATTTTGGAGATGAGGAACTGAAGCAAACAGAATTAAGTGACTTGTCCAAGGTCACACAGCTAGTGAGTATCTGAGGCCAGATTTGAACTCAGGAAGATGAGTATTCCTAATTCCAAGCCCAGTGCTCTATCCACTGTACCACCTAGCCATCTCCCTCTCTAAAGAGGGATAAACTATTTTTGAAAGAAGACTTCACTTTGCATATTCTTTAAAAGGGCCAACTACAGATACCATACAGACTTTGTGAATGGTAATTCATATTGGTTTGTTCAGGAATGAAGCCTATGAAATCACCAAGATCTAAGAATGGAACCTAAATACCCTTCATAGGCAATGCACACAGGGACTTGAACCAGAATATCATAATAAACATTAATTAAATGGCTTAGGCAAGTGGATTTGCTTGCACAAATGGATGGGTTCATGAGAGTGATAGTATAGCAGGTAAGTGATGCCTACAGTTAATGAAAACTACTTGCTAAGAAATCAGGGCTTGTTGGTTGATACAAACTTGGCAGGGAAATGGCAGAACTGTGCAACATCATTCACTGTAGACTGCAAAAATTTAGTACTAATAAAATTCCTAGAAAGTCATGATGAAGTGGCTAGAATTGTACATGAGAAACTTGCAATTTTTCAAAAAGTTATACATAACAAATGCTTGTATTATGAATCCAAGACCAAAAATATCACTTATAATTCATCAAACAAATGGTACTGGAATCACAGCATTGTTAGATATAAAACTGTTGCACACATTCTGCCACACATAACATTATCTTCTTGCCATGGAATTTATCAACAATACTTTCATAGATAATGGTGTAAAAAACCACAAATAACCTCCAAACCACATGGGATGTAAAGCCCTCAAAATATAGAGACCTAGCAGATGAAATCAAGACCGTATGAGAGAAAGAGTACTAAATTCCTCCCAATACCTTCCTTTTTAGAGTGCAGAAATTCTCTGCCTCACTCCACCGTACATCTGATGCTCTGCCAGGTTTCACTTCAAAGAAAAAGATGCCCCCGTTCTCCTCCCTCCCCTTTCTTACCTCCTTTTGTGCACTTCCCCTGATTAGATTTTTGTTGAAAGCTCTTTGAGTACAGGGATTGCTTTTCTTTTTATCGATGGTATCCCCAGTGTTTAGCACAGTGCCTGGCAGATAGCAGATACTTAATAAATGTGTATTGTATTATTGGTACAGAGAGTTCCAAAAAGTCTTGGTGCAGTATTAAGCTCATAGAAACACTAAAATTTAAACCTGAATTAAAACTTTTGGGACACCAAAATGTCCCAATGACTATGAATCATCTATATCATTCTGTCAGCTATGAGATATGTCCTGCAGATACTTTCAATGAGACCACAAAGGATAATATTATCTCTCTATGCCTTCATTTAATCAAAAGTCATCAGTTATTTAATCCATGTGCAAAATAGTAAATGAAACATAAAATATGAAGGAATAATAAGAAGTTACTTGTCCCAAAAATGTTTCTAGGTGAACTTCATCAAAGCAGATAAGAATTAAACACTTGGATGTGTTCAAAGAAGTCCCACGTAATCATGTAAGGTTAACGACAATGCTATAACATAAGCTATATTGATATTGTGTTCTCCATTTTATGGGGAACAGACTTACAGACATTATTCTTTCCAAGGTCATACAAGAAGCAACTAGTAAACCTGGTACTAAAATACATTCAATATTCCAATAGTCGATGTAGAAATATCTCCATTTAACGTATAAAAGTGACTTCACAACATCTACTTGGATCACATCAGACTGTGGAGTATATATGCTATTTCCCTCAATGTAATATAAAATATAATGTCAGATGATTGAAATTAGGCACTGTTTCATTCTAGTTTTGTGTCCCCAGAACCAAGCATAGTGTCTGTTACACAGATGCTTACTAAAAGCTTGTTGACTGCTTAATTGAGAGTAAATGGGGAAAAATAAAAGCTCCCTCTCAATTCCTTCACTCCAAAATATGGATTCTAGTCATTCTCAATGGTGCTTACTAAAAAGCACAAAAAAGCAACGCACAATTACACACACACACACACACACACACACACACACACACACACACACTTCCCCCTAACTAATGGGAACAATGTCAGGATATTAGGGGAAAGGGGATAAACATTTACATAGCATCTATTATGTGTCAGGCATTGTGTTAAGTGCCTTCCAAATTGACAGTAGATGCAATACTAATGAAAGGTGTGAAAAAAAGAAGTTATTAATTCATCCCCTCCCCATCCCACCCAAACCAGCAAAGTGAAGTCATTGTACTATAGGGGAAAGAAAAAGTCAGAAGATCTGAATTTGAATCCTGATTCTGTCACTAATTATGTGCATAATGTACTTCACCTCTACGGGCTTCAATTTCCTCCTCATGAAGTGAAGGGATTGGATTAAACGATCCCTATATTCCCATCTTTTTATGAATCCTATGATTCAGAGACTTTTATCTAATAAACCCTGGTAGGACCAGCATACACTCTTCTTTTTCAACCCTTAGGGATCAGTGATGGTCTTCAGACCATATTTGGAGAGTCATGGCCACAGGATAATTAGTGAAATCTTTTCTATAAAACGCAATTACAATAAATAAGCTGTGCTTACAACATTCATTATGATGGAGAAAAGTGTGGGTGATTAATGAATGATGAATACAAGTGAGGCAGAAGAAGGTGAGAACCAATTAGAGGTGAGAAGGATGCTGTGTGTGACAGGTTCCAAAGGAAGGCAGATCAATATGGTTTTATATAGATAAGAGATCCAAGCTAAGGAGAGGACATGATTAATGAGTCACAGATCAACTTAGTTTGTGGTCAAACTCAATAGAGAAGTTGGAATTAATTAGAAGATAGAAAACCAAAACAAATGCAGACTGGAATCATACATGAACAGAAAAGGGCTCATTGAAACCTGAGTGCAAACTCAGAAAAACATGTCTACAAGCCATATTAAAAAGTTAGGGTATTTATAAAACTTACTGGCATCTTAACAGAAAAGGGCTCATTGAAACCTGAGTGCAAACTCAGAAAAACATGTCTACAAGCCATATTAAAAAGTTAGGGTATTTATAAAACTTACTGGCATCTTAGTCTCCCAGTGCCACTGGGAGCTCTGCTGCAGGCATATGTATTAGGCAAGGCTGGGTTATAAGGACAGTACTTACAAGACAAAACCCTGAAGCCCTCCCAATAACTGATCCTCTGACAATACAATGTCAGGCAAAATATCATTATGGGAGAGAGTTATCTCTACAGGAACAGAGTTATGGATCAGTGATCAGTTGAATAATATTATATCCTCATTTCACAACTTTACCATGGCATTTTGTTGGACTAGAGTTATATTATAGTGGAAAGAATGCTGGATTTGGCATCAAAAGCCACAGAATCAGACTTTCTGAACTGGAATGAACCTCAGCTACTATCTATTCCAAACTCATAAAGAAAACACTCTCCCACTCTAACAGACCTTCAAGTGGTCATCCAGTCTCTGCTTAAACAATTCCTTAGTAATGGAGAAACAGCAACCTCAATAGCAGATGATTCCACTTTGAGACAGCTCTCACTGTTAGAAGTTTCTCTTGCCATCAAGCCTATATTTGCTTCTTTGGTAAACGGGCAGCTTCTACCCATTGTGCCTAGATTTGCCTTTGGGAGCCAAACAAAACAAATCTAATCCTTCTACCTATCCCTTCAAGTCCTTGATAAGAACTGGGTTCAAATACTGACTCAAAAATTTGTCAGCTATGTGAACACAGGAAAATCATTTCTTTGACTTTTAGATCCCTCATCTATAAAATGGTGATGATATTTTCACTAAATATCTATCTCACAGAGCTATTGTCAGTCAGCAAGTGAATCAACTAGCATTTATTAAGATTCTACTATGTTCTACTATGTTGTGCTACTACGTATAAAATTGGGTAGGAATTGGGGGTGGGGAATGTGACAGTAAAAGATGGGCTATTCAAGGCCTTCTTTAGTATGGTTTGGAAAATTAAACAGATTTTCAAGTAGTATTTCCCCCCTGTACATATGTAAGGTTGACTGATGAGTTAAATATAGAAGCTTACTCAACCACAATAAATTTAAGACAAACCCCTTCTTCCCAGCCCTCTTTTATCTACCCTTCCTGGCCACATATCTACTTTCTCTAAACCTGCTCTCCATTTCATGCAGTGCATCCTTATCCTGTGTGCCCATTCTGGCTCCTTTACAATTTCATCTTTCTTTATCCCCATCTTTCAGATCCTCTTTGCCTTGCTTATTAAAACAAAACAGCAAATAAATATAATGTCGTTAAAAAAAGGTCCTACCATATGTGAGGCATTGTGATAAGAATGGTTGTAAGGAAAGTATTTGTACAGTAAATTATAATATGCTATAAACACACATGTTATATAAAATTTACTTATTACTATTATTATTATCATTGCAAAGTGACATTGGTGGGAGCAACCATATGATGCCTAATTTACATAGTTTTATGTAGATTTTTCTGTTTTGATCTGTACAACATCACCTTGAATTTAGTAGCCTAAATATTAGACCCAATTTTAAGATTAAAAAAATTGATGCTCAAAGCAGAAAAATGACTCGTTCATAGTCACATCATTATAAAATTATACATTAAATAATTTTAGTGTTTTCCTGGGATCTAATGCAATTCAGATTTATAAAAGGAAGGTGTGTGAGTACTTCAAGAATATATAGCTATCAGTGGATAACATGAACTTAGATGAAGACAATGCAGTGTGGAAAGAACATGATTCATTTTCTGTATGTTGAGTTTTCTGTTAGAATGCAAGAGAAAAAGAGAAAACAAGGAAAAACGGAAGGAAGGAACTTCATGTATTCCTGCCCCTTCTCCTCAACCTTTCCAGTTTCTTTCAGTCTCTTTGATTTCATTTCTCATGATGAAAGTTGCTAGTCTCCCAAGACTCCCCAAGATAGGGAAATGTAAAAAGTGCTTAGCATAAAGGAACATAGGGAAGATCTTGGATACATTGAATGGTGGATTACTTTTTAATCTGGGCAAATGTCATATGTACTAGCCAGCAATGCGAATCTCCTTTACCTCACATAAACTTCTAATTTGTTGTTATCTTTTCTTTTTAGGCTAGGAAACCTTCACTAAGTAGCTCTTCAATGTAGTCTTCTTATACATGGACGAATAGCCCAAAGCGAACACAGTGAACCTCCTAGGCCTAATTGTTTCCACCGTCTTTAATCTGAGGTTATTTTCTCCTTATTTTCTCCCAGGAACTAAAGTTAGCTGCAGTTATTCACTACTCTGAAAATATATAGAGTTGGAACCACCAGCAAGTCATTACATCAACTCTCTCCAAGGGCTATTTCAAGAGAACATAAATAAAGTGATTTGTGCAGTGAAGCCCTATGGAAATGAGAACTCTTGTAACTATGCGCTCATTTAATTAGGTTGAATTCAACAATCATTTATTATCTACTGTAGTATGTACATTTTATAAAGAATCCAGATTTGCCTTCAAGGAGTTTATCATTCTACTAGGATAAAGAAGAGACAAAACAAAAATACGTATACAAATAAATGAATGTGTATGTGTGTGTGTGTGTGTGTGTGTGTGTGTATGTATGTGTGTGTGTAGTAATTTTAAGAGGGAAAGGACACTGAGGACTGGGAGAGTTGTATTCCTTTGTAGAATATGATCTGAGACTTGAAAAGATAGGAAACATTACAACTAAGAAGGGGAAGCATTCAATCCCTATAGAATAGTTTGTGCAAAGGTTTAGGGAAGGGAAATGGAATATCATTTACAGTTATGACAGCACAAGGACAAGTTTGGCTAGAATTTAAAGTGTCTGTGGGGAAATAATGCTAAATCAGTCTGGAGATAGAGATTGGATGCATATTGTGAAGAGATTTAAATGTTAAACAAAGACATTTCTCTTTGAGGTGGTAGGGAGCCAAGGAAGCTACTTGAGCAAGAGAGTAATGTGGTCATATCTGCGCTTTAAAAATATCAGTTTAATATCTGCAGAGGAAAGCTAAGGGAGGAGAGAAACTAGGAGAAGGGAGCCAAATTCACAGGCAAGCACAGTGGTGTACATGAGAGGTAATGATTGGTCATTTAAAATTTTAGCCATACTAATGGAGAGAAAGAGATAGATGTTAACTATTCTATAAAGGTAGAATGAATTCATTACTATTCAGTTGTTTTGGTAATGACTTGACTCTTTGTGACCACATTGTGGCAGAGGCACTGGAGAGGTTTGCTGTTTCCTTTTCCAGCTCATTTTATAGGCGCAAAAACTAAGGCAAACAAGGTTAAGTGACTTGTCCGGGGTCATACAGGTAATAAGTGTCTGAAGCCATTTTGAATTCAGGTCTTCTTGACTCCGGGTCCAGTTCTCTGTCCACTGCGCCACCCAGCTGTCTAGAATTAATAATATTTGGTAACTGATTAGACATGGGGTGTATCAGTTTTAGTTAAGTGTTTAGGATGGCAATTACCTCAAAAGAAAAAAAAGGACTTTAAGAGGAGAGGTGTGTTTCAGAGGAAATACAATGAGTACAATTTTGGACAAAGTGAGGTTGTATGAAAGGCAGAAACATGGTACTATAGCTCATGAGGCAGATGAGGGCTGCAAATGCAGATTTTATACTTATCTTTATAGACATTATTATTTAACCAGAAAGAACTGATAGGATCATGAGACAAAATTAAGAAGAGTCTAAGAGAGGAACGTGAATGATGATCCAACAAAGGAGATTAAGAAAGAGCCTCCTGACAAGTAAAAGAAGATAGTTGGGAGAGTAGTGTCATAAAACCTCAAGAAGGAGAAAGAATAAAGGAGATAGGTGTGGTCAGCAGGGTCAAATATTATCAAGATGTCAAGAAGGACGAAGCCCAAGAAAAGTCCATTGTATTTACCCCAGCCTATTTTATCCCATATTGATGATGTTTTGTAACCATAAAGGGAAAACTTTATGATAATCTCAAGTAAATTTCATTTCATTAGATATAGCCCAATGATATTATATTTTGAGTTCTTTTTCAGTTCTGACACTGTTGCTTAACATGCTAACAGTCCCTCTAGAATGGTGTCATTTTCAAGTTTAATAAGCATGCCAACTATGCCTTCATTCAATCTACAAATTAATATATTGAACAATACAAACCAGAATAGAGAGTGCTTTCTAAGATGGCACTGATCTGGGAAAAAAAAAATCATTCTTTGGGCCATAGGCAGCATGACAATGCAGATAGGATGCTGAATGAGAAAGACCTGAGTTTGTCCACCCTTTTACACTTGGTAATGTGTGACCATGGAGCAAGTCTCTCTGACCTTTGCTTTTCTCATCTGCAAAATGTGGGTGATAAGAAAAAAATATATAGTATCTACTTCATGGAGTTGTGAGTGTCAAATGAGTGAATGAAAGCAAAGTAATTTGAAAAACAAACCTCTAAAACACCATAAAAATGTCAGTTAATTTTGTTCATTGCATGGTCATCTAAGTGACAAGTATACTATCATCCAGACCATATCTTCTCATCTTCCTCCCATGTTTTGCATGAAGACTGTTAAACACTTTGTTAAAATCTAGAATACAACATTTACATTAAATTTTTGGTCTAATAATGCTGTAAAGAAAATCTGATGTCACTTGTTTTTGATAAACCCAAGCTAGCTTTTAGTGCCTGTATCTTCCATTTCTGAAGACTCACATATTTAATAACATATCCAATGATGTTGCCCAGAAGCAGCAAACACACTAGCTTATAGTTTATATGCTTGCCTCTCTTCCCTTTTTTGAATGCTGGAATATTTGTCTTTTCTCAATTCTGTTATACCTCTGCCATTTACATGTTAATTTACATCAGCTTAGCAATTATATACAATAATTTTTCAATAGCTAAGGATGAAATTCCCTGTCCAGGCAATTAGACTTACTGAGGGCAGCTATGTATGCTTTTGTAATCTCTTCCCTCATTTTAAGTTTCATGTCCCTATCCTTCCCATTCTAAATGGGGAGCTAGATGGTGCATCAGCCATGGAGTAAGAAGAATTTGAATTTAAATCCGATCTTAGACAATTACTACCTATGTGAGCCTGGGCTAGTCATTTAACTCTGTTTGCCTCAGTTCCTCTTCTATAAAATGAGCTGGAAGAGAAAATGGCTAACCACTCCAGTATCTTTGCCAAGGAAGACCCAAATGGAGTCATGGAAAGTTGGAAACAGCTGAAATAACTCAACAACAAAATCCCATTCTATAGATCATTCATTTTAGGAGAGAAAAGAGAAACTTTTTCAAAGGTAAAATTTGGCAACTTGGTTCATCCATTTATTCAGAAATATTTCTTGAGTATAATTTTGTTTAAACTAATCTGATAAATTTCATTATTTATCTATTTATTATTTAGACAATAACTTTATTATATATTTAACAGGAATAGCAAGTTGTACATTTCCATTCTATGTACAATCATCTTTTTTTTTTTATTATTATACTATGTTATGGAAATGTGGTTTTTTTGTTCCGTAAGTTAGAATAAAATAAAGAAAATATAAAAAGAAAAGAAAAAAAATTGGTTTCAGCAGACATGGTTTTTAATGAAGTTCCTGCTAATTGCTAATTTTATGGACATAGTTAAGTTGTGTCCCTTCCGGACCTCAGTTTTTTCAAATGTAAAATGAAAGACCTGAATTAAATGATCTCTAAAGACTCCATTTCAACTCTAACATTCTTAAACTAACATTTGTGTTCACTATGTTCAATCAGTAATGTTTGCTCCAGGAATGAGAACTGAACAGAACAATTATTCAGCTCAGTTAATTCAAAGCTCTAGTTTGTGTCTATCTGGGCAATAGGACATATTTCTAAACTGAATGTCTGTCATGTCAGTGACAAAATTCATAGATAATTAGCACTGACTGGCTGTCTGGGAGTCCAACATTCTGACCACACTTACGATTATTTCGGCCCTTTATAGCAATAACTAATTAAAAATCTTCTTAATAAATTGAATTTCCCCAAAGCACTAACTCAGGAAGAAGAAAATGAGATAGCTACCAAAAGTCCCTTCTGTTTAGAGCCTGTGAATGTGAATCACGTATAGTGGCCCTCAAGGATGTTTAAAGTGGATAAATTCTATTAGATCCAAACAATTTTATCTGTGATTTACCTGACATTTTGATGGAGTCTTTGCTTTTGCCAAATAATGTTTTGGAAATAACCTCTTGTTTTGTCCCACGTCACCTCCCATCCTGTCTCATCTCCACTGCTTTCCATTTGGCCCTTTTCTGGTGGCAGTTTTAAATCCTGTCAGGCTAGTCTCCAAGCTGTGGCTTGGCAGGCTTGTGACCAACAGGGGAAAGGAGAGGAATTCTCCCTGCTGTCTGTCGACTCACCTCAGCTTGAAGCATGCCTCGTGGGGAGCCCCAACCCCAAGCTTTGACAGTCCTGCTGTCTGCATCTCCCTTCTGAATTGTGCCTAGAGATCCAGGGCACCTCTGCCACACCAAATCAAAGCCCTGCCAACCAACTGGGCACAGCCCAGACTTTCTCTCCAGACTGCATCTCAGAAATGTATTTTAATCAAATGAAACTTTTAAAATGTTCAAACTGGATATTCTACTTTGTATGTGTGTGTATGTGTGTGTTTCTTTTTTGCCATCTGGATACACAACCTGTCCAGTTTGGATGCTCAATTCCAGATCATATTTACTCCTTTCTCTGGCTTCCTGCCTGACTTACTATTCTCATTGAGGTTTTCCGTGGTGAGGAGGCTACTGGTTATTTTTTACCCTCTCTTCCACACATCAGAACCTTTATAAGCTCTGCCATTTGGACTGACTCTCAATGCAACCTTGACTTGCTCCTGATTTCCACCGACTTTAAAAGCAAGATTGCTCTGGCTGCAGTGTGCAGGATCCCTTTAGTGAGAATGCATGTGAACAAATAGGCATTACAAGTATGAGAATACCTCTAAGATTGTGTATTGAAGCATCTGTCAGAGTTGGGTTTTTTAAGCATTTTTGAGAGTATTTAAGAGTGTGTTAGTGTGTAAGTATTCAATTCAAATTAATACACGAAACACCTATTAAACTGCTATGTCCCAAGCATAGGGAATACAAAGATAAAAACAGAAGAGCCAGAGGATAATAGATTTGGAACTGAAAAGGACCCTTGAAGATTTTTATTCAACCCTCTCATTTTACAAATGAGGAAAATGAGTCTGAGGGAAGTTAAGTGATTTGACACAGTTTCACATAGTTCACATAGAGTCAAAGGTGGAATTTGAACCTCTGACTTCAGAGGCAATGCACTACTCACTGTCATCTAATGCAAAGAATTGTTATTGACCCAATAAGATCATCTAAGAGCAGAGCTTCTTAACCTTTTTGCATGTCATGGACCTCTCTGGTAGTCTGGTAAAGGCTATAGAACAATATTTTCTTTTGTAAATGCATAAAATACATAGAATTATAAACCATACCCTGAAATATAGTTATGAATATATGTGTGTGAGCATATGCATGTAATATATTAGTTTACTTATATGTGTGTGAGTATAGGTATATTAAACATATACACACACACATATATACTTATTTTATGTGTATATACAGACAAACATGCATATATACATAAATACATACATACAGGCATACACAAGTTTACAGGCCCTAGGTAAAGAATCTTTGTATCTGGAATAATTAATTTCCTATGCCACGGCATTTTAATATGTAACTTGGATGAATTTCAATTGTAATAGGGGATACAGAACCTGAATAGGTATATAAATATCAAATGTTTGCTAAATAAACGTAAAGGGCAATTTGGGGAGGGAGGTTGAGGCATGGCTAGCATTAACAACTGTGGTTAACAGAAAACAAAAAAGGCCTTTTATAGGTGGTAACATTTGAGCTGAAATTTGAAAGGCCCTTAAGTGCTTGAAGAGGCATTCCAGGCATGGGGGCTACCATGTTTGAAGTTGCTGACATAGATGATGGGATACGAGATAAGAGGTAACACCCATTAGACTAGTTTGGAGAGTATGCAGAGTGCTCAAGGGTGTAATAATGCATAAGTATCACGGTAAGTCATTGTGTTTGTGTGAGTATGTATCTTCAAGTGTAACAGTATGTGAGTGCATGTGGGCATGTCATTATGAATGTATACGTGTATATGTGTATACATTGCATTTCTTTTTGCCTTCTTATCATTACTGTTTAAACCCTGTCAGTCAGAGATAGTGGAAGGATGCTGCTTGAGGGGAATGCCAATCAGATCTGCCTACTTCTGGTCTGCCTGGTGAGGTTCCACACACTTTAAATAGAACATCAGTAGGGAAAGGACAAGAAAATAAAATAGCCAAAGCAACACATTTTTTAAAGAACTGAATCTAAGACATGCTGGGGAAACTCAGGACCAATTTGTAAGTCCAAATGGACGCTCCCAGAGGGAGTAACAAATTAATTCTAACACAGTGATATCACAAATTCTATGTTAGTTTTCTTTAAAGTCCTTGAGCATAAATGTCATCTTGTCATACACTCAGATTGCATTTCTGGCTGAAGTAAAATATCAAAGACAAAATATAATTCCACTAAGTAACACCAGAATAGGTCATCTTGGAAGCCATCAGTTAGACTCAGTTTGTTAGTGTTAGGTGGGACCTTAAGCACAATCTAGCCCCAAACCATCTCTTTTACAGATAAGGAAACCTAGGCTAGGAGAGGTTATGTGATTTGCTCAAGGTCAGAGTTAATGACAGAGCTGGACCTAGAACTTTGTTCTCCTGGGATGACCTGCCAAATATTTTATAGAAAATATCCTCATCGATCATAAAAAAGGGGAAAGAACTCACCCTTACAAAAATATTTATAGCAGCTCTTTTTGTAGGGGCAAAGAATTGGAAATTGATGGGATGCCCATCAGTTGGGGAATGGCTGAACAAGTTGTGATATATGAATGTAAAGGAATACTATTGTGCCATAAGAAATGATGAACAGGCGGACTTCAGAAAAACCTGGAAAGAATAACATGAACTGGTTTTGAGTAAAGTGAGCCGAACCAGGAGAATATTGTACTCAGTAACAGCAACACCATGCAATGATCAACTATGAATGACTTAGGTCTTCTCAGCAATACAATGATCGAAGACAATTCCAAGACTCATAATGGAAAATGCTATCCACACCCAGAGAAAGAACTATGGAGTCTGGGTAAAAATCGAAGTATACTATTTTCACTTTGTTGTTATTGTTTTTTCTTTCTTGTGTTTTTTCCTTTTTGTTTTGATTCTTCTTTCCCAATGTGACTAATATGGAAATATGTTAAACATAATTGTACATATATAACCTATTTCAGATTTCTTGTTTTCTTGGGAAGGGGGGAGGGAAGGAAGAGAGGTAGAAAAATTTGGAACTCAAAATCTTACAAAAATGAATGTTGAAAACTATCTTTACATATAATTGGAAAAAAATACTATTAAGTGCAAAAAAAAAAGAAAAAAGAAAGTATTCTCATAGCAGGTTTGGGATAGGAAAGGTCAATACTATGGCTGTCATTTCACAGATGAGGAAGTAAGGTCAGGGCAGGTTACGTGACTTGCCAAGACGTCTGTGAAGTTCAGATTTTTTTTTTTTTGATTAGGTTACTAGAGAAGGAGGTGGACCTGGCCAGTGGAGCTCCATCCTCAGAACATCTACAGTGCTACCTGCCTGCTAGCAGCCCACACATAGAAACCTGCTTGTAAGAAGGATTGATAACATGTAGTAGATGGTATCCACATCCCAGTTCAGAGCATCAGCAGGAATTCTGGCTATTTCCAGTTCATTTACTATGTGAAGAAGAGGAAAATGTTTGATTGGCTGCTTAGCCAGAACTGAGAATGAATTGTGTTCTCTTTCCTGCCTGGCTGTGACTGAATGAGAAAGAAAGACTGTAAGAATCTGGAAAGGAAGAGACCTTGAGCCCTCTTCTCCTCAAGCCCATGTAAAGACCTCTCCTTTTTTCCTCTCAGAATTTGTTCTTTCCTGCTTTTAGGTGAAGGAGTTGAAAGAGATTTGACCTTGTGGGCTCTGACAAGGCAGAATAAATAGAGGTCTTGGATAAAGAGTCCATGCCAGAATTGGGGGCCAGCTGAGATAAGTCCCACAAGATCTAACATTGGTTGAAGGCAGTCAAGAAGAATCTACAGTCATTTATCCATTTACCATTTCTCATTTGGAAGTATTCTTGTTAGGGCAAATGCTTTGTAGAAACCACTTCAAATTTGAATCCATTCTTCCCAGGAGCCAATGTGGAATGGAGGAGAGTGTGTGCCCCAGGTGTTGAGGGAAAGATACATTTAGAACCCTGCAGGTGAGATACAGTTTTAATTGGGGAACTCACTTCTCTCTGAGAATGAGAAGTAGACTGAAGATCTTATGAATTTATGAGAGCTAAATCTTGAAGGGACAGAACTTTCACCTAGCATGTGTATATGTGGACCTGAGCATATGACAGCCTACTGCCACGAGATTTGATGACCTGTTTACAACATTTTTTAGGATTGTCAGATGAAAGGCATTTTACAGTGTATTTACAGGGGGTGTCACAAAAGTCATAGTGAAGTTTTAAGCTTGAATATCACATATATGTATATGTATTCAAACATATACATACACACATGTATGCATGTGTGCATGTAACACATTGCATATATGCAACAAATATAACAGCAATATACATGCATATCTACACACATATAAACATATACATGATATATTCATGTACATGTGAATATATGTCTATGCATATATGCATGTATATATAGAAATGCACATGTGTGCCTGTTGATGTACATGTACCCATGCATGTGTACTTCTATACACATGTATTTGCATATATGCTCTTATATGTGCTGCCTATATATAAATATTATGCTGCACACATGTATATATTGCACACATATACATACATATTTAATTTTCCACATGTTGTCCAGAAATGCTGAGAGATTAGGTGCCCCTAGCACTATGTTAAATCAGTTCCAAAACTGAATTTATGTGAGGAAATTTGTAAGCCATCACCCCACTATTCTAGGGAGAATAGTGGTGAACTGATAAACAACTGGAGAGAAATTGCGGTAATGTCCTGAGCCTCTAAGCCAGTAGAAATGCCATCACATCAGTTCTGTGAGAGGGTATTCTCCCAATGATTAGTCAACCTGTGCCATTATGGAACTGAGGAGAGAAATATGTTTTTAAAGTACAAGGGCCAGATATTAGTTTCTCTTGATCCCAGAAAGAATCTTGTGTGTGAGGTGAGGAACATCTTATTACAAATGAAGAAACAGTGACCCAGAGGAGAATAGTGTACAATCCAAGACCACACAGCTGCTTAATTACACAGGTAGGAACATATCTGAAGTCTTCTGCCTTTCAGCCCTATTCACAACCCTGTATTTCCCAATAGAGGACCATGGTCTTTATCTCTAAAGAAGATGGGACACTTGGTGTTTGTATGTTGTGTAGTATCAGGACATATAGAGCTAAAGGAGAGGGAATTTTAGGTGAAGTCATGGATGTAACATTTGAGTCAGCCTACAATACTGGAACAAGTGTGGAGATGGAACGCATATCTTAAGGGAACAATGTGTGGTCTAGCATTACTAGAAAATAGAATAAGTATAAAGAAATAATGAGTGCCAAAGCTAGAAAAACACATTATGTCAGCTCTCAAAGATATTTGAATGTTGGACAAAAATCCTAAGCAAATAAAAGGCAGATCACATGGTGGCATGATTCTGGCTAGGCTGAATTCCCTTTAGTCAAAGCTTGGGGTTAACTAGGATGTTATCCAATTGGCAGGAGACTTCTGGAACCATAATGATTCTGCTGACCTGCCTCTAAAACAGCCATAAATCCCATTGTTTTCACTGCAGCTGATGAATTGTGTTTTGAGTTACAACTTTGAGCCAGCCTCAAAGTTGGTGTCATGAGCTAACGCTGTTCAGCAACATACAGCTTCCATTTGGAGAAACCATATAATCATAGTATTACCCAACCACCAGGTAGAATCATCCATGGATGAAGTTGGGAGTCTAGCTATTACTCTGAACCCCAATTCTGCCACAAGGGGGTATAGAAATTTGTGGGAAAGGCTGCTGATTTTAAATGCCAGCAAGGTGGGCAATTGTATAAGTGGACTGGTTTAGGCAACACTGGTAAAGCCTCTCAAAATCCTCCCTTAGTCATCATCTGTCGGCTAAAATTTTCCTATTAAAGTTTTAGTCCTTTAGTTTAAGGTTTTGGTTCCCTATATTTTGAATTTAGTGTAATTGAAGGATCTGTTCATGTAAGAAATACTGATTAAGTCTTTCTAGTTTGTAGAACATTTTGCTAGGTACTTGTGGAAAAGAGGAGGAGAAGGAATACCATGTTTAATGTTCCAATAAGACATGGAATATAAAGTCAAATAGAGTTAGAAGGAACCTGAGAGGTCATCTAATCTAACATTCCCTTCACTCCCTGCTCCATTTTGTGTATGGAGAATCTGAGATCCTGAGAGGTAAAGAGACTTGCTCCAAGTTTTATATCTTGCAAGTGCAAGTGTTTGCTTTTTAATCCAGGTCATTTAACTCTAAATCCAGTACTTTCCCCCACTGTTATCATGAACCTTGCCCTCATGTAGGATTATAGGATCATAGTACTTAAAGTTGGAAGAGGCCTTGGAGATTATCTAGTAACGTCCATTCATTTTACAGGTGAGGAAACTGAGGCTTAGTGATGCTATATTAGACTTAAAATACAGGGGAGAGACAAGGCAACAATCCAGATAGTTATAATATACAATAGTACATCATGAGCATGCAGAGTTTTAAAAGAATTATAGAGCAAAGAGCTATATGAAGTCTGATCTCCCATGGCAGAGAAAGCTTCATAGCGGTAATGGTATTTCATTCAGGTGTTGAAGAATAAGTACAAAGTCAAAAGACAAACAGGCAGGGCTTTCTAAGCACAGGGTCCAGTGTGAACAAAGGAACTGAGATAGTAGAACATTGATTGTTTTGGGGAGAGGTAAGTAGATAAGTAGATAGTGAACAGATATTCAATTTGCCTTGAGCCTCTAATACTTGGAAGGGAAAAATATTAACTAAAATAGGAAATGTTGTTGGTACCCTATCGTGGATATCCATAAAGATCAGGCAAAGATATCTAAACTTTACAGAGTTGAAAAAAGGAAACTACAGAGCATTTTTGGGCAGAAGAATGATGTGACCAGATCTATTCATAGGAAACATTATTTTTGCAGTGGCACGAAAGGAAGATTAAAAGAAGTGGTGAGGGTAGAAGAGGTAATATCTATCAGGAAGCAATTATGGAACATTGAGTGAATGCTGGTGCCTCCAACATTAAAGAAGAAATAAAACTAAGGGTAGCAAGCTTAGAAGAAAATACAATAACCTTAGTTTTTGAACATATCATGTTTGGTGTATTATATAGGTGCTATATAAAGTTCTGAGAGCTCATTAGGAAGAATGCTTCTACTTGGAAATGCAGTTTTGGGGAGTAATATGCTTAGAGGTACTAGTTAAAGTCATGGAAGTGAATGAGGTTTCTGAACAAGGTCATGTAGCATAGATTGAAAACTCAGAGGAATCATAGAGCTCTAGTTCAATACCTTGAAATTTTTGAATCATGGTTTGAACTCAGGTCCCCTGACTGCAAATTTAGCACTCTTTCCACTGTACTACATTGTCTCCTCAGGTTAACATGAATTAAGAAAAGTACATGCCTTAAAGGCCATCCATATTAAAGATATGGAAAGTTGATGAAACATACAAAAGAGTAATCAGAGAGGTAGGAGGGAAACCTATTTGCTGAAGCCAAAGGAAGAGAGAGTATCCAGTAGGAAGGGATAGTCAGCAGTATCAAAACTTGTAGGGAGATCAATAGGCAATGCGTTGATGAATTAGTAGGTCATTGTTGACCTTTCAGAGAAAAGATTTCTTTCTCAGTGGCAAGCAGAGGAGAGGTAGAGAAATACATGAACGGAGAAGAAGGTGAGCCAGCAGCAGATGACCAGGCATGAATGGGGAGAGGGTGATATTGACAGCAAGGGACTCATTAAAAGCAAAGATCTTTGAATGTTGGTGGTAAAAGAATGTTCTGAAAACGGCAGAGGAGAGCAAGGAATACACTCCTTCTTCCTGGAAGTGGAGAGCGTCCTCAGGGGAAAGCCGGATCTCTGTTTTTGATACAGTAAAGAAGAAGCTGAGAGCATGTTTTAAATGGATGGGAGAAGTAAAAGACAGACAGACAGACAGACAGATAGATAGATAGATAGATAGATAGATAGATAGATAGATAGACAGATACATACATACATACACACATACATACATACATACACACATATATATGCATACATACTTATATACATACACACATAGATAAGTAGGGGTATGTTCACATAGACAATGGCATGCAAATGACTTTGGACAAAGAAAACTATTAAATTTGTTGATATGTAATGAAACTTACAACCTTTAAAACCTTCTTAAATATATCTGCACTGTGTTCTCATTTTGCTGCAATTACTCACATAATATGCACTTGAATTCATACGATTTTGAGACATATTCTCTAATTCATCACTACGCACATTGAATATTATACATCACATTGGATATTAAATATTAAGTATCCTTTTTCTGAAGAGTACATTTTTCCAAGTCTAGACCTAGTCCCTAAGGTTTTAGTAGGCTTTTAATTAGCTGACCTATCAAGCTATTGAAGCATGCTTATCTACAACACAAATATATTTCTTATAATTTTCTAACATCTGACATTGTGTAAGGTTGTGTTGAAATATCTTCTCCTCATTTGAAATTTCTGTAATAATGTAATAATGTAATAATTCTGTCTCACTATATAGATACAAGTAGGGATTTGACTTAGAATTTCATTGATACGTGGAACTCCCGGAGGTTGAAAATCACTCTAGCAATTCATACTGGTGTTTTCTCCATAGCTTATAGTCCTTGAGAGTTGAGTAAGGGGTGCTTATGTTTTTAGAACCCCTCTCCTCTGGAGAAGTGGCATGGCATGATGGGCTGAGAAACAGACCTACAGTCAGGAAGATGGGAGTTAAAGTCCCAATTCTGACATGTATGTACTGTGTGACCCTGTACAGGTCTTTTAACCTTTGAAGCTTTCTCTGGTCAAATAATTTGTGGAGATCCACATCTGTGAAATTTTCCTAACCTGTAGTTCATTATACCAATGAAATCATAGATCTAGTCTCCCCAAAACAAGAATAACAAAAAAACACCCTGAACAAATGAAACCGTAAAAGACCTCTACCAATGACCCAAACTTAGAATTTGAAAATGGTTTGAAATGAAAACACTGCCTGACTTTTATTTGCCAGATGGGCTCACCTAATTATTTTTTTATACCTCTTCTTGGTCTACAGTTGGATAATTTGATTTGTTTCCACCTTGTTCCAGGGAAAACCAAACTAAACCAAATCAAAAGAGTGAAATCCCTCTCTGTTTTTTTCAGACTCCAGGCTGAGGTAGCTGCTCTGCTTTGCTAACTAAGAAGGCTCGAACTGCTCATCCAGCTGCTTTCTCAGGCAGCCAGGCCAAGGCACCCAGGGCTCAGGCACAGAACAAAATGGTTGATAAAAATGTTGCTTTCCTCCCTGCCCCCCAGATCCCAGCCTAGCTGTCTCTGCCAGAGAGCTTAGAGCATCTCGGCTGCTAATACATAATTTCAGTCAAAGCAACTGATCACCATTCAAGCTGAACAATGCCAGGATCACCCCAAAGTGAGGAGAGTGGACAAGAAGGGACAGCCTCTCCCGCCCTCATCTTTTCTCCAATGTGGCCAAGGTAGTTACCATGGCAATCATGCCCATGTGATACTTGGTTTTGACTCATAGCTGTTGGACTCTTGAACATGGCATTGGAGCATTTTTTAAAGTATAATAATAAAAAAAAGCTCTGACTGTAATCATTCTGCTTGAGGCACAAGCAGCTGCTTCATCAGGAGAAGGTGTCTGCTGTTTCAGCAGTCTCACTGGTTGGAGTTCTCTGGAAGGAAGAAAGCTAGGAAACTTGATCTTTCCTAGGCTTTATCCAATTTTCCCTGTGTTTCTTACTCACAAAACTATCTTGAAAATTTTCAGGAAGCTCTCCAACCCCCAACCCCTAATAGCTTTCTAATTTGCATACTAAGCAATTAACGAAACATTTATTGAAATGCTTACTATTAAATTCAATAGATAGTTATTAATCATTTATTAATGCATGAGGCAGTATGGAGGAACAGAACCACTAAACCATACATAATGATCCCTGAGGGGATCATATTGGCATAGAAAACCACATATTAATATAACTTATGTTCCGTTGTATTTTTATTTGTTTTATTAACTATTTCCCTGATTATGTTTTAATCTGGTTCCTGGGCACTGGGGCTGTTGTTCCAGTGTGTTTGACACTTCTGGTAGTGGGAGCAGGAAAGATCTGGGTTTAATTCCAACTTTTGACATTAACTGTATGACCAGGGCCAAATCACAAAATCACAGACCTTTGTTTCCATTAATCATAAAAAAAGATATAATGCTATATGGAAAATCTACTTCACAGGATTGTTGTGATCAGTTATGACAATATGAAGTGCTTTGTGAATATTAAAGCACTATGTAGGTCATTATTATTATTATTATTATTATTATTATTATTATTATTATTATTGTGTGAGGATACAAAGACTAATATTAGATAACTGTAAGTCTTACAAGGCACATTACATAAAATATCTTTTTATCTATCTAACAATCCTGGGAAAAAGCTATTATTCTTATTTCACAGATGAGGAAACAAGCTTTGTTTTTGTCATTGTTGTTGTTTTGTTGTTTGGTTGTTTCAGGCTTGTCCAAGTCTCCGTGACCCAATTTGGGGTTTTCTTGACTGGAGTGGTTTGCCTTTTCCTTCTTCAGGTCATTCTATGGATGAAGAATTGAGGCAAAGAGGGTTAAATGCTTTGCCCAGCATCACATAGCTACTAAGTGTCTGTGGCCAGATTTGAACTCTGGAAGATGAGTCTTCCTGACTCCAGGCTGGGCCCTCTATCTACCATGCCACCTAAGTGCCCTAAACTGAGGCTGAGAGGTCAAATGATTAGCCTAAAGTCACACAACTAGAAAGTGTTAAAGGTGGGCTTCAAATGGAGGGGAAGGAAGGTGGGCACAGTAACTTTTACCTGAGCTGCGCCTTAAAGGATAAGCAGGCCCTAAATAGATTGATGGGATTAGGATTGGGAGAGAACATTGGAATTCCAGATATTCAGTGTGATGTGACCCAATACACTGTGGTGGGAAATAATATGTTTGGGATAAATAGTACATTTTGCCTGAGCCATAGAGTATATGAAATATAGTAGTGTGAATTTAAAATGAAAAAAAGAATAGGCTAGAAGCAGATTGTGAAGGGCCTTAAATACCAGCTCAAAGAATTTGTACTTCTTTTAGTAGTCAGTGAATAAGATGTTACTCTTTACATTAAGATGCTTGTGATAGAGTCGAGACATGGTATGTCCTCCAACATCCACAATATAATAGGGTATATGCCAGTATTATAAGTCCTATAGACAAGGTATAGGTGTTTGGGAAAGGTCAGGATCAATGTGGGCTGGTATGATGAGGGAATGTTTGACAGAGAAGAAGATATACTTGAAGGCAAATAAAAATAGGGAGGCAAAAAAGCCTCAGAAACATTTGTGAATCTTTCCTCAAGCCTTACATTGATTTTCTGTGCTATCAAATGTGGCCATAATCAGAGAGAATATGCCACTCTTCTCTTATCACCCACTATCAACATTCAAACCCAGCAGATGTCCAGGTATAGAAATCCACCCTCCCTCAGTGACACCGGACAAAGTTAGAGCTACATAAGAAAACTGATGCAACCATTCAATAATAACTGACACTCTAAGACAGATGTTCTTAATCTGTGTGTGTGTGTGTGTGTGTGTGTGTGATAGACCCCTTTGAAAGCCTGATGAATTCACAGATGTATTTGCAGAAGAAAATTAGTTGTATTGAATTAGTTAACAATCTTTTTAATAGAAAATTAATGGACTTCAGGTAAAGAATCCCTGCAATAAGGTTCACTAAACACATTATATATGGTGTCCTATTTGATCCTCATAACAACCTTCATATATTATAGGCATTGCTCTCCTCACTTTTACAGATGAGGAAACAGGCTCAGGTAGTTAAATGACTTACCTAAATTCACACAGCTAGCAAGTGTCAGAGGTGGAATTCAAACCCAGGTTTATCATGACACCTAATCCAAAGCTCTTTTCATTATCAATACTGCCTCTCAAGTTCTCTGGTCTACAAACCTGATTGATTCTGTGATTCCTTGTCTTGACTTGGAAAAAGTATCCAATGTGCAGATAAATCAAGGCTATAAACATGTGTTACAGTGATAAAAAAGAAATTAAAAAATTTAGTAATGGACATTTGTGTAGTGCATTAGGGTTTTTTAAGTGCTTGAGACGCATTATTCCATTTGAGCATCACAACCACTGTGAGGTTGGTGCCATAGAATTTTCAGTCCTTTTGTATAGATGTTGCAACGGAGCCTGAGAGAAGTTAAGTGCTCTGTCCACAGTTGCACAAGTGTCAGAATCAGGATTTTAATCTGTCTCCTGACTCCATATCCAACACATTTTACAATGTAAGCTTTCAGTAGACTTTCTTATGGCCTGCCATTTCTAATAGCTTTTCCCAAGTGACTCTGGATTGAATCTGTCTTTGTTCCCATTTCTTTCCATTGAGAGACAGTTTATACGATGGCTTCTTTTGCTGACCCCTCTTTGGGAACAGTGAGAAATCATCACTAGGAATAACAAGAATGCTTTGGCCTTGAGTTTGGATGATTCCTTACAGAATTTTGTCCCAAATTACTGTGAGCCCTCACCATCTTTCCCCTACCTACTACCTCTTTAAATGTTCAATCTTCTCAAATGGTCTGGAAACAAACTCAGCAGTCTGTGGTCTACTGTTAGAGAAGGAAATGCACAGGCTAATTTAATGTCCCAGAGTAGGTTCATATTCTGCTATTGTTCTGGCCCCAATTGTGCCACACACATAGGAGATTATGGGCCAGATGACACCATTGTTTGCTTTTCCTTTGAGGAAGTGGATTATGGTCCATCGAACAGTCAGTCTGAACACATCATCGCTGAATTTTAGTACATCCCAACAATACAAAAGGAAATCAGCTTAAAACCTAAAAGAGAAAGTTTATAACCACATTTTCAAGTTCTAAAAGTCATGGCTCATAGTTCCATCTTCAGCAAATTCATTTATGGCCTAGAGAACTATTTGCCCCACTGATCTTGGGGTGTCCCAAAGAACATTGAGTAGAGTCTCCTCATACTATACCCTGCCAATGTCATGGTTTCTAAGAGATACAATCCATTATAGATTTAAGCCATTTTAAAATCATGAATCTTATGCAGTAATACCAAATCACATTTATATAGTATCTATCAATCCATAAGTATTTATGAAATACCTAATATGTTCCAGATACCTGGTTAGACATTTTGATACAACTATTGCCTCCCCAACCTATCTGTTATTGTTCATCTTCCATTTACTGATCCAATGAACACTCATTAATGTAACCAAACAATTTGACTCCTTTATTTTATAAATGTAATAATCATAGAGGTGGAAGTGACTTTAGATTTTTATTACAGGTTTATAGATTCTTTGGAATCTATAACCCATTCTTCAGGCATATTTTATATTAAAATATACCAGCTGAGCAACTTAAGCATGCTTTAGGCCTATGTGAACGCTGCTGTACTTTCATCTGGATCACATTTCTATATCTTGTTCATGAGGAAAGAGATAGAGTTATATAAAAGAAGACCCTTGTATCTGTTGATTAGGTGGAGAGGTAAAGATAAATTTCATAGGTGAAGCCCAGATTGGAATTAGATCTAAAGAGCTAAATATAAATTCAGTGCACATTTCACTCCTAAATGTCCCACCACAAAAATCCCCCCCAAAAATTATCTTGCTCTTTGAGGACAAGAATCTTATAAGAGGTAATGCAGTACTGTAAAAAGAATCCTGAATTCAGAATCAGGGGATCTTGGTTTGAAGAGTGGTTATGCTATTTAATATGCCTATGATTGTAGCCTCAATTTCCTTTTGTATAAAATGAGGAAATTGGACAAAATAATCTTTAAGGATCCTTCTGCCCCCAGATACTATGTCTTCTTTATCTCTTTACCTCCTTACACGTTTCCTAGACAGAAAGCATTTAATAAATATATTCTGAATGAATGACCAAACAAAAAAACAAAAACAAAAACAAAAGCAAAAGCCCACAAATCTATTGTGGTTCTCTAGTGTTGAGGACCTATTGTTGCCTTGCTATACAGTAATAGAATTGACTTTACATAAAGACAGAACAAATGCCTACCAACATGTAATTTCAGGGATTTTGTGAAGGATGTTTCTCTTAAATAAATCCCTCCCCTACAAATACCTGAACTTCTTTAACAGGAACCAAATGATGTTATTATACATTTAGAGCCGTCTTAAGATATAAGTACTCCTAATAAACTAAGTGATGCTGAGGCATAAATAGGCAATGTCAGATTCTATCCTGAAAATGGGTATTGTCTCTCCACATTTCCATCAGCATCTGTCTTGAGCTCTCTTATACATTTGTCTAACTTTCCATGGTATCAAAATTATGTGTATGTATGTCTTTTTACTCTTTTATGATCATATACTCCATGAGGGCAGGACTTTTGCCATAGATTATTAAATGTTGCTTGGTAGAATAAGTGCTTGTAGATTGAAGCCAACCAAATAATTATTTATTAAAGGGCTACAAGTTTTAGGATAGTATTCTAAATGTTGATTTTCAAACAAACAAACAAAAAAGAAATTAAAAGAAAATAGTCCTTATCCTCAAGAAGCTTCCTTTCTTCTGGAGGGAAGAGAACTTGAGAAGTGGAACAGGTTTGCAGAAAGGTGAGATTTAGGATGACATCAGACCCTTTTACCTAGATTTATAGTCCCTGGTACCAAACAAAAGCATCAAGGCAAGAATTAATATGGGGTTAAGGGATTTTGAAATGTGGAGTGGGGAAACATAATGGAATCAACAATACTTTATGGAAAACATGAAAAACATGAATGATTCACATTCAACATAACTTATCCTTTTATGAACACTTAAAATAACCTGATTCAGCAAATATTGCTTAAGTAGTTACTGTTTTAGAGAGGGGAAGCATGGTGTGATGGATAGAGAATTGGCTTCAAAAATAGGATGACCTAGGTTAAAGTTCAGCTTCTGACACATCCTGGCTATGTGTCACTGGGCTAGTCTCTTAACTTTTAAGAGCTCTTTTTTGGAGGCAGAGTTAAATGACTTGTCCAGGATCACACAAATAGTAAATGTCTGCAGTTTTGAGCTCATATGCTTCTGACTCCAGGGCAAGTACTCTATCTACTGTGCCACCTAGCTGCCCCAAGCTTTCAGGTCTCTAGAGAGCTTCTCTAATATAATCATTGTTGTTTGTCCTTCATTTTCAAAGAGTACCAATGACAACAGGAAGGTGATGTCTTGACTTCCAAGTGAATTGGATTTAAGTGAAGCATGTCTGTGCAAAGTCACCAGCCTCACTCTCTCTCCCAAAGACATCTGGCAAGATATAGATCAGGACAACTAGAGATAGGCCAGGATGCAGTGGGAGATTTTGGCCTTTTTAAGCCAAGGTCTTTTGTAGGTCTCAGGTTGTCTGAAGTAATACCCATTCAGTGATTAATGCTAGGTAAAAAATGAGGCAAAAAAAAAAAAAATGACCTCTTTTACCTACTTAAAAAAGACAGTAAGTTGCAGGGAAAGTGGGAGCCTCTATTGGTAGAAGAACTTGTTCATCATTGGCTCTGTACACCAATGATGTACACATATAGCCCTATCCTTACTATTTTGGAACTTAAAAGGATACTGAGAGATCATCTAGTCTAGCCCCATAGTTTTCCAGAGGAAGAAACTAAGACTGAGTGAAGAGTTCCAGTCCATTCAGAGAAAGTGAGGGCAGAGCAAAACATGAAGCTAAGTCCCTAGAACTCTAGCCCAGCATTTGTTCCCCCATTTTTCTGATGCCTTTGTAGCTCCTTGTCTTCAGCTCTTCCTTGACTTCAGCTGATCTTGTGCCAGTGAGAGGCATGTGTAAGGGCTCTGCTGGCACATCGAGTATGCTTGGAAAGCCTGAGAATATTTAACACACTCAACACTCAGAGACCTAGGATGCAGCTGTTGAGGTAATGCAAGCGTATTTCTTATCTCTCCGTAGCATCTGCTCATTGCTGTTTCCCATTCCGGCAGCAGATCCCAACTCCCCATTGGGTTTGTTCCTCATTATATTTCAACCAAGAGAAGACTCGTTTGAGTGCATGAATCCAGAATATTTGGCATATATTGGCCCCTTCCCAGCCTCAAACTAATTATGTGGTTAGAGACAGGTGGATTTTCCCTTTAGCTTATTTCTCTTACTTATTTGACAGGTTTGAAGCAATTAATAAGTTTAAGTAATATCAGGCTAAACAATCTCTTTGAGAGATTTATTTTCAATGCCATGAGAGTTTGCAAGTTTCCTTTACACAACATTTGTTTAGTAGACTATTTTATGGAAACCCAAAGCATCAAGACCCACTTGATAGAACATAAGAGCATAGATTTAGATTGCAAAGGGCCTTTTAAAGTCATTGGTCCAGCCAAAATGGCTGAGGGAAGGCAAGGACTCACCTGAACTCTCTCCCAAACCCCTCCAAAGACAATTAAATAATGCCATAAAAAAAAAATCCTGGAATGGCAGAATCCAGAAAAGGATGAGGCAATATGATATTCCAGCCCGAGACAACTTAAAAGTTTGGCAGGAAAGGTCTGTCACACAGAGATGAGAGTGGACCGCAGTCCAGTGCAAGCTGTGCCACTGTCAAACAGGCTCTAGCAAATGAGAAGCAGGCCTTGGGAGTGAATGAATCAGCAGCTGCAGAGGGTAGTTCCAAAGTTCTCATCCCACAGACATTAAGGGAGTAGAATTACTGGTCACAGGACAATTACAGGGGTCTCTTTGCTGGCACTAGGGGCAGGACTCTCGTGCTTTACCCATACTCAGATCCAGGTGGTAGTCCTGGGTGGTAGTCCCAGGGCAAGGAAGAGCACTAACACATCAGATCTTGTGAATTCAGTGGAGCGGGCACCTCATCACAATTCCAGGGCAGAAAAGAGTCCTTGTGGTTACTTACAGACCAGCACACAGGCCAGGAGAGTAATAAACACACCTATCAAAACACCTTGAAAAAATTGAAAACTTGCAGGTGTCTAGAGGTATCTCTGAAAACAGTTGCACAAAACCCTTGAAGCTTGGAACAGTGTGCCCTCAACCCTGGCAGCAAAGCCCTTTTTACTTTTTAGCAAAGAGTTAAAAGTCAAGTAATAGATCAGGAAAATGAGCAAACAACAACAAAATTCTGACCCTAGTCTATGGTGACAAAAGAACATCAAAACGCATTCAGAAGAAGACAGCAAAATCAAAATTCCCACATTCAAAGCCTCCAATAAAAATATGAAGTGGTCTCAGGCCAGCTCAAAAATATCTTAAAAATCAAATAAGAGAGGTAGAGGAAAAATTGGGAAGACAAATGAGAATGATGTAAGAAAATCATGAAAAATGAAGCAACAGCTTGGTAAAGGGGGCACCAAAAATACTGAAGAAAATAACACCTTAAAAACAGAATAGGTCAAATGGTAAAAGAGGTACAAAAATCCAATTAAGAGAAGAACGCTTTGAAAAGAAGAATTGGCCAAATGGAAGAAAAGGCACAAAAGCTCACTAAAAAAAAAAAAAAGAACTCATTAAAAAGTAGAATTGGTCAAATGGAAAAGGAGGTACAAAACCTCACTAAAGAAAATAATTTCAAAATTACCAGATGAAAGAGAAGGTGCTGCAAGCAGCCAGAAAGAAACAATTTAAATATCACGGAACCACAGTCAGGATTGCAGAGGACCTTCCAGCTTCTACATTAAAAGACCACAGGACATGGAACATGATATTCCATAAGGCAAAGGAGCTTGGATTGCAGCCAAGTTTCAACTACCCTGCAAAAATGAGCATGATTTTTCAAGGGAGGAGATGGATATTCAATGAAATAGGGGACTTCCAAACCTTCCTGATAAAAAGGTCAGAGTTCAACAAAAAAATTGATCTTCAAGTACAAGATTCAAGATAGACATAAAAAGGTAAATGGAACAGAAAGTTACAAGATGTTGTTAATAAGGGTGGACTGTTTACATCCCTACAAGGGAAAAAGACACTTGCAACTCTTGAGAACTGTGTTGTTATTACACCATGTTAAAGGATATACATAAAGGGTGTGGATATTAGTTGACTTTGATATAATGATAAAAAAAAATCTAAACAAGTGGGTTAAATGGATCCAAGTAAGTGGATTAGTCTGATCTTAGAAAATGTACTGAGAAAGGAGGAGGCAGACAAGGGTAAATTACATTACAGGAAAAGGCAGAAAATGCTATTACCTCAGGAAAAGAAACAAAATCCTATTACAGCAGAGGGAAAGAAGGGAGGAGGGTGAGCATTGTTTGAACCTTATTCTCATCAGATTTGGCTCAAGAAGGGAATAGCATAATCAGTTAGCTATAGAAATCTAACTTGCCCTATAGGCAGTAGGAGGGAAAAGGGGAAAGAAAAGGGAGGGGGAAAAAGGGAGGGAAGAAGTAGTAAGGGCAAAGGGGAAGAAACGGGAAAGGGATAATAGAAGGGAGGAGAGACTGAAGGAGGTGATGGTCAAAAGCAAAACACTAGTGGGGGGGGAAGGAGAAAGGAGAAAGAAAAGCAAAAACAGGGAAAAAAGGATGGAGAAAAAGACAGAGATGGTAATCTTAACTGTGAAGGTGAATTTTTTTTTCCTCTTCTGCTGAGTTTTGTTTCCTCTTTCTGATGGTTCCTCCTATTCGTTTTAACTTTTACTTACAGCTTCACTAATGTGAAAATATGTTTAATAGGAATGTAAATGTATAGCCTATGTCAGATTGTGTGCTGTCTTGGGGAGGGTGGTGGGGAGGAAGGGGGAGATAAATTTTAAATTCAAAAGCATATGGAAGTGATTGTTGAGAAATCAAAATAAATTAATAAAAAATTAAATTAAATTAAGAGATGAGAAAGAGGAATGCACTGGGATAAAGGGAAAAGGAGAGGTAGAATGGGATAAATTATCTCACATAAAAGAGGCAAGAAAGAGCTATAACTGTGGAGGGGAAGATGAGGGAGGTAGTGGGGAATACTTGAACCTTACTTTTATCAGAATTGGCTCAATGAGGGAATAACATACACTGTGAATTGAGTATAGAAACCTATCTTACCCTACAGGAAAGTGGAAGAAAAGGAGATAAGAGCAGGGGGGTGCTTGCTCTTATAAGAAAAAAGGGTGTATTGGGGGAGGCAATAGTCAAAAGCAAAACACATTTGAGGAGGGATAGGGTGAAAAGAGAGGGAGAATAGAATAAATGGGGGGAATAGGATGAAGGAAAATAGCATAACTGTGAGATTAGCATGTGTGAAAAATTTAGAAGCAAGTTTCTCTGATAAAGGCCTCATCTCTCAAATATATGGAGAAATGGATCAAATTTATATATAAAAAAGATCAAACGATCAAAAATATAGTCAGCTTTCAGATGAAGTAATCAAAGTTATTTATAGCTATATGAAAAAAATTCTCTAAATCACTATTGATTGGAGAAGTGCAAATTACAACAATACTGAGGTACTCCCTCACACATATTAGATTGTCTAATAGGACAGAAGAGGAGAACATAAATATTGCAGAAGCTCTTGGAGAATTGAGACACTAGTGCACTGTTGGTGGAGCTGTGAACTGATTCAACCATTATGTAGAACAATTTGGAACTATGCCAAATATTTGTAGCAGCTCTTTTCTAGTGGCAAAGAATTGGAAATTGAGAAGAAGTCCATTTATTTGGGAATGGCTGAACAATTTGTAGTATATGATTGTGATGGAATATTAATGTGATATAAGAAATGGTGAGCTAGATGCCGTCAGAAAAACCTGGAGAGTTATATGAACTGATATGAGTAGAACCAGGAGAACATTGTACACAGTAATAGCAATATTGTAAGATGATCAACTGTGAATGACTTAGCTATTCTCAACAACATAATGATCTAAGACATCTCTGAAGGACTTATCATGAAAAATGCTGTCCATCCCGAGAGAAAGAACTGATAAAATCTGAATGCAGATGAAAGCATATTTTTTTTACATTTTCATTTTTCCTGGGTTTTTATTTTGGTCTGTGTTTTCTTCTACAACATGACTAATATGGAAATATGGTTTGCATGATTACACACATATAACTTATATAAAATTGCTTGCTTTCTCAATGAGGGGCAGTGGGGAGGGAGAGAGATAACTTGAAACTCAATTTTAAAAATGGACGTTGAAAATTATTCTTACACGTAATTGAAAAAAATAGTAAATAAAATAATCTAAAACAATCTATAAATTCTATGATCTTTTTAGTATACTCTACAGAGAGAGGTAGAGAGCGGGACTGGAGAAAGTTCTGGATTTGGGAGTCAAGAGTACCTGGGTTTAAATGCTGAATCAGATATTTGTTAGCTGTATGACCCTGTAAATCATTTAACCTCCCTGGATCTCAGTTTTCTCATCTATTAAATGAGGGACTAATTGATCTCTAAGATCCTTCCACCTCTAAATCTGTGTTCTCTATCACTCATGGACCAGATAAATGGCAATACAATAGAGAATTTCAATAAGTTATTTTAAAACAATTACTGAGGTAATTTCAGCTCCTCTCCCTGGTCGTTAGACAAATAGAGCTCTCACATTGAAATTGTAGGGAGCTATGGGCAGCCTGATACTGATCTTCTTGAGTAGAAATCTGGCTTCAAACACTTACTAGCTGTGTGACCTTGGGAAAGTCTCTTAACTTTGCCTCAGTTTCCTCATCTGTAAAATTAATTGGAGAAGGAAATCACAAACTACTCCAGTATCTTTGCCAGGAAAACCCTAAACTGGTTCATGAAGAGTCAGACTTGACTGAAAACCTATTGAACCAATGTCTCAGTGGATACAGCATAGGGCCTGGAGTCAGGGAGACCTCAATTTAAAGCCAGTCTCAGATACTTATTAACTTTACAAACCTTGGCAAATCACTTAACCTCTTTTTGCCTCAGTTTCTTCATCTATAAAATGAGGATAATTACAGCATCTTACTCCCAAGATCAAATGAGATAATAATTGTATAATGCGTGACACCTAGTAAATGTCAGCCTATTAAGCCAGAAGGTTTATCATAATCTGCTGAGAAACAGAAATGAGGAAGGAGGACACTGCAGGTATGGGGAACAGCCAGTCCACTGGCCCAGAAGTGGGGCTTAAGACCCAAGTTACTGCTTCATTAGGAGATGTTTCCTGCTTTGGCAATCTCACAGGTTGGAGCACTGTGGAAGAAGAGCTAGGAAACATTATCTTTTCTAGGATGTATCTGATTTTCCTAGAGGCCCTTCAATACAAACAAAAATGTCTTGAAATATTTGAAGGAATATTCTTTCCTTCATCCCCGATTAATAGCTTTCTAACTTGCTCCTCTATCAATCCATTAGTTGAGGAAACATTTACTGAAGTGGTTACTATTCAATTCAATGTATATTTAAGCCCCAAAGTAGCATACTGGGGCAGAGCCAAGATGGCAGAGTAAAAGCAGTGATTTGCTTGAGCTCTCCCCCAAACCGCCTGCAAATACCTATACAAATGACTCTAAACAAATTCTAAAGCAGCAGAACCAACAAAAAGACAAAGTGAAACAAATTTCCAGCCAAGACAACCTGGATGGTTGATCAGAAAGGTGTATCACACCCAGTGGGCAGAGGAGCACAGTTTCTTGTGGGTGCTTAGGCAAGGCAGGCCTCAGCAAATCTGGAGCAGGCCTCAGAGGACTGAATCACAGGCAGCTGTGGTGGTTTCCAGACTTCTCAACCCCTGAACGCCAAAGACAATTAGAAGGTCAGTAGGAAAAGTCTGTGTCTGTGGTGGTAAGAGAGAAGCAGAGGGTCTCAGGCCCAGCACCCGGGTATGGCCCTGGGGTGGTGGCTACTTCACAAGCTTCTCACTCACAGACTGAGAGGGAACCAAGTGGTTGATCAGAGGGAGATTGCAGGGATCTCTCTGCTGGTGCAGGATTCTCTTGCTTTGCCCATGCTTGGATCTGGGTCACAGTTCTGGGTGGTGGTCTTAGGGCCAGGAGGAGCAGTGGTGTGGTGGAGCCTGTAGTGGTGATATAGAGAGTATCCTTCTCACAGTTCCAAGGCAGAAAAGAGTGCTTGTGGTCAGTCGTAGACCAGAGCACAGGCCAGGAAAGGAGTAAACACCTGACATTTGAGGTGTAGCATCTTGGAAGAACTGAAAATTTACAGGTCCCTAGAATTATCTCTGAAAATAACTGCACAAAACCCCTGAATCTTGGGACAGTACATTCTCCACACTGGAATCAGACCTCTACCTTAACAAAGAGTTTATAACTTAAGTAATTGGCTGAGATCATGAGCAAGCAGAATGAAAAGAGTCAGACCACAGAATCTTACTTTGGTGACAAAGAAGATCAAAACATACAACCAGAAGAAGACAACAAAGTCAAAGCTCTTACATCCAAAGCACCAAAAAAAATGTGAATTGATCCCAGGCCATGAAAGAGCTCAAAAAATATTTTGAGAAGGAAGTAAGAGAACTAGAGGAAAAACTGAGAGTGATGCAATAAAATCATGAAAAACAAGTCAACAGCTTGCTAAAGGAGACCCAAAAAAATACTGAAGAAAATAACACCTTAAAAAATAGCCAAACCCAAATGGTAAAAGAGGTCCAAAAAGTCATTGATGAGAAGAAACCCTAAAAAGCAAAACTGGCAAAATGGAAAAGGAAGTTCAAAAGCTTATTGAAGAAAATACTTCCTTAAAAATTAGAATGGAGCAATTGGCAGCTAGTGACTTTATGAGAAATCAAGACACTGTAAAACAAATCCAAAAGAATGAAAAAATAGAGAACAATGTGAAATATCTCATTGGAAAAACAATTGACCTGGAAAATAGATCCAGGAGAGAAAATTTAAAATTATTGGAGTATCTGAAAGCCATGAGCAAAAAAAGTGACATCATCTTTCAAGAAATTATCAAGGAAAACTGCCCTGATATTTTAGAAACAGAGGGCAAAATAGAAATTGAAAGAATCCACCAATCTCCTCCTAAAAGAGATCCCCAAAGGAAAACTCCTAGGAATATTGAAGCCAAATTCCAGAGTTCCTAGGTCAAGGAGAAAATATTACAGGCCACCAGAAAAAAACAATTCAAGTATTGTGGAAACACAATAAGGATAATGCAAGATTCAACATCTTCTGCATTAAGGGACCAAAGGGCATGGAATATAATATCCCAGAGGGCAAAGGAGATAGGATTACAACCAAGAATCACCTACCCAGCAAAACTGAGTATAATCCTTCAGGATAAAAAATGGCTATTCAGGGAAATAGAGGACTTTCAAGCATTCTTGATGAAAAGACCAGAGCTAGGGGCAGCTAGGTGGTGCAGTGGATAGAGCACTGGCCATGAAGTCAGTAGTACCTGAGTTCAAATCCAGCCTCAGACCAAACACTTGACACTTACTAGCTGTGTCACCCTGGGGAAGTCACTTAACCCCAATTGCCTAAAAAAAAAAAAAAAAAAAAAGAAAAGACCAGAGCTGAATAGACAATGTGACTTTCAAATACAAGACTCAAGTGAAACATGAAGAGGTAAACAGAAAAGAGAAATCATAAGATACTTATTAAGGTTGAACTGTTTGCATTCCTGCATGGAAAGATGATATTTGTAACTCATGAGTCCTTTGTCAGTATTAGGGTAATTGGAGGGAAATAATTATATGTATGTGTAGATAGTAGATAGATAGATAGATAGATGGCACAGGGTGAGTTGAAGATGAAGGGGTATTACCTGGAAAATAAAATTAAGAGGTGAGGGAGAATTATACTGGGAGAAGGAGAAAGGGAGAGATAGAATAGGATAAATTCTCTCACATGAAATAGACAAGAAAAGACTTTTATAGTGGAGGGGAAGTAGGGGAAGGTGAGAGGGAATAAGTGAATCTTATTTTCATCAGATTTGGCTTGAGGAGAGAATAACATACTCACTCAATTGGGTATGGAAATCTATCTTACCCTGCAGTAAAACAATGGGGGAAGGGGACAAGAGTACAGGGGGATGATAGAGGGGAAGGCAGATTGGGAGAGGAGGTAAAAGAAGCAAACACTTCTGAGGAGGGACAGGGTCAAAAGAGAGAATAGAATAAATGAAGGGTGGGATAGGATGAAGGGAAATATATTTAGTTTTTTTTTACAACATGACTACTGTGGAAGTGTTTTGCGTGACTACCGACATATGACCTATATCGAATTGCTTGCCTTCTCAATGAGGGTAGGTGGGGAGGTAGAAAAGGAGAAAATTTGGCACCCAAAGTTTTAAAAACAAATGTGAAAAAAAAATTGTTTTCACATGCAACTGGGAAATAAGAAATACAGGAAGTGAGGTATTGAAATCTATCCTGCCCTACAGGACAAAAGAAGGGGAAGGAGATAAAAGAATGGTGGGAGAGATAGAAGGAAGGGCAGATTAGGGAAAGGGGTATATAGAATGCGAGCCATCTTGAGGTGGGGGAGGGATGAGATGGGGAGAAAATTTTGAACTCAAAATCTTGTGGAAGTGAATGTTGAAAACTAAAAATAAATTTTTAAAAAAAGAAAAAGAAAAAAAGTAGCATAGTGTGGTCTTTGTAAAACTAGGCTTGGATTCAGGAGACATCTGGGTTCAATTCCTTCTTCAGACACTTGGTGAAGTGCGTGAAGAGGAGCAAACCACAAACTCACTGAGCTTCACTCTCATAATCTGTAAAAGGGGTTAATATACATGCAGTACTTATCACACAGGATTGTTGAATCAATTGAGCATTGATGAAAATACTTTGGAAATTTTAAAGTGGTATAGAATGTAATTTATCATTATTATAACTGTGTATGAGGACCTATGCTAGGTTCCAAGAGGAATACAAAGTTTAATGACAACTAACTTATACAGAAAGTTTTTTAAGGCTTATAAAGTCCAGTTTTCTAACCAGTACCATACATAGCAACCTATGTCAGATTGCATGCTGTCTTGGGTAGGGAGGGAGAAAAAAGTTAAAACTCAAAAGTTTGTGGAAGTAATTATAGAAAACTGAAAAGAAATTAATTTTTTAAAAAAAGAAAATTATTTGTCTACTTCATATCATTTAAACATTTATTCATTGGGGGATGGATGACTCCTGGAAAAATATATATGTATATGTGTATATACACATATACTATATATATATATATATATATATATATATATATATTATATATATATATATATATATATATATATATATATATATAATATATACACATATACTATATATATATTATATATATATATATTGTATATGTGTATATACACATATACTATATATATATATATATATATATATATATATATATATATATTCCCATATATACAACACACTTCTATCCATTTTTATCTGCTGTGATACCCTTCCACACATGTAAATGAACAATTTTGTTTATTAAAATTGAAAATAACAACAAATGTCACTCAGAAATTCATACACCTCTAGGAATGCATATATGCACATTAAATATATATGCAAATTCCTTACCTACCTAGGATATCAGATTTTCACCAATCTTAGTTGATACAAAAGTATTTTCCCATTCAAAAGTCTCTCTTTATAACATTTGTTCTTATGCTTCAAAATTCAACACACTAGAAATGTTCCTTTTTTTACCTTTCCTGAGTGGTTGTATATCTTATCTTGCAAGAATTTGACATCTGGCTAGAATTGTATGAAGTATATCTTTATATTCCCCTCTCTATTTTTAATATTTCATTTTATGTTCATATAATAATATAGCATTTTATATTACATGATATATATATTTAGAACTTATTGTGGAATGTGGTATAAGATATTGGTCCAAATCTAATTTCTGCCAAATTCTTTTCCAATTTTCCCAGAAATTCTCATCAAATAGGAAGTTCTTCCCCTACTACTTTATATTCTTGGATTCTTGATCTATCCTCTTTGATTACTTTTGAGAAGCTCAGGTCTTCTAACTCCAAGATCAATCAACCCACATTCATGCTTCCCCCAGATACTCTCCTGAATGTACAGATGATTCGCTTTGGTTAAATTTATGAATTTGGAAAGGAGCCCTTCATCAAACTTTCTCTCTTATAAGAGTTTTTTTTTTTTTAAAAACAAAGCAAAACAATCTGCAGCACTAAAAATTCAGTTTCCTACCTTCTTATTACAAACGGCCTTACAGAACAGATTGCACTTTTATACTATACTTTAAGCCTTAACACGCAGAGGAATAATGCTAGAAAAATGAAATGAATTTCAACAAATAGCCAAGCTGCAGTTTCATAACACTGGTGGCTTCTTTGGTATAATAATATTTTTTTAAGTCATGTATATTTTATGAGTCTGAAACAAACCTATTCCAATAAGTCTTTGGGCTATAGATGTAGGAAAGGAACACGATGTAATATTGCATATCATAATATATGAAGCAATCATTCAAATGTAGCTTGCCGTACATAAGTCAATAAACTCCTACTGTATTGAGGCAGCTGAAGTATAGGAGATATTCATGCAGAAGATGTTTATTCAATGCATTGTGAAAAAAAAATCCATTTGTCTCCCCCTTGCTAAATGTGCCTGAAAGTTATTGCTAATTTATCACAACAAAACCAACTATCGATGCACAATAAACAAGGAAAATAGGGTTACCCTTCCCCCTACCCTATTTTATTAAACAAGAACTCAATATAAGATTACTAGATTTACAGCTAGAAGGAACCCTTGGAGGTTAGTAAAGCTCACATCTATTTTATAGATGAGGAAACTGAAGCTCAGGAAGGTGAAATCACTTGCATAATTAATGGGGTTGTGGGTTTATCAATGGATGATAAACAACATAAATTTTCTCTCTTTAAAAGAATGGTGTTACATAATTCTAATGGCAACAAGATATTGTGGAAAGAACTAGGGCTAGAATCCCCACCTTCATTCAATCAATCAATAAGCATTTATTAAATATTTAGTAAATGCTAACTTACTAAAAAAAGAATTCTAGGGATTCTAAGCAACAGAAGTAAGGGATGAATAAGTGAATAACAAAGAAACTGTCTTTCTAAGTAGGCAAAATGAAATAATGGTTAGAAATTTGGCCACAGAACTAGGAAATTTGGCTTCAAAACTTACCTCTGAAAAATACTGGCTATATGACAGTGGTGGAGTCACTTCATTTCTCAGAGTTCTAGACAGCTTTCTAAGACCTTGAATTGTAAAGAAGGTCCTGACCTGCTTTGGTAGAGGGATACTCCTAATCAAGATATTTTCTCTAACAAAGAAATTGCAGAACCAGTCTATTTCCTATCCTTTTGAGACAATTCCAGTTCTAGGTACTGGTGGCACAGTCAATAGAGTGTCAGGGCTGGAGTTAGGAAGACTCATCTTTGTGAGTTCAAATCTGGCCTCAATCACTTCCAAGATTTGTGACCCTGGGCAAGTTACTTAACCTTGTTTGTCTCAGTTTTTTTATCGGTAAAATGAGCTGGAAAAGGAAATGGCAAATCACTCCAGCATCTTTGTCAAGAAAACTCCAAATTGTGTCATGAAGATTTGGATATGGCTAAAAAAAAGAATAAACAACAAAAGGGAAATGACAACCTTGAAAGATAGTTTTGGTCAGTAAATTCACTTGGATAATGAGTAGAAAAATAGAGTATTTATTTGACATGCCTTTGCTAGTGGCATAGATCCTTCTGATTTCATTGTGTTTTGCAGAATCTGGAAGGAGGAGGGGGATGAAGATGGGACTCTCTGGTCCCAGGGATTAAAGAGAAGAGTGGCTTAGCTCTTTGCAGGCAGGATCTCTAGTGGTCCTTTTTGGAGGGTGGTGAAGTAGCAGTGGGCAGGACAATGATTAAAAAAGGAATGAAGTGTTCAAAAAAGAAAAGAATGAAGTGAAAGGGAGCTGTGCTCTTCCTGGATATAATATAGAGCTAGAATTACTGGGAGATAGTGGAATAACTATGAAGCATATAAAAAGAAGCTTCTAGGCCAGGAAATAAGATGTAGAGGCTGGATATATGATTTCATTGGTAAAAGGACCTCCCAGATGAGGAAATTCTCTCTATCAATATAGATCACCAGTTTCTCTGCCACTTAATATTTTTTGGAGAGCAACCTAAGAAATTAAATGATGTGCTCAGGGTCATGCAGATGACATGCACCATAGGTTAGTCTGGAACCTAGGTCTAGGTAACCTAGAACCTAGAAATGTCTCTGAGGCCAGCTGTCTATCCATGAAGACATGCTGTCTCTCTTGATTAACACAGATGCATTTATATGGACCTAGACTCAAATTAAATAAATAAATAATTAATTAAATGAAAAAAAAATAAATAGATAAATAGATAAATGAATGAATGGATAGATGAATGAATAAATTAATAAATACAGATTATGAATTTAAAAATAAGACTTGCATATATTTGAAAGATTCATGCTATACATATATCATATATTATATATTTATGTAATATTATATAGTATGTATACTATAATTATGTATATTTCCCTAATGCAAATATATATACCTACATACCTACATACATATAGACATATACATATGCATACATATATACATACACGCACATATATGTACACACACACATTTATACCTTCTCCAGTTGTTTCTTAGAAGGCCTATTACCTAGTAAGCACTCAATAAATGCTTATTGGATGGTTCATTGATTCATACTTGGTAGAAGTTCAAAGATTTCTATTCCATTCTTTTCTTAAAGACATTATTTAATGCCCAAATCAGCAGTCAAATAAAGGCATAGAACATGAGGAAGTTGGAGGAACAAAAGATTTCGGATCAGAATACTTGAGTTCAAATCCTGATTCTACTACTATTTACCACTTCTGTAACTCTCTTGGCAGGCAACTCTCTAGGTCTTAATATTCCAAATGTAAAATAAGGATGTTGGACTAGATCAGAAGTATCAAACGTGGGCCACATGCACTGCCAACATGACCAGTTAGTGGAGCCAGATTAAAATGTGATTGGCAAATGTTTAACAAAATAAATAAAAATACAATAAAGCATAGATAACATTACAAAACTGTGACAAAATGTCACAGGGATACTTTCACTGATGGCTTCCATTTCTTTTGAGTTTAACACCAGGATAGCCCCTTCTAGCTCTAGATCTGTAAGCTGATCTAAGCCTGTTTCCTCAGGTGTAAAAAGAGGAGCTCAGACTAGGTCAGGTCTATGTCCCTTCTAATTCTAAGCATATGGATTTATAAGAGGGCTTTTGTCATGTATGATGCCAAACACTGGCTTTCTTTATCTCTAGGAATTTGAGATTAGCAAGTCAAGCAATGTAAATCAGGTCTAAGCCAAATCTGAACTAAATTTTAGCCATCACTTCAACAATTTTGGTGCACAACATACTTGGGCTCTGGAACAACATGAATCATGATCCTAAACAGACCAAGTGCCCATGCAAAATACCCCATGAGCTACACTGAAATCACAAGAGGAGAAAGAATCACTATGATCAGTCAATAAATCAGTCAACAAGCATTCGTTAAGTGATTATTATGTGCCAGATACTATGATAAGTGATAGAGATACAAAGAAAGGCACAACAGTCCTTTGCTTTTAAGTATCACACTGCCTAATTGACCTGGGGGGAGGGAGAAGGGAGAGACAAACATGCAAATAACTAGATAAATGCAAGGTACATACAGGCTATATGGCAGATAATCTCAGAGGGCAAGGTATTGGTATCCAACGGGACTGCAGAAAGCAGAAGGTGAGATTTGGGCTTGAAGGACACCAGGGAAATTAAGAGGTGAAGGTGAGGACAGGGATGGGGAATAGCCAATTCAAAGTTACACAGAATAAAGGCTATGTATTATATGAAAGGAACAGCAAGTAGGTTTGGCGGGTGAAAGATGAAGTGACTGAGGAGACAAATGTTCAATCTTCTGAGCATATTGATTGATTAAGTAATGAATTTATTAACCAACTACCCAACAAACTGGGACTAGACCTCCTCAGCTTAGGCCTGGACCTAGAATACAGGGGGAAACATATTTTTATATATTAAATACAATTATTCAAATAAGACCAATTAATTAAAAGTAAACAGTACAACATAAGGTAATCTGATTTCTAACTGAATAAAAGATTAGAGATTTTCCAAGTTCAAAGGGGGAGAGTGAATAGGTACAATTTCCTCAAATCAAATATTGCTTCCCAAAGTGTTTGTAAACAATCAAAGGAACATGGAAACAATAATTAATTGATCAGTACGCTCACTGGCTTCAGATAAGCATATGGGTTGCTTGAGATGTACAATTGTGAGAAAACTCCTTGCATCAATCTTTGGATCTGACTGGGTCTCTGGTCAATATAACCTATATTCTTGTTTAAAGGTATCCAGACAGCAGGGAAAGGTGGTCCAGTTTCTCAGATACACAGGGCTAGGATCAAACAATGAAATAAAGTTTTCTTCTAAATCTCACATGTAGTTTTCTCACAAGGCAAAAATTGGACTAAATCCATAATTGAATAGAAAGGGAACTGAGCTAGCTCCAAAATTAAGTCATAAGGAGACAGTATAGTTCACTCAATTCCCACAATTAAACACTTCTTAACCCCCTTACTTCCTTCAATTTTCCCCCATTTGATTTATTGGGGAGTGGGTAGTCCACTCCCCTCCCCCATGGATCACTTATCTATAAGTTAAATTTATATGATTATTTATAAATTCATAATTAGAATTGCATGTTAGGTTACACATCAAACCAGGCTTAAAATGGACCAATTTCAAGAAGAGAGATTTACATTTCACTAAGGTTCCCAAGAGAATTTAAAGTTAAACATAAACATCATGAAACAAAAGACCAAAACAATGCAACAGAGATCATCAATATTAAATAACATTAAGTTTCATTGCATCCTAGTAACCCATTCCCCATATCCATTTAATCATCAAATTTTGAGTACTGGATGTCCCATGTAGTTATCTGGTCCCTACAGATCTTCTCTTGGACATTCTGAAATAGGTTTCATTCTCAGGACAGTTCTGAAGGGGGTTCTGCTTCCCCAGTTCCAAATCACTTAAGAGGTTCCTAGATCATTCAGTCAAAATCTGACCGTAACAAGATTTAATAAAGTTTAGGACATAGGCCATATGTGAAAGGAATTAAAGTGTTAAGACTGGAAAGGTAGGAAGAGGCCAAATTGTCAAGAACTTTAAATGGCAAAGTATTTTATATCTGATCCTGGAGAGAGTGGAGAACCACTGATATTCAATGAGAAAGAAACAGACATGGTCAGACCTTTGCTTTAGGAAAACTATTTTGGCATCTGATTGAAGGATGGATTGGGGTGTGGAGAGGCATAAGGGAAGGAGAATGATTCAAAAAGTTATTGAAATAATTCCAGCTAGAGGTGCTGAAGGACTGAATTAAGATTTTGGTTGTGTTAGTGGTGAGAAAGGGATTTATATGAAAGATTATGAAGGTAGAAATGACAAGATTTGGCAACAGATTGGTATGTAGAATGAATGTGAGTGGAGAGTTGAGGATGAAATGAATATTGCAATCCTAAGTGACAGGGTAGATCATGATACTTTCTAAATTATTAGGGAGGGGGGATTTTGAAGGAAAATAATGGATTCTCTTTGGGCATGTTGAACTTGAGATACCTATGGGACAACTCACAGAAGGTGGTAGGTGATGTGATGCTGGAACTCAGGGGAGAGAATAGACAGGTAAATCTAGGAATAATTCATAGAGATGAACCCATAGGAATTAATGAGATCACCAAGTGAGATAATATGAAACAAAAAAAGAAAAAAGGTCCTTGGACAGAGTCATTACACTGTGCTTATCATTGGGGAATGAGCCCAAAAAGAGTATCCATGGTAAAGAAAAATTTTTGAGGGGAGGTAGATGAACAGAATATTCATGGTCCTCCCTCAAAGAGCTGGAGAGAATTTAAGAGGTCCATGGTAGGGTCCCCTTCCTGGGAGGAAAGAATAATAGCCCACAATGAGTGCTCAATTTAAAATGTAATTGGGAAATAATTGGGGAACAGAATCAACTGGTCCCGGTGTTACTAAAAATGCTTTCTCACCACTATTAATAGGCACTTTTGATTCATGTTACCATTTCTGTATCCTTCCCCTCACCTGGCTCCTTTAGATTTCCTGGACAAAACGGACTGACATTTCAGATAGCCTGCATGATCACAAACTTGTCTATGTACAATAAAGAGCTTCATTTTCTCTTCTGCCTGCATGGTGCAGTTTCTGTAAATGTATCAACAACTATATTGTAAGAAATCAATGGAAGATGGAAAAGCTCTATTCATAGTCTAAGTCAAATAGGTCATTGCTTAACTACCTGTTTTATAATCCCTGGAATTTTGCCAACAAAGCAACTCATCGATTGTTTTTTCTTTTTCAAAAACACACCCATCATGTCTTGTTAATATATGACTAATAAAATACTAACTTCTATTTTCAGTAGAGAGACAACTTGTAGGCTCTGGAATTTCTTGGTAGAGAAATAACTATGGATCTGGTTGTTTTCATATGTGTGTGTGTGTGTGTATGTATATATGTGTATATATACATATACACACACATATATACACATATACATACAGACACACATATATACTATACATACACACATATACACACATTGCTATAAAAGAAAACAATGAATAAACATGGAGAAACTTTTGAGGAGAACATAAACATACAGAAAACTTAATATTTTCATAGTTATGAGATTCACTTGTAGTGGAAAGAGTCCTACTTCTAGTTTAGAGGACTGAATACTGGATCTGGTTTAGAGTACTAGAATTCAAATCCTCACTCTTTCACTTAATTCCTATAAGACTTTAGATGAGTCACTTAATCTTTCCTTATCTGTAAAATGAGAAAGTTAAACTCAGTGATGGTATAAAAAGTAGCAACAATCTCTAAATTTGATACTAAAATTATGATATTATTTTGAAAGATTATTGAACCATATAATTTGAGAAATGCAGGCCCAATTGTTCAGTGTAGTTCATTACCAGGACCTTTGTAAAACATCTGACCAGAGAACACTTTAAATATTAATTAACATATTAAAATAATATTTAAGCAAATGAGGATGTAACAAAGAAGAATATAGTCATAGATGTAACCAGAAGAACAATGGATTTTGAAGTTAAAGGAACTTTGATAAACTGGAGAGTTACAGAGGATAACAACTAGGAGGGAGAAGTTCATTAAGACCATGGCATGGAAAATATATGAAATAGAATGGTGAATATGTGAAATAGAATGGTGCCAGATTTTGAAAGTCCTTGAATGACAGGCAAAAGTATTTATTTATTATTTTTGAGAGGCAATAGGGAGCCACTGAGAGAAGTGAAATGATTGGATCTATGTGTAAAGGGCAAATTGTCATCTCATATCTTTACCACTACTTTCTTTGATAAATTCTTGATAACTGTATGGTGACTTCCTTGTCACAGTTTCTTTTCCTGTCCTATACTTCAATTGTGTTTTCCTTCTGGCCTCCAACACAAGATCTTAAATCTTCCAGATAATACCTTGTTCTACTCCTTTCCCCAGAAGGGTTAATTCTCTGAAGCATTATTGACTGTCTACACATAAGTAGTGATATTTAGGACAAAGGAGATGGGGTTGGGGCTGGAAAACATTGAGTATCTTCATATTTTAGAAGGTTTGTCTGCTAGAACAGGAACTGGCCCCAGAGTGTAGAACTAGAACCAAAGAGGGAAAATTATGGGACATATTTTAAAGAAGCAGGGATTGGGACTATATCTATGATTCATTGCTATTGGGGACTGCTGGATGAGGAAATTCCATCTATTAATGGTTCAATTTAAATAAAACAAAAAAAAACAACAAGAATATCTTCTTACATTGGGAAGCTTCTGAAAATAGAATGGGCCAGTAACAGAGGTAATGGATTGCCTATTTCTGTAGGTTAAGGACAAGGGAAAAAAGGGGTTTTGACAGATGACATCTAAGATTCTTTAGGTTCTTTAGAACTCCGGTACTCTCTAGTTCTAACACATCCTTCTTTTACAAGTGAAAAATGTTTTTGAATGGCAATGGCCATTTATTTTGAAAATAGAAAATAAAATAATCCCACTATTCTAGCTATCTCAGGGAACACACTGACAAACAGGGACCAGGAGAAGTTTAGTGACAATTTCATAGTCATGGAGGCTCACCAGATGGCAAAGAGCTTTGCTCCAAAAGGAAATCCTGAAAGACAGATATGCATAGGGTTCATATGGTTTGAAAATTTTTATGTGTATGCTGTTAAGTAGGACTAAAGTTAATAATGGATGACCTGTTAAGAAGATATAAAAGCAAAGAAAAACTTAGCAATACTGAAACCCTGAATCCATCACTATTTCCAAATATTTATCCCTTTGAGTGACATGTTAGCTCCAACAGAGTTACACTTCTTTTTTTAGTCTAGTATTTTATTTTCCCCCAGTTACATGTAAAAAACAATTTTTAACATTCATTTTTAAAATTTGGAGTTCCAAATTCTCTTCCTTCCTCCTTCCCTACTCTTCCCTTCATTGAAAAAGCGAGCAAATTGATATGGGTCAGACATGTGTGGTCATGCAAAACATGTCCATAACAATCACGTTGTGAAAGAAAACATAGACCAAAAAAAAACCCTCAAAAAAAATAGAGGAAACAAATAAAATATGCTTCAGTCTGTTTTCAGACACCATCAGTTCTTTCTCTGGATAGCATTTTTGATCATGAGTCCTTCAGAGTTGTCTTGGATCATTGTATTTCTGAGAACAACTGAGTCATTCACAGCTGATCATCTTACAATATCACTATTACTTTGTGCACAGATTTGCGTCAGCTCATGTAAGTCTTTCCAGTTTTTTTTTTCTGAGAGTATTCTGTTCATCATTTCTTATGTAGTGCAACAGCATTCTGTCATAATCACATACTATAATTTGTTCAACCATTCCCCAACTGATGGGCATCTCCTCAATTTCTAATTCTTTGCCATCAGAAAAGGGCTGTGATAAATATTTTGTACATAAAGGTACTTTTCCTTTTTGTATTTTATCTCCTTTAGGATACAGGTCTAGTGGTAGGATTGCTAGGTCAAAGGGTATGCATGGTTTTATAGCCTTTGGGGCAAGTTCCAAACTGCAAAGCTATACTTCTTACACAGTGGTTTGTAATGAGCTTTGGAAATTGCTAATAATAAACTGCTTCTTTCAGACACAGAAGCTCCTCAACATCTGCCAACAATTTTGTAGCTGTTTTCCAACTTGAGAAACAAATGTTTTCTTTAAAATTGCATGGTGCCTTGAATCATGCCAGGTCATGTTCCAAGGCCATACACTGGTCTGCAGCAAAAAATTGGGTCCTATTACATGCTAGATCTTATGGGACACAATGAGAAACAGTGAGATGACTTCTCTAGGATCCTCTATTCTTCTCTTCCCCTTTGAACACTAACACTAAAATTTCAGCATGATTTCAGTGTGATTAGGTAGATAGGAACCCAAGAAACCCCACACCAAGCCAGAGTCTCCAAACCAATATTTTCCCTCCAATATTAGCCAACATCTTCCACTGTGGTTCTACTTAGAAGCACCATAAGAGAACTAGAGATTTGGGTAGGACCCCAGAAACCATCAAATTTAACTTCCCCCAGAAGAAAATTCTACTACAACAAACTTGATAATTCGTCATTCAAATTCTGTTTAAACAGTTTTAACATCTCCCATGAGAGTTTACTACCCTGAGAGTAACTTCTAAGCATTATTAGACAATCAAGATCAGTCTTGATTCTTGAAGGCATGCCAGCAGATAATAAGATGCAAACACTTCTAGAATAAACATGAGAAGTCTCTCACCTGCCATTCAAGAACCAGACAAGATAAATACAGACAATACCAACTCTAAAAAACCTTTAACATCAGATCAGGATTGTGTTATCCATAGTAACTCACAAAGACTATTCACCAAAGCAAGAAGGAGTTGATATCTGCATTATGATCTCACACTATAGAAATAAACTCCATCTCTTTTGAGTTTGGGGAATAAATCAACAACAATACCTCATATTAGTATAGGACTTAACAGTTTACAAAAGGCTTTCCTTAAAAATATCCTTTCAAATTTGGAATTCATCAAGCACTTATTAGTCTAGGAACTATACTAGTCTCTGGGGAAATGAAGACAAAAATAAAACATTCCCTACACTAAAAAGCTTCCATTCCATTGGGACCTTCCATTCTGTTGGTAGGTATGGACAAAAAATCTGAAGCCAATTCCACAACAGCTTTTTTTATATTGTAAACCAGCTCCCAATTCTTCCTTTTAATTTCAACTTTTTTGGGGGTGTGGGGTCTTCATGGCATTGTGGCTTTGTTTTTAAATTGTGCCCAGACCATAGGCAGTAGAAGATCATGGAGTTAGGAAGAAGTTAGGACCAGGACAGCCAAATCACAGATGTGAGCAAAAAATAGACCAGAACCATGTAATGCCTGGAAGCTGATTGTTAGGTTAAAATCAGGTTCTAGAAGATAAAAATTTGAGATTAGACAGTTGGGTGAGGGTGTTAAGGTAAGGCAGCAGTCCAGAAACCTGACTGGCAGTGAGAAACCAGATATGAGGTACTGACAATCTAAGTCCTTGAAATTAAAGTCACTTTTGCCTTAGTCAGTTAATATATTTCAGCTGGAATAAGTACCAAACTCAGGGTGTAGGCAGCCCAGGAACTACAGATGGGAGTGGTAAGCCACTTTAGGAAGTTAGCAATTGAGTCAATCCCGTTAGTTAGGGAGTATCAGTCAGAGCCAATGACAGATAATGAATATTACTAACCTAGTTTCATAATCACAACCATATTGTTAAAAATAATTCTAATGAGTAATATGCATACTGAAGGTCCAGGAAAATAATAACAAATGTGGCACAATGAAAATAATATTAACTCGTGAGGAGCTCAAAACGTTTCTACCATGTAATAGTAAACTTTAATCATTTAAATAATTTTAATTGTATCCTTTTATCAGCAGCCATACATAAGGAATCCTCACAAAACAATTTATATGCTCATAGAATATGGCCAGTAGTTAATATTAATATTTTGTAATCTGGAATCACAGAATTTGAAGGCTAAGAGAGACCTTTGTGATATTCTAGACCAAATCCTTCAAATACTGGTGAGGAAACTGAGACTTGAAAAGTGGAAGTGACTTGCCTAAGCTTTTTTTTTTTAATCTCCCCCAGATGCCTGGCAGAGGGCTTTGCATAAGGTTGAAATAACTTGCCAAGGCCATAGAGCTATGAAGTGTCATAACTTGGCTTATACATAGGTTTTTGTTACTCTAAGGTGCATGTTATTACTGAAGATGTTTCCAGTTAATAAATTGAAATAACATATTTATATAGTTTAGAAAGGTTTATTTAAAGTTTAGGAAGCACTTTGCACATATCATCTCACAAGATCTTGCAACAGTTCTATGAGATAGATGAAAGAGGCCATTCTCTGCCTTATTTCTTGTTAAGCCTTAATCACCGAATGGAAGTTGCCTCAGTCAAACTGAGACCTGTTAAAGATCTTAGCTTGAAAAAGCCAAGGCCCCCAGTGAATTCTGGGCCATCTCCAGTTGTCCTGACCTATATCTGGCCACCAGACCCATGTGGCTCTTGAGAAGAAAGTGAGGCTGATGACTTTTCACAGCCCTCCTCTTAAACCCTTCACTTAAACCTTCACTTGTATTTCATGGCATCACCTCCCTGATGCCATGGTGCTCTAAAAGAATGAAGGAGAAACAACAACAACAACAGCTGTTATTATTATTACCATTTTGTGTATGAGGAAACTTGAGGCTGACGGAGCTTACCCCAGATGTGTAACAAAGTCACACAGCTTGTAAATCTTTAAGGAGGGATGTGAACTCAGGTCATTTTCATTCTTAATGTAGTATTTCATCTATTTCATCATCCGGCTTCCCAAGGGAAAGGATGACTGACCCCTACCTAGTCCAGCCATTTATTAATTCTGCCTCCAGAACAGAAGGGAAGATGTATCCTTTACCTCATTCTAGGTTACGAACTTCTCTATTTACATTTGTACCTCCAAAATCAATAGTTTTATTGTTGCATTCACCCCCTCCAGTGATGCTTATCACAATCCTTCTATTGCTTGGTAGATGCTTCTCAAGAGTAGCTATGAATAATAATAATAATAATCGTGATGATTATGGTGATAATGATAATTGCCCTATAGTTACACTGGTGAAAAGCTTCTCCAAGCTTAGATGAGTTGATATTCAAATAACAAAAACATTGTCTGTTGAAGGTCTATATTTGAAATTTTTCCAGCAATGTAGTAATTGTAAGAGCTTGAATTTTGGTGAGACAGCCTTTAAGAACTAAGAGTTTGACTGCCCACCAGGATGAAACAACAGAAAAGAATGGGGGAGTGTGCCTACCTAATGAGGTATTCACTAACTCTTGATTCTCAGTGACTACAATTTAGCTTCTAGGCAAGAATGATAAGATGTCTACAGTCATGTGTTCTCTTCAAGAAACTGCATTTCAGGAACAATATCAAGAACTGAGTGTGCCCAGAAAAGGGTATTTAGGATGGTTAAAGAATTGGGTATATTCATTTCTGGGAGCAGAGAGGTTAGAGTACTTGGACATGGACCCCAGGAGTCCTCAATTTGTGTCCTTCCTCAGACATATAGTAAATGTTCTACCTTGTATGTCACTCAATTTCTCTTAGTCTCAGTTTTCTCATCCATAAAATGGGATGATAGTACTGCCTACCTCAGATGATTATCATGAGACTCAAATGAGGTACTATATATAAAGCAGCTTGCAAACCTTAAAGCACTATTTTGATATTAGCTGATATTCCTTTATTTATTTATTCATTTATTTACTATTATGCCTGGAGAAGAGGAGTCATGGCTACAAGGTGGTATCCAAACACTGAATGAATACATTAGCATGTAAGAGAAGGGTTAGACAATCTAGTTGACCCCAGAATTTTGAACTATAGCTAGGGCCCAATTAATATAAATAATGAATCCTGTGAAATGGTCACATTATTTGAATTTGAATTGCATATTGCCACTAGTCTAGAATCAATGATTGCATTTTACATAAATCAAACTTTGAATAATACAAACTCAAAAACATGCAAATACATTATGGGATACATCAGTCACACTAATCAGAACCTAGCTGTAGTATCATTGTATAGAAGATTCAGAGAATCACATTTGTAATCAATATTTGAAAAATCTCTCTAAAAATTAAATCTCCCCAACAACTAAATGGATAGTAATGAGTTTTTCTTCTTGGAATCTTCAAGGAGAAACTGGATGAATTTTCAGAGGGAAAATCATACTTCCAATAGGGGTTGGATGAGGCATCCTCTACATATAGACCTTGAAATCAAAACAACTAGTTAAAAATATTTTTATGAACAAGAATTACATTTAGAATTTGGAAATGGGTGTGTGAGTTATAAATATAAAAAAAATGTAAAAATTATGATGGATATCCCATTGAGCCCCTGTTACCAGGACAGCAGGAACTGCCCAGTGACATGTCTGTCTTACCATCTTCTTGAGAGAAGATGACTGTCTTAATTTGATAATTACATTAGCACATAGTATAGTGAATAGAATATTGTAGGCACTTCATAAATGCTAGCTACTTCATTCACTCATGCATTATTATACTCTAAAAATACAGTAGAACCCACATATTCTTAGGAGCCCCATAATGGAAAGTAATCACACTATAAGGCCACACTATCCCGTGCAAGAATTCTTCAGAACACCCAATCTTCTTCTTTGAAAAGGTCTTCGGGTCCTGTCTATGATTGGCTTAAAGAATTCCTTAACATGTACACTTCATTTTTTTCACCCAATACAACAATACTATTACCTTCAAATGAGGACCCCTAATTTTGTTGGGGTAATTTCCACCATTGGTACACAAATCTCAGCTCTTTTAGTTTTTAATCAATGATCTAAGTGATTTCTTTTGGTAGAAAATAAATATTATTATATGGAAAATCTAGAGATGAGATGGATTGGTCCACAGAAAAGTCATAGAATCCATCACTTGGTACCTTTTTAAGGGTCTTTCCAATTTGATGAGAACTTCCATAGGTAAGGTCCCATTGGCATATACTTTGAGAATCTGTGATCATGTCAATATCCTAGAAGGACTACTGTGGAGAGCATACAAAGACAATAACGTGTCTAGCGAATGATCTGTTTTTTTCTTCCTGGTATGGAGGTGAGCTGCATTTCCTTGTGTCATAGCACAACATCTGGCAATTTCTACCAGTCAGGAAAAACCTTGAGTGTGGATCAGGTAACAGATTATATTATTCTTTCTGAAGAACAGCTTAATTGTCCACCAGGTGCTTCAATTTTGTGATCTCTAAAACCTATGAAATGAATAAAAATATAAGATGACCATCAGTCTGGTAAGGACTGCTTCCACAAAGCAGTCATGTGCATAGAAAATAAAGGAGAGGATGATAAGAATTCCACACACATACACACATACAGAGAGAGAGAGAGAGAGAGAGAGAGAGAGAGAGAGAGAGAGAGAGAGATTAATTTTAGTTGTGAGATATTGTGGAGTAGTAGTTAGAGAAATGGACTTGGTCAGAGTCAGGAAGATTTGAGTTCAAATTCTGTCTTAGACACTAGCTATGTGACCCTGGGCAGGTCATTTAACCTCTCTTTGCCTCAGTTGCCTCATCTGTAAAATTAAAGGGTTAGACTTGGTGGCATCTAAAGCCCTTTCCAGCTCTAAATCTATGAAACCTATTATCAATGCTCTCAACTTGTCATCTTGTCCAAGGTGAGAAAGGAACTTATTAAATAGCAAGACGGATTATTAGCTTTAACAAGCTAGAGCTATCACAGAGCTTAGAAAGTAACAGAGCTTAGACTTCAAATGCAGATCTTCAGATTCTGATTTCAGAGCTTATCTTCCCCCTTCTCAATATGATACTTTAACAAATATATCAGTCAATAAGCAATCAATCAATAAGCATTTCTACTTGCCAGGCACTGTGGAAACAAAAACTCTGAGGATATAAAGGCAAAAAAAGGTCCCTGCCCTCAAAGAGTATATACTTTAACTGGGAGACAATATGTAAATAATTGGGTAGCTACAAAACATATACAGAACCTATGGAATGTCATCAAGAGAAAAAGGCCTTAGTAGCCAGGGGCACCAGGAAAGGCCTCCTGCAGAAGGTGGTGACTCAAGCTGAGAGTTGAAGGAACCCAGGGAAACTAAAGAGGAGGTAACAGGTCATATCATTCCAGGCTTGGGAGACCACCAATGCAAAAGGCACAGAGACAGGAGTTGGAGTGTTGTCTCTGAGGAAATGCAAGTAGACCATTGTAATTGGATCATAGAATTGTGGACAGAAGGAAAGAGTAAGAAAGACAGAAAGGAAGAAACAAGTATTTGCTGTGGTTGTACCATGTGTCAGGCATCGTTCTAGGTTCTAGCACTGCAAACAGAAATTATACAATTGCTATCCCTTAATGCATTTTCATTCTATCAAGCTATCCCCATTCTTAGCCTCTACCTTTTCAAATAAAAAAATTTCTTAATCCATATTCTAATAGAGAAGCTGCTTTTTTTCTCTTTATCTTCTACCTCTCCACTTCCATTGTGTCTTTCTTAAAATGTCATGGCCAGAACTACATATATTATTGCCACTGTGGTGGTGTTTAAGTCCATGGAACTCTCTACTGTGTTTTTTTTTAATTTCATTTCTTGTGGTGCCATGTGACTTTCAGCAAGTTGGCTGATTTTACTATTATTATCATTATTTACATCAGCACAATGGGATATCTGCAGGGAATGGTTAACAATGACTTATTACTGCTCTTCTAGGTTCATGGCTCATGGTTTATAGATCCTCATTTTAACAACTAGTTCAGGTTATTTTTCCAAAGATGCCTTTCCTCACACTTGCCCACACTGAAGCAATGCCACTTTTCTGCCCACTCAGACAGCTTTGTGAAAGCTTGCTTTCCTTCAGTCTATCCCTGACAGTATGACAATTTATTACTCAAAAGAATTTCTTGTTCTTTACAAAGTGGGAGATGTCTCTGAACACTCCCTCTTTCGCATCTCTTATGAGTGAGAAGGATGGTGTTGTGAAGAGACAAATTCATTTGGAATCAAAGCACCTAAATTTCAGTCCTGCCTCTGCTATTTAGTACCTATGTGACCTTAGGCAAGTAATTTCTTTTCTCTCCCTGTCGCCTGTAAAATGAGGTATATTGTGTTAGATAACCTTTTAAGGCATTTCCAGTTCTAAGTGGGCAGGTAAGTGGTACAGGGACTTTTGATAAAGTACCAGAGCTGGAATGAGGAAGACTCATCTTCCTTAGTACAAATCTGGCTTCAGACAGTAGTTGTATCACCCTGGGCAAATCAGTTAACACTGTTTACCTCAGTTTCTTCAGCTGTAAAGTGAATTAGAAAAGGAAATGGGAAACAACTCTAATATCTTTACCAAGAAAACTCCAGATAGGGTCACAAAGAGTCAGATATGACTGAAATGACTGAATGACAACAGCCAATTCCAAAACATGTGAACACATGAAATAATACTAATGCTATCATGGATTTCTATTTAACAAAACACACGTATGTGTGTGTGTGTGTGTGTGTGTATATATGTATATGTGTATATACGTGTATATGTATGCATGTATATGTATATATAGTGTGTGTATGTATATGTATATATAGTATGTGTATGTATACATGTATATACATGTATGTATGTATGTATGTATGTATGTATATATATCCATGTGTGTATTCTCTTCATACCACGGTAGAAGGTTTATTATTATTATTACTTTAAACAGGTGTATAAGAAATAGTTCCTCCTCCTTCTTCTTCTTTCTCAAACCTATGATTTCATTGGTTTAGAGAATACTCAATGAGAAAACATATTCTACCAATACGAATTAGCAACTACTCTGTAATTTTCAATATTGGATATTTGTCTGAGACACTTCAGTCCCTTTCAAGGTTAAATGACTTACCTAATGTCACAGATCTAATATGTGTCAAAAGCAGGACTTCCTGACTTAAGATCAGCATTCACCTATTTCTGTACTACAGTTCTCAGTGTGATTTTTCTTAAAAGCTTTAAAATCTGAAAACATAAAAAAAAATGACAATAATAGCTAAGATTTATATAGCACTTATGTGCCAGGCACTATGCAAATTGCTTTGCATTTATTACCCCATTTGATCCTCACAGCCACCCTGGGATATAGGTGCTTTTATTATCCACATTTTGTAGTTGAGGAAACTGAGGCTGATAGAAGATAAGTGACTTGCCCAGGGTCACACAGTTAGTAAGTTTTTGAGGCTAGATTTAAACTCAAGTTTTCCTGACTCTAACATCAGCACTCTTTTCACTGTGCCACCTAGCTGATACATATTAGCTTATTAGCAATGGCAATTTAGATGTTGTTTCCTTTGACTTCCCTTTGCAGATGAGTGAGCTGGGGTCCAATGCAGTAAAGTGATTTTTCACATAGAGATATAGTATTGTAAGTGTTAGATTTTGGCCTCAAGGCCAGGTCTCCTGATTTCCCTGGTGTTTTTTTCCATACATAGCACTGCCATTTGAGACTCATTAAAGGGTTTTTCATAATCTAGATTAATTATGTTCTGGGATTCTCTCCTTTGCTCATGTGCTTATCCATTCTCTCAAATGACTCTCCTTGATTAAGGAGGAATCCTTTCTCCCTTCAGAACCTAGATTATCTTCTCCCTAGGAATAAGAACTTACCTTCATACAGTAGTTTATGATTACAAAATGTTTTAGATACATTATCTCGTTCAAGAATGAGAGAAAACAGATGGTGAGCCTGAGTGGTATATTGATATCCTTGAGGTATAAAGATAGCATGAGGAAGGCTTCCAACATTTTGGAAAATTCTCTACTGAGGATTTATGAGAAACTAGAATATGGAAATAGTATAGGAACCAAAAACACTAAAAGAAATTTTGATCTCTCTTACTGGAAGGAGTATACCTACTGATGACACCACAATCCTGTGAGATAGGTAGGGTGGACATGAGTATTTCTACTTTGACAGATGTGGAGACTGAGGTTCAAACAACTTATGACTCCCAATGTTCAGCAACTTAGTAAGAGACAGAGTTAAGCCTTGAAACTAGGTCTTGAATATAATGCTAGTTCATATTTCATAATATCACATTAATGATCTGGAAAAAAAAGTCACTTCTGTCTGGGTTGTATCTGTGAAATAAATGAGTTACAATAAATTATCTCTAAGTTCTTATCTAATTCCCAATCTATAATCCCACCATTTTCCTCAAGTAGATTATTCTTATCTATATATTCAATGATTCCATACTTTATTGTAAAGAAACATTATTACATAAGTATGAAATGCTACACTAATAATAATAACTCTATGTTCAATCTATCAAATGGAGATAGTGGCACAATATTCATTCATAATGAGATGTTTCATGTTTAATCAACAGGTTCACAATCCTTTTTGGTTTGCTTCGATATTTGCAGGGTGGATATCATCAAATCTAATTACTTTTTTAGATCTCACAGTTGCCCTAAGGCTTAGGAGCTATTATTATCACCAGAAGAAATTGAGGCAGCCATAAGTTACGGGATTTGCTCAGCATCACACAGTTAGTAAGTATCTGAGACAGGATTTTAACTCAGGTCTTCCTACCTCCAGGGAAACTTGGTGGCAGAGTAGATAGAGCACCAGTACTGCTTCAGACACTTATTAGCTGTGTGACCCTGGGCAAGTCACTAAACCATGTTTGCTTCGATTTCCTTATCTGTAAAATGAGCTGGAGAAGGAAATGGCAAACTACTCCAGTATCTTCGCCAAGAAAATCCCAAATAAGGTCACAAAGAGTCAGATATGACCGAAATGACTCAATAAGAACAATGTCCTAACTCCAGGCCCAATGCCCTAAACACTGTTCCAGTTCTCAGTGTTGGTTCCTGAGCTCTGGACTCTGGCATGCAAGCACAGTGATTTTGGTCAGAGATAATCTCTCCTTATCTCCTCACGAATATGATCAAAGCTGAATTTAAAGTAGCTCATGTTGTACAGAAGTTATTTTTGTAGATGTGTCCATGTGTTTTAAGCTAATTCCTCCCCCTCCCCCAATTTGTGGATCTATATTTTAATCTTGTGTGGGAGAGATAAAGACATTTTTGTTTTGCAAGAGATCCATCTGCATGTGAGGGATTTATTAGGTAGTATCAGTTTATTACATTACTGTTTATCTACCAGACATGTTATATAGCAAAGCAAAAGGAGCTGGGCACTGCTAAAGTTGAGTATTGTTTCAAGTTCGTCATGCAGTCACTTTATTTTATCAGACCTCATTTCCTTCCACATTACAAATATGTGGTGGTAGTAACTGGAACCCTAGACGATTATATTATGCCCAAAGCATGGTAGAATATGCTATGGTGGCAAAGTTTGGTAAAGCCAGCTCAGGGTCAATCATTAATTTTTCAGTGTAAGCATTTACACCTCAGAAAATTGGCAAGCACTAAAAATCACGGCTTGGTTTATTTCTAGACTTAAGAATGTGATAGAGAAAATTTTAATAATAGTTTAAACTTAAATTGTTCATACATTTTTCCAGATAGCTGGGTATTAAACATTTTTAACATACCACTGTATAATGGAGGATATATAAGTAGAGAATAACATAATCCTTTTAATATTTTCTTTAAAGAAGGTTAAGCTCTAGTTTATCTTTTAGGTACATTTTTCACATTTGAAAAATATTAAATCTTTCACGATGGCATTGCATGTATATATGTGTATATATGTATTCATGCATATATATATGCATATAATGTATATGTGTGTATATGTATGTACATATATACATATATACATTATATGTGTATATATGTATTCATGCATATATATATGCATATAATGTATATGTGTGTATATGTATGTACATATATACATATATACACATGTACTCTGTGTGTGTGTGTGTGTGTGTGTGTGTGTGCAGGGATCTCTTTGCCAGTGCTGAGGCAGGAATCTCTTGCTTTGCTCCTGCTTGGATCTGGGTCACAGGTCTAGGTGGCAATCTTGGGGCAAGGAGAAGCTCTGGTGTGGTGGAGCTTCTGGTGGCACTACAGAGGGAATCTTCCTCACAGTACCAAGGCAGAAAAGAGTGCTTGTGGTCACTCATAGACCAAAGCCCAGGCCAGGAAAGGAGTAAACACCTCACCTTTGATCATACCACCTTGGAAGAACTGAAAATTTACAGGTCCCTAGAAGTATCTCTGAAAACAACTTCACAAAACCCCTGAAGCTTAGGACAGTACATTCTCTACACTGGAATCAGACCTCCACCTTGACAAAGAGTTTAAAAGTCAAATAATTGTCTGGGATCATGAGCAAACAGCGCAAAAAATGTCAGACCATGGAATCTTTATTTGGTAACAAAGAAGATCAAAACATACAACCAGAAAAAGACAACAAAGTCAAAGCTCCTATATACAAAGCCTCCAAGAAAAATATGAATCAGTCCCAGGCCATGAGAGAGGTCAAAAAGGATTCTGAGAAGCAAGTAAGAGAAGTAGAGGAAAAAATCTGGGAAGAGAAATGAGAGTGATGCAAGAAAATCATGAAAAACAAGTCAATAGCTTGCTAAAGAAAATTCCCCCCCCAAAAAAAAAATACTGAAGAAAAAAACACTTTAAAAATAGCCTAACCCAAATGGCAAAAGAGGTCCAAAAAGCCAATGAGTAGTAGAATGCCTTAAAAAGCAGAATTGGCCAAATGTAAAAGGAAGTCCAAAAACTCACTAAAGAAAATACTTCCTTAAAAGTTAGAATGGAGCAAATGGAAGCTAATGACTTTATAAAAAATCAAGAAATTGTAAAACAAAACCAAAAGAATGAAAAAAAAATAGAAGACAATGTGAAATATCTCACTGGAAAAACAAGTGACCTGGAGATAGATCCAGGAGAGAGAATTTAAAAATTATTGGACTACCTGAAAACCATGATCAAAAGAAAGAGCCCAGACATCATCTTTCAAGAAATTATCAAGGAAAACTGGCCTGATATTCTAGAGCCAGAAGGTAAAATAGAAATGGAAAAAATCCACCGATCACCTCCTGAAAGAGATCCCCAAAGGAAAACTCCTAGGAATATTGTAGCCAGATTTCAGAGTTCCCTGGTCAAGGAGGAATTATGGCAAGCAGCCAGAAAGAAACAATTCAAGCACTGTGGAAACGCAATCAGGATAGCACAAGATTTAGCAGCTTCTATGTTAAAGGACCAGAGGGCTTGGAATATAATATTCCATAGGTCAAAGGAGCTAGAATTACAACCAAGAATCATTTACCCAGCAAAATTGAGTATAATACTTCATGGGGGAAAATGGACATTCAGTGAAATAGAGGATTTTCAAGCATTCTTGATGAAAAGACCAGAGCTGAATAGAAAATTTGACTTTCAAATACAAGACTCAAGAGAAGCATGAAAAGGTAAACAAGAAAGATAAATCATAAAAGACTTATTAAAGTTGAACTTCTCACATTCCTACATGGAAAGATGATATTTGTAACTCATTAGACCTTTGTCAGTATCAGGATAGTTGGAGGGAAAAATTATGTGTATGAAGATAGATAGATAGATAGATAGATAGATAGATAGATAGATAGACAGACAGATAGACAGATAGATAGATGACACAGGGTGAGTTGAAGATGAAGGGGTGATATCTAAAAAATAAAATTAAGGGGTGAGAGAGGATTATACTAGGAGAAGGAGAAAAGGAGAAGTAGAATAGGGTAAATTATCTCACATAAAACAGATAAGAAAAGGCTTTTACAGTGGAAGGGAAGTGGGGGGAGGTGAGAGGGAATGAGTGAATCTTACTCTCATCAGATTTGGCTTAAGGTGGGAATAATACATACACTCAATTAGGTATGGAAATCTATCCTACCCTACAGGAAAATAGGAGGGAAGAGTATAAGAGAGTGGAGAGATGATAGAAGGGAGGGCAGATTGGGGGAAGGGGTAATCAGAAACAAACATTTTTGAGGAGGAACAGGGTCAAAGGAGAGAATAGAATAAATGGGGGGTGGGATAGGCTGAAGGAAAATGTAGTTAGTTTTTCACTATATGACTACTATGGAAGTGTTTTGCATAACTATACATGCATAACTTATGTAGTTGTTTGCCTTCTCAATGAGAGTTGGTGGGGAGGAAGGAAGACAATTTGGAGCCAAAAGTTTTAAAAAACATGTTAAAAATTATGTTGACATGCAACTAGGAAATAAGATATACAAGCAATGGGGTATAGAAATCTACTCTGTCCTACAGGAACATAGAAGGGGAAGGGGATAAGAGAAATGGGGGTGATAGAAGGACGGACAGATTAGAGAAGGGCATATGCAGAATACACTCGGTCTTGGGATGGAGGAGGGGAGCGATGGGGACAAAATTTGGAACTCAAAATCTTGTGGAAATAAATGTTGAAAACTGGAAATATATAAATTAATTAATTAAAAGAATAACTGTGAATAACTAAGCTATTCTGAGTTTTACTAAATATTAAAAATCAACTACAGAGAACATATGAAGAAAGATGCTATCTATATCCAGGGAAAGAACTGAAAAATAGAATTATGAATAGTATGGTTTTATGTGTGTGTATATGTGTGTGTGTGTGTGTGTGTGTGTGTGTGTGTGTGTGTGAGAGAGAGAGAGACAGAGAGAGAGAGAGAGAGAGAGAGAGAGAGAGAGAGAGAGAGAGAGAGAAATGTGGCCTTTTCTAGTGCAGAGTAGGGAGGAAGGAAAGGATATAGTTCAGAACTTAAAATGTAACAAAAATTAAATTAAATGAAAAATGATACTTTATTTCACAAGACCTCTGAGGATCAATTGAGAAAATAGGTGTGAATGCATATTTTAAACTGCAAAGCTCTGTACAAAATTGACATTAGTGCCTTAGTTTTTGAAACAAAATTTTAGCAGAAGTCTCTACAATATATTGTGATTTGCTCATTCAACAATTCAGTTTTTTGAAACAATTCTTCATTAGTTTCTATTCTCCTTGGGAAACATATGAAAATAATAAAGACCAAATGATTTAGGACAAAGAAACAGCTTCTTCTGAGTTTTTCCTTTTCCACTCTCTATGGTCAGTTGACACATCTTTACTTGGTTCCTACTAAGTACTATAGGCACAATAATATCCTAATGCCTTTTCTCTGAGATTACTTCCCATTTACTTTCTGTAAGTCTTGTGTGTACATAGCTATTGGTGTTTTCTCCTTTATTAGGAAGTGAGTCTCTTGAGGATAAGGGCCATATTTTTGTTTGTTTGTTTGTTTTTCCTTTCTTTTTATCCTCAGTGCTTAGCACAGTGCCTGCCACATAGTGGTCTCCTTGACAAGAAGCTGAATACAACTAGAACAAAACAAATGATGACTTTGCTATGTTTACCAATATTCGTGTGTCATTTGAACTGTTGCTTTGATTGCCACCAGGGGAGATGCAGTCTAAGTAAGACATAACTTCTGCCTTCACAAAGTTTGTAGTCTTCTAGGAAGATATGAAACATGCACAGAAAACTATTTTTTCACAATAATAACGATAATGACATTAGGGCGCCCAAAACAAAGTTATGTGTGAAGGAGAAAATATTGTAATTAGAGACATAAAGAGGTAGTCAGAAAGTGGCATTTGTGTGGGGCTTTAAAGGATGAGTAGGAGTCAAACAGCTAAATATGATGAAAGAGATTATTTCAGTTATAGGGAAGAATTTGGGTATACATGGGGTCAGAAAATCAAAGGGTTCATTTGGGAAATTGAGACCAACCACATTTATTTTTCATGTAAAATATGCGCTGGACAGTAGTATGAAATAAGAATGGAAAGGTAATATGAAAACAAATTGTAGAAAGCTTTGAATGAAGGGAAAAATGTTTAAACTTGGCTTTCAATTTTCAATGACTCTTTTTAAAGAGAAGAGCAATAAGGACACATGTATTTATAACACAGGTGTGTGTGTGGCATCACTACTCTTTCTCTCTGGGCTGGGTTGATTACCCAACCTGCAAATAAAGGGTTTTTAGAAGGAGGAGCTATGTTGCTACAACTCACTTTCAATGTCTCAAAAGTTACCTTTTTGCAGGGGAGTTCTGCTCCTCTTACCACTAGAATTCCAGAGCCCCTACCAGTATCCATTTAACAAATCGGACACTAATGCACAGTGTCCATGGAGGAGATGAATCATAAATATATGGAATCAAGAAAGGGAGACACACGAATGGGAATCACAAGCGCCTGGGAAAATTCAGGCTTTGGTAGTCTATCTCCTTCAGGTATATTCTGTGCAACTACTCATTGATAGATAGGGTTATCCTCCTTAAAGGTCACTTTGCAATCCTGCAGGTTGGGACTACTTCTCTACAGGGCTACTGAAGCATCATTAAATAAACTCTTTCAGTAAAAGAGCAACTTTAAATACGGTATCTGTGGAGCCTTCCAATTCTGTTCTTTTGATTCAGTACTTAAAATTTTCTGTCTCCCAGTAGTAGGCAACAATGTAAACTCTAATGCCTTCTCTGAGACCCAAAGTCTCTCCTCGGTTCTTGGTTCTCTGCTTAGCACTTCATAGTTCTTTTCTAAAGTCATAAGTTCTGCTTAGCTCCACTCCAAGCTCAACTATTTACTGAGTTCTAAGCTCACCTGTGCTCCAAGTATAGCTCTTTCCTAAGCCCTAAATTCTACTCTGATTAGCTCAGCTCCCAGTTCTTTTCTTCTGAAATATCATGTGGCCCACTCTCTACCCAACCACCTGGAGGTCTTTCCTGGTCCCTGCTCTAAGGAATCTTCACACAGTCAAATGTAAAGCCTTTTCTAACACATGGAGAGGTTGATCTTAACTATTACTACTTTTTTTGCTCTTTGAATAGTATTTTACCTCCCCCTCCAGTTACATATCAATACAACTTTTAGATTAATTTTCGCAAGATTTTGAGTTCCAATTTTTTCTCCCTTCCTCCCTCTCCTCCCTTGTTTTGAAAATGTTTAGCAGTTTGATATAGTTTATATATGTACTATCATGAAAAAATATTTCCATATTATTCACAGTTGTGAAAGAAGACAAAATAAACCATGAGAAAGAATAAAGTAAATGAAAAAAATGTACTTTGATCTGCATTCAGAATCCATCAACTCTTTATCTGGATATGAATAAGCTCTTCATTCATGAGTCCTTTGTATTTGTCTTGGATCACCGTGTTGCTGAAAGGAGACGAGTCATTCACAGTTGATGATCACACAATGTTGCTGATACCGTATAGAATGTTTTACTGGTTCTGCTCATCTCACTTTATATTAGTTCATACAAGTCTTTCCAGGTTTTTCTGAAATCTGCCTATTCATCATCTCTTATTGCATAATAGTATTCCATTATATTCTTACACCTCAGCTTGCTCAGCCATTCCCTAATCTATGGGCATCCCCTTGACTCCCAATATTTTGCCACCATAAAAAGGGCTTACATAAATATTTTTGTACATGTAGGTCTTTTTTCCATTTTTTTATGGTCTCTTTGGAATACAGAACCAGGAGTGTTACTGCTTGATCAAAGGGTATGCATAGTTTGGTTGCCCTTTGGGTATAGTTTCAAATCACTCTCCAGAATGGTTGGATCAGTTCACAACTCCACCAACAGTGCATTAAGATCCCACACCTTTCCCAGCTCTTATTATTTTTCTTTTCTCACATATTAGCCTATCTAATAAGTATGAGGTGGTACCTCAGAGTTGTTTTAATTTGCATTTCTCTAATCAAAAGTAATTTAGAGCATTTCTTCATATGCCTAAATAGCTTTAATTTCCTTCAGTTGAAAACTGCCTGTCCATATCCTTTCACTATTTATTAGTTGGGGAATAGCTTGTATTCTTGTAAACTTGACTTGGTTCTCTATACATTTGAGAAATAAGGCCTTTATCTCAGGTTTCTTTTGCCAGCTGTTTGTCTGGTGCTGTTCTGATGCTGCCCTGAAGCTCCCAGAAAATCCTCGTGCCTCGTGCAATGCTGGAGTACGCTGGGGATGGGTGGCTGGCACTGCTAGAGGCTGAAGAGGTCTGGTAGCTTACCTGGTGTTGAGCTGTAGTCCTAGTGGTGGTATGTGGTGTGTAACAAGGCCTGGTGAGGTGTTTCAGTAGTTCCATGGGGCTACACTGTGGCACATAGTGGTTTGAACTACTTTCTTGTCACACTGGAGGATGCCTGTTTGCCCAGGGCTACACTGAAGCTGGAGTCTGATAGTTCCCCTGGCTATGCTAAGGCACATGGGGAGGTTCTGGTGTAAAGAATTTGCCTACTCCACCACACTGGGGCTCTGGATCTCCCACTGGTTGGCTGAGGTGGGGCTTACTGATGGTTTGCTGGGTCCTTTCCTGTCCTGGAATGTGCTCCCCTTTCACCCAAGTGAGATGGACTTGCTCATCCTATAAGTTTCTTGGGCTAAAAAGTTTCACCCCATCTTCACTCCACCCAATCAGCAACTGGCTCTGCTGTTCCAAGATTTTTTTGGGGTGCTATTTTATGGTTGTTTGGAGGTGAATATGGAAGAGTTACAGCAATTTACTGGTCACTCCACCATCTTGGCTCCTGGAAGCCCTAGACCAATAATTCTTTTCCCAAGCAGGGTATCTTAAATGAAATGACTCACCTGTAGCTCTTGTTAAGAAATTAAAGTGCACATTTCTTTCAGCCAAGTCACAATTAGGCAATACACACTTGTTTTGTAGTTACTAAATAGTAGCATGTATTACAATTTCCCAGCTACTACCCTCAAAATCCTCATATCAGTCACACCTAAACAAGTTGGAAAACAGCATACATACTTTTGCCATCTTTACTCTGAGCATCTTTTGTCTGTGACCTACTTTCTTAGATTTCTCTTGTAACTGTCCTTTTTTCTCTCCATTCCAATAATGAAATCATACACATCTGAAACAGGCATCATCTTACATCTGTATAAGGATAATGAATTGTTAGATAGAAGATAATGGAGAAAGGAAGATTTATTATGAGCCTGTTGCAGCAATCCATGTAGGCCCATAGAAGGGAATAATCATGGGATTGCAGAAGTAGGGATCAATATGAGAGATAGTGTGGAAGTAGAATTAATAGCTCCTAAGAACCAAATTTGTAAAGGAGGAAATGAATTAAATTTAGTCATTGAAGACACTAATAATTTTCATTTGCCTAGTTTTTAGAGGTATAAAAACACTTTCCCCAAAATAACTTTGTGAGACACTCATGAAAATACTATTATCCCCATTTATAAGAAAATTGAGGTGGCAAACCCATTGTCATACTCTTGGGAAGGGTGGAATTCAATATGAGGGATTCAAACCCAGGTGTCCTTGCCTCGTGATTTTTCCACTATAACTTATGGTCATTCTAGCTTCCAAATTGATCATTATCAGTTTCCTTTGCAGCACGCCTGTAATGCATATCTTTAGCCAGGAGGATACATTATTAACACATGCTACTTTTCTAACATACTTCAGCACAAACATGAACTCAGCCCTCTGACTACAATACATATCCATACACAGTACTGTGGTTTTAATGCTTTACTGCTAAAAAAATTTTGTGAAAAAAAATGGCTTGTTTAAGCATCTGCTAATAATCATCCCTTTCAATGCAAAGAACAGAGACTATAAGTGGCTTGCTTGGTATCAGTTCCATCAATAACCAAACAACCATATTGTTATTTTTAAATCATTAGCTCTTTTTTTCTGAGAGATTTTAGAGCTCACACCTGAAGGACTTTCTTATCCATTCTATAAAGGGAATCAATAAAAATAAAACCACTTATTAACTTCTAGCACCAGTTTTGGAGATTCTGGTGGATCGCTGCTCAGCTGCTTAATTTGAACACTGCTATGCCTAGGTATGCTGAATTAATATGATTCTTTCCCCCTGAATCTTTAAAAAAAAATAAAGCTAACAGAGGATGCATTCGTATGAAGTCCATTTCTATTCTTTTTTTTTTAACTTTCACTGATTCTCAGGTCATAGAAGAGGTTCACCATGAAGACAAATGAATCCATCTCCAAATCCATGCTCTCTTTGCAACTCCTTTATTCTTACATCTAGAACTCAAGATGAGTAAAATTAAAAAAAAAATCCAGGGGCAAAGGAACAACAGTAGATGGAAGACCACACACATAAAACAAAAAAGAACTTCATCAATTTCTTTAGCTAGTAAAGGGAAGACCTATTCTTCATTACAAGTGGAAGTAGCATTAGAAAGGCTCTGACTGGTTATTTAGGACAGAGCTGTTATTCAGGATATAGCCAGGAGCAGATGGTGGGAGTTAACAAAGGACAAATTTCAGCTTTATGAAAGGAAAAAAAAATTTCCAATGGTTAGAGGGGACTGGATGTCAATTGAACCATTTCAGGAGAGAGGTGTTCTCTTTTCTTAGTGATGCCCAGCAAAGGTTGGATGACAACTTGTGAGCAATTTTATAGAAAATATTTTCATACCAGTTGCACTAGATTATCTATGAGTCTTCCGATTCTGAGACTGATTCCATGTGAAAGCTTCCTCATAACATATTGTTTATTAAGATACAACCGGTTTAGAAAATCATGGGTTTTTAAAAGCTAGAACAGCTTTTAGGCATAACCCATTTTAACTTAGTTCTAAATTCACACCATCATTCTACCAAAACTGCTCTCTGCAAAGTTAGCAATGATTACTTAATTGCCAAACTCAGTGGCTTTTTCTCTAGCCTCTTTCTTCTTGACCTCTCTGAAGCCTTTGACACTGTTCATTGAGTTTTTTTATTTTTTACTGTCTTTTCTCTAAGTCTTGGGGATACCACTCTCCCTGGTTCTCCTTTCTATCAGACTACTCCTTCTCAGTCTCTTTTTCTAGATCTTTATCCAGATTACACCCTCTAACCACAGGTATCTCACAGCGTTCTCTCCTGGGCTCCATTCTCTTCTTCTTCTATGGTGCTACATATGGTGATCTTATCAGCTCCCATGAGTTTAATTATCATTTCTAGGCTGATGATTCTCAAATGTATATGTCCTGCCCTAACATCTCTGCTGACCTCCAATCTCACATCTCCAGCTGACTTGTAGACACCTTGAACTGGATGTCCAGTAGACATCTTAAGCTAAATATATCCAAAACACAACATGTTATTTTTCTCCCTAAACCCTCCCCTGCTAATTTCCCTATTACTATAGAGGGTGACATTATCCTCTCAATACCTTAGGCTCAAAACCTAGGAGTCATCCTGGACTGCTCACTGTATCTCAGTACCCTACCCTACTCATATCCAGTCTGTTGCCAAGGTTTATGAATTTCACATCTGCAACCCCTCTTTTATCCATTCTCCCTTTCTCCTCTGACACTATCACTATGCTGGCACAGTCACTCATCACCTCACACCTAGAATATTACAATAGCTTGTTGGTGAGTCTGCTTGCCACAAGTCATTCCCCTCTCCAATTCAACCCTCATGTAGCCACCAAAGTGATTTCCCTAAAGATTAAAACCAATCCTGTCAATGCTCCCCCTACTTCCCATTGAACTGGCTCAATATCACCTCTAGAATAAAATATAAAATCCTGTTTGGCATTCAAAGTCCTTCATAACCTAACCCCCTTCTACCTTTCTATTCATCTTGTATCTCATTCCCTACCACATACTCTCTGCTCCAGTGACACTGGCCTCTTTACTAAGTTCCAGGCATTCCTTTTGGATGTCCATGAAGTCTAAGATGTTCTTTCCATTCCCATCTCCACCTACTGGTTTCCCTGGTTTCCTTTACTTCCCCTGAAAAAATATCATTTTCTCAAGAAAGTCTTCCCCAATACCTCTTAATTCTTGCACATTCCTTCTTTTAATTATTTCCTCTTTATCCTGTATTTAGTTCACATTTACATTTTTCTTTTGCTTGTTGTCTCCCCCATTAAATTGTAAGCTCCTTGAGGACAGGGATTATCTTTTATTCCCTTTTTGTATCCTTTAATGCCTAACATGATAACTAGCACATAATAGATGTTTAGTAATTTTTTTTCCCTTACTGACAGACTGAATTCATTGCAGCTAATATACAGAAGCATCATGATTTCTCTCACTTGGAATCTTCTCCAGTGAAATAGAGAGTACTATATAAAGGTGAGGCATTTAATCAATTTCTTGCCTCCTCCATCAGACCTCACCCATTTTATTTATTTTGCTTTTCACAGATGGATGCTTAAGATTCTTTAGTGTGTGTGTGTGTGTGTGTGTGCGTGTGTGCGTGCGTGTGTGTTTTACTAAATTGTAAGCTTCATGGAGAAATGAATCTCGGCTTATGTCAACTTCATATGTCACCTGGTACCTGATGCAGTGTTTTGTGTACAATAGGCATTTAATAAATGTTAACTGAATTGATGTGTATGTGAATTATTGAAAAAATGAATGAGTTAATTCAATAATATCATAAGAGCAGAGAAAAAAATGGTTTCCACTCTAATTTATTTTCATTTTTGCATCACCATAAGTTCCAAATCTATTCTTTTTCCTTTTCTCCAAGAAACTACTCCTTCACAAAGGAGAAACAATTAAAACAAAAAACTTCAGCAAAACAAAGAAACACATCAAATAACTTCAACATTATATGAAATATTGAAAACCCTAAATACACCACTTCTGAAAGAAGAGATTAATTTTCATATTTCCTTTTCTTGGCCAAGCTTTGTCATTTTAACTTCAGTATTCAGTTTAATTTTTTTGACATTCTTATTATTTATCTTTCTGTAGTTATTGTGTATGTTGTTTCCTTCATGGTGCTTACTTCACTTTACATCAGTTCATTTAAGTCTCCCCATGCTTTTCTGTATTATTTTCATAATCATTGCTCTTACAGCAAAGTAGTAGTATTCCATTATATTCATGTACCATAATTTGTTTACCCATTCCATAAGTGATTGATAACCATTTTGTGTCTGCTCTTTGCTACTACAAAAAGTGCTGGATAGCTATGATTTTAAATGACTATAATAAGAGAAAATTATTAGGTGTGGAGATGAGGGGTTGGCAGATGGAAAACAATACACTTTATTAAATGTTAGCTCTCTTGAATTGAATTAAGGCTCCAGAATTTAGTGGGAAAATACCTATGGCACCTGAAGTTTCTATAGCAGCAAGTTTGAGAGTCACTACTCTAAAATATATAGTCCTGAGGGAAGGTATTTTTTTTTGGTATTTCTGCATGGTAATAGTAAATTTACATACATACATACATATATATATGGTCTACTGTGCTCAACATTGCTTTAAATAAAATGTTTTCTATAAGATGTACACTTCCATTAATCTTACAATCTAATAAGACAATGAGAACAAGCAAACATAACATCAATATACAATATAACCCAATCAAAACATTTCAAAAGTACAAAAAAAACCTGTGTTGTCTGAAAGGGAAAGTCATTGACAGCTAGGAATGGATTGGGGAGGGAGAGAGTTCGGAGAATGTGTCATGGAACAAATATGCTTGCTGAAATCTCTAGAGTCTACATATCTGTAAATAACTACTAGGTCCATGCTTTCATTTAGATATACCCTAAAATTTCATTCACACATATTTATGGAATTTACAATAATGAGGTCAAAGTGGGACTTATAATTTATTCATTATTGGAGAGAAATAGTCTTTAATCTCTATGCTTCACAGTTTTATAGTACTCAAGAATTACTTCCTTCAAAAAAACATGAGTATATCTCATCCTATAACTGAAACATTGATTAGCTTTTCAGCTTTTTCCCTCAGAGAAGCCAGCTCCATGAAAGAATACCTTTTATATTGTGTTTGTAAAACTTACAAGTCTCTTTAAACAGTGGCCTCTATCACAATCATCATTGTTTCTTACTCAAGCTCTCTCTTGATTGGGAAAGTTATTTTATTTTATTTTTAGGGAAAAAAAACCAGCACTGGCTTCTGGGGACAGCTGGAGTGTGTGGGATGTGGGACTCTATTTATTCTTCTCTGCTTTGGGAAGGCAGCAGATGGATGGCTACTTTCTTATATCAGAGGTCATGTATGGTAAATTCCAGATGTTGTCATTGCTATCAGGATTATTATCAAAAACCTGTCTTTCCAAGGGAAAAGATGAATATTTTTCTTTTGACTGAAATTTCTTCATAAGTTCCTTGCAAGTGTTTGCTTCTTTGGATTTTACCCTTCATGGTGTACTTTGCTTTTGTAAGTCCAACAGAGTGCCTGGAATATAATAGGTGTTTAGCAAATGTATGTTAACAGGTTGTTCTTGCTTTTATATTACACAATAGTGTATTTTTTAAAAAATGAAGAAAGATCACAAAAATGGGCTAACAGAGCAAAAGGTCAAAGAAGAAATATTCCATATATGCAAAAATTTTGTCACAGTATTTTTGTGGTAGCAAAAACCACAAAAACTGGAATTGAAGTGAATGACCATTGATTAGGGAATTGCTGAAAAAAATTAAGGTATATGATTATAACGGAATGTTACTGCTCCATAAGAACTATAAATGAGAAATGTACAACTATGGAAAGGCTTATATAAACTAATGCATAGTGAAATAAATAGAACTAGAAGAACACTATACACAAGGGGAAGAGAGAGGAGGCTGAGGTACAGACCTGTGATTTCATTGGTGTAATAAATAATTGATGACAAACTCCTACCATTGTAGATTGGCAAAGATTCTGTATTTATAATCTTAGTTTTCCAGGGTTCTGGAAAATCTTGTATAGAGTCAGACAGCCAGTATCAGAACTTGTCAGAATCAGTTGAATCTAAGTTTTCCTTGGTCCAGATCTCTGTTCACTTTGTCTCACCTTTTCTATGTTGTCGCTACAATAGTAAAGGGGCCATTCCTTGACTCATTCCTTAAAGAGGCCTGTTCACCGAGTGGGCATTGCCTCACTCAAAGTGAGAGCTTGAGAAGATCTTAGCTTAAAAAGGCCACGGTCTCCCATTACATCCGGGGCTATCTCCAGTCATCCTAATCTATATGTTGCCATTAGACCTAGATGGCTCTGGAGGAGAAAGTGAGGCTGGTGACCTTGCACAGCCCTCCTTCACTTAAATCAAAGTCAATTTCAAGTCATGTCATCAACTCCCTTATGTCACGGTCCTCTTCAAGAACAAAGAACAATAATAGTGCAAATAAAAAGGCTCTAGTAAGATGCCCAACATGCTCCAAATTAACACTGAAGATCAAACGAGGAAATCCACTTCTTTCCTTTCAGCAAAACGGTGTAGATTATATGTGTGGAATGCAGTTTAACCAATCAAAGCGGTTTTGTTTAACTGATTTTCTTCAGTACTAGAACAGGCCCTTGTGTAAGTGCAGGTGAGGGAGAGTATAGAGATAGGAGGTAATATATCTGGAAATGACAGTGGTGTAAAGTCAAAATGTATTAATAAGTGATTATTGGTGATTTTGTTGTTGTTTAGTCATTTTGCAGTCACATTTGACTCTTTGTGATCCCATTTGTGGTTTTCCTTGGCAAAGATACTAAAATGGTTTGCTATTTGCTTTTCTAGTTCATTTTACAGATAAAGATACTGAGACAAACAGAGTAAAATGACTTGGCCAGGGTCACACAGCTAGTAAGTGTCTGGGGCCAGATTTGAACTCAGGAGGATACATCTTCCTGACTCTAGGCCCAGCATTCTATTTACCCACCATCTACCTGCCATTATTAGAGGCAGGGGATAAGAAAAAGAAATACACAACAAAAAGGAAATTCCCAGTGCTTTCCATGGAATTTCAGGTTGCACTTTTATGCTTTAGGGAATTTGAATTGAAAGAATTTATAGTGTTTAATCCATTAGTACACATTTAAGTGATGTCAATAGAACAATCAAAATGCATACCAGGATCACAAATCCCTAAAAAGTTGAAAGGTACCTTAGAAGTCATCTAGTCTGGTGATCATCCTGGAAAACTTGAAAAACCCCAAAACGGTATTATTACTTTACATATGTAAGAATGATACGAACAATATTAATAATAACTAGTGTTTATGTATTGTTTTTAAGGCTTATAAATCTCTTTACAAATATCTCATTTTATTCTCACAAATCCAGGTCTTCTGACATTAAGTTGAATTAGCTTTACAATGTACTCAATCGAGGAGCCTTCTTTATGGGAGGTTATGGTCATAAGATCAGATCTGGAAGAGACCTTAGTATCTAGTCAAAGGATAATTAAATTAGAGTTACAAGGGTTCTAAGAAATCAATTAGTCCAATACCCTCTCTTTACAATTCAGGAAGCAAAGGCTTGGAGAGATTGAGTGAGTTGTTTAGGGTCACTAGGCCTAGTGATGCTAGGAACGCTAGAAAGCAGTAGATCCAGTTTCATTCCATATCCATTGTACCCAGATCCAATGATATTTTCATTCCATCATGCTTCCTCCAAACAACTCATTTTATGGATGAAGTAATTGAGGCCCAGAGGAGTGAAATTATTTGCCTCATGGCATACAGATAATAACAATTGGAGACAGGACTTGAACCCATTTTTCCAAATTCAGGTCTTGTTCTCTCTCCACAGCTTCATACCTGCAATGGAATCATTCATAGGATCATAGAACTAGAATATAGAACTGGATGAGACTTCAGGGAAACCACCTAGTCCAACTGCCTCCCTTTACAGATGAGGAAACTGAGACCAGTGAGGTTAAATCACTTGCTAAGGGCCAAAAAGAATAAAATCAAGGGCGATATTGAATCTAGGTCCTCTGTTTGCAAAAGCAGTGGTCCTTCCAATGTATAATGCAAGGGCTAGTATATTTTGCAACAGCTGTAATAATAAATATCTTATGAATTGCCCTGAATTTTTATAAAACTAAAGGCACTCTCTTTGTAACGATTCTACACTGGATACTCACTTTAGGCACAACTCACCTTGAGGTCCATACTGTGGGACAAATCTAGAGATAACACATTCTCAGAACGAAGGTGCCTCCTGCTTCTCCACACTTTGGATAGGGTCCCACACAAACTTTTCTCAAACTTAATTGCGCTGTATGGCAAGTTTTGTTCCAGTATGGTCCTCCGCAGTGTCTATACACTCCCTATCCTTTAGGGGATGGCAATCTGTTTTGGTTCGGGAGACATATTCTACAATCTCTAGCTTCCCTAGTGTTTCAGTGAGAAGGTGGGTCAGAGCCAGCTGAGAGATTTTGTAGCAGCTACCCCAGTCAGAGGCAGGTACTCAGGGGTGGGTGCAGACTTGATTTTACAAGTACATCTGTTCTGTTTATTTTTGCTTCTTTGCAGTATTATCAACTTCTGCTCCATATGGGTGATCCATATTGTGCCTTGGTGAAATGATACCACATTATGCTTTTATGCTTTTATCATCAAACACTACTCATGAAAAAATCACCAGGTTTGCTTAGGTTCATCTGTTCAATTTATTTTTCCCAAACTTTATTTTGAATAAAACACCTACGGTAAATGTGATTTATGTAAATGAATAAAACAAAACTGTTATATAAGCTTTTTTGACATCATTCCGTTTCTTTCTGTCAAGGCGCCATGAGATAAAATACTCTGGCAGCATATTTTCTATAGGATTATATTATTTCTGAAATCTAAGCGCTGAAGAGATAAAACTATAATATACTTTCAAAAGCTTTAATTTAATTTTTTTTTCTCTTTTTCTCCTCAAGCTTTCCATATGGAGGAACTCCAATATTTTAAAAGAAGCTTTTACTTATGAGTTTCTTTCAGCACGATCCCAAATGCCTGCAGTCATTCCTTTTTCCCTCTTTCTCTCTTCTCATCTCCATGCTGTCTCTGCCTCTCTCATTTCTTTTTCCTTCTTTCAATTTCTCTATCCTTCTTTCTTTCCTTCTCTCATGTTATTTTTCTTTTCTCTTTCCCTGTATTCTTCTTATTCTCTCTTTCTTTCTTTCTCTATCTCTCTCACTCCTCTCTCTTTTTAATCCATAGTTCCCTTCTCCAGTTTTTCTCATGGCTACATTCTCCTGATATTATTTTTAAAAGGTGATTAATATTTTTGTTTGCTTTTTATTTTTGTTAGCTGTTGTTTCCCCTCCTTTGTGTGGTTGCCCCAATTTAGCTGTCATTCCAGAAGACTTCTGGAAGAATAGTTTTCACTTAAGCCAATATAGTTCTCTTTTTGGTCCCACTATAGCTGAATTTTCCCTCAGTCGAGGGCAGATTGGCTTCCTGCTCCTGTTGTGATCAGGCAAAGGACTGCTGGTGCTAATCAATCACTCAATAAACACTTAATATATGCCTGGCACTGTTCTGAGCATTAGGGATACTAAGAAAAAGCAAAAAAAAAAAAAAACCCAATCCCTGTACTACAGAAGTTTATGAGGACAAAGTGTACATACATAGAAAATACATGTGGGGTAGATAGAAGGGAACATTAGAAAGGAAGATACTAACAGCTTGGATGATGGGAAAATGGTTCCCACCAATGGTGGTGCCACTTGAGCTGAGTATTAAAAGAAACAAGGAATTCTAAAGCGATGAGACAAGAAGGAAGAGCATTCCTAGCATGGAGGACAGTACAAAGACAAGTTGGGACATGAAGTGGCATGTTTGAGTTGGCCACCTTGGCTAGATTGTAGAGTGAATACCAGGTACTAATATGCAAGAAGATGTGTAAGATAGGGAAAGACCAGGTTGTGAAAAACTTTAAATGTCAAATAGGAATTTATATTTGACCCTGGATATATAAGAAGTCACAAATTTTGAACAAAGATACACAGCATTAAGTAGTTCACAAATGTCATATTTTAGAACTTTGTCCCAAATCATTCTCATAAAATTCCTTCTAATCCTTCTAAGCACAGAAAAAGTGCTGTTTGCTCCAGCAAGTCTTCTCTCATCAGTCCCAGCCACAGGTACTTCTGATTTCCTTATATTCCCATGAGGCAGCATGGTTGATGGAAAAAAAAGTGCCCTAAAAGTCAAGAGACTTGTGTTCCAGTAATGATGGCATCACTAATTAGCTGGGTGATTTTGAACAGGTCATTTGATTTTCCTTTCCCTCAGTTTCCTCATCTGTAATGTGAGGAGATTGGGATAGATGTTGACCACAACTCGGCTACTTTAGGATCCACAGAGAATTGTTTAAAGCTCTCCTTTGCATTTACTTAGAAAAAAAATACACTCCAAACATTGCATTTTATAGATGTGTAAGCTGAAGCCTAGTGAAAAGGAATAGCTATACCAATGTCACCAAGTTAATGAATGGCAGATGCAGGTGTGTCCATTCCACATCCAGTGTTCTGTCCCCTATGCCATAGAAATTTTTTTCTTATTACCTTCCAATTTTTATTATTATTTGCAGAGTTGTCATAAGATATAAGGATTTAAGATCCTTGGTAGCAGGACATATTTTATTGTTCATGGTATCCCCAGAATTTAGTCAAAGAGTAGCATAGTAGGCGGAGAGCTAATCTGTGTCAGAAAGATGTAGATTCAAGGATTGCTTCTAGCACATTCTTGCTATGTTGCTATGGGCAGGTCACAAAACCCTCTAATGCAACTTTCTAATACTATAAGTTGAAGAACAAGTCTTACCAGGGTGAGGAACCTATGGCCTCAAGGTCACATGTGGCCTTTTAGGCCCTTGAGTGTGGCCTTTTGACCAAGTCTGAAGTTTACAGAACAAATCCTTTTATTGAGGGGATTTGTTCTATTAAGTTTGGATTGAATCAAAGGACCACACTTGAGGACATAGAGAGCCACATGTAGACTCAAGGCCATAGGTTCCCCACCCCTGTAAGAATGCTACTAGCTCAGTCCCTTGGATACTTACAAAGTAAGAAAACAAAATGGCACCAAAGAGAACAAATATAGGAAAAGACGCCATATCAGTACAGGATAATCATAATAGGTATATGGAAGGTAGGTCATACGGTGATGAGAGATAAAAGATGCAATTTGTAAGATACAAGTAAGATACTGGATTTCCTCTGCATTCCAAATCACTGGATTTGGAGAGGAAGATATAAAGGGCCTGGAAAAATTTCAAACCGTATTGATTACCCCTGAAAGGTAATTGAGAAATGTCAACAATGACAACTTAGACTTTTTCTCCCAGTCTAAGTGTCTTGCCCCAGGCTTACCTCCACAATGTTTGGCTCTGCTCCTTCCACTGCTGTGTAATATATACGTTTTGTGTTGGCAGAGCACAGAGGCTGAGCAGTTTAAATCTCCTTAAAGGGCTATTTGTGGGGTATCAGGTGGGTCCCTTCCTTCCATCAACTCCATCAGGAAAGATTGACCAAAAGAAGACCTCTATCTAGGCCCCTTTTCTTTCTATATAGAAGTACCTTCCCCCATTCAGCTTTAAGTTGTCAAGTTTTCTGTCCCATTCCTTATTTATAATTGTGGTAGCATTTACATTATGAAGGTGGGCAGGATAAAAACAAATCTTTCATTTTTGTATCACTTTTATTTGTGAATAGGTTCTTGCCTGTCCCCTACCTAGTGAAACATTACAGATGGTTTAAAAAAAAAAGGAAAAAGAAAAAAGTCAGCTCAGCAAAACTTACCTTACTATCGACTGAGTCTACAAAGTTTAAGCAATGATTCACACACATAGTTGTCCACTTCGATAAAAAATGGAGAGAATGAAAATTATTCATCCTTTGTCTGGAGTTAATTTTGCTCTTTATATTTATACAATATTTAGTTTCTTTTCCTTCTTAAAAATTCTTTCTATTTACATTATTGTAGTCCTTGTGCATATAGTTTTTGCTCCATATATTTACTTACATATGCTTTTCTGGATTCTTCATATTCATTGTTTATTATAGCAAAGCAATATTTCATTGTATTTATGCATCATAAATTGGATAGCCATTGCCTAGTTGATAAACACTGATTTTCTTTCCAGTTCTTTGCTACCAGAGAAAGATTTGCAATAAGTATTTTGGTTTATTCAAAAACATTTTTTTGAAATGAATTAATTTATTCAGTATTTTATGTTCCCCAGTTACATGTGAAAACAACTTTAACATTCATTTTTAAGAACTTGAGTTCCAAATTATCTCCATTCCTGCCCTCCCTACATCTCACATTGAGAAGGCACAAAGTAATTTGATATAGATCATACATGTGTAGTCATGGATAATATATCCATAATAGTCATGTTGTGAAAGAAAAGAAAAAAGAAAACATAGACAAAAAAGTCAAGAAGAATAAAGTAAAAAACAAAATGTTTGTTTCAATCTGTTTTCAGACACTATCAGGTCTTTCTCTGGGGATGGATAGCATTTTTCATCTTAAGACCTTCAGAGTTGTCTTGGATCTTTGTATTGCTGAGAATAACTAAGTCCTTCATAGCTGATCATCTTGCAATATTGCTGTCACTTTGTACACAGTACATTTCATTTTGCATCACCCCATGCAGGTCTTTCTGGGTTTTTCTGAGAGCATCCTACTCATGATTTTTTATAATACAATAGTATTCCATCAAAATCACATATCATAACAACTTGTTCAGCCATTCTTCAAATGATGTGCATCCCCTAAATTTCTAATTCGTTGCCCCTCAGAAAAGAGTTGCTATAAATATTTTTGTACTTATGGATCATTTTATTTTTTATTGTTTATCTCTTTTGGGATACTGACCTAGTAGTGGTATTGCTAGGTGAGAGGGTATGCATATTTTATAGTCCTTTGGGCATAGTTCCAAATTGCTCTGCAGAATGGCTGAAACAGCTCACAACTCTACTAATAATGCATTAATGTCTCATTTTTCCCGTATCCCCTCAACATTTATCACTTAGCTTTACTGTCCTTTTAGCCAATCTAATAGGTATAAAAAAGTACCTCAGAATTGTTTAAATTTGCATTTCTCCAATCAATAAGTGAGTTAGAATATTTTTGTATGGCTATAAATAGCCTTGATTACTTCATCTGAAAACTGATCATAACTTTTAATCATTTATCATTCAGGGAACTGTACTTCTTTTTACAAATATGACACAGTTCTCTACATGTTTGAGAAATGAGGCCTTTATCAGAGAAATTTATTTCAATTTTTTTCACAGTTACTATTGCTAACTGTATTTACCTCCATCCTACCCCCCTAGTTTATTCTATTTTCTCTCTCCTTTCACCCTGTCCCTCCTTCAAAGTGTTTTGCTTCTGATTACTCCTTTCTACAATCTGCCCTTTCTTCTATCACCTCCCCCCCTTCTCTTAACTCCTTCCCTCCTACTTTTCAGTAGTGTAAGATAGATTTCTATACCCAATTGCATGTGTATGTTGTTCCCTCTTTAAGCCAATTCTAATGAAGATAAGATACACTCACTCCCCCTCACATCCCCCTTCCCCCCTGTACTGCAAAGGCTTTTCCTTGCCTGTTTTATGTGAGATGATTTATTCCATTCTACCTCCTTTCTTTCTCCCAGTACATTTCTATTTCACCACTTAATTTTATAATTTTAGGTATCATCCCTTCATATTCATCTCATACCTATGCCGTCTGTCTACATATACTCCTTTTAACTATGCTAATAATGACAATGGTCTTATGAGTTACAAATGTCATCTTCTCGTGTAGGAAATCAAACAGTTTAAGCTTATGTCCCTTAGGATTTCCCTTTCTGGTTTAGCTTTTTATGCTTCTTCTGAGTCTTGTGTTTGAAAGTCAAATTTTTTATTCATCAAGAAAAGTCCTCTAATTGAAAGCCCTCTAATTTCATTGAATGTCCATTTTTCCCCCTGAAGGATTATACTCAGTTTTGCGGGGTAGGTGGTTATCTAACTCCAGATTCCAAGCCCTCCAATCTTTTAATGCAGAAGCTAGTAAATCATGTGTTAACCTGACTGTGGCTCCATCATACTTGAATTCTTGTTTGTTTGTTTGTTTTCTCTCTGCTTGCAATATTTTGTCCTTGATGCAGGATCTCTTGAATTTGGCCATAATATTCATGGGAGTTTTTATTTTCAGATGTCTTTCAGGAGGTGATTAGTAGATTCTTACAATTTCTATTTTACCCTCTGGTTCTAGAATATCAGGACAATTTCCTTGATAATTTCTTGTAAGATGATATCTAAGCTCTTTTCTTGACCATGACTTCCATGTAGTCCAACAATTTTTAAAATTTTCTATCCTGGATCTCTTTTCCAGGTCATTTGTTTTTCCAATGAGGCATTTCACATTGCCTTCCATTTTTTCCACATTTTGGTTTATCTTTATTGTTTCTTGATTTCTCATGAAGTCATTAGCTTTCAGTTGCTCTATCCTAATTTTTAAGGAATTATTTTCTTCAGTGAGTTTTTAGACCTCTTTTTCCATTTGGCAGTTCTGCTTTTTAAGGCATTCTTCTCCTCAGTGGCTTTATGGACCTCTTTTGCCATTGGGCCTAGTCTGTCTTTTCAGGTGCTATTTCTTCAGTATTTTTATATGCGTGTCTCCTTTACCAAGCTGTTAACTCATTTTCATGATTTTCTTGCATCACTCTCATTTCTCTTCTGAGTTTTTCCTCTACCTCTCTTACTTGATTTTCAAAATCCTTTTTGAGCTCTTCCATGGCCTCAGACCAATTCATATTTTTCTTGGAGGCTTTGGATGTGAGAGCTTTAACTTTGTTGTCTTCCTCTAACTGCATACTTTGATCTTCCTTGTCACCAGAATAACTTGCTATAGTCATTTTCCCAGTTTTTCCGTTGACTTTTAAGTCTTTGTTACAGTAGAACTCTGCTTCCAGGGTGGAGGTTGCACTGTGCCAAGTTTCAGGGGTTTTGTGCAGCTGTTTTCAGAGATATTTCTAGGGACCTGTAAGTTTCCAATTCTTCCCAGGTGACATGATCTAAGAAGAGGAGTTGACTGCTCTCCTGTCCTGTGCTCTGGTCTGTGAGTGACCATAAGCACTCTTTTCCTTCCTAGAATTGTGAGGAGGGTCACCCTTCAGCTGTGGCTGCAAGCTCTGCTATGGTAGTGCTCCTCCTCACCCTGGGACTGCCACCCAGGACTGTGACCCAGATCTGAGTGTGGGCAAAGCAACAGAGTCCTGCCTCAGTGCTAGCAAAAGACCCCTATAACCTTCTTCTGATGAGTTGTTTGAGCCCTTTACTCTCTGGGGGCTGAGGGCTCTGGAAACAGCCACTCCCACTGCTGATTCAATCACTACCAAGGCCTGCTTCTGGTTTTCTGTGGCCAGGGCTACACTGGTGCCTGCACTGGACTGTGCTCCACTCTTACCCAGGTGTGACAGAACTTTACTGCTGACCTTCTAAATTTCCTATGGAATCTGTGGTCTGTGAGGTATCTTTATATAAGTAATTTAACTCTGCTTCTTCCAGATTGCATTTAACCTCATTATAAATGAGAAAAACTAACTAAAATACAGTGATCCATCAGACATATACATGTATATAATGACATGTCTGACAATAGTCAGACATATATATAATGTACAATGTCACACATGGATTATGAATAATAAATACTAGTCTATTTGCATTGTTATACTCATTTTACAGATGATAAAACTGAGGCTCAAATAAGTGAGTGTACGTATGTTACATATAGAGGGTCTCAGAAAATCTTAGTTCACTTTTAAACTTTAATGGCTTAATATATTAATATAGAAAATAATATGTTAATTACCATATCAATAACATAATATATACACATATTATCGATAGATAATAAAGTACTTGGTATTTCTTCAATAATTATCTCTATTTTGTGGTTCTGCAAAATATTTTCCTTAGCAAAAATAAAATATAAAAGAATTAACTTTGTGATAGAGGGTGAAGTAGGAGGGGAATGCTGTACAAAGAAGTAGTTTTTAAAAAGGATTTTTTGGTTGTTCTTGCTGTGTTATTTCAGTGGTGTCCTACACCTCTTGACCCCATTTGGGGTTTACTTGGCAAAGATACTAGAGTGGTTTGCAATTTCCTTCTCCAGCTCATTTTACAGATGAGAAACTGAGGTAAACAGATTTAAATGAATTGTCCAGTGTCACAAAGTAGTAAGTGTCTGAGGTCAAATTCAAACTCATGTCTTCCTGACTCCAGGGTACAGGCTTTATCCAGTACCCTGCCTAGCTGTTTCTCAAGGGATTCTAAGACCAAGAAAATGCTCCAGAGAGGCAAAGCCAAGATGATGGAGTAAAGGGAGGGACTCATCTGAATTATCCCCCAAGCCCCTCCAAATAACTTTAAATATGACTCTAAACAAATTCTAGAGCAGCAGACCCCACTAAAATACAGAGTGAAACAAATTTCTAGCCCAAGAAAACTTGGAAGGTCAGCAGAAAAGACCTGTTGCTTCAAGGTGAAAGCACAGTTCAGCACAAACTGCAACAGCACAGATTGGGCCCCAGCAAAACTGGAGCAGGCCTCAGAGTGACTGAATCACTAGTATCAGCGGTAGTTTCCAAACATCTTAGTCCACAGATGACAAAGAGAACTTAGAAAGTCAGCAGAAAAGGTCCATTGCTCCCAGGTGAGAGTGGGAGTGCAGTCCAGTGGAGAACACATCACCATAGGCATAACCACAACAAATCAGGAGAAGGCCTTGGAATGATTGAATTAGCATAGGCAGCTGTTCTCAGTCCACAGACGGTAAGGGCGTCAAACAACTGGTCAGAAGGAGATCATAGGGGTCTTTTGCTAGCACTGAGGAAGGACTCTGTTGTTTTTCCCACACTCGGATCTGGGTCACAATCCCGGGTGGCAGTTCCAGGTTGACGAGGAGTACTACCATAGCAGAGCTTGCAGCCACAGCTGAAGGGAGACCCTCCTCACAGTTCTAGGAAGGAAAAGAGTGCTTATGGTCACTCACACACTAGAGCACAGGACAGGAGAGTAGTCAACTCCTCTTCTTAGACATACCATCTTGGAAGAACTGGAACCTTACAGTTCCCTAGAAATATCTCTGAAAACAGCTGCACAAAACCTCTGAAACTTGGGATAGTACAACTTCCACCTTGGAAGCAGAGTGTACTTAACAAAGACTTAAAAGTCAACTAATAATCTAGGAAAATGAACAAACAACTGGAAAACAAAACAAAACAAAAACTTCTGACTTTTGAAAGTTAGGAAGATCAACATGCACACTCAAAGGAAGGCAACAAAGTCAAAGCTCTCACATCCAAAGCCTCCAAGAAAAATATGAATTGGTCTGAGGCCATTGAAGAGCTCAAAAAGGATTTTGAAAATCAAGTAAAAGAGGTAGAGGAAAAACTCAGAAGAGAAATGAGAGTGATGCAAGAAAATCATGAAAAATGAGTCAACAGCTTGGTAAAGGAGACACGCATATAAAAATACTGAAGAAATAACACCTGAAATAGTAGACTAGGCCAAATGGTAAAAGAGGTCCAAAAAGACAATGAAGATAAGAATGCGTTAAAAAGCAGATTTGGACAGATGGAAAAGGAGATCCAAAAGCTCACTGAAGAAAATAATTCCTTAAATATTAGAATGGAACACATGGAAACTAATGACTTTTTGAGAAATTAAGAAACAATAAAATGATACCAAAAGAATGGGGGAAAAAAAAGACAATGTGAAATGTCTCATTGGAGAAATAACTGACCTGGAAAAGAGATCATGGATAGAGAATTTAAAAAGTATTGGACTACCTGAATGGCATGATCAAGAAAATGGCATAGATATCATCTTTAAAGAAATTATCAAGAAAAACTGTTCTGATATTCTAGAACCAGAGGGTAAAAATAGAAATTGAAAGAATCTAATAATTACCGCCTGAAAGAGATTCTAAAATGAAAACTCCCATGAACACTATAGCCAAATACCAGAGCTCCCACATGAAGGAGAAAATATAGGAAGCAGCCAGAAAGAAACAATTCAAGTATGGTTGAGCCATAGTCAGGGTAACACAAGATTTAGCAGCTTCCACATTAAAGATTGAAGGGCTTTGAATATGATACTTCAGAGGGCAACCAATTTCAGATTAAAACCAAGAATCACCTACCGAACAAAACTGAATATATAATCCTTTAGAGGGGGAAATGGACATTCAATTACATAAAGGACTTTCAAGCATTCTTGATGAAAACACCAGAGCTGAATAGAAAATTTTACTTTCAAATGCAAGACCAAAAAAAAAAGCATAAAAAGCTACACAGGAAAGAAAATTATAAGGGACCTAATAAGCTTAAACTTTTTTTTTGTTACCTTTCTACATGGAAAGATGATATGTGTAACTCATAAGAACTTTCTCATTATTAGGGTGGTTAATAGGAGCAAATATAGAGAGACAGCACAAGTGTGAGTTGAATATAAAGGAATGATACCTAAAAATAAAATTAAGGGGTGAGAGAGAAATGTACTGGGACAAAGGGAAAGGGAGAAGTAAAATGGGGTAAAGTATCTTGCATAAAAGAAGCAAGAAAAAGCATTTGCAGTAAAGAGGAAGAGGGGTAATGTGAGGTGGAGTGAGCAAACTTTACTTTCATCAGAATTGGCTTAAAGAGGGAATAACATACACATGCAATTGGGTATAGAAATCTATCTTTCCCTACAGGAAAGTAGGAGGTGGAGGGGATAAGAAAATGAAGGGGGTATAATAAGAAGGGCAAACTAGGGGAGGGTGTAATCAGAAAACACTTTTGAGTAGGGACAGGGTAAAAGAAAAGAGATAATAGAATAAATCAAGGGTATAGGATGGAGGAAAAGTTACCAATAATAACTGAAAAAACATATGAAACAAGTTTCTCTGATAAAGGCTTCATTTCTTTCTTTCTTTAAAAAAAAGTTGGTGGGGACAATTGGGGTTAAGTGACTTGCCCAGGGTCACACAGCTAGTGAGTGTTATGTGTCTGAAGCCTGACTTGAACTCAGGTCCTCCTGACTCCAGGACTGGTGCTCTATATACTGTGCCACCTAGCTGCCCCTAAAGGCTTTATTCTTAAAACGTATAGAGGACTAAGTCAAATTTTTAAAAGTAAGAGTCATTCCCCAATTGATAAATGATCAAAAGTAATAATCAGTTTTCAGATGAAGTAATCAAAGCTACCTATAACTATATGAAAAAATACTCTAACTCACTATTGATTGGATTAAAATAATTCTGAGGTACTACCTCATACTTATCAGATTGGCTAATAGGACAGTAAAGCTAAGTTATAAATGTTGGAAGGAACATGGGAAAAATATGACTTTAACGCACTTTTGGTGGAATTGTGAACTCATTCAACCACTCTGTAGAGCAATTTGGAACTATGCTCAAAGGACTATAAAATTATGCATAAACTTACACCTAGCAATATCACTACTAGATCTCTATCCCGAAAGAGATAAAAAAATAAAAAGGACCTATATGTACAACAATATTCATAGCAATTCTTTTCTGGGGGCAAAGAATTAGAAATTGAGGGGATGCCCATCAATTGGGGATGGCTGAACTAGTTATGGTATGTGATTATGATGGAATACTATCATACTATGAAATGATGAGCAAGATGCTCTCAGAAAAACCTGAGAAGACTTGCATAAGCTGATGTGAAGTGAAATGTACTGTGTACAAAGTAACAGCAACATTGTAAGATAATCAGCTATTAATGGTTTAGCTATTCTCAGCAATACAAGGATCCAAGCAACTCTGAAAGACTTATGATGAAAACTGCTATCAATACCCAGAGAAAGAACGGATGGCACCTGAAGATAGACTGAAGTGTACATTTTTTTAACTCTATTCTTTTTAGGTTTTTTTCTTCTCTATGTTTTCTTTTACAACATGACTATTATGAATACATTTTTCATGACTACACATGTATAACCTATATCAAATTTCTTGTCTTCTCAATGAGGGATACGGAGGGAGAGAGGGAGATAAGTTTTACAAATGAATGTTAAAAATTGTTTTTTTTTTACATGTAACCAAGGAAATAATAAAATTATAAATAAAAGCTTAAAAAAGAGAATGTACAATTACCCTTCGTTTATCCAGCATCATTGAAAAATGAATTATTTTTATACACTTGAATTTTTGGATAGCAAATATATCTTTTTAAGCACTAAAGTGTGTTTTATTTGAAAAAAAAATAAAGAAAATACTCCAGAGAATCATTTCACTTGTATTGAATTATTCACTTCAGAGGCACAGGATCTGGATTTTGCTACTATGTATGATTCTAGAAAAGTCAATTTACCTCTATGTAAAATGGGAAGAACAAAACTTGGACTTCCTCCTTCAAAAGATTTTTGAGAGGAAGTTGTTTTCACAAAATTTTAATCCTCTACAAATGTGAGTTGTTGCCATTCAAAGTATGGTTTCAAAGCCCATATTATTTTCTTACTTCAGAAATATGAATATACCTTGTATTTTGTGATATTATGAAATCTACTATTCTGTAACTGTGTTGTGTGTAAAATTAATTAATCAATCTTGCCTGGAATAGATAATTCGCTGAAAGATAAATAAATGTCCTTGGGTAATCTCTACTAAGTTACTTTCCCAATATATATGCACTCCATTATGTATTTTGAAAAAAAATTAAATATAGATGTCAAATTTGAATTAATGAATATTCCCTCATTTTAATAGACTGAATGAAAAAGAAGCTCTACAACTCTGAAAAGAGCCATAAATTATGTCTATGGATGAGGGAGTGGGACGTTTCTGTGGAATCTTAACAGAAACTTTAAATAGCTACTAAACTTCAAGATAAAGTATAGTATGACTAGAAACCATAGCCAAATTTATGATTTTGCTTTTAATACATAGAAACTTATTATTGCATTTTCCTGTAAAACCTAAAGTGATTAATATATTTCAGTGTTACAAACAAAAACACTTTCTATGGACAGCTAGGTGCGCAGCAGATAGAGTGCTGGGACTGGAGTTAGGAAGACCTGAGTTCAAATTCAGTCTCACACACTTTCCAGCTGTATGGCCCTGGGCCAATCACTTGACCTCTGTTTGCCACAGTCTCCTCATCCGCAAAATGGAGATGATAGCGTAGTGCCTGGCACACAGTAAGTGACATAGAGATATTAGTTTTTGTTATTGTTCTAACACATCACTAGAACAATGGTAGTTAGTAGACAAACGACAAGTTGCCATAGAATCCAAAGCAGAACATTTGGACTTGGAGTCTGAGGATGTGAGTTTGAGTACTGATTCTGCTGCTAACAAACTATGTGATCTTAGGAAGTAAAAATAACTAGCAATCATGTAGCACTTTTAAATTTGACATTCACTTTTTATTCCTTTTCCTCAGCTGATCTTTTTCATCTCTCAACTTCTATGATTCTAGGATTAATTTTCCAAATTATCACTTCAATCTTTTTTTGGCCACTTCCAATTGAGAACTCCTTGTAACAATTAAGCATCTATGGATAGCTTTTTCTTTGGTCCCTTGATATTAGCAAGAAAAATTTTTCTCTAAAGATTTTGAGTTTGCCACTTGAAAAAAAAATAAATTGGATTGGGTACTATGGCCATGACATACTTAATGTCACATAATACTTATGGCTGTACTTTTATCAACTCGACATTGCCCTTTATATAGGGATATGAAGACTTAATGTTAGAGACAAGGGAGTGAGCAAGACACATATGTTTCTCTGGAAAGTATCTTGGATTCTTTCACTTTGGGGAAGATATAATTAACTGCTGGTAATCTAAGGAGGAGTTTCTATGGATAATTAAAGGCAGATAGGTGTGGCACAGATGACCTACAGAAATTTCAGACCAAGCAAACCCCAAGAAAGGTCAGACCAATGATGAAATAAATACATTCAGATTAAGTGGTGATTTCTTATTCGATGCTCTATACTAAGATTTTCCACCTCAGAAGGTAGGAATAACAGTAGAAATCTAAGAGAAGCAAACTTATGCTTAATATAATAAGAAAAACTTTCCTGAGAATTAGGATGTATAACCTATATTACATGTGTAACCTATATCAAATTGCTTGCCTCCTGGGGATAGGGAAGGGAATGAAAGAAGAAAGAGAATTTGGAACTCAAAATTTTGCAAAATGAATGCTAAAAATTTTGTTTACATATAATAGAGAAAAAATAAAATTTAAATGTATAAACAAAAAAAAAGTGGAGCTATATAGAAATAGAATAGGCTGTCTAAAGCTTTAGTGGATTCCTAGCCCTCACAAGATTTCTTCAATGAAAAGGTGGATAATCTAACAGGTCTTAGATATGTTGTAGGAAAAATTCTTCTTGTGTTAATAGGTTGGACTAGTTGGCCTTCCACCTGAGAATCTGTCTTCAAATATTTGAAAGACTATCATGTGAATGATGCCTTATTCTATGAAGAGCCAAAATGGAGATTTATGACCAATGAGGAGGAACTACCAGAGGGAACATAAGAGCTCAATTTAAGGAAGAAATTTCTAACAATTTGAGCTCGTAGCAATGAAATATGAAGTCCTCTGAATGCTGAGCTTTCTCTAATGCAAATATTCAAGTAGAGTACAAAGGGCAGTTTCTGTGAGTTAGAGGAGATTGAATCCCTACATGGATTGGGATGCTGGGCCTGATGATCTCTGAGGTCCCTGTACCATTGAAAAGTTCCTATGAAACACTGAATCATCTGTTTTAACTGGAGAAATAACTAAATGATTCAATGTTGAAAAGAATAATTAGCACCTTTGAAATATATCACCAATATTGTCTATTTATGGAAGTAGCACAATTTGCAAAAGTTTACATCTTCAAAACTGTGATTTGCCAAGTTGAGAATAAGGAGATTTCCTTTACTCTTTCTTTTTGGTTCTTCTTAGCAGTAAAATGTAGGGACATGGATAAAATGTTGCTGTCTGAAGTCAATGTGTATTAACATCCGTTGCTTTAATGGAACATCAGTGTGGTTATGAGGTCCTCTCTTTTCCTCAAGTAGTTTCTCCCACCAACTGAGGGATCCGTCATTGGATGGATTCCAATGAGTCCAAAGTCTTTTTTGCCAAAAGCCTTGCTTTTGCATATGTGACAAGTTGATTTAGAGGAACAAAGGAAGAATTGACAATGAAATTTGAAATTGTTAATTCTAAAAAGTTCCTAAAAATACTTCTAATACTTCCATGCATGTACACCCCCACACACACACTGTGTGTGTGTGTGTGTGTGTGTGTGATATTCTGAAAGTACCACCCACACATTTTACAAAGGAAAAACAAGCAAAAACAACCAATAGAACATCTGTGTCTACCATAGCACATAATATTCCACTCCAGTCATCCTTTACTGGGAGAGAAAAGGTATGCTTTGCTATCTTTTCTTTGGGACTACCACTTATTCAATTATTATATCACTATATCTTATATAATAAGTTATATTATTATTTGGAACTATACACAAATTATTATGAATATCACATATTTATTTAGTCATAGATTGCCTTCATTCTAGTGATTTGTATCATTTTACTATTTTGTAGCCATTGTGCATATTGTTCTTCTGATTTTGTTTTTTTCACTTTGCATCAGTTCATATGCATTTCTCAATACTTCTCGGAATCCCTAATATCCATCACTGCTTACTGCCCAATAAAATGCTATTATATTCATATACCATGCTTTTAAAAAAAACTGTCTATTATTATATTCATTTCCAGATGCTTTGGGAGAAGGCTATTGGAAAAGGATCAGGGAAATTGAAAAAAAAAGCAGTGGAGAGGGGATTGTCAAGAATTTTTTGGATCATTCCTGACTTGGCAATCTGGTAGGTGGCTATCCTTTTCAACTTTATGCCATTATAAAACTTGATAATATGCCTTTATAGAAATCATTAATTTTTTTTACAAGGATAAAGATAGATTCCCTAGGGCATTCCACTAGAGAAGTTTATATTGAACCATTAATAATTACTCTTTCTGTCTAACTATTCAGGGAGTTTTAAACCATGTTTTTTTTTAATCACCTAGTTAACATCTCTCCATTTCTTCTGTAAACATATTAACTAATACTTTCCTAAAATCTGGGTAAACTCTACTTACAAAATTCCCCTGATCTACTGGTGATTTATGTCTCTTTTGAAAAAGGAAATAACAGTTACTATGATCTGACTTGTTCTGGATGAAGCCATGCTGAGTCTTTGTAACTTCCATTTTCTTTTCTACTGATTTTACTGACCACCTCTTCAGTGATCCATTGTATAATTTTCATAGGAATTGCAGACAAACTCAGACTTTGTCAAAATGAGGGAGAAAAGATCACCTTTAAAGGGTCATTGGCCTGGATATAATAAAATGAAATTGAAAAGGAATAAATGTAAAGTATTACACATGGGTTAAAAAACAACTTCACAAATAAAGTATGGGATTAGAATGGTTATACAACAGTTTGTATGGGAAAAAAAATATTTGGCAGTTTTAGTGAACAGCAAGCTCAATATGAGTGAGCAATGCGATGTGACAACCAAAATCTAAGGGCTGCTTTAGAAAAGCACATATTCCAGAAATGGGGGAATGAGAGTCCTTCTACACTGTGCCTTCATCAGAATACAGTCTTGACTGTCCTTCTCTGAACTCTCTCCATTTTATCAATGTGTTTTTTTCCCAAAATTTTGGCTCCCCAAATTGAATAGATTACTCAAGATGTTAAGTCCCTTGAGTTAATGTCCTATGAAGATGAACTGAAGGAATTAAGGATGTTTGGCTTGACTAGAGAAGGCTCCAGAGCATATGTAACTCTTTTGGGGTACTTGAAGTGCTGCCATAAGGAAATGGAGAGAGCCAGGAGCAATGGGTAAAAATTTCAATGAGGTAAATTTAGGCAATGTTAGTAATATTTTTTTTCATCTAAAATAGAAATGGGTTTCCTTAGGGCCTCATGAGTCCTCCTCCTTTTCAGGTCTTCAAGCATTATAGTAGGGATTCTTTCAAGAATGATTTGGACAAAATGGCTGCTAGGAGTCTTTCCAAGTCTCAAATTCTTTAATTTTGTGAGGAGTGCTTACTTTGTCTATAGCTCTGCTACCCAAACTAATAGTTCTATGGGGCATATGGGATGTGTAGGAAGAACTAGCAAGAAAGCATGTTGCAGGTAACCAATGGACCTCAAGTTTGTCGGTGAGTTAGGGGGATGTCTACCCCAAGCATGTAAAGACTTTTCTCAGCAGAAGAGGGGGATGAGAACAATTTATTCCAATGGCTGTGAAAGTGACTGAAGCAGGTGCCATGGAGCATTTAGAGCATGGTCAGGTTTCAAAGATGCCAAGATCATTCACTACATCCCAGGCCATCTCCAGCCTTGACTTTTGTCCTGCCACTGGACTTCGACAATTCAAGAAGAGAGAGGGAGGCCAATGACTTTGTGCAACTCTGTTTTACTTAAATCCAATTAATGAACAAGTCAAAACATAACCCTTGTGATGTCACTGGTCCTCTTTGAAAAATGAAGGACAAACATCAACAACCACAGTGATAGTTCTACGAATATGTTAGTACATATTGAACTTGTGTTTTTATCATCTAACTCCCTTGGGGGTTTAGCCATAGGGATCTCTAATTTTAGTATATGTGTGAATTAGCCCAACCCTTAACTATGACCCTATTCTGTGTAACTGCCATGCATTTTTTTTCAGTTAGCGTCTCTTCTTATGCACCCACCCCCAATACTGTCGTTTTTTGTCTTGTGTCATGCTTGCTACTATCTGATATTTTTCAAATCACTGGCATATCCAGTAGAATCTACAGTTATATGTGGCTCTAGATGAACTAATCCTCCTCAACTCACCACCCTTTGCAGACGAGGAGACAAAGGGATTTTTAGCTCTATTGGAGGGAAATGACCACTGCTAAGAGTGATGATAATGATGGACAGCAAAGAGGAAGCAGAAATATTCAACTTTTATTTTGATTTTCTTTTATTCATCAAGGACAATGATTTATGGACTGGACAGGATAGAAATCAAATTGTTAGTAGAGAGTTAAAATGCAAGATCAGTAATTGTATATTAAAAGAAAGGGTCCTTTGTTAAGTTCAAGTCACCAGGCCCAGACCAACCACTTTGTACTGAAATAAAGGGTTAATGTGATTACTTAGCAACTATCAATGATATACATTTGAAACTAATGCAGGATGTGCTGCAGGACTGGAGAAGGATAAAATGCAATCTACTTCTCAAAAAAGGAGATGAAATTATATCTGTAAAGTACAGACTACTAAGCTCAATTTCGGTTCTGAGCAAACTTCTAGGAGGCTAACTATTAGACTAAATTAAAAATCTAAATATTGACCAAGAAGAAACAAAATTGTATTATCAAAGATTAGGTTAGTAGAACAAGGGAATGCTGTAGAGCAGATGTGTTAAACAAATGTCACATGGATCACATACAGCCCACAATACTCCTGAGTAAAGCCCAAACCCAATTAAGATAGAATTGGGAAATATTTAACAAAATAAATTTTAAAAATCCAACAAAATATAGGTAATATTAATATATGGTTTTCTGAGCCAACATGTAGTCCATAGGGATCCTTATATATGTATTAGTGGCCCCCATTTTGATTTGAGTTTGAAGCCGCTACTATAGAATACCTGCATTTATTCTTGTTAAAAATATAGAGAGATGTGGGCAAAATGACAGAATAATTGACTTCATACAGAATGATCTAGTTGAGTAGCCTGATCCAAAACATAGTCATTAGTGGTTCAGTATCAACTTTGCTTTAGAGTTTTAGTGGAGTATTTCAGAGGTCTGTCCTTGAACCACCATGTTCAAAATAAATGACTTGGATAAAGGCATACTGTAGAAGGAATGCTTGTTAATTTCATTTGTATAAGTATGTGTTTGTGTGTGTGTGTGTGATGACTCAAAGCTGAACTCCCAAATCCTCATGAATCTAATAAGAGAAAATGTAATATAAGGACGAATATAAAAAGTCATGCTTGGGTTCAAAATAACAATTGCAAAAGTGCATTATGGGGGAAATTACACAACTCATTTGAACTACAAGCTAAATACGAGCCAAAAACATGATATGATTGTCACATATGCTAATATTATTCTTGGCTGTATGAAGAGAGACATGTGTGGTTCCCAAGCATAGAGAGGTCATAATGCCATTATATTCTGCCTTGGTCAGAACACATCTAGCTTTTTTATACTTATTACCTGCATTACACTAATCAAGTCCTAACTCGTTTGCACCTCTTTTTCCTTATCTGTAAAATGGGGATAATAATAGTACTTGCATCATAGAGTGGTTGTGAGCATCAAGGGAAACAATGTTTGTAAGTGCTAGGAATAGCTTAAAGTGACATATGAATGTGAATTATATTTATCCTAACAATTTGGGCAATCTGAAATTGAAATAAGGTGCTTCAGAAGACACTATCATCCTCCATAGCAGTCTTCTAGCTGGGATAGATGGGTGATCAGTTGTTGGGGATATTGTAGAGCTCATTCTTGTACAGTTAAGGATTGTACTAAATGGCCTAAAATGCTTAATAAGATCCTGTATTCCTCAGTTTCCTCTTCTGTAAACTGGGGATAGTAATACCTGTGCTGTCTATAACATAAGGTTATTATGATGCTATAGATCTAAATAAAGTACTTTAAAACATGCATTCCAATTAAATTTCTTTTTGGTCTCAGCCCAACATTCCAGCCTATAAAATATGATTTGAAAGAGCGTGGAATTGAAAATTAGAAGCATGGGGTTAGAATCTTGGCCTTGCCACTTAAAATCTATGTGATGCCAAGCATATCACTTAATCTCCCTGTACCTTTGATGCTCTCATCCAATCCCCTGGTTGTATAGGTATGGAAGATGAAGTCAAAAGAGCTAACGTAGTTTTTCCGAGATCACCCAGGTAAAAAATAGCAGAGGCAAAATTTGAATGCATGTTCTACGACTCCAGCCACATAAAACTATCCTTTGGTATCACACCACTTCATGATAAAAATCCCTTATAGCCCTTGGTGTCACTTGAATTGATATTTCTTGAACCTGAACTTTTTTGAATGTGAAATGTTATGTTTCTTGATCCAATCATCTTTTAAAAGATTGAATTTTTAATATGAGTCCAAAACAGCAGCATATTTTTCCATCATCCGGGTTTGGAATAAGAGGAAGTAGTATGAATAAATCATAGATTAAATGCCTACGAAGTGCTGGGGATAAAAAAAAAAAAGTCCCTACCGTCAAGAGTTTAACATACATTATAGAAAGCTATCATCATTGACTGGTAGTTGTCTTGGTTTCAAGTATTTTTAGTGACTGATTCTAAGCCCAAAAGGTGTCACAGTATAGTGTTTGGGCATAGAAGATCTTAGTTTTAGTCTTGTCTTCTATATTTTCCAGGTGCATAAACTCAGTCAAGTCTCTTCTTTCTTCCTAGCAGGAGTTTTCCCATCTGTGAAATGGGAATAATAATATTTACGTGGTGTTGATATGACAGAAATGCTTTGGAAATGTTAACACATTATAGGAATTGGAATTATTTTTAATGAAGTGTTTCCATAGTATATGACCTTGGGCAACTTCTTTTAATGAACTGATAATTATTTGTCATGAGACAAATCTTTCATCCTTCTCTCCTTCTTCGTCCTTCTTCCCTCTTCCACTGAATATCATGCAGAGCCCATACATACAGAAACATAGTCTTGTTCATGTAGACTGTCTCTGAGTAGCGAGGTAAACCTTAATTCCATACAGTCCAGATGAACAGTCTGAATTAATGAAGACTTACTGCCATAATATTGCTTTACATTTATTAATGTAAACTATTATTTTCAAAGCACAGGACAAGCCATTTTACTTGGTCCTCATGAGAAGCCTGTGATATAGGAAAAAAAGGCCTTAATCTTCATTTTGTAGAAGAGAGAACAGCCATTTACAGAAGTGAAGTAGTTTATTTAAGGTCATAAATCAAATTAGAGACAAAGGGGAAAATTAATCCAAATCACTGATTTAGAGGTAGATGAGACTATAGGTTCCATCTAATCCAAACTCTTTGTTTGAAGGATGGGGGACCTGTGGCCCAAAAGAGGATAAGTGATTTAGCCAAAGTCACAGAGGTGGCAACTGGCAGGGGTAGAATTTGAGTCCACTTGCCCTGATGGCCCAAATCTAACATTTCTCTCCCCTCTTCCAACTATGTTGTCTCCTTTCCTGAGACCAAGTCGTAGGTCCTTTTTTCTTGTAGGCATTTGAGTACAAAGGCACATATATATATATATATATATATATATATATATATATCCGGTTCTCCCATTTGTGATCAGTTCCTTTTATTACATCTTGTATTTCCATTTGAAGCAATAAACACACTTCAAGTCTCTTTCTTTCCAATCCCAGCAGTTCGTACATATAGCACATCTGCAGAAAATGCTTGCAAGTTCAGCATAATATATTTTCTTGGCACGACTGACTGTGCCTGCAGTCTTAAGTGACCATGATTATGGCAGGTGAATTGATCCAAGCTCCAGGATTCATATTGGAATCTTTATTTTCATTTTCCTGGTGATAAGTTCCATCAGGCAGAGCTTTTTCTATCAAATTGGGGGGGGTGTGAAATTATAACATAAAAAAATACAGGGGGAATGTTATATAAATGTAATATTAAACTATATGCCCCTTAAGCACATGATGTCAGTAAAGACGGGTACTCACCAGTTAATCTTCTTTCAAACCTAACACAACATTACTGAATTGAAAGCATGGGGGGTGGGGAGAGGAGTGGTGTCTTTTTTCAGCGTTTCCTTGGGGAATTATCCCTTGATATTAGCCAAAGTGACCACTAGATGGCACTGCAGTGCAACAAAATTTGACTGAGTGCAATTTTTGTGGTTGGAAATAAATTCATAATAGGATCATCAAATTTAGGGAAGGAATAGACCTCGAAGGTCATCTAGTCCAACCACTTAATTTTACAGATGAGGCTAAGGGCAACGCAGAGAGGTTAAATTGCTTACTCAAGGTCACAAGGGATAGTCTATAAAGACAATGATTCTTTGACTCAGGAAGAGCTTTTGAAGTGATTATATCATAGGATCCTAGTTATTTTGATTCCAAATTCACTGCTCTTTCCATTACACCACACCTTAACTTGAAAAAAAAGAGGTTTAGAAAGATATTCTGGGGAAAGTATTTAGTAGTTTAGTGGAATCAGGAGTGCCAAATTATAGAAAAGTCTCTTAGATCTATTTAAATTGTAAATATGCATATTGGAAGGTAGCAACCAAGCCATTACACCTTCCACACCCTTCCCCTTTCTCTGCCTCTCTCTGTCTCTACCTCCTCCTCCTCTTTCTCATGTCTTTATCTTTCTCATTGTCTCTCTGTTACTGTCTTTCTCTGTCTCTGTCTCTCTGTCTATCTTTCTCAGGTCTCTCTTAGAGGAGGAGAGGACAGGATAGGGCATGACAGGAGAGAAGAGAAAGAGGAAGAGAAACAGAGGAAAGGGGAGGTGAAAGGATAAGAAAGATCTGAGAATTTGTAGAAACAGAGATACATGAGAAAGTATATTATAGACATATATATCATATATTGGACCTCAAGATTTTCTGAAGCCACTCAGAAAAATGCAAATTAAGATTTCATCTTTGATTAAATTTAGGCCTTTTCAATGGTCTTTCACATACAGTTTCCATATGCTAATTCTATTTCAGCTTGAAGATGCACTTCACATCAAGATTAGATTTAAAATGATTTCTTGGCAACAGTCAGGCCAGGGGAACTTTTTAGAGGGAAGTGGTATTTTGATGGGAGAATGGGACTGGATCTTCCTGGCCCATCTGCCTTCTTCCAACACTTGTCTGTTCAGATAGAAAATTCATATGATTCCTGCTACTTGCTCAGTTTAATACTAATGCAACAATTTATTGCTTAGAGAAGAGTGGACAAGGGTGGTGAAATGACTAAAGACTCTGGCATGTGAGTAGTTGTTTGAAGGACTAGTAATTTTTAGCAAAAACTTAATAGGGCATGACCATTACCATCAGGTAATTCAAGGGCTGCCATATGGAAGAAGGGTTAGTCTTGTTTTGTTTGACCCTGATGAGTGAGGGTCAGATCAATAAAGTATAACTTGATTTAATCCTAACAGTTAAAATTACCCTAACATGGAAGATGGTAGCTTTGACCTCGCTTGACAGCTTCCAGCACAGGTTGGAGGACACTTCGCTGCAGAAATCCTAAAGGGTATTTTTACTTGGGTATATGTTATAACACACCTCATATCTAATTTTGAGATACGATTCTGTTTTAGAGCTAATGGAGACCTAAGAGATCCAAATTTCTCATTTGGGAGACTTAAAAAAAATTGTGTCTAGGGGTCATTGAGTGATTTTCCCATCATCTGATAAATTACAGAAAATTTCACTCTTTCTTCTTTATTCCTTTATTTATATCTTTATCTTACTGCATTTATATCACCAATTCTTAACTGGAATTCATGCTCTCTCTCTCCCCTGTATCTCTATTTCTCTTTCTCCACATATATATCCATGTATATACATATTCTATATGTGCAAACATAAACATGTATACATACAGATATGTACATGTATTATGATCTGTTTTTCAATATAATTAATATCCTGTGTCTTTTCAGCATTTAAAAAAAAGACATTATTCTGAGAAGGGGCCCACAGGCTTCACCAGACAGTCAAAGGGATCCCTGATACACAAGAAGTTAAGAATCTCTTATCTAGAGCTGCATCTATCTGTATATCTATAGCTCTCAGTTATGTTTCATTTCTTTATTTCCTGGGAGCTGCCCAATCTATTTCCCTTTTTGTTTTATCCTTTAAAAGAAAAGAACAAATGAAGTACAGCCTGGACAGTCAGGAAGCACCATTCCCCTCTCCCCTTTTTATCCTTGTAGATCAATACTGTAATTCTAGAGTGCAGTCTTGGGAGAAAACCAAAGGCCTGGGGAATCTTGCTGTCCTGTGGGCTGACTGAGTAGCTGGTAGGAGCATTTCAGTTCTCAGACCCTCCCAAGCTCCTGGTTTTTTTTTTTCCCCCCTCCCCGGAACTGTTTGCACTCCCCCTGCTTCTGAAAGCCTTATTGATTTCTCTAAGTGAACTCATCGGCCCACGGTTTCCTCAAGCCTCAGAGGAGGCTTAATTTCCTCTGACGTGGCCTCTGTCTTCTCTCCCCCTCCCCCCTTGGGCCTGGGATTTTTACATTTCAAATACTTGACAGCTGGGTGAACTTTTTCTTCCTCCTGCCCAGAGAAGGACTTTTCAGATTTCATAATGGATACCAGTAGTGCCAGAGCTATTTTCTCTCCAGCTGTGAGAGGGGCTTTTTAAAATGACTCACCCAAGCTGCTGCCCAGCTGCCGGCCTCACCCTCTTAGGAGGGCCCTGCATTTTAAACAGTAGTGGCGCTGACTGAGGCGAGAAGGGCTCATTTATGGGGATGGCACAGATGTACTCTACCCACAGCAGTTGAGCCTAAAGAGACCTTCCATTCAGGCAGGTGAGTCATGGGCTTATGTCATTGCAGGTGTTGACTTAGTGATTACACTGTGAAAGGAAAACATCCCAAGTGGCCCAAAGTCATCATTGGCCCCCATCCAGGAAGAACACAGAGCAAAGTGTGCATCTCTGTGTTCCACGTGATCAGACGTTCCTGAAGCCACTGTACATGCTGTAGCCCACGTGTCTGTCTTGCTCTCTCTTAAACTATTGCTTGGTATTAAGGGGAGAAATTAACTTATTTTTTTTTTTCAAATAATGACTAATGGCTCTGGGAGAGCAGAAGAAAAACGTCTACATTTACAGTAAGAGGAACTGGATTCCAATCCTTAACCTCTTTGAGTTTAGTTACTTATCTATATAATGAGGAAGTTAGGCTATGTGATCTCAAAGGTCCTTTCCAGCTCTATACCTATGGTCTTTTTACAGACTGGAATCAGTGTTGTCATGAAAAGAATGATAATTTTGGAGTCTGAGGATCAGAGTTCAAATCTCAGGCCTGCTAATTACTAATCTTCATAATAAGTTCACATAATAACTGCATTATGTGGAACATGAGAGAGTTGGATTAGATCTCTAAGCTCTTTTCTAGTTCAAAGCATATACACACACACACATGCATATATATGTATATATACATATACATATATATGTCATGGCATACACATGATATATACATATACATGTAGCTATGTGACATACCATATACAATGCACATATATGTATTATGCACATACTTATAACATGCATACATATATAATGCATAGTATATGTATACATGGTTATATACAGAATAAATTATAATAATAATAATGGTAAACACTTATATAGTACTACCTACCAAGCACTGTGTTAAGCACTTTACAATTATTATCTCATTTGATCCTCACAACAACCTTAAGAGATAGGTGTTATCACTATCTCCATTTTTTAGATATGAGAAACTGAGGCAAACAGGTTGGTGACTTGCCCAGAGTCACACAGCTAGGAAGTGTCTGAGACTAGATTTGAACTCAGATCTTCCTGACTCCAGGCCCAACACTATATTGGTTGTACCACAAATAAATGTTAAAAGCTGAAGTTGTTAAATAAAAGTTGGGAGGAAGGACATCAGAAGATGAGGGGAACAGGAAATATTAGACTGGAACCAGATTGTGGAGGGACTTGGATATCAGGCTAAGCAGCTTTATTTTATTCTATGATGGCTGTTTATAAAGTACTTTAAGTTTTCTAGTCCCCATGTCTCAGAATACAGAATAGCCTCTTGGCTTGGAGGAGCTAGGGCCTTCCTGGTCTCTCTCTGAAGGGACTTTCAGCACTTAACTCATGTATGTACCCTAGATGCAGTTCCTGAGTCCTTATACAGATGAATTAGGCTCTTTTTTCCTAAAATTTCTTGGGGGAAATTACTTAAAATTTACATTTTTCTCATGTCTAGCAACTTGCAGAAGGAAGTAGAAAGTATTTAATGTACAATAGAATTCAGGTATAAAATAGTCATTTTATTTCCAGCACACAAAAAACTCACAAACACAGAACAGTAATATATATACTCATACACTCTACTAGGAAGCTGATGCTTAAAATAGCAAAACATGAGATTTGCAGGTGTGTATGTGTATGTGTATGTGCGAATAATTCATCATTCCACCTCCACGTAGGGTCTAAAAGAGTCAACATTGGACAAACAATTCCATCCAGTTCTACGTGCTCTGGGAAGCCAGACTAGGGCTTGGGCTCCTTTTCTTGCCTTTGGCCATTTTCTCCACAAAGTTTGGTGGTATCTGTGCTGTAGTATGGATGGCATCTGAGGAATTCTCATACTCACAAGGTTGCCTCCGTGGCTGGAAATAGACATCTTAAGATTTCTGTTCAGACAGATACAGCGAGGGTAAGAAATGCAAAGCAGAAAAAGAAGGCAAAGGTAGAGATGCAAACTCAGCTACATCCCAGCCTTGTATGAGTAATGACCATTTCTGACAGGGTGTTGGAATACTGCAAACTTTATCAGAGAGAGAGAGAGAGAGAGAGAGAGAGAGAGAGAGAGAGAGAGAGAGAGAGAGAGAGAGAGAGAGAGAGAGAGAGAGAGAGAGAGAGAGGGAGAGAGAGAGGGAGAGAGGGAGAGAGAGAGAGAGAGAGCGAGAGAGAGAGAGCAAGTGCTACACTGTACTACATTATACATGTTTTAGAGAGAGAAGGGAAGAGAGAGTCAGAGGGCAGAATTAAAATTTTCTTGGCCCTCTCCAACGAACCCCAAGTTTTGCTGTGTTGTCTGAAAGTGACAAGTCCTGAGTACATGCTATCCTAGGAGCTGCCAGGACAAAGGTTTTATACTCCATAGAATGTGATTGAGCCGCTAAAGACATACAGAACGGGCTAGCTGTTGTTAACCCCTTATTATACACGAACATTTTATGTAAGTTGATCCCCAAAGCAACCTTGCAAGGTAGATATCATGCAATTTATAACCACATTTTACAGATGAGAAATTAAACCCACGTCTCTCCTGATTCAAAGTCTAGCACTCTTGCCATTATACTTGCCTGTAGACAATAAATGGCTACTGACAATTTTTGGCCAAAGGTGTGACATAATCTAATCTATAAATTGGGAAGACCATCCTTTATCTATTGTACTATATCTCTTTCAAGCTTATAATGCATCATTCAGAAGGTAAAAAGTTTTGACTTTGGCCTCAAATTTTACATTCTCATCTATAAAGCATAATGGATAGACAACCCAATTCAGAGTCATGAAGATCTGGGTTCAAGTTCTATCTTTGACACATACTGGCTATGTGATCCTTACTTAATGCCTCAGTCCCCTAGGTAGCTCCTTGAGGTTATAAATTGCAGAATAAGCACTAACTGGTTTTGGTATAGGAAATTTGCTCACCGGATGGTACCTATAACAATGAAATCACAGGTCCTATCTGAAAACAAAACAAAAATAAACAAAAATACTTCTACAAAGAGTTTGTAGAATGGAATAAACATTGCTACCTTTCAAAAAAAATGTTAACAACCTAAAAGGATGGCATTCTAATATCCTGTGAAACATTCATTTGTATTTGAAGACTCTATTAAACCTTAGATGTATACACCATCTCCAAAAGGAAGCCATGTGGCACAGTGCAATGTTGTTGAACTGTCTCCCTCTGAACTCATTCTATTCAGAATGCATAGATTTACACAGCAGTTTAAATGTTACTTGTAAACTGACACTGTCTTGGATAAAATCTGAGTCCTTCAATTTTCAGAAAACTATGTGTAATGATCTTTATTCTTGTGTTTTTAGTTCAACTTCTTCAATGGTGGGTCCAGAAGAACTCCCTCCAAATAGGGTTGTTCTATCCCCTGGGAACCTCCGTGTGTTAGGCATGTCTCCTAGTAGGACCCTTGTCCTCTGGTACAGCTCAGTAAGGATGGAGTTGCAGACCTTCTCCAGTTCTTTCTGCTGATGCTCATATTCTTCTTTCTCAGCAATGTGCTTCTTATCCAGTCAGCAGTTGATTAGGGATCTTCTATTTGTCTTCATCTCAAATTTTGCCTTGGAATTTCTCATCCTCTACTGTAGTTTTCATGTTGAAACCATGAGATTCAAGTGAGCTCTTCGAAGACACCTCTGCTCGGAGTCTTGGAAGACTGTCTGCTTCTCATCTTCAGTCTTCTATTTCTTAGCTTCCTGAAACATGCACCCAATGTCTTCTTTGCTCAGTTGACCTTTGTCCTTAGTGATGGTAATCTTATTTTCCTTGACTGTGCCGTGATTCACAGCAGACACCCTGAAGATGCCATTTGCATCCATGTCAAATGTTACTTCACTCTGAGGAACACCCTTGGGGGCAGGGGGGATTCTTGTAAGCTTGAACTTGCCAAGAGGGTTGTTATCTTTTGTCATTGTTTTCTGACTATCTTAATCCTGAATACCAACACACAAGGCTGATTGTCTGAGTGGGTGGTAATGGTCTATGTCTGCTTGGTAGAGATGGTGGTATTTCATTTGATCAGAACTCTTCAAACTCCACCAACAGTTTCAAAACCAAGTGAAAGAGGAATGACATCCAAAAGTAGTGAGTAAGAGTGTAGAACCGGTGCCTGCACAGCTCACTCTCCCTAAACTGTAAATGCTACCGGGATCCCACCTAGATAGCTGCTGGCTGGCACTCATACCTTTCCAGTCTCAGTAACTGCAGAGATGCTCAAATTCTAGATGACTTCTAAGAAATTGGGTTCAGATTTTCATGGGACTTTCAGTTAGCTTGATGATGTCCCATTGAAGACAAGAGACAAATTCAAAATGCCAGCTCTCATTAATCTGCCCATTGGATTCTCCATGGATTTTCTTGATTGTTTGCAAGCTGTCAGGGAAATACAACAGGGGGTGGGGAAACAAATGAACAAACAACATGAAATAATAAAGTGGGTAGAAGACATTATGAAAATCCAGGAAGCTCAATGGGAACCTAAGGAAGAGGCTGAAGAAGCAAGCAGAAATCAAAGTCAATTCCAAGGGTGACCCAGAGGGTGACAGAAAAATGGGTTTCTCAGACACACTGCCAGACTATGATGCCACATCTCATTAACCCCATCCATGCCAACTTACAGAACAATATTCTCACCTCAACCTACTAGCAGTAGTGCCATAAAATAGAAGGTTCTCAGCCCACCCCATATAAAGACAGACTTCAACCCCAATGACTTTGAATGTGAAAAGGACCCAGTTGATAACTTGGAATTTAACAGTATGGAAAAGAAAAAAGGAACTGAGAAGCATTCTTGTTGGTACAATTGGGGCCTATCATGACCCTGCTCTTAGACAATGAATTGCCAGAAGAACGCTGTTGGTCTGTCTTGCAGGAGCAGCATCTTGGCATCCCTGGAAGAGGCTTCCCTGGATTTTAAGCTTCTTCACAAACCAAATGGCTTTATCATTTTACCACATTTAGGTGACTGTGAAAATATATCACTCTCTTCCAAAGTCTGCCTCTCTCCTATCACTGCTGTGAGCAATCTCAAGTTTCTTTCCTTCTCCAAACTTAACAGCAAGAAAACAGCAGAACTTACAAATGCTTTTCACAGCACCACCTGCCTCCACAATGACACCCTCGGAATTCCTTACAGCCTTGCTTCCAGGACAGTGCTAGCGAACTCAATAGACAACTTAGGCTAGGACTTTCAGCTTTAATTTTGAACAGTGGCAAAGAAACAACCAGCACTACCTTCCTCATCCCATGTGCCTTTCTTACCTGTTTTGTCAATGTGTGCAGAAGAGTCATCACCCCGAAACACTGTGTGATTGTTATGCCTCACGATGTCAGGACATTGCAAATGCCCAACACCTGCAGCTGTCCCCAGGGTTCAAGTACACCAATCTATTCAGATATGTAAGCACTGTCTGCCAGTGGGTGGCAGTGTGTGGAGACAGTGGACATAGGGGCTATTTATATGATTGTGTCTTGAAAACTATGAAAAAGGAAGAATAGAGCAGGCTATTGATTATATATTTCCACATGCACATCTCTGTGAAAAGGGCCTTGATCCCATTATGGCAGAAGAAGCTCTAGAAATATACCAGTGTTCAAAGGAAAAGACAGCAGAATTTCTTCAGTTAATGAGCAAATTTAAGGAAACGGGCTTGGAAAAGCAAGAAATGCTTTTCTTCAAGAAATAGAAACAAGAAAAGAGGATGTTGTTTTGGGTTTGCTGTTGTTGCTATCCTTGGAGGTAATTCTTCCGTGGGTATTTCTGTACTTTACGGAGACATCACCTCACATTGATCTGTATGAGTCTGATCCCTGTGGGGTTGGGGAAGAGAAAGGTAAAAGAAGCATAATTAGCAGTTAGGACCTCTAAGGTCTTCCCCAACTCTACCCCTCTAATTAATTTTATTTGTATTTTAATGAGTTCCCTTCCCAGCTTGGGTCTGGTGTTTCATTCAAGACCAAACACTGTTGGTGTGTTCTCGCTCTTGTCGTGAGTAGGAGATACAGGGGTGGTCTGGAAGGAAGAGACTATTTGAGGTTGTCAATGTTGCTTTGACTGTCATGTGTTTGGACAGGACATGCCTGTTAGCCTGGCTGAACTAAAATCCACATCTAGTGCAATGGAAAGGGTTTTTAGAGGACTTACTTCATTTTACTTTTTTTTTTTAATCTTAAAAATGAACTCCATGTTAGAATTTAACTTAGTGTAACAATGGTTACTAAACTTTTATAAGACATAAAGAATGCCACTGAGTTTGGGCTTTGTGTTCTGCCCCCTCTAGTATGCAGTGATTGTCCTTATACACACTCAAGTCTTGGTTAGCTCCTGGATCTCAATGGAGCAGGGCATCTAACTCCAGCCCTTGATCCCTTCCCCAGGCTTGAAGTCCCCAGTTCTAGGAAAGTGTTCAATTGACATTTTAATATTCACTGTGAAACAGGAAGGTCTTTGCAAGTATTTTCAATGGGGTCGGTGGCAAGATGGGGCAAAGCTAATCTAACAGTGATATAGCATGAAGGACAAAGCTATGGCATTACATTAGTTGGGCAACTCCAGCCCCAGCTGCAGCCTGACTATACATAAAGATTTTATGTCCCATAAATACAGATTACTCCCTGTCTCTTCATCTAGAAATACCAAATCCTCTGATCTTCTGCTCTGTTTCAGTGAAGTGAAAGTGACTGCTTTTTGTTGTTATTGTTGTGGGTTTTTGTTTTGTTTGCTTTGTTTTGTTTTACTCTGGGCTTGCCTTGTTGTGTTTGTAGACCTAACATCACATCAATGTACTCTGGAATAAACAGTGTATGTACCTTGGGATCCTTCTAGCTTGATTGAACTATATGAGAAGGTGACAACAGTCAAATAAGGTCAATGGGAAATTAAAGTCCATTTCTTTCCTCCCAGTATTATCATATTAATGGTAAGAGGCATTTCCCTCTGATAGACACTGAACCTGTATTTCCTTATCACTGTATACTTCTTACAATTGTCTTCACAAGACCAAAACATTCACTGTAATGGAATCTTTTGGAGGTGTTGTCTGCTTAGTGAAGGGTGGACCAAAAAGAAATTCTGTAACATTAAACAAAGATACAACCAGGCAGAGTGAATTCTGTCTGTCCTAAGTGACAATCCAAAAAGTAAACACAGGGAGTAATGTTCAGTAGATTGTTAATCAGATATCAATTAAATGTTGACTTGGCTTTAACCTTAGGTCCACAATGTTAGGGCAACCATAAATTCCCTGACAGCAAAGACTAACTCTTCAATTGCTCTCAAATAAGTGAAAATCATTTTTGTCCACACATGTCAATGATTATTTTTGAATTTATTAAGTACCTACTATATGCAAGGCACCATGTCAAGGACTGGAGATACAAAAACATAACAAAACAAATAAACATAACAAACAAACAAATAAAATCTTTCTGCTTTCAAGGAGCTTCCATTCTAATGGGAGAGACAACATGCAAATTACTATGTAGGTATAAATAAGGTCTAGACAGGATAAATGGGTAATTTCCAAGGGAAGTCATGAACATGAAGGAAGACTGGGGAAGCCTTCTTACAGAAGGTGGGACTTTTGCTGATATTTGAAAGAGTCAAGAAAAGCCAGGTGTTGCATTGCAGAGAAATCCAGGCACGGAGGACAGCCAATGAAAATGCTCAAAATCAGGACATGTAGTGCTGGGTGGAGTGCAGTATCATTGGATTATAGAGGACATGGAGGGAAGTAATATGTAAGAAGACTGGAAAGGAAGAAGAGGGATAGGTTGTGAAGAGCTTTAAAAGCCAAACAAAAGATTTTTAACTTGCACCTGGAGGTTATAGAAAGCCACTGGAATTTATTGAATAGAGGGATGATATAGTCAGAACCAACGGGCTATTACAACAGTCCACAAGTTGGTTTCTCTTCCGCTCTGTCTCCCACTCCATCTTCCCTTCAACTATCAAAAAGATCTTCCTGAAGTGTAGTTCTGTAGTTGCTGTAAAACATCCCACCAAAAGTGTAATCTCTTGTGTAGGCTGTGTGATATATTCATACAGATACCAAGGGAAAGTGGGCTCAAACATGGAGAGTACATGTTACAAGGAGGAATTGCAAGTTCTTATTTGCTTAAAGTTCTTTTCTGTGATTCCCCTTAAGCATGAGAAGTCTGGGCCTTGTCTGTCCTTGGCTCCCAATACATGCACTGCTGCCAACCGCTTGCTGTCCTTGGAGGAGGGGTATAAATGAACAGAAGGGAAGTCAAAATTTCTCTGGACATTCGGGGAAATTTGCAAGTTCTTCCTCTGGCCAAAGGGATGGAGGGTGGGGGAAAAGATGTATGCCAAGGCTGGAACTGAGGCCTCTCCTCTCCCTCTCCCCAAGGTCTTCCCCAAGGGTTTAAAGAATGATTTCTCACTTGACTCAGTACTCACTGGAATTCCCTGATTCTGGCTAACTCAGTGCTTTTAAACAGGACCCAAAATTCGGCAAAAGCCCTCATTCTACCTGAACAGACTTGTATGGTGGTCGTTGTACTTTATCAAGTGGCTTTCAAAGATTTTTCACACTTAGTGTAAGGCCTATTATTTATTGATATACTGAGGTTCAACTATTTATATCCATATACTTCTGTTTCTATCATACATGAGTATCTCTCATGTTAGGGAAAGGGAACAGAATTAGTTTATATAACACCTGTGTGCCAAGCTCTTTAAAAAAATATTCTCTCATTTGACCTTCACAAGAATACTGCAAGGTAGTTGCTGTTATTATCTTCATGTCACATTCAAGGAAACTAAGGCAGACAAAGGTTAAGTGACTTGCTCTGAGTCACACAGAAGTGTTTGAAGCTAGAAATGAGCTCATGTCTACCAGGGCCAGCGCTCTATTCACTGTGCCACTTAGCTGCCTAATATAGGCCCTCTTCTCTTCTCTGACAGTGCAGTGATACTGATATAGGTTCCCAATATCTTCCTTTCTGATATTATTGAATAGACAATCAGGGAGAACAACTTGGGTTGTTTTGTGTATTTGTGTATTTGTGTATTTTTCTGTTTCTCCTGCTCATCAATTGAATAAATCAGTCTGAGTGTCTGGGGAGATGATATTTTCAAAGTCTTTCTCAAAAGCTATCTGCTCTTTATCTTACTTTTTTTTTTCTTTTCTGGACTATGGAAGAGGAATCCCAAAAATAAAAGATAAATATCTTTTTAGTGGTCACTGATAAAGCAGGCTTAGGAGTGATTGATGAGAACTCAATGAATTAAGGGCTGAATTTATTGCTATTTGGAAAAGTTTCCAGGCTCCTCCCTTCTTTCAGTACTTTGTCAACTTTATGTACAATGACTTGACCAGCACCAACTGAAAATGACATGGTTTTTATATGACCCAACATTCAGAGAAGCCAACTCACCTTTAAAAATCTGTTTCCTGGATTGTGCAGGCTTGGTGCCCAGTGGCAATGACATTGAAATCATTCCAAGACTATAAAATATTTTCTTTTTAAACCTAAAGAAATAAAAAGTAGGTACCCAAATCACTAGTATTTTATCCAAACTTTCTTTAGTTCATAAGAATTTTCTTAGTCCATAGTGCAATTTAGATCATCTACAAACAGTCGACATTCCAATTTCACAAATGTGGGGCAGCTAGGTAACACAGTGGAGAAATTGATGGGCCTAGAGTCAAGGAAACTCATCTTTGTGAGTTCAAATCTCACCTCAGACACACTGACTAACTGTGTAACCCTGTTTGCCTCCATTTCCGCATCTGTAAAATGGGCCAAAAAGGAAATGACAAACCATTCTAGTATCTTTGCCAAGAAAACCCTGAATGAGGTCACAGAGAATCAAAGAAAATCGAAATGACTGAGTGACAAAGCTCAGCTATGAAAAGGCATTGTTCTTAAGAGGGAAGTTTAGGAGGAGGGGATACAAAAGTAAACATCTACATGCATGTATTCCAACTGAATGTAAGCTTTGTATTCCCAGCACCTAGTCTAATACCTTTGGATCCCCAGAACATGACAGTTCCTTAACAAATATTTGCTGCTCAAATAAAGCACAATCCCTGTCTCCAGTAACAATTCATATTTAAATACTGATTGGAGGTTCCAAAGCCCTTTCATATAAATCTCCTTTGAGCTCCATAGAAGCCCTGTAATATAGGTAATTCATTATTAAGCCAGCCTATAGATAAAGAAACTGAGGCCCCAAGAAGGGAAATAATTTACGCAGGGCAAGTAAGTGGTAGAGTCCCACGACATCATTTACAGTACTCGTTTTCCATGACATTTCACTACCTCCAAACCTATAAATCCAAAAGGGGAGATGACCAGGCCCATAAATAAAACAACTATGTCAACAGACAAAATGCCATTGAGTTCATCAAGGATGACCACAGTACTGTGAAGAACTTGAGGAGGGAGAGAACACATCCAGCAGTGTGGAGTCAGAGCAGGCTTCAGGGGAAGGGGCAAGCGTGGATTAACATGTTATATTTGTTCATTTTAATAAAAATAGTAATAACAGAAAAAACAGAGAAGCATATAATGAATTACAGTAGAGGTTAAGGACACGCTTGTGGGCCTTGCAAGTCAAAGAGTAGTCATTTCATTACCTTAACTTTGTCATTATTTTGTTTAAAAAACTTTCATGGTGGTTATATCACCCGCATCTTAGTCTTGGTTTTATGTTTCAGCCCAAACCACTACCACCCATGTCACCACCTATAAGGCTTTTTTTGGGGGGGTTTACACTAAGCCAAGAAGACAGATGTTTAGCTAAGTGGAATTCACCATGGTCTTTTTGATGACTGATGTACTCAATTCCATTTTAAAAAATTACTTTCGTTGAACATTGGAAATGTTTGGGCCTTTAGACTCTGTGGTTTCATCCGTCTACCTCTTGTTCTGGCTTCTGCTTCTCCTAAAATGTCTGTATGACATTTCTACTGCTTAGGATAATATCTATCCTCTAAGGCCCATCTCAAATAGCACCTGCTTTATGAAAAACCTCCATGATCCTTCCATAGAACAGTCTATAGGATCACTGAGGATGTCTAGTATAACATTCCCATTGATAGTTGGAGAAACAATTCTCAGGAAGGTAAATGACTTACCTAAGGTCTCACACAGTATCAGAATTGTGGTTCTAGGTCTGCTCATGTCAGCCCCTTTCTCATTAAACTCCAGTTGATCCTTATTACCTCTAGTATCAAATATGAAGTCCTTTGTTTGGAATTTAAAGCTCTTTGTAAATAGACCTTTTCCTACTTCAGTAGATTTACACCTTGTTTCTCTCCACAAAATCTATGATTCAGCCATGCCTCTTCCCTCTCATCAAAGGGCTGAAGAGCAGAATGATAAACTCTTCCTAAAGCCTTCCTTTGTAGAGGCCTCACAACTTTCCAGGTAACTCCATTTCCCATCTTTGACCATCATGCTCCCTAGCTGGGTATCCTCTGGTCCCCTCCTCCCTTTCCACCTTCCTTTTGTGTATTATCTTCCCCATTAGATTATAAGCTCCTTGAGGGTAGGACTGTCTTTTTTCTTATTCATATTCCCAGCACTTAGTACAGTGACTGGTACATAGTAAGTGCTTACTAAATGTTTATAGAATTTAATTTAATACTTGCCTGCTTGCTTTTCCTCACATTGACATTTCATTTCCCATTTCTAGACATTTGCACTGGCTGTGCCCCATGCTTAGATTATACCTGTCACCTATACCTCTTAGTTTCCCTGTCTTATGTTAAGATCCAGCTCCAATTGTAGCTTCTGTAGAAATCCTTCCCTGGTGTCCCCTCCCTGCCTTCCCCCTACCACTTCCCTCCCCTGGCTAATGCTTTCACCTTTTAAATTACCTTCCATCTACTCTGTACTAATCTTGTTTGTGCCTACTTCTTTACATGTTGCCTCCTCAATTAGAATGTAGGCTTCTTAAAGGGGGGGATTGTTTTTGCTTCTTTTTCATCCCCAATGTTCGATGTTCATCCCCAGGGACTCACAAATAGTAAAGTGCTTAACAAATGCCAATGACTTAATCTTTCTGCACATCAGTTTCCTCAGTCATGTGATGTGCAGAAAGATGGTCATTTGCTCTAAATCAATCCTCAGGCTAGTTAAGTGATAGAGCAAAGACACCAATTCAGGTTTCACCCACCAAGTCCAGCCCCTATAACATATATCCCAACTCACCCCAACCCGAGAACTCAAACACCTAAACTTCTGGAGAGAGAGATTCCAAGTCAGGGCCATAGCTGGGGATCTAGATATTCTGAGAGCCTGCATCATCAGAAAGTTCCTCCAGTACAACTTTACTCTTGTTGCTTATGCAGATACCTCATAGTGCTGAGTGCTCCACTGAATAAAGGAAACTTCAGCATAATCAGAGAAGGGAGATATGGACCAGACTAGAGAGGAGGTAGTGTGACTTCTCCTCCTGCCAAACCTTTCAGTGCAGCTAATCATGGTTGAGCAGCATCAATGGGATTTATTGGTTTGTCGAAAGTGAGAAAAGTTTCTCAATAGGCGATGATAAACAAAGGAGAGTGTTACAATACGAATAATTCTCAATTCCCACATGAGATATAATTTCACCAACCAGTCTGAATGGAAGTATTGAATGCACAAGGTTTTTGTAATTATGATGTGGTCAAGCAGCTGGCTTCCTATTTTCCCCCATTAGCATTTTTAGCAATGTTTCTATGCTATTGTTTGTTGATATATCTTCTGGGGTTTGACAGCCCAGGTCTCTGGACACTTGCATGATGTGGTTATTTCTATGGACTATAAGGCAAGTGCTGACTTCAGCAATGGAGGGCTACTTCCTTGGTTCATCTATTTCTTATTCAGGACTCTCACTGCCAATGCCAAGACAGGAAGTATAACTCTGCATTCTTGGCCTTTTCAAGATGGTCCATTTCAAAATGTTCCTTGTCCAGATATGAAATGTATGCTGGAAAAAAGATTTCAGAGGACATCTAATATGACACCTATCAGAACAGGAATCCTCTCTATAAGTGAAAAGGAATCATCCCTGTCCAGTGACCTTCTCATCTTCCCTTGAAGGCTTCCCAGTGATAAGGAGCCTGCTACATCTAGACTGCAGATCATTTCATTTTTGCACAGCTCTGATTGTTAGGGCATTTCCTCCCCTTACCTCAAGCCAAAATCTGCCTCTCTAGATCTTAGAAGATACTGTGCAATCTTCTCTTAACTCACTTCTCTTAACTCAACCTTCTACAGTCAAGCAGAAAAAAAAAAATCTAACCTCTCTTCCATGTGATAATCCTTTAAATATTTAACGATAGCTCCCCTCCCCCCATAAGTCTTCCCTCCTCTAAGTTAAATATACCCAGTCCTTTGATTAATCCTCAAATCGTAGGGACTCCAGTCCCCTGGACGTCCTGGTTTCCTTTCTCTGGAAATTTGCCAACCTGTTACTGTCCTTCCAAAAATGTGACAATCAGAGCTGAGAGACTGAAAGAACTTCAGCTTGAGTCTGACCAGGATACAGGTGAGAATAATGTTCTCCGCTATTTGTCTGACTGCAGGGTAAAACATTGGTGAACCAGTAAAAACAGCTAAATGGATCTTCCTTCTGTCCTTATACGTTGCAAAATGAAGGAAATTCATAAATCTAAGCAGATAACATATTTATTAAAAAAAAATTAAAAGTTTAAAAAAAACCTTAGCTATCTGATTGCCTTGGGAAATATTTTGTCCTAGGGTAGCCTTTTTTTGAGCGGGATCTGTATTTTTAGGGACTAATATATCAGATGATTTTAACTAGAAGATGCAGTATGGTACCATTACAATAAAATTAGATTTGAGATCAGAAAATCTGGGTTCAAATCAAAGCTCTGGCACATACTATAGATTCAGTATTACCTTGAACTCTCCACATCCTCCCTTTGGGCTCAGTTTTCTCATCTTCAAAGTGAGGGAGTTGGATTAGATGGTCTCTGAGGTCCCTTCTAGCTCTAAATCTAGAAAGAAAGCATTTGGCGATGTATGGAAACCCTCCTAATCATAGAATGCTAATACAATTTCACTTGATTTGGTGCTTATGAGCTATGAGATTATAGTCAAGTCATTTCACCTGACTCTCAGTGCTGTTATTTAGTTGTGTCTAACTCTTCATGACCCCATTGGGGATTTTCTTGGCGAAGATCCTGGAGTGGTTTGCTGTTTCCTTCTCTAGCTCATTTTACAGATGGGAAAACTGAGGAAAACAGAATTAAGTGACTTACCCAGGGTCACGCAGCTGCTAAGTGTTTGAGGCTGGATTTGAACTCAGGAAGATGAGTCTTCCTGACTCCAGAATCAGTACTCTACACGCTGTTCCACCTAGCTGCTGAGTCTCAGTGACTTGTTTCATATAAAATGAAGCTGGTCACACTTTCACTGCTGTCCTCATCAGGTTGTTATGAACATGCTCAGATTTGCTCTTCCTGGTGGGTTATGTATATGTGCAAATATTTTGTTTAATTTCAGTCCAGCTATGGTCCACTGGTGAGGTAGCTAGGTGGTACAGTGGATAAAACCCTTGCTCTGGAGTCAGGAAAACATGGTTTCAAATCTCACCCCAGACACTTCCTAGCTAAGTGACCCTGGGTAAGTCACTCACCTCTTTCTTCCTCAGTCTCTTCAACTATAAAATAGGAATAAAAATAGCATCTACCTCCTAATATTGTGGTGAGGATCAAATAAGATAATATTTTTAAAGTTCCTAGCATTGTGTCTGGCACATAGCAGACACCTATAATATACTTCTTTCCTACCTTTCTCTCTGTTAAGAATGCTCTTTAAAACACAAAATACCAACAACAACCATTAGACTAGACTAGAATACAGAAATTCTCTCAAGATTTGTTGGATAATGTTGGAAATATTTGCCCCTACAATGAATAATCTTAGACTGCTGTGAATTTTGAGTTCTTGTGTAGACTCTTCATAATTTTACTGTATCTTCCCAAGCTGTCAGGATGCCAACTATTTAGCTGTGCAGGTGTTGGTGAGCTGGCCTTTGGCAACACCCTCTACCTCCTAATGTGTCCTTAGAATATCCTATGGACTTGGAAACTTGATAAATCTGCCTATCTCATTAGGACTTTCCATAAGTCTGGAGTGAACAGGCGTAAATATGGACCTGAGGGGCTCTGCTTGCAGTACCATGCTTGAGAGGCAGATCACAGACTTTGTGACCTCTGTTTTCCATGCTCAAGCTTTGTTTGTACTCCCTTCTTTGTATTTGCATATATTCAGATTACTGGAGAAAGCCTGATAACTGAATTCTAATCCAGGGGGATATTATTGCATGGCTTAGAGTCAGTAGAGACTCAGTTTGATCACCTTCCCCATCTGGGTCTTGATGCACAGTTCTGGACAATGAAAATTGATGTGCCAAATGACCCAGAGGCCCCGTAAGATCTTGAATCATTAAACCAAAATTCAATTATGCCCACTAGGCTGTACTTCTAAGTAAGGCAGGAAAGTTGACTCAGACATTTTATTACATCATAACTGTGACTTATGGGAATGAAAAGCCATTCAGACCTTGAGATGGCCAAAGTGATCTTATCAGGAAAATCTGAAGGAATTTCTTTGCTCAGAGTTTCTCTGATGCAGCTATGTTTAAACCATGCAGAAAGAGAGCTACAGTGGCAAATAATCGAGTCTGTCACTGGGTCAAATGATGGCTTATGTATGGGTGTTTGGACCCCAGAAACAAAGGAATAGAGCTGGAGGGGTTAAATCCTGGCTGTCACTTTATAACCTTGTGACCTTGGATTAGTCACTACCCCTTTGCTGGGACTCAATTTTCTCACCTGTAAAAGGAAAGGAACTGGTTTAGATGATCCCTTCCCTTTCTAAATTCTCTGATTCTTTTAAAGAATACAGAACTATGCCAGCCTAAGCACTAGAGCTAGTATTTGAACCCAAATGCAATCTTGTTTTCCATTACTACTGTCAGCTTCAACCTTCTCTTCTAAGCCTTGGAGAGTGATGCAATAAGCCACTTAAGTGCCAGGGAGAAGACTTCCCACAGAGTCCTCCGGGCAATTCTTCTCTCCCAAAGCTTCTGCAACAGACAATCAACAGTTAGAGCCTGCCAATGTCTTGGCCTGGGGGCATGCATCCAAGAGGGCATGCACCTGGAAGTAAAGTTTCCCAACTAACTCAGTGCCGTGGGCTCCATAGATCCTGAATAACACAGAGGTCATGCACCATCCTTCCCTAAACAAAAGACAGAGCCAGCCAAAAATTCTCACTGATGAAACAAAGCTGAAATCTGGGACTAGATTTTGCTCTTTTTTATAATAGAAGAAGGAAAAAAACCCAACACATTAGATACCTGCTTTGTTAGAGGTCTGGGGTAAATAAAAAATTCATATAATACAAGAGAGGTGATGTAGTAAAATGGAAAGAGCACTGAATTTGTAGCCGTGGGTCCTGATGATAGCTAGGTGGTGAAGTGGATAGAATGCTGGCTCTGGAATCAGGAAGGCTCATCTTCCTGAGTTAAAAGTCTGTCATCAAACTAGCTGTGTGACCCTTGGCAAGTCACTTAACCTTGTTTGCCTCAGTTCCCTCATCTGTAAAATGAGCTGGAGAAGGGAATGGCAAACTGCTCAGTATTTTTGCCAAGAAAATCCCAAATGGGGTCATGAAGAGTCAGACAGGACTGAACAACAACAATAGTTTGGATTTTAGTGCCAGGCTCTGCCACTTAGTATCTATGTCACTTTAACTCTGAACCTCTCTTTCCTTATCTATAAAACGAAGAGGTTGGACTACATGACCTCTGAGATCTCTTCTCTCTCTACACTCATATAATCTTATAGTTCCTGTCCCACTGGAATAGATTTCACTGACATAAAATTCAAGAATCCAGGGTCACCTCCATTCCATGTGAGGCAGCAGAATAAGACTGTATTAATGAAGATAATAAAAATAATCACTCATGTTTGTAGAATTGTATGGTCTACAAAGAACTTTCTTCACAGCTGTCTTTTGAGGTACATAATAAAATATATTAGTTCCAACTTCTTTTAAGCAAAAAAATTGAAACTTGAAGAGTTTGACCATGTTTAAGTGACTAGTAAGAGGAGGAGGACTAAAATCTAGTGCCCTGACTCCTGGCCCACTACATTTTTCCCGCTCTAGGTATTTTCTCATTTCATGGGACTCTGCTGATGCAGAGGTTCTCCTACCTGGCACTGACAATTGCCAGGAACAAAATCTCTTTTCCCTTTCTACACTGCTACCTTTGTTGATATCAGATTCTCCTGTAACTTCAATCAGCATGATGTAGATGACTCCCAAATCTATACATCTACTTCTCAACTCTTCCTAGAATCCCATTCCTATTTTTCCAATTGCCTTCTGGATAGAAGACCTGCTAGCATTTCAAAGTCAACGTGAGAGACAGTGGTAGTGCAGAAGAAATTGTGATGAATTTGGAGTCAGTAGATCTGGGTTGAATTCTGACTCTGTGATTACCTCTCTCACTCCCTGTGTGACCAAGTTAATCTCTCTGGGTATCAGTTTCTTTGAACCTAAAACAATGTGGTTTAACAAGGATATTTCTAGGGGGTTTTCCAGACAGCCACTTAACAGCCTGTGACTGTGTCCAAAATAGAATTCCTCGCTTTTGCTCTAAATGTGGCCCCTTTTGCAACTTCTCTACGTCTGTTCATGGCACCACAATCTTTCTAACTTCGTAGAGTCATAGGACTGGAGTAGTTTTTGACTCTTCTTTCTCCCTCACCTCCCACATCTAATCATTTGTCCAGTCTTGTTTCTACTTCTGCAACATCCTTCACATCTGGTTCCTTGACTCCACTCCCACTGTAACTCAGTCTTACATTTCTTCTTACCTAAGCTATTACTATAGGCTCTAAACAGCTTTTTTTTTTCTTCTCTTGCTTGATTATGTGATATAGTGGAGAAAGTCCTGGGCTTGCAGTCAGGAAGACTTATTTGTTGTATGACCCTGGCCAAGTCATTTAACCTCTATCTTCCTCAGTTTCTTCACCTATAAAATAGCACCTACTTCCTAGAGTTGTTATGAGGGTTGAATGAGATACTATGGGGCAGCTAGGTGTTAGGAGGCGGTGTGGTGGATAGAGCATAAGGCTTGGAACCAGGAAGATTTGAGTTCAATCCAGCCTCAGATGATTTCTAGCTATATGGCTTAAGGCACTTAACCTTTGCTTGCCTCAGTTTTTTCATCTGTAAAGTGGGGATAATAATGGCACCTACCTTGTAGCGTTGTGGAGAGAATCAAATGACATACTAATTGTAAACCACTTAGCAAAGTGCCTGGCATGTAGTAGGTGCTATATAAATGTTACCCATTATTAAAAAGTGCTTATCACAGTGCCTGGCACGTAGTAGGTGCTATATAAATGTTACCTATTATTAAAAAGTGCTTATCACAGTGCCTGGCACATAGTAGGTGCTTACTAAATGAATGCTTCACTCCCTAATTTACCCTGAATTCAATTCATACTCCATGGCACTTCGGATACTTTTCCCAATATGCTGATATGATCCTTTTAGTCCCTTGCTCAAAAATTTTCAGCAGTTCCCCATTGCCTCCAAGATGTATTCAAGTCCTTCCCTAACTTGGCTCCAACCAGGTGCCCAGACTTTTCACATTCCTGTTCAGGTATTTTCCACTGCATCAAAACTGTATTACTTTCTACTACCATCAACCTCCCCCTTATCATCCTTTCCTTTTCACCATGCATTTATCTATTCCTACAATAGACTTTCTTCCCATCTTCATCTCCTAATAACCCTTTTCCTTCAAGACCCTACTCAGATCCCATTTCCTTCACGAAGATTTCCCTGACTCTACCCCCCCCCCCCAGGGAAAATGACCTCTCCTTCCTCAAATGCTTCAAGCTTTGTCTGCCCCACCCTTCTCCTTTGGGCTTACCTCACTCCCCACTATTACATAATTATGTGTATACACATCCTTCCACTACCACCCAGGAGAGTATAAGTTATTTCACAGCAGGGGCTATGATGTATCTTTTTATCCCTAATACCGACCACAATACTTTGCGTAGAGTAGGCATCTACCATGACTGTTGAACTGTGAACTGGCAATTTAAAGAGAAGCAAACAAAATCTTATTTGAAACTTTCAGTTTAGTTTTTTAAAAAAATAATACACCAATTGCAACAATTATTTCCAGACCTACCAGAAAAAGGTCATACCAAAGAAAGAGAATTGACTTGGGATTCAGGTGACCAGCGTTCAAATTCTGCCTCTAATTTACTGTCTCCTTACTTACTTTCTCTGGGCTGCAGTTCCTAGTGTGTAAAATAAAGATTTAGAATAGATAGCCACTGAGGTGTCTTCCTAACCTAAATCTAAGATCTTCTGACTGAATTCATCAAATTCCCACCCTTTTCTTGTCAACAGTCACTCTAGCACCTTCCTTTGACCACATAAATCAGTTAGCTTCCACTCCATTAGAGTTTCACATGAGAGGGCACTTATGAGGAGGTCTTGGAACTTAATCTTCAGAAGGTTTCTGGTAAGGAGGCAGCTTCAATCCCAGTCTATTCAACTCAGGCAAGCATTTATTAATCACTATGTGACCAAACAGAGTACATATAGTGTGTGGTGGGGAATAGAACAAGCAGTTATGGGAGTGGGGTAGGGAAGACATGGGATATTAAATGCCAACTGTATCCAGAGTAGTTTCCAGAATGGGCAGTTAGGTGCCACAGTGCCTGGCCTGGAGGCAGGAAGGATCATCTTCCTGAGTCAAGTCTGGTCTCAGACACTTACTAGTTATGTGACCCTGGACAAGTCACTTAACCCTTACTGTCTTAGTTCCTCATCTGTAAAATGAGCTGGAGAAGGAAATGGCAAACCACTCCAGTATCTTTGCCAAGAAAACCCCAACATGGGGTCACAAAGAGTTAGCCATGACTGAAACAACTAACCAACAACAACAACGACAATGACAACAACGACAAAATGAGAATAAGAATATAAATCTAATAAAAATGACAGTTTTTGAACAATTATATGGAAAACTGCAGTGGTTCAGTGGATAGAAAGGGATGAGTGGTTCAGAGCCATGGGAGGGACAGGATGAATCCCAAGTCAGTGTTCTTCCTTTTGTATGCATTTTCTTCACTAGGTCTAGAGGTAATTGTTTCAATTAGTGTCTCTTACTGAAAGAGAGAAACAGAGACAGAGAGACAGAAACAGAGTCAGAGACAGAGGCAGAGACACAGAGAGAGAGAGAGAAAGAAGAAAGGAAGGAAGGATGGAAGGAAGGAAGGAAGAAGGAAGGAAGGAAGGAAGGAAGGAAGGAAGGAAGGAAGGAAGGAAGGAAGGAAGGAGGGAGGGAAGGAAGGAAGGAAACAGAAAGAGAGAGAGAGAAAGAAAGAAGGAAAGAATGAAAGGAAGGAAGGAAGGAAAGGAAGGAAGAAGAAAGAAAGAAAGAAAGAAAGAAAGAAAGAAAGAAAGAAAGAAAGAAAGAAAGAAAGAAAGAAAGAAAGAAAGAAAAAAGAAAGAAAAACTCAACTAAAGATAGTTTCAAATAATATTTTTTTTCACTTCTCTCTTAGGTGACCCAGGAAGGGAATGTTTGCCATGTAGCCTACATCTCAGAAGCATTGAACAATAGATCAAAGGATGTTAGGATCATACCATTATTACAGAAAGGAACCACAGAGGGGACGTAGTCCAGGCTCATCATTTTAGAGATAAGAAAATAGATGACCAGAGAAGTTAAGTGACCTACTGTGTGACTCTAAGTGACACAGGTACTTAGTTGTTTTAGGTGTTTGTTTGTTTGTTTGTTTCAGTTATGTCTAACTTTTCATGATCCTATTTGCAGTTTTCTTTGCAGGGATACTGGAGTGGATTGCCATTTCCTTCTCCAGCTCAGTTTACAGATATGGAAACTGAGGCAAGGAGAGTTAAGTAACTTGACCAGGACTAGTAAGTGTTTGAGGCTGGATTTGAACTCAAGTCTTCTAGATTCCAGGCCAGGCACTTTAGCCACTGTGCCATGTAGCTACCCCAAGCAGTTAGTGACATAGGTAAAATTTGAACCCAGGTCCTCTAATTCCAAATACAGTGCTTCTCTCACTATTTCACACTGCTTCTGGGGAAATGACTTGTTCGTGATCACCCGGTTCAGGATCTGAGATAAGATCTGGGTGCTGACCTTGGAATAATCTGCTTTTTTTGTGTTTACTTGCCTAGTTAGACACATTTGTGATTGATCTTCATAAAATGGTTGGTTGGTTGTTCTCCTTCATTCTTGAAGAAAACCAAAATGACATCACTATGTTAGAGTCAAGTTACAGTGTGTCTGACTGGCTGATCAGACCAATATGAGCTTGGAGTGCTCTACCCCAGGTCAGGCACAAATAGTCCACATGAACATTTGGGGTAGATTATATCTGTGCATCTCGTGTTTCTTTTGAGCTACTTCAATACTGCTTTGCTCATAGAGCTTGGCACCTTCTCTGATGAGGGCATGCCATGCTGAGTGGTCCTGTGCCATCGTCTCTCATGTCACACAATCAATTCTAAAGTTCTTAAGAGAGACTTTGAGAGTGTCCTTATATTGCTTTTACTGACCACCATGTGAGTGCTTGTCCTGTGTGAATTCTCCATAAAATAGTCTTTTTTTTTTTTTTGGCAAGCATATGTGGCATTTGAACAACATGGCCAGCCCATCAGAGTTGCAGTCTCTGCAGTAGTTTCAATGCTTGGCAGTTTAGTTTGAGAAAAGATCTCAGTGTCTGGTATCTTATCCTGCCAGGAGATCTTCAGAATCTTCCTAAGACAATTCACATGGAAGTGCTTCAGTTTCCTGCCATGGTGCGAGTATACTGTCCGTGTGACATTAAAAGAAACAGGACTCTAGCCATTCAGCAATCTGAACCTCTTGAAGGTATCAAGAATGTAGTTCCAAAGTCATTGTTGTGTTAGGTCACAATTCAGTGATTAAACCATTTCCCCTTAGAGATTCTCCACTAGCATATCAGCTAGGAAGTATTTCAAGTCAACCGCATGGAACAGATAAGTGGATATTCATCATGACAAACCTAGCTGTAAGATAACGATGGATGCCACATTTTGCTGCATCCACCCCTACCCTCATCTTACAAATACCTGGTGCTCCCAGTGGGCTCTTATGGTATACTGCTTTCCTTTCAACCCCCCTCAAAGAGTTTTCCTTTAAAAGGTAGCAGATATTCAAGGTTCAATCATTTATTTTGAGTTTTCTCATCGGGTCTTTTTTAAAAAAATAATCATTCTGAAGAAACTTGGCATGTGGTATTTACTGAGACCAAACCATGGCAAACAGAGCTTTCTGTGTGGTTTGCCTCCACACCCACACATTGCACCTTCTGTAGAATTTACAGTGAGGGATCTGTCCTGGGAAAGAGCAAACTGAAAACTAAGATACATCACCCCACCCCCTTAAAAATCCCCTTTAATGCAAAAATTCAAAACCTTTTCTCAGAAAGAGTTGCCTCTTTTGTTAATATGTGTGTGTGTATGTGTGTGTGTGTGTGTGTGTGTGTGTGTGTGTGTGAGCGGGTATGTGGATATGGATATATATTAGAAGCCAGAAATAGATTTTTTCTTAGACTCTTGTTTACTTAGATTTCTTTTCTGTTAACAGGAAAAAAATTGCTCTTCCATCACCACCCAGAGATTTTTAGGAACTCAGAGAGAGATATGCTAATGCTTTTGCTTGAATGAGTTGTGCTCCTCACATTGCTTATTAGAAGGTAAATGCATAATTATAGGGTACACTCACATAAGAGCAATAAACTTTATGTGTGTGTTTATAAAACAGTGTTTACATCAGCAGTGCCATGTAAATAACAAATAATAATAACATTGTCAAGTAAATGAGCTCCTTAGATGCAAGAGCATTTAATATGGAACTCTGTATAATTAATATCCTTGCAGCTTAATGTGATGCTTAAGATTCCTTTCTCCCTTCTCCTCATGCCCCCCCCCATAGGAGGAGAGAAACAGAAGTTGTTTAATTTGTCGTGGCATTTTCATATTAGAATGATGCCAAAATATACCATGCTGATATATTCTATTTTTTCTCTTGGGTTTATCATAGATATTTCTGTTGGAAGTAACCTTATTGGGCATAATGAAGAAAAAAGAAATATATATGTATATATGTATGCATGTATATACATATACATGTATATATATACATAATGTAAATATATACATATAGGCACATATGCGCATACATATGTATCTATGTAATGTGTGTGCATTCAAACATATCTTTTATAGGGTATATATACATGCTATATATGCATGTATACATACATGAACATGCGTGTTATATATATATATATACCATATTATTGAGTCAAGCACTTGAAATGCATTATCTTTGGGTCTCCCAATATCCATAGGTAGAAGTGGTGGGTATTATTGCTTGTGTTCCTTGACAAGTCAAGGTAACCTGTACAATGGAAATAATACTTGATTTGACCTTACACAAATTAAGTGTTTAATAAGTGTTTATTGAATGAACACATAAGTCTGAGAACCACACCCCATCTGCTTTTTTACAAGTTGGATTAATGTTGTTCTCTCTTGCCTTAAGATTTTCATCTGTAAAATGAGAGAGGTCAAACTAGGTGATGTCCAAGGCTCTGTCAGATTGTAAGTCTTTAGTCATTGAGCCATTCTGAATCTCAGTTTATCCAACTGTGAAACAGAGATATTTTGAAGATAGAAGTCCTCTACCTTTAACCCAAGTCTTCTGAATCTAAATCCCATATGTGTTCTTTCTCCTGGGCCATGCTGACTTCTCAAGATGACATCTAAAGAGCCTGGTGAGAGGTTACTTATCAGAGATGTGTCATCCTGTCCATTCCCTTCCCAATAATGTGTAAGCACAAAGGAAGTTAACAAAGACAGCACAGAATGCAGTTGTTCAAGGAATTGGTTATCTTAGTCTCTCACTCAGAATTCACTCACTGAAGATAGCTGTCAAACTTCCTGAGCTACAACGGAAATGGTAACACTCAGGCATTCTGGGGGTGTGTGGGAAGATGGGAAGAAAAGGAGACTGGAAATGAAATTAAGTGGTAGTGGGAAAACAAGTATCCATGTTATAGTAGCATTAAATTTGGAATCTAAAGACCTAGGTTTAAATCCCTGTCCTTGTGGGCAAGTCACTTCCTCCTTCAGGCCTCGGCTTAGTCACCTGCAAAATGGAGATAATAGTACTTCTGAGAAGCAGTGTGCTGTGGTGGATAGAAAGGTGGCCTTAAAATGAGGAGGATCTGGGTTCTAAATCCTACCAGCTGTGTCATCATGAGGAAGATAGCTAATTTCTCAGAGCCCCAAGTGACTCTCTAAGACCAGAAGTTACACATAATTTGCCGATTTGCATGGTACAAGGGTTTCTTTCTCCCCTGGGAGTTCCCTATGCCAGTGGAATCACAGGTCTGGATGATACTAATAACATCAGCAGCAACATCGTGCTGCCTACGTCAGGAGGTTATTTTGAGGAAAGCACTTTTCAAACCACAACAAAATCAGAAATCTGGGTTATTCTCATCCTCATCCCACCCCACCCCCACCCCAACAATCTGGCCAGCTTAGCGAGGATGCTACATCCTAAAGATATTTCACAACAACTGATGTGTCATACACTCTGATGACTAAGATCTTAGAATATAAAATATACAAAAGTGTATTGTGCATTATTGTTAAACATCTAATGATCCAACCAGAAAATGTTATGACACAGTGGTGCTTTTAAGCAAAACTGGAGATTCCATATGTCTTTGGTCCTCTTTCTTTCTATCTACACCACCCAGTTAAGTATCCATTCCAAGTTCCCATCTCCTTTGGTCTTCCTTTATGGGCCCAAGGCCCATCAGTGACTCTATTTCTTTTAAAAGCTTGATCAAAGTTTATTCATTTCTTTTTTTATTTTTTAAAATTTGTTTAGTATTTTATTTTTCCCCAGTTACATGTAAAAATAATTTTTATCATTTTGTTTTTAAAACTTTGAGTTCCAAATTCTTTCCTACTTTATTCATTTCTATTGAAGTCAAAGTAAACAAAGTTACTGAGAGTGCTAGAAACAGTGTAAGTAACCTAGAGAAGTATTTAAAAGTGTGAATTCTTGTCTTCATTTTTAGCTTTAAAAAAGTAGCACACTTTACAACCACTTCTGCTCTTAAACATGCTGCCTAATATAAGGGGCTAGAATGAGGCAACAGGAGGGAGCAGAGAGGGCAAGGAACATTAGAAGTGAGAAGTAGCAGGGAAGGGTGGGGATTATCTCTCATGCAGAAGAGTCACAGGAACAGATATAAAGCTGGAAGGGACCTTAAAGGCCTTCTAGTCAATCCTTTGCATTCTACCAAGGAGGAACCAAGGGGGGCTAGAGGTATTAATGACCTGCCCAAAGTAGTAAATGGCATCCAGGAACTGAACACAAGTATTCTGACTCCAAACAGCTTTCTACCTCTGGCTTGCCTCCCTGGGACTGCTTCCTGATATGCCATAAAGCAACACTGGGTTTTCTGAGCTCAGCCATCTTCTTTAAGGTCTCTTGTGACAGAGTACAAGTAAATGACTATTGCATGAACAAACAGGAAAGCTCCCTAAGTGCTCTAGGCAGAGATTCTTAAACTGTGGGTTGTGACCCCCCAAATTTGGCAACAGTAAAAGGTTTCTGAAAGCACGAAGACCAAGAGTTAATTAAAAATCAAACACATAATGAATCCGAGGTGTTTCTGGCACCCCTTGCCCATGTTGGATGGTGCGACTTCACTACACCCTTAGTTCTGAACACAGGACATGTGCACTTTGCACTGTGCGTGCCCTCAGGCAAATGAACGCTGCTAAAGAGTGAAAAGGGGTCAGGCGTGGAAAAGCCCTCCAGAGAGGGAAAATACAGGAGTTGCAAAGAGAGACTTCAACTTTCTGAGGAAGAAGCTTGCTCACCAGTGGTCTGACTGACTTTATGAGACCAGAATGTTTCAGGAGCATCTCTCTAGAGTACTTGACACTCCAGATGCAGCTGATGCTGGAGGTGGTAACCAGATGTCTTCTGTAGTATCATGTGTTGTTATAAGTGGCTGTTGAACAGCCACTTTTTGCCACATTTAACTTGTCCTTATAATGATCCCAACCATAGTAATAACAACAATAAAAATATGCAGTGTTTAGATCAATTTAAGGTTTGCTAAGCACTTTACATTTTCTTTTGTTTAATCCTCACAACAGCTCCATGAGCTAGGTGCTATTGTCCCTTTTTTACTGAGGATAGTGAATTGCCCAGGGTCACACAGCTACAGTGTCTGAGGCAGGATTTGAATTCAGATCTTAGCAACTCCTAGTCTAGAACTCTACCTAAGTCACCTACCTGTTAAAAGTGGCCCATAAGTGGTATTCTCAAGGAAGAGTTAAACTCCAGCATAATGCCATAGTAATCTGATTGATTAAGAAGAGAATGCTTATTTAGCCAGAGTCCATTTATAGGTGACACTAATTCTTGGATATTGAAAACACAGGAGTCCTTTGGATTTTGTTATGCTGTTTCCATCCCAAACTTCCCCTCCCCCACCCTTTTCAGAAAGACAGGCCTGCTCACTTCCAAAAACAAAATGCATCCAGCCCAAAAACCAAATTCAAAATACTCAACAAAAACATAATTAGAGACTGCTTGTGTAAGACTCTGTATAAGAACTAGAGATACAAAGATACAAAGGTAAGACCATCTCTGATTTCAAGCAGCTGATATTCCACTGGGGAATGCACTGTATGAGTGATTATCCAAATACACAGTGAGTTGAGGGAGTAAGCATAGTCAGCTACAGGGGTCAGGAAAGGCTTCCCATAGGACAAATGCTATTACCCATTTTACTTCCGAAGATATCTAGAGATGGAGGACTGCCTTCAAAGCAGGCTGTTTCTCCTTAGGGACTGCTCTAATTATTATTATGTTTCCTAATAAGGAATAAGCCACTTTCACCTAGTAGCTCTCGCTCTCCAGAACCAGTTTCTTCAATTAACTTCTGCCTTTCTGATTGGAGGGTAGAGTAACAAACTTCTCCCATAACCTCTATCTACATTTGTCATCAGCTTCTCCACTTGGTTTCAAATCATCATCATCTTGTGTCTCCTCACCAGGGACCCTCTGGCATTCTTACCCCAACCCCTTTCAACTTCCTTTTGTGTATTGTCTTACCCCATTAGATTGTAAACTCCTTGAAAGCAGGGGCCTTCTTTCTTTTTCTTATTTGTATCCTTACACTTAGCACTGTGCCTGCCATATAATAGACACTTAATTTTTTATCCTAACTTGATGTATATAATGTCCTCTGGAGCCAGGAAGAATAACAATAATTCTATGACCTCTTCTCCCTGACAGTCCTTCAGATATTTAAAATGGCAACTATGATTTCTTGTGTCTACTATCAGCACTTAATAACTCCTTCCTTCTGGTCACCCCTGACCTCCACTAGTTCCTTCAACATATCCTCCTATATCTTAGTGTCCAGTCCCATGAACATCTTGATTTCCTTCCCACAAAGAAGTTCATGCAGAAGTTTTGATGGGAGATGCCAAAAGGGCTACTCCATGGTAATGAGACTTTTCCCATTGATCAAACTTGAAAGTTGGAAAGGATCAAAAATACAAGATCATAGGATAGCAGGTCTAAACCTCAAAGGCATCTCAGAGGTGATCAAGTTCAATCTTCTCATTTACAGATCAACATTGTGAAGCCCAGTGATACTGACTTACTCAAGGTTACATAGGTAATAAGTGACAGAGTTAGGTTTTGAACCCTTGTCCTCTGACTCCAGATCCAATCTTCCTTTCTTCAAGACCAACCTCCTGATTTTATACATGAAGAATCCAAGACCCAAAGAGGTGACATCACAGACTAAAGCTACATAGTTTGTCAGTGACAGATCTGGGATCAAAGCCCAGATTTTTTGGTTTGCAATCCAGGGCCCTTTCCATTTTATTAGGCTGCCTGAAAGAAGCTTTGTAGAAAAACTTCCCACCTCTTTTCATTTAATCTGTCAAGGACTCTCTTGGAGGTGACAAGAGAAATTGCTTTGCATTGGGAGGTTTCTGAAGGATGATTTTCTTTGTGTGTGTATGCATGCATGCATGTGCGTGTGTGTGTGTGTGTGTGTGTGTGTGTGTGTGTGTTTGTGCCCATGGGTTTTGGTTGGGGGAAGGGTTGGGTCCAGAGATAGGCAGGCCAGGCAGGCCTTCCTGTCACCCACCAATCACTCACAAATGTGAGGCAGAAGCCTATTTCATTTGATTCTGGCTTTAGTCATACTTTGAAGCTCTGGGATATCTTTTAGGAGCCTAAAATATCAAAATAAAATAAAAAAGCTAAAGAAACACACACACACAATTTTTCCCATTACTATAGGCATCAAGAATTGAAATTGAAGTCAATCTTGTGGTCTACAATAACTGCTGTCCCTTTATCTCTCAACATTCCCCATATTAATAATGGTTTTGCCCTTTCTCCTAAGGGTTATGTTACTGGAACCCACACAGAGAGATCTCTTCCTCTTCACTATTTAATTGTCACTTTTCTTCCTTAACGAACACTTAAAGGCAATGACTCAGATTGCAGGTGCCAGTTGGACCCAAGTGATTGTCAAATGGCCCCATACCAGATAATTTGGTCCCTCAACAGTCCTACACAGGATGCATCAGATTGGGCCTAGTTCCAACTTGGAAATGCCTGGGGTAAGCAGGGCAGGAATGGGGGCCATGGCTGTGAGATACGGGGTGTGGTTGCCTCTAGGTAGTTGGCAGTACATGGAGTGTCCATCTAGGGTGGAGAAGACAGTGGGCTTCCAGCACACCTGCTCAATTTCAGTTGAGGGCTCCAGGCACATAGTAATCCTTTCTCCATGGAAACATTGCCAGGGAACCACTGTGGTAGAAAACTTGCCACAAGTATATCAAGTGTCCAACTAGTCTGTCAGGTCTCCTTACACCTGCTATTTGGAGGAAGAGAAAACATAGCTCATTGTTGCTGAGACAGTTTGCTTGCAAAAAAGCTTCACAGCCATTTGTTAACACAAAAACAGTTCTGTTTCTCAGCCCTTAGTGACTGCTCCCCAAATTTATTTCTGTTTTTAGCAATTTGGTTAGTGATGAAAACCTGCTGAGTGAGGTTTTTATTCAACCAAAGCAAGAAAATGACATCTCTAATGAGGCAGATTTGTTTCTTCACTCCTCTGAATAAGGGGAGTGCTAGGGAAGGGTAAGAAGAAAAAAAAATGTATTCATTCAATAGAAAATATTGAGTATTATAATTAAATGTGTGTGTGTTGTGTGTGTGTGTGTGTGTGTGTTTTAACTTATCAACCTGCTACTCCCCAAGATCAGAGATCGTGGAGAAAATATCAAGTTTCATTTAAACTTTCTATTTCCTTTAGTGATTAGCCCTGTGCATTGAATACAGTAAGCTTTTAATGAATTTGGAAGAATGACTGAATGGATTTTTCTGAGGTCATCCATATACCCTTTGGATATGGAAGATAGACTACTGGAGCTAAGGAATAAATGTTTGTATACTGGTGGTTGGGACATAGTTTATACCTCTATTCTGTAATTCTGGTGAACATAATTAAGCTCTCTGAGTTTCTGTTTCCATTATTAGTATATGATGAATTTAAGGGATATTATAGAAGCCCAGAATCTTAATGTTAGAAGTGATAGCAGTAACTATCTGCTGCAGCCTAGTCCTGTACAGGAATCTGGATACAACACTCTTCATAAACTGTCATCTGACCTACACCTAAAGATGTATGTCTTAAATGCCAACCATTCACATTTTAAATGGCAGTGGTCAGTAGGAAGTGTTTTCCTTATATTGAGCCCATATCCTTCTTTACTCTTTCTAAAGCCTCTTCAAAAGCAAGGACCTTTGAAAAGGCCATAGCAATGTATTAATCCCATAGTATTATCATTGCCATTGTTAACACAGCCAGTGAACTCCACCTGTTGAAGGGTGGTAAAGCAAGTATTTCTTCAACTACTTTTTGAGGCTGACCAGGCTCAATGCATTCACCTGCCATTCCCCCCCCCATATTTTACACTGGTTTAATTAAACTCAAAGAGAAGAATCAATGCCATATCAATCCTACTTCAGTTCAGTCTCTGTCTCTTTCTCTCTCTCTCTCTCTATCTCTCTCAGTCATTGTCTCTCTGTCTCTCTCTTTAACTTACCTATATATTAATAGCCTACTGTATTCAAAGCACAGGGCTTGGCACTAGACAAAATATAAAGATAATTAAACAATCCAGTGAAGCAGAGTCAAGAGATAAAGGAAAATCAAATCTCAGCCAGGAAGCCTTCTATAGCCTTCCTTCTTAGAGCAGGAACTTACAAGGGTCTCCTTAGGGTAGAGTCAGTCCACAGTCAGAAAAATAACAAGTCATTCACCTGTCACATCCTGACTCTTCATTGTAAATGGACATCATGTAGTCTTTTTTTTGGTGGACTGGACTATCAGGTGAAGATTGGCACCAGCTCACATTGTAGGAAGTTGGGAAACATATCCACCATGGCAGCTTTCCTTAGGACAAAACATTCACTACAGATATTATGAGTGACCAGAGTCCTATGAGAGTCTGATTAACAACCCATGATGCTCTTCTTGGATATGCCATACGGCCTGCAAGACACAACAAGCAGTATTAGGATGACTTTGCAGTTTCAAATGTACTGAGTCGTACCTTTTTGCAATACACAATGGCATAGGTCCACCAAAGCCAAAGCTGTTTATCACCCTCCTATAACTCTAATAACTGTGGCACAATCTTCTTCACACTGTCACATTAGACTTCCCAGTTGGTAGTCACACTGGAGGCTGCAATTCTTTTGGGGTCCTCTAATGCCTGCTCTGCCAGACCCACATTGACTGCCTGTGATGGCTATCAGAGGAGGAAGAGTCTGGTACCAGTCCCATGGCTAAGGTCAAGGATGTTGACTATTGGGTTCCACTCCACATAGCTCTCCCCTGTCTGTAATTAAATCTGTACCACATCTACACTAAACTGGAAAAAAGTTTGATTGTAAACTCCTTGAGGACAAGGAATATCTTTTTGTATCCCCAGTGCTTAGCACAGTGCCTGGCACATAGGCACTTAATTATTGGTTGATTGAAAAAGGAACCCAAAAGCCCAGGAGTTTTGTTTTGTTTGTTTGTTAGTTTGTTTACTTGTTTGATTGATTTGTTTCAAATGTAAAGGTACCCAGAAAGGAACTTGAGGAGAGTGGTATATTTTCTAATAACTATCTGACACAAAGTCATGTGATCTGGAGCAATACCAGAAATGAGATAATTTTGTGTAACCTACTTGGGGAGTAACTGGAAGACTACCTTTGTTGCTTCTGCCATGCATATGTGTTGACCAGAAAAAAAAAAAAAACTTCTTCCTGTTAAACCCAGAAAAATACCATCCAATCCATATTGTACATTCCACTGAAGAATCATTGAGTGAAATCATTGAATGAAAGCTAGAGATCAAGGAAAATTATAAATCATTCAGCTGAACCTGACCACTCTATGCTATTTAGTTCCCCAGATCAATTAAATCTTGTGGATGATTTCATTAATAAATAAGGAAAAACTAACTTTCCCAATATGGGATAGATATAGACCTAGGAGGGTCATCTGTCTCAGTTTGCAAGTAAACTGAAGCCAAGAAAAGTCAAGAATTCTTTCTCATGGTCATGCACTTCATTATGGTAAAGTTTCATACTAGTTTTTTTTTCCACTTAAACTTGACAAGTCTTGAGGATGGCTTTGAGGAAGGAGTAAAGGTCATCTTCTCCAACCTTCTCAGTTTACAGGTGAGGAAACTGAAGCCCAGAGAAATCAAGATGATCTTTTCCAAGGTTACACACTTTACTATTGTAATCTTTTTTTTTTTTAATTTTTAGACAGTTGGGGTTAAGTGACCTGCCCAGGGTCACACAGCTAGTAAATGTCAAGTGCTTGGTCTGAGGCCAAATTTGAACTCAGGTCCTTCTGACTTCAGGGCCGGTGCTCCATCCATTGTGCCATCTAGCTGCCCCCCTACACTTTATTATTGTAAAGCCAACAAGAGAACTAAGGTCTTAGAATAGCTTTTTTACTTCAAGTTGATTAATTGTTACCTTAGTCCTCAACTCAATAGTTTTTAATACTATCTTGATTCCAAGTTTAGAGTTTTGTGAGGGAAATGACATATTTTTTAATCATTTATGTATTTTTGAAATGTCTTCTTTCACTAATGTTCTCTTTAGTCATGCCATAGACTTTCCAATAGATTTATTAGCTAGATATTCATATTACTATCTCTTCCCTCTCTGTAGTACTATTATTATTTACAGTGTTTCCTATTTAAAAATAATAATAAAATCCCTTCATTGGCAAATGAGCTTTGTGCCAGCTTTCTAAAACAACTGTTTCCCCCAAACCTTTGTAACTCTTACTGTTTCCATTCTCCTTTATTTGAAGAAGGTACAAGCAATCAATATTAGCTCAGCTTATAAAAAAAAACTCAACCTTCCTACAGAGTAATAGGCTAAAACATCTCCATTTGATAACTAAAAATTGGAATAAACTTTAACGTGCCTACAAGGGACAGGCATTCCTGCCAAGGAATCTTGGTGTTCAAGATTCCTAATAATGAGGAAGAAATTCCCTACCTTCTGTTCCCGCAGTGCAGTGAAAGACTTTTCTTTTTCGTGTTCTATAGCAAAGTATTTTTTTTAATGAATGGATGAAAAATCATTTAGTTCTTTATTAAATACAAAGCATTGTACTAAGCATTGGGGAAACAAATGCAAAAGCAAAAGCAAAAACAATCCTTGTCCTTAAGGAACTAATAATATAATGGGTTTAAGTTTGGAAGCTTGTACAGCTGATGAGCAGATGCAAAGACGAGCAGACTGATGCACCTTTTCCATAGCTATGGCAGTATTAGTTTGAAAATGGCTTCAGAAATGGAAAATGGAAGGAGTCGAGTGTAGATAGTCTTCGTACCTCACTACTATGTTCTAGGGTCTTTCTTCCTCCTCCTTGCACCTTGTTGCTAACATTGGTGGGTTTCTCCTGGAATCTCCATTTTTAAGAAGGGCCCAGACAAGTCATCTTTAATGTATAACTTTTCAGCTCCCTTTTTTTTTTTGTATTGTAAGCTAGTTGAGGGTGGGGCAGTCTTTCTTTTCACTTGTATTTTTAATCCCTAGCACTTAGTGTCTGATACTAGTAAGTGCTTGATAAATGTTTATTGAATTTGATTTGAAAACCAAGGCAATTAGTTGTGAAACAGCCAGTTGTATGGCTGGGGAATAGAGTAAAACATGATAGGAGTCTACTTACATAAAATCAGATCTCTGAGGCCCCAGTCAACAGAAGCCCCAGGACAGGAGTTATGGACCTGAAAGGGCAGGAAGTTCTCATGAGTCAACTTTATGACCAAAAGTTCCTCTGAATGGAGCAAGGACTTGGCAGGAGCATTGTCTTTTGGAATTCAAACTAGGATATGTTTAGAATATTCTAGTCATGTGGGATGACTTTGGATTTAGGTTTAGCATGCAATAATCAAGATGCTCAGTCCAAAGTACATTTTCTCTTTCCAGTACATTTCCTGGATATACTCCTGCCTTTTTATGTCACATTCCATTAGGTAGGAACCATGATATGGCACTAAGGGGCACACAAAGCATGACACACACCTTGGCTGGGTGTAGTGCATCTAACATTGCCAGCTCACTCAGTTGGTTATGAGAAGTAGTATGGTGTGCTGCCATGGAAAAGCTCACTAGGTTTGAAATGAAGTGCCTTGGGTTGTAGTCAAGGCTATGCCACTTATTATTTGAATGGAAGATTTCAGTTTGGTGTAAGGGGAAAAAAACTAACAATGAGAACTTTCCAATCTTATAATGTTCTGACTACGTAGGGAACTAATGAGTTTCCTATCATTGTAAATTTTCAAATGTAGGCTGTGTGACCACTTCTCAGGAAAATTCTAGAATGGATTCCAGTGCATGTACGGATAAGAAAAGATGGTATCTGAATCCCAAACAATTATGAGATTCTGTGCTTCCAATTCAAGATCACATGGCTAAAGTAATAAATAGGCAGTACCTTTATGGCAATTAATAATAAATTAATGATACATTAATAATACAGTAATAAATATACAGTAATATTTAGCCTCTAGATTCTGTTTCCTTATCTGTAAAATGAAGATGGGCCTTCTTCTACTATCCAACTCATTTGGCTGTTGTCAAGTTCAAACAGTTGAACTAATGGCCAAAATTGCCACCTAAATAGAAACAAGATGCTCAGCCTCAATGTAGAGGGCCCTGAAGATCCAGAACAATCAGTCTCAAAGATCCAGAAAGGGCCTAACCCCAGGAGGAAAAGATCATCCTGGAAACCTACATAACCCAGGGAAAGACAAAGCAGAAAGGACTTTTCACCCAGAGTTCAATAAGGAATAAAGCCTGGTTTGGGGACAAATCCCCAGTTCAGTAATTAAATCTGGAGAGATGAGTAAGCTAAAGAAAATACCAATTTTCCCTGACCTTTAATTACTTAAATAACAATTATACAATTATTTTAATAGTAAAAATGTTGCAAATCTAGAGATTTCTCCTAAAGAAGAAATTAATTCCATTATAACTGCAAACTGAGGCTCAGTAGGCTCAATTTTCTACATGAATTTTCTCAAGAACTACATGAGCACCTAGAAAAAATAAAGCAAGATTTTTAAATAAATAAAGACTCAGGAAAAAAGAATTGTGCCATTGCCTTCTCTTTGCTATCTGTCTTAAATTTTGTACATACACATATGTTTGTTGATGTCTCTCCCATTAAAGCATAGGATCTCTGAGTGCGGTGGGTTGCACTTTTACCTTGATGTATATTCCTAGCATTTAGCACAGTGGTTTATTTAATAAATGTTCATTGACTGACTAAGGAAAAATAGCTTAGAAGAAAAATGGTAAACAGTACCCAATTGCAAACTCCCTGAAGGCAAGAAGTGTTCAAACAGATAACAAAAAAATAAACAAACAAACAAACAAATAAATGAACAAAATTGAGACAGCAAAAAAAAAATAAACAATTGACCTAGAAAATCAATCAAGTACAGAAAAGGTAAGAATCACTACACTCCCTGAAAAAAGAAAAAAAAAACTGTATGAAAAAGCTTAGAAACTATTATCAAATTATTATCAAGGGAAATAAAGTAATCTTCACACCATATAATAAGGGCATTAGAAGGCTGTTTCTCAAATCTACTTCCTTATCAAAAGTTTATTGAGGGAAGAACAAAAGATCACCTATGAACTATATTATTAGATAAAATTAGAGGGCAAAGTGAAGATAAAATCTACTTTTTTAACCCAATTACTTCTTGAAAGCATCCCCCAAAGTAAAATCCCTCAGCAATGTTACAGCCAAAAATCCAGAGCTCCTACATCAAAGAAAAAATACTTCAAGTATCCCAAAATAGGATCTACTACTAAGGAATCACAGTCAGAATCATTAAAGACCTGATAACTTCAGCTAAAAATGAGAAGTGATTATGGAACATGATATTCCAAAATTAAAAAGAGAGAAGCTTACAACTAACAATCACCTTGTAAAGATGAATATAAACTTACATGGTGTGTGAATTAGTAAATTTTAATAGTAAAAAGTAGTATCAAAATGTCTATGTCCAAGACACTGATAGATATTTCTAACAGCTTAAAACTAAGGAAAGGTCCCTGGGATACAGTTCAAGAGAATTAATTGCAACTTGGCAACTCCAATTCTCCTTTATTATCTTAAAATTTGAACACATTCACCACACAAAGAAACCAAACCAAAAAGAAACAGAAATAAGTCCTATGAAGAAATACAGAAAAATATAATTTGTTCTAGTAAATTAGTGAACAAAATTTTTATACATAATGACAAAAACCTAGTGACAAAATAACATAGAAAGTCACACGAATCTTCAGAAAAAAAAAAGGAAAGATGATGGATAACAAAATTTGGACCCACCAAATAAAAATAGAAATAGTAAGTACTTTTTTTTCACAATATACTGAAACAAACAGTAGAACAGTTTCAATAAATCCAAATGTTCAGTTACTGAGGGAAGAATTCACTATTTGACAAAAGCTTCTGGAAAAACTGAACAGCAGTCTGGCAGAAATTAGGTTTAGACCAAAACTTCATATTATATATCAAGAAAAGGTCCAAATGGGTTTGTTCTGTGAAGTTTGGATTCAGTCAAAGGGCTGCACTTGAGGACCCAGAGAAGCCACGTGTGGCCCTGAGGACTCAGGTTCCCCACCCCTGACAGATATAAAAGGCCAACTTATATATTATAGGAGAAAAGAAACAACTTCTCAGACTTAAAGAGATGAAAAGAATTCATGACTAAACAATAGATATAATCAGACAAGACAAAATGGATAACTAATTACAAACATTTAAAAGGTTTGTTGCATAAACACATAGTATTTAAATTTAGAAGGAAAACAGTTCAATTTTAAAAAAAGTTTGTAGCAAAGAAGTTTCTCTAATAAAGGTTTTACAATCAAACTATATAGAGAAATTATCTAAATTTATAAAAGTAGGAGCCTTAACCCAAAAGATAACTGGTCAAAGTATATAAACAGGGAATTTTTAAAGGAAGAAATCCAAGCCGTTGACAACCACATTAAAAATGGTCTAAATCATTGAAAGAAATGCAAATTAAAGCAACTTTGAGGCTCTATCTAACCTCCATGGAGCTTGCAAAGATGAAAAGGAGGAAAATGACATATACATATAATATATATACATACGTAATACATATATATAATACATATATATATGTATGTATGTATGTATGTATTCAAAGGGTTATAAACAAAACAAAACAGGTACACTAGCCCATTGTATAAATTGTGAATTGGTCTAGCCATAATAGAAAGCAATTTGAAATTTAGCTTCCAAAAGTTGCTAAACTATACATAACCTTTGATCAAGCTATACTGCCTCTAGGCCTATTCCCATAGAAATCAAAGAGGAATAATACTTTTATGTACATAAATATTCATAGCAGCTCTCTTCATATTACTGAAAAATTGGCAAGCAAAGGAGTCTATTTCTGAAGAATGACCAAAGAAACAATTAATACAGTGAAATATTGTCTTAAAATATTGTTATAAAATGATTAAAATAATAATTTTAGAGAAACCTAGGAAGATAAGTTTGCAATGACAGAGTGTAGTGAGAAGAATTAGAATAATTCATATAATGACAACAAAATAGTAGACAAAAAACAAAACAGAACAAAAAAACCTTTGAAAGACTCTACAGGTTTGGTAACCCTTATAAATTTTAAATTAAATTACATTACATTTAAAAAGTTATTTTCACCTGGCCTGTTTTTTTAGATTCTTAATCACTCTTTGTGATCACCACTCATTTTTATGAATGTTTACAGATTATCTTTTCAATAAATTCAGAGATGTTCCTAACTTACTGTCCATAACTCCAAACCTACCCTTTGAGGCACATAATCTACTCATCTCTGGAGTGAGGCCTGAGGCAGAGCTGAACTTGCTAAGGATTAGATAGTGACTTAATTCCCCTTACCTCTCTCTAATAGCCAGGACCTAGAACTCCCTTGATATCTATTTTAATCATCATGTAGGACCAGAAACAGTAATCTTTCTTGATATTACATGCCCTTTGCAACCTTGTTTTACAGCTTTTTCTCTTGGATTGAGGATCAAATGGACATTACCATCACTACCGAAAAGAGCCTAGCAATCTACTGCCCTATGGCTGAACTCAATCCCTATAATTCTGAATATTGGGTTGCCTTAGCCAAATCACTCTTCCATGTTTCTGCTTTATCTCCTTTGGTATTTCATAGAAAAACAGAGAATTTGGAGGTCCCTCACATTCCCAAATAGCCTATTTAAACTATTCATCTAGCCTTCAAAACAATCATAAAGGGTATATTCTGAGAGCAAATGAACTAGAACATCTCAAGGGCTGCTGCTCTAATTTCACCCAAGTACCATAAGCATTAATTAGTTAACTTACTACAATCCTTTGAGATAAGGCTGCTCTTTCTATAATTATTCGTTTTAGGAGTCCCCATCCTTGTGGAATATGGAGGAGGAAAGGTTTTTTTTTTTTTTTCGTAAGTGACATATAAGAAAACTGAGACCTGCAGAGACACTTTAAGGGCGTGGGGATAATCTGTAGAGCACTAATTGTTTATTTGGGTTTTGTCCACTGTTTAAATAAAAAAAACCCCACTGGACGCTACTACTCTCTTCTCCCACAGCATTTGTATAACAGCTGGAAGATATTTTTCTGTTATCTAATCTAATAGCCCTTTATTCTCTTCTCATGCACTTTTCATATTCTTATTTGTTATACATATACACATATGTATGTGTATATATATGTATATATATATATATACACATATGTATGTGTGTATATATATACATATATATACACACACATACATATGTATGTGTGTGTGCCCGTGTGTGTGTAATCAAGTGTCAGTTTGGTATGCACTAGAGTGCCAGGCCTGGATTCAGGAAGACCTTAGCTCAAATTTGGCTTCAGACACTTATTAGCTATATGACCCTGGGCAAGTCACTTAACCTTAGTTTACATAAGTTTCCTTATATGTAAAATAAATATAATAATAATATCTACCTTGCCAGATTGTTGTGAGGATCAAATGAGATAACAAATTATAAAGCATTTAGCACAGTTTCTGGCACATACCAAGCACTACATACATGTTAGTTATCATTATCATATGATGTTATCTCTCCATACTATATCACAAGCTCTTTTAAAGGTAAACATTTTATTTTATCTTCAGATCTTCCCATTACCTAGGATGTTCATTTTATTTTGTAAACTTTATTTATTTATTTATTTATAATTTATTTATTTATATTTAGTTTTCAACATTCACTTACATAAGCTTTTGAGTTTTAAATTTTCTGTCCCTACCTCCTGAAGATGTGCAATCTGATACAGGTTCTGCATATACATTGGTATTAAATATATTTTCACATTAGTCATTTTGCAAAGAAGAATTAGAACCAATAGGAGAAACCACAAGAAGAAAAAAAAATAGAAGAAAAAAAAGCAAATAGTATGCTTCAATTTGAATTCAGACTCTATAGCTCTTTCTCTGGATGTGGATTTCATTTTCCATCATGAGTCTTTTGGAGTTGTCCTAGATCCCTGCATTGCTGAGAACAGCTAAGTCTATCAGTTTAGTCATCACACAATGTGGCTGTTACTGTGCACAATGTTTTCCTGGTTCTGCTCACTTCACTCAGCATCAGACCATATAAGACTTTCCAGGTTTTTCTGAAGTCAGCCTACTTATCATTTCTTATAGCACAATAGTATTCCATTACATTCATATACCACAACTTGTTCAGCCATTCCCTGATTGATGGGCATCCCCTCAATTTCCAATTCTTTGCCACCACAGAAAGAGCTACTACAAATGTTTTTGTACATATGGGTCCTTTTCCCATTTTAATGATCTCTTTGGGATATAACCCTAGAATTGGTATTGCTGAGTCAAAGGATATGCACAGTTTTATAGCCCTTTGGGTATAGTTCCAAATTGCTCTCCAAAATGATTGGATCAGCTTACAACTTCACCAACAATGCATTAGTGTTCCAACTTTCCCACATATTTTATTTCCCATCATGGTTACTTAACACACTTTTAAAACGAAGAAATGGATGGATAGATATAAGCGGGTGTACAAATGGATCATAGATTTAGGTAGAGATAGAAGGAACCTTTTAATTCATACCAATTATGTGACAGCAATCAAAAAATATTCATTAAATATTTAACTATGTGCTAGGCATTGCCGGAGATGTAAAATACGTTAAAAACAACCCCTGTCTTCAAGGATCTCATATTCTAATGGGGGAGTTAACATGTAAAATACTTGGTTTATAGAAGATACATACAAAGTATGTGGGTGGCAAGCAGTCTTGTAGTGAGTGACACTAGAATCAGGGAGATCAGGAAGGATGAAGTAACGAAGGCCCAGAGAGGTTGTGACTTGTCCAAATTGCAGAGCAGGAGCTTTCAACTGATTACAATTCATTAGTCTTTCCAAAGTACCAGATTTAAGCCATCTATTGATACCAGCCATACCTTGTTGATATGGTTTAAAGTGTCTCCTTCAGTCCTCTTATCTGGCAATGGAACATATACTAAGTAAATGTTCATTCATCTCTTCATATTCTACTCAGCTACTCTCCTCTGGATTTCTCCATCATGCTTCTGTGCTGAATATCATTTTTCTCATCTCTTACCCCTCCCTGACCTCCATCCTTGACTTTTCTCCTTTTTTATGTTGTCCTCACATACTAGATTAAAAATTCCTTGAGAGTAGGAAAGCTCGTTTGCATTTCTTTCCAGGACTTACCACAGGCCCTAGTACTTTGTAGCTGTTTAAAAAATGTTTATTGACTAACTGTAAAAAATATAGTTAAATTGACTGATTTTAACCAATACCACCAAAACTTCTAGTTTTTAATGAATCCTATCCCCTTCAAATGAGTGGTCTTTTGAGGTTGTGCTATCATTTTAATTATACATATTTTTTTTCCTAATCATACAAGGATCTTTACTTTGGGAATGACCTTCCACCCTTAGCAAACTATTTGATATCTCCTTCATGGCAGAAAACTTATTACGTACTAAATATTTGAAAAGAGCCCAAAGCAAGTTGGAGGGAACTCTGATGAAAAATATGGAGTACCAAGCATTGGGGGCCCAAAATACATGATCATAAATAAATGTGAGTGATATTCCCCCTGACTTGTAAACTAGCTCAGGTGATAAACATAAAGAGGAACCCCAGAAATGGATGGAACAATGACTCCTAACATATGGGGCTGAACTCATAGGAAGTGGGGTCAACAAAATATCGAAAGGGACCCTTGTATCCATAAGTGAATCTATTTTAAACCCTTAAATTTAAATATAAATGATGAAACAGGATGGGGGAAGAACCATATTGATAGATCAAATTTGAATCTCCTTAACCAGACTTCCAGTCTCAGAAAGCTGCCAAGCAGCACCCAACATCTCAGTAGATGACTCAGTGTTATAAATAAGCAAACCTATCTTCTGTAGACTGAATAAATAATGTCTCTCACATGCATGTAATACTAGTTTTCAAATTTGTGCAACTGTTGTTCTGACGAGTAAATACAAATTCAGTGAAAAGGTTCTTGAATTCCTAGTAATTTTGTTATAATGAATTTTCTAAATCTACCATTTTCTCAATATGCAATTAGTACAATGACTATCATGAGGGATATGTAATAATATTTTCATGGTAAAAATTACTCAAACAATTAAAAATCCTGGATTAGTACAAAGAAGCCTCACTGAAATTGACAACTTGGATTTGAACTCAAGTTCTAATGGTTATTTTTTTTAAAAAAATTGTCTAACTCTATCTCATTGCCTTATAATCACAACTCTTATGATTAAGGGACAAATAAATAGTGAAGACAATCAATGGTCTGAATATTTTTTGCTAATTAATTGACTCAACAAATAGTTTTTGAGAACTTGTTATATTCATCATAGAAAGCACCCTCTTTAAAGCTTTTTTGATAAGGAACAACTTATTGATAGAAAGGGAAGAAAGTACTTTTGTGTAAATGAAGAGATATTGTCAAAAGATACAACATAGTACTGGTATTGTAGAATAAAATTTTGATGCTTACTAGAAGTAGAAAAATAAATGTTTTAATATACACCATCTATGTATCCTTGAAACAAAGTCTTTAGATAGGAATAAGGGTTTTGGAGGAAAAAAAAAGATCTGTGGTATAAAAGACTCAAATATATTTGTAAATCACATAGCTATGTGCCTGACTAGCATGCAAAGAGCTTAATATTATAAAGAATTAGAGAATGGTCTTTTATAAATAACTAGAGGAATATGATGGTAAAGAAACAGTTTCAAGGACACCAAACAGATGTAAGACTGTGTCAATGACTATAGAGTTGTGAATCATTTTGATGTGTTGGCTAATTTGCTTATATTTATTTTAGGATTAAAGAGAGCAAAATTTTAAAAAAATCATAAATAAACATTTGGGTTCTGAGTTATGATTTAAAATAGACTGATAGGTGTAATTTGAGGAACTGCATCTTTTTAAGTGGAAAGTGAGTTACTGATTGACTTAATTCAGTAATTCAAGATACAGAAACAGAAAAGGAATAGTATATAGGAACCTTAAGAGAAAAACTGAAGCAGGGCTGAAGTGATGGCTGAAGGGAGGGTGGAGAAAAGTAGCTATTACTTTTCAGTACCACCTAGATTTAGAGAAAAGTAAGGCTTCTTACCTTTGTCTGTTCCTCTATGTTGTTACCTCTCACTTAAGAAGGAAAGGCGGATTGGGACCCAGGGTCCTAATAAATTGGCATAAAGAATCAATTTGAAGTATGTTACCATGAGCTCCATTCTTACTGGATAACACAAAATTCTAGTGTGTGAGTAATAGCCAGTTGTATGAGTCTACGTAACTCCAAAATAGGCAGATATATGAGTTCTGCAGTTCTTTGGCTGAAAGAATATCTGCTATTCATATTAATGTCTAACAGCATTTGAATTCCCTCATAAGTGAGATGATTAATTGAAAGCACTTGCAAATGTCATGTTCAAATTAAGAAAATAATTTTCCTTACTGAAGAGTGGTGAGGATCGAGTCAAGCACTGAGCAGAGAAGTAGTCTTACCTGGTGCAGATATTCTTGAATAGACCAATAACATAAAGCCTGTAGTCCAGTCACCCAAAACATAGTTTTTCTCTCATATGTGCTGTAAATGGGTGCCGACTCTTCACCAGAGATATCAAGTACATTGGTGGGAGAGTCAGATATAGTTTAAACATGTATTGATTGTTATTCATATATTAGTATCTATATATCACATTTGCCTTATTTCAGTAAATGTTTATTTTTAAGATCCAAAAATGTTATTATTATAAGTTGCTGGTTGTATATATGTGTGCTGTGTGATACAATATCTTGTGAATGGTGGGGTGAGAAGATGAAAAACACATTAGAGAGGAGCTCATGAACTTAACAGTGAATAGAGGAAGTATATTTCTCCTCAAAAGGTTGACTCCTGGGACTCTGAGAGAGTTTGATATAACCAGTATTGGTAACCTCTCTCTAGGGGCTTAGCTTTGCTAATGTGAGAACAGGTTATGGAGAAGGTACCAAACCCAGACAGTGAGCTGGTAAACCCTTGAAAAGGGTAATATATACTTGTTAACATTGTGGAGGTGTTTAACTTTGCTAGGTTATAAAAGCCTTTAAATTATTCATTTTTTATAATGCTTATGTTATAGTATAAATTATTCTTCTATTTCTGCTCCCTTCACTCTGCATCAGTTCTTGTAAATCTTTTTATGTCTTTGTTCAATCATCCATTTCCTCATTTCTTATAGTACAATAATAAAGCAAATCTTAAAATTAGGATTTCTGAGCGCAGAGATTATCTTGGGAAATGTGTGAAGTAGGGATTAGTTAGGGGATAGATGGAGTTAAAGAGACCTATAGGGAAGCTTTTGAAATGGTCCAAGCAGCTGGTAAAGAGGACTTATAGCAGGGGAATGGCCTTAAGAATAGAGGGGAGGGAGCTTATATGAGAGATGGGGTGGATATAACCACAACAAGGCTTAGTAACTGATTCTGCCCATCACCTAGGTTTGTATAACCAATCAGTTGCCAAATCTTTTAATTCTACTTTCAGTTCTCCTACATCTATACCATTCTTTTAGCTCATTCCTTCTATTCACATCATCTGCTCTCATCATCCCTCTCCTGGATTATTCTTCAGCCAGTTTTCTCCCAGCATTTAGTCTTTGCCTTCAAGGTCTCGTCCATACAGCAGCCTAACCTATCTGAGCCTGTCCCTCCTTTGAGCAAGAAGCTTCAATGCCTCCCCATAGACCTTAAGAAAAAAACGCAAAATTCCTCCATTTGATATTTAAAGCCCTTCAGAAGCTGACTCCAGCTTATCTTTCTGGACTGATTAGATAATACTCTCCTTCATGAAATCTATTGTTTAGCTAAAAGGACATTTTTTTTTGTACAGGCTGTTTCCCATCCCTGGAATACTCAACCCTTCATATCTCATATTCACCTCTTAGAGCCCTAGCTCCCTTTAAGGCTCATTTTGGGTTTTTTTTTTTTTTGCATGTGTGTCATGAGCTCATCTGGTAACGTGGTGATGGCCATGGATACTTTTCAGAATAATATTTTTAAATGTAAAAATTAAAATAAAATAAAATAAAATAAATAGGATTACAAAGGAGGCCAATTATATATATATGTACACACACACACATATACATACATACATACATATATATATGTACACACACATATACATACATACATACATACATATATATATATATATATATATATATATATATATATATATATATATAGACTCCTACAACTGGCTATTACTCATACACTAGAATTTTTCTTGCTAAAAGGTTACCTGAGTGATTGGTATGTTCAGAGGCTTCAAGAAAAAGTGATACCACAGCAGCATTTCCACCCAACAGCCCTTTAATTCAGGATGATTAGATATATCCATTCTACAGCAAAATCTCATTAATGTGGACTTTACAGATGGAGAAACTATAGTAATTCAGATAGGGCAAGGTCTATAAAGGACTACTAAACAAATTATTGCAAGGAGTGTTTAATGCATCTAATTGTTTTCCATCACTTTAGAAACACTAATTTCCATGTAAACAATTGATACACTGATTATAAATCATCATTATGTGATCATTAAAGCAATTACCTCAAAAAACTCTGCTAGGCAAAACTGCTAGTCTACTTCTAATTATTGTGAGCATTTGAAAGTAATAAGCCTACCTTTCTTTGACAAAGGCTGTGATTGAGTGATCACTACTTCAGATTGACCTTTCCCAAATATGCCTAAATCAGAGAGTTTTATGTACTACACGCCAAATTCTTCCTTGTCAGGCTAACATTTTGCTCATCTCATTTTAACTCCAATTTTATATGCCATCTTTACTCACAGGATCAGAAGATTTAGAGAACAAGAAAATTTAGAGATCTAATCCTAGGATCAAGGCCATCTGATCCTATCTTTTCTTCATTCAAATGAGGAAACTGAGGCCTCTGGAGATGAAGTGACACAGGTAGTAATTCCAAACCAGTGTTCTTCCCACTGTACAACACAGTTCCTGCTTTCGCCCTCAGTTCACAAATGAAGAAACTGAATGCTGAAAAGGTTAAGGGATATAATTAAGGTCAAGAGGGTAAATAAGAAGTGGAGAATGGATTCACACCCAGCTTCCATGACTCTAAATCCTGCATTTTTTTTTTGCCATGCCACACTTTCTCTACTTCAATAGCTATAAAATATAACTCAGTATGATTTCATCAGACTGAGTACTCTTTCCTCTTTTGCAAGGGTGGCCTGTGTATCTTCCTAAAAGTGTTATTTCCAATGTGAAAAAACCATGGTTGAAGTGAAACTTCCAGGGTGAAGAGGTTTTCAATACATGTCAGAGAAAGTCTAGATTGTTAGGAGTGCAGTCTGGAGAGGAATGAAACATTTAAGACCTGGAATCCAATATTCTGGAGTTGAACTCTATGAATTTAGCCAGGCTGGTGCTTCCTCAAATATTAGAGTTGGAAGGAACCCTATAGACTATATAATCCATCTCATACTGACCAAATATCCTCTCTAGAATATTCCTGAAAAGTAGCGATCCAGACTTTTCATGAAAACTTCTAGTTAGGAGAAGCCCACCAGTTTCCAGAGCAGTTTGGTTCACCTTGAAATAGTAGTCACACAATCTATTAATAAACCCATACTCAAATCCTTGCCAAGATCATAAGAGCCACAAGACCTTGGGCTCCAGTGGCACAACAATAAAGAATTATGGATCATCATTTTACCACAATGAGGTTTCATAGGCCCAGTTACAAAACAGGAACAAACACCACCAGCTCCCCTTCTTGGACCTGGAACAAAACAAAGGGAGTGGAAAAAGTTAAGTCCCTCCTCTCTCATTGATTTAGTTCATGGCATCTATGCTGGATGCAGCAGATAGGAATCACTGAAAAGAGTCCAGCCCAAAAGACGGCAAAAAAGAAAGTGACTAGTTCAGTCTTATCAATTTTAAAGATGCAGGTGGAGAGTCAAAGGGGTCTACCTTCCATACATGTGATAGAGCACACAGCAGGATGCATGCCAGACTAGTCAGGCATGTCCAAAGGCTTCATGTTAACACCAGGGATGCTCAGATAAGCCTAGGCTACATTTTTATGTTACTGTTGCTTGTTTGAAGACACATTCATATAGTGCTCAAATAATGTGCCCTGGCTACCCAGAAACCTAATTAGGCCTATCTGTCAGTGGCCTCATAGCTCATGATACACAAGCAAAATGTCAGTGATGAACTAGACTGACAAAGATGTCAACACTATCTGGGTGACGTTAATATCATAAGTAACCAGAGGGTTTCTTCAGCATTTATTATTTTCAGGGAAACCACTCCCTTCCTCCACTCTCTCACGATGCACCTTGCTAGCTTTTCTCTCCAATGTGTCACTGAGCTTCAGACTGCTTTGGGCAGAGCTTGCATGTGGTTGTTTCCTTGCCAAACTGTCTAATTGTGCTTTTACATAGCACAGTGGGACATTTTGTGTCTTATTTGGAGGCCTGGGTCAGGATTATCATACATTTTTTTCTCCTGCCCTTATAAAATCGCAATGTATTTGACCCTGCTGGCCATAAGTCAGCTTTCCAGTACCCTTGCAAGGGTAACTTTGGTTTTCTAATCTCAAAACAGGTACAAAAGTATCTATATAACCCTTCTCAAACTTATATTGGATCAAGGGAGTTATTGTGTAAAGATACTTTGTAAATTTTAAGTCTGTATAAATTAATATGAACTGTTATCATCATCATCTCCATCACTATTGTTATTGTTGAAATTCTTTTTGTTTTCCTCATCTTATATTCATTTAATGGAGTTTAGGTAGAAATCATCCTAAAACAAGTTGCTATCCTGATATCATTCTTTTATGTTTAATATTTGGTGGACTATTGTATAGGCATATAAAATTGTCATTTACTGTACTGGAAGGCAAGCTCATCTTCTGAAGGCCCACTGAAGGAATAATTGGGACAACTCCCATAATAGGCAGGATGATGTAAATGATGAATACTTCATCTCATTGCTAAAAGGTTTTTATCCCTTTTGCCAAGTCTCTATATTTTGAAAGCTATTCATCCCATGTAATTTGGAGGCCATAAGTATTCAGTCTAGCAACATATATTGAACACATTGTTCATGAATTTATATTGTGGGTAGTAGCTCTGTTTGTGATAATACGCCAGTAGAATTTATTTTTCAAATTCTGAAGGATGTTTGGAAGTTTGTATTTTTAACACAGGTATTTGTTTATGTTAGTTTATGAAGGACAGTAAGATCCAGGTATATAATAACTGGCTTTTAACAGTGTCTTTATAAGTATGTAGTAGGTGATACATTCTTGCTACCTATTTTGATATATATTGCACAGTTGCTTTGATTTCCTTGCAAAATCTGTACCAATAAATAAGTCCACACTGCATATGAATGACCTTTATGTCATTCTGGGTGGCAATGACCTGACTTGCTTCAGTAAGTAAATCTTCATGACTCATACATTTGTTTGACATTCCCTTGTTGACATATTATTATTGCGTCCATTTGGATATTGTCCATTGATTTGATTGAATCCAAACCATTAAAAATGATGCGTGTACAGGCTCCCCATTCTCTACTAGCTCAAGCCCAAATTCTTTATTTTGGTATTCAAAGCCCTTCATAATCGGACCTCTAACCTACCTGCATACCTTATTGCAATCTGCTATGATACACACACTCTCTGCTCCATAAAGTATGATCATTCATACTTCTCCACAAACAACATGCTCATTTGGTCTTGTTACTTTGTTCACAATTTTCTTCCTAGAAATCTCTCCTTTCCTCTTTGCCTAGCCTTACCCCTTTTATTTGACAATATTCAAGACCTTCTTCCTCTATGAAGCCTTTTCTGAGCATTCTACCTTATAATAATCATCTACTTTCTATATTTCTCTAGTATTTAATGACAATTTTCACAAGAGTTGATGTGTGGTATGGTGGTATGGTCACTAAATGTGGAATTCAAAGATGTCAGTTCCATTCTTCTTTTTTCTACTTACTACCTGGGTGACCTTAGTGAAATAAAACTCTGGGCCTCAGTTTCCTTGTATATAAAATGAGTGGGTTTTACTAGATAATTTCTAAGATTCTTTCCAGTTCTACAATGAGTAAGGTTGTGGGAATAGGAAGAAAGCAACAAAAATTACTCAGCTCCACTGTAGTTTATTACCTTATATATTGTAAGCTATCTTATAATGCATAAATGTCTCTACACCTCTTAGAATGTAAGCTTCTTGAGGGAAAAGATCAGGTTTTATTCATCTTGCAAACTTCCACATGACTCACCAGCAGAGAGTCTTGCATATAGATGGAGCTTGGCAAATGTTCATCCACTGATTGATATGTTTGTTCTTTCTTATGCTAGTGTAAAGGGACAGAGTACAAGGAGGTAAAGAAGGCTTAGAAGTTTCTTATGACTGCTCAGGAATAATAAAATGAATTACCCTGATACTTAAAAAAACAAACAAATAAACAAACAAAAAAGCTTCCAATGTGGAAGAAATCCATGGCAAAAATTCACAAAGGAAATTACAAAATGCACATTACAAAATTTTAAATTGTCCCAAAACTTATCTTTCCATTTTCTAAAATGTATTACCTCCTCCTCTTCACCTATTGAAATCCTTTCCTTTCTTCGAAGATCAGACCTTGGTCCACTTTCTCTATGACAATTCATCTGACTTCCCCAACTTACAGTAATCTTTCTCTTCTCCAGGTCTCTTGAACATTTTTTTCCTATATGTTTCTTCTGCTCCTATTGTATATTATCCTGCATTTTACTATATTTGTCTGTGTACATGTGCTATCTTTTCCTATTCAACTTAAGCTCCTTGAGGACAAGCACTAGGTCATTTCTTCAGCTTTATATCTCTAGTTCACAGAATAGCATCTGGCACATAGTAAGTGGCAACTAGTACACATCCTTCATAAGCTACCTTACATTTATTTTGTATATATTCTCAGTATAGAATTATATGTACACACTATTCCCCATTTATAATGTAAGGTCCATGAGGACAGGGATCATTTTTTATTTTATCTTTTTACCACCAGCACTTAACAGAGTGCTTGGCCTATAGTAGGTACAGAATTCCTGCTTCTTCGCCAGTTGATTGATTGACATTGGATTATTAAAATAGTTTGTTGATTTCTTCTACAAACACAAGCGGGCACCCACTTTTAAAAACACACATTTAATCCCTGCTTGTTAGTAAAATCCTCCCTCTAGCATTGTCCAAGCTTGGTTAGATAAAATCCTTCTGCATTACAGCTTAAGACTAGTAAGTGATCTATGATCCATCCTATATATGTGTGTGTACATTGTATGTGCATGTGTGTACATATGCATGTGTGCGTATTTTCATCATGATCATATTATTATTTCTACTAAAATCATCTGCAGACTCACAAAAGTATGCAAGTGTCCTTGGTTTCTCCAAGTCTATCCCAATGGATCGCAAATGATATATTGGACTAGGTGATGCCAAAGCCCCATCCAGTTCTGAAGTCCTGTGACTCTTCAACTCTCTTTGCCCAGAATTTGTGACAGGGCATTGAGCTACAAAGTTTAGTTATGTTGTCTGAGCTGAAAACCACATTCTTTCAGAATCTGAATGGTCACCTCTATTTGAATGAGAAGCAAAAATATAATTTAACAGTATGCATTTAATTAAAGAGACCTACAAAGGGATGACATGGGAATGGGGGGAGTAGCAATGTTTGGTGTGATTCCTTGCAGCTCTCTAGAAATGATGTTATTGGATCAATATTCCCAGGCTGAAATCCTTCAACTTGCAGAAAGCAGTTTTTCCAAGCCTCAGCCCATTAGGTGGAATAAAGGTTTTCTCAGCAATTCTGGTTCTGAATGGATGGGAAGAAGGACAGGAAAGGAGGTTGGCTTTATATCATTCATCTATCTATAAGCAGGGCCAGATGAGTATCTACCTCTGTCTACTTCCTCTTCAAAACTGAAGTGGTGACATTAACTGGTTCTCTGGCATTGCCCCTGACATAGGCTGCTTCTCTTTATTTTAAGCATCAGGACATTTGTCATAATTTCCATCTGCTTTTTGATGCCACATTTTGTAGCCCAGAGAGCTTCCCTTTCATACTGCAAGTGGATAAATGTTTCCATTATCAATAACATTACTAAGGCATTGCTTATAAATAGCCATCATGAAAGGACCCCCAGTAATAGGGATCCCATTTATATCAAGCATTCAATCATATTCAAACATACATTATTACATGCAAAAACATTTGCAGCACCCTGTGTGCAATTGAAGATAACCACAAATCAGAGAGAAAAAAGACTCAAAAGAAAAACAAAAAAATCCAGAAAACAGCATCAGCCTTCTTGCTGTTTGAGCCATTTAAAGTAATGTGGTTGTGGCTGATAACCTATCTATACAAGAAATGTTTCCTTTTGTCAGCACTGCTGGCTTTTGTAAGAAAGTTTCTCAACTTAGCCCAACAAAGCTCTTCACTGAAAAGCCCTATAAATAATTTTGAATTCCTGGTACAGCCACAAAATGTAGCTCTCCCTAGCTGCAATGTCGGCTGTTTCTCCGAAACCAGAGTAGTCATTCAAAAATAGTTTCACTCAATTTAACTTCCTATTGAACCCTCCAAATTACAGATATTAAGCCCTTGGTTTCACAACAAACTTAATGAACAGTTCTGACAATCTATAAGCAAGGCCACTGGAAATTCATGGGCCAGATGGAATCACAGATTACACCATTTTCCTACTGGCCTGCAATTTTCTGGCACCTGGATCGACATCGCCTGGATACAGATAATGTTTGATGAAATAGCCCCTTCCCCTAATAAAGGAAATTTTGTCTAAAACAGCTCAGCATTAGCTTATAAATTTCATCTAGAGGCTACTTTGCATTCCTCATCTTCTGAAATTTTGGGATGAAACTTGACCTATGGACCAAACAAAAGGTGACATGAGGTGAGAGACAGTGTGGCATGCTGGAGAGAGCACCAGCTTTAGAGTCCAGAAAACCTGAGTTCAAGTCTTGCCTTAATCTATATTAACTTTGTGACCATGAGTAAGAAAATCCAGAGATGTGGAAAAGTATAGTGAAAAGAAGACTGAATTTGGAGTCTGAGGAGCAGGATAGAAATTCCAGCTGTTCTGCTTACTATTTATATGACCTAGGGCAAGTTACTTCATTTCTCCAATCTTAGTTTCTTCATCTGCAAAATTAAATTACTATTTGATGACCCTTCAGTTTCCTTCAAACTACAGGCCCAAGGACCTATGATCTCAGATTCCCCAGGTGAGTCTATAAGATTGACAGATTACAGAGAATTTGTCACAATCTTTATGAATGAAATGAGTTTCCACATTGGGAATTCCTATGACCAATTAATGAAATCATAGATCTAGACTCCCTCTCCAAAGAGATAGATTAGAAAGGGGGAAAGGGAAAGAAAGAACAGAGGGATGGAGGGAAGGAAGGAGAGAGAAAGAGGGAGGGAGGGGAAGAGGGCAGTAAAGGAAGGAAAGAAAGAAAATAGATCTGCAACTGCTCTGGTGCAGTCCCTCCTCACCTCATGCCTGGGCTATTGCAATAGTCTATTGATTGGTCTTTTTGCCTCAAGTCTCTCCCCACTCTATCCTCAGCTATTAAATCGATTTTCCTAAACTGCATGGGGCAGTTAGGTGGCACAGAGAATAGAGTGCCATACCTGAAGACAGGAAGACTCATCTTCCTGAATTCAAATCTGACCTCAGAAACTTACTAGCCATAAGACCCTATGCAAGTCACTTAACCCTCTTTGCCTCAGTTTCCTAATCTGCAAAATGATTGGGGAAGGAAATGGCAAACCACTCCAGTACCTTTGCTGAGAAAACTCCAAATGGGGCCAAAAGAGTTGGACATGACTGAAACAATTGAATAACAATAACAACAAAATGGATATCTGACCATATCATTCCCCTTATTCAATAAACTCCAGTGGCTCTCTATTATCTCCAGAATAAAATATAAAGTGTTCTGTTGGGTTTTCAAAGCTCTTCATAACCAAATTCCTTCCTACTTTTCCAGTCTTCTTATACCTTACTCTCCTTAATATATTCTGCCATCCAGTGATACTGTCCTCCAGAGGGCACTCCCATATCCTGACCAAATGTTTTCACAGGCTGTTCTTCATGCCTACAATGCTCTTCATCTTTATCTCTACCTTTTAGCTTTCCCATATTCCTTCAAGTCTCCTTACTCTTAGCTTCTTCCCTCTGAGACTACCCCCCCCATTTATCCTGTAAGCATCATGTTTTCTACATAGTCAGTTGCATCCTATTTCCTATGTTAGGACATTAGACTGCAAACTTCTTGGGAGCAGATTTTTTTTGGCCTTTCTTTGTATTCCAGCTCTTAGCACAATACATAATACATAGCAAGCACATAATCAATGCTAGTTCACTGACAAACAGACAGACCAGATAGATAGATAGATAGATAGATAGATAGATAGATAGATAGATAGGTAGATAGGTAGATAGGTAGAGGTAAGTATTTAAGGGAAGATGTATTATAGTAGAAATAACAGTAAAAACAAATGATGGTGGAGATGTAGAAAAGGAAATGTAGGCAATTCAAAGAGAAAGGTCTAATGGTGAATATACTGTGAAATCAAAGAGATTGATAGGATAATGGGGAGAGAACAAAGAGCCATGACTTGATAGTACACAATTTTCCTAAGCCTAATTAGCCCTTATGCCAAGACTTAACTCCAAAGATCTAAATTTTTGTTTGAAGTCAATTTCCAGCCTAGGGCAGAGAAATGAGGGAAGTGGGGATGGCAATGGATGTGGATTATTATTTTTACACTTCTGCTTCATGTTTAAGCACCAGAAACAAGTAGAAGATTCATAAGTACATAATCTCCTTAAGAGTTGCTTCACTTAGAATAGTTAGAAACTTAGAAAATCTGTAGTCTCATGGGAACATTTGTGCTACAGCCAAAGTAAGAAACCCTCCAGCAGATGCACTGGAGAAAAGTTATTTCACAAAGGTACCACCAGCCAGGTCATGCAAGGTCAATGATATAATGGCCAACTTACAGGCAAGATACCCTGAGACCACAATTGGTTGGAATACAGTAGGATGAGCCAATGCTTTGGTTATTTGGACAAAAAATTCTCAAATGCTCTGGTTTAATGAAAACAATATTCAACTCTTGTCAGGATTTGACAGAATTCAATGAATGTATGAATGAAAATGCATGAATTTTATCTACTGCTTTTTAGAATACATTCCAATATCCTTCAGTAAAGTTGAATTTCTTTTAACATTAACACAACACATTTTAAAAGATTAATCTTTTTAATGAGATTTTCTTTAAGAAATATATACATCTATTAATTATGAAGCAAAAATGTTTTAAATAGTTACCCACTACTACTCATAACAACAGCAACAACAATAATAATAACCTATTAAGCTTTTAAAAAAAAAAGAAGCCAGAGAGACTATTTCATAGAAAATATCATTTGTTTGTGCCTTGGTAGAAAAAAAAAAGAAATATGGAAACTATGCAATCAAGTAATAGGTAGATTGGCCATCATAGAATACTAAAGGTACAAAGAACCATACATTTTTCAGCTCCAAACCTTTTTGTTTGGAGTACTACAGAGAGGTTATTGGACATTTGAATTTGAATCCTGTGTCTGAAACATGCGGGATAATTTTGCTTCAACAAGTCATCATAAGGAAAGTATAATATAAATGAGTTATAATCATCATCATTATCTTATTTGTTCTACATTTTTGTACCAATCTCCTTTTACTATTATTTAAGAGGATTGATTTAATGATCTCTAGGATGTCTCCTACTTCTAAACATCTATGACCCTAACTTATAAAGACACATTAAGGCTCTGTGTTATAATAAGAAATCTTATGTTCTAGAATGCAGAAAACCTTCCTTGAAATCTTGGCTGAGACACTTACTAGCCATGGAATCATAAGCAAGTCACTTTCACTTCTTTGATATTACACGTCTTCATTTAATAAACTGCCAAATACTAAGATGGGTCTTTGATCTCAGTCTATGAGAGTTCCCTGCAATTTTGAAGATCCCAATGCTTTGATATGTTCCCATCCCATACAACTCCTATATGTTCTCCCAAAAGCTCATCCCAGAGAAACCGCCTGATGTGCTGGAGGCCTTCTTTGCTTTCTCCCATCTCCTGAGGGTACAAGTGAAGTATACTGGTCACTCTATCACCCCTCACACTTGCCACATGATCAGTCAGTTTTTTTCTGTGTGAGGCAATTCTTTCAGGCTATTTCTTACTCCTCTTATTTTTGGTGCCCTTCCTTTATTGTTGTTGAGTCTTTTCAGTCATATGCAAATCTTTGTGACCCCATTTGGGGTTTTCTGGGCAAAGATACTAAAGTGGTTTGCTATTTCCTTCTCCAGCTTTTTTTACAGATGAGGAAACTGAGGCAAACAGGATTAAGTAACTTGCCCAGGGTCACATAGCAGTTAAGTGTCTGAGGCCAGATTTGAACTCAGGAAGATGAGTCTTCCTGACTCTAGGCCAGGCAGTCTATACATTGCACCACCTACCTGCTCTTCCTTTATTGGTCATATACTAGAGTCAAATAATCCCCACCATTCACCTTTTCATTACCTTTTGTCTGATGTTTATTTCTAGTTCTTCCCAGGCAGTGCTATTCCAGGCCTTGTGGCCATACTTTATTACCTACAGAATGTCTGCATTAAAAAGATAGGCTTGTGCTACTATGAGAAAGTTGGGCTTAGGAAAAGAACTTAGCAACTTCCTAAAAACAATCTATCCTTCTCTGTTTTTCCTTTTCAACTATGGGCTTAGTCTGTTAAAATGGTAATAAAACTACTTGAATTAACCACCTTGAGGGACTGATGTGATGAAAGCTTTTTGTAAAACTTAGAGGAATGTATATTATTATATCTAGTCCAAAACTATTTGGTGGGGAAATGGGTGTAGTTTTTGTTTTTATTTGTTTTGTCTTTTTCACAGATGAAGAAATTGAAATCTAGAATTGAAATGATTTGCCCAAGATTACACAACAATTAATGACTGATCAAGAAAGGAAATGGTGTAGTCCTCTATCTCAAAAACTCCTAATGTGGTTAATAATCCATTTATGTGTTCAAACCAACATTTTCCCTTTAATCTCATTTTTTTTTACCTTCATAAGGCTCATTTCTAATTTTTTTTTTTATTTCTCGGTTTCATGGATCCCTTGACTGCAAATGAGGTTGGTGGATGGTTTGAGTGTCAGGGTTTCCAACAGGTCAGAGGTTCTTAATCTAGAGTTCAGTAAGTTATTTTTATTCACTTTAAAATTTTGGTAACTGCATTTCAATATATTTAGTTTTCTTTATAATTGCTGAATTTTATTTAATTCATTTACAAACAATCTGAAAAGACTTCAACAGATTGCCAGAGGGTTCCAGGACACAAATAAAGGTCAAGAACCCTCATTTGAGAAAGAAACATCAGCCAAGTTCAGAATTATCCATTACTTTGAAAGTGCCAATTGTGGAGAATTGGGGGCAGGGGGATGGGAGAAGATGAGAAACCAGAAACCGTTCAATATATTTAACTTCTTGTCCTGTACTTGTGGTGCAAATAATAAATTGATTTTATTGCTCCTGACCTTAAGTTTCTTTGTCAAACATATCAATCACTCAGGTAACCTTTTAGCAAGAAAGGCTAACTCTGTCTACAGCAGCAATTCCTGTGGTGCACAAGGATGCCACCTCAGATGCAAAGAGTCAGATTTGCGTACATTTCACTGATTACCTAAAAAAGATAGCTACTTTCTCCTCCCCCCTCCTGCTAAAATATTTATGTGTTTTATTTTCTTTCAAGGAGGTCATGCATTGCCAGGGAGGTGAAATGTAAAAGTCAGCAGGACATGGCAGAGATTTATGTCAGGATGAGGATGATTCTTTACCATTCTCGGGCTGATTAAATAAAGGATATCAGGGGAGTAGTCCTGGACTGTGAGCATGCTTTAGTCAATGAAAGTAATGCATTAGAAGACAGCTTTAGGGTCTAGTTTAAAAACATAATTCAGGCAGAGGCAGAAGCCTTTCAGATATTGGCAGATGTCTTTATGCTGAATTTCATATAGAGGGCAAAGTGAATTAAAGGACAAATGCAATTCAGATAATGGCTTGATCTTTCTGGCTTTCCCTTGCACCCCCCCCCATTTGTTTCTTTTCAATAAGGATGATTCCTTTCCATTTTCTATCTTTTACAAACATCTTCTTTAAAAAAAAAAAGAATAATCAGTATAAACTGGGAGCAGACTGGTATGGTGGAAAGTGTTCTAGCATGGGAGTTAATAGACTCGGGTTCACATCTTGGCTCTATCACTAACTTGTCCTGTGACCTCAGGCAAGATGTAAACTCAAAGACTCAGAGATCTGGAGATGAAAGGAACCTAGGAGTCCATAAAATTCAAGGTCCCCATTTTACCGATGAGAGAACTAAAGCTTAGGCAAATTGATTTGATTCGCTAGGGGTGTCTGGGGCAGGATTCAAAGTCAGTTCTTCCTGACTCCAAGTCCAGAGCTCTTGACTGATGTCACCTAATTGCCTAGTTAACATCTCTGGGCTTTTACCCTATAATTTGGGGTGGGTGAAGGAAATTGTACTAGATTATCTCTAAGATTCTGCATTCAGGTCAGTGACAGTGACAGGTACTACAGAAGAATGAAAATGACGATATACAATTAAATTCTGGCTCTGCCACTTAATTACAACTTGACTATATGCCATACACACACACACACACACACACATATATAGTATGTATGTATGTATGTATGTATGCATATATGCATGTGTGTGTATGTATATATGTACACACACACGCACATTTGCCATTTATTATACAGGAACTGAAGATTTCTCATCTGTAAAATAGGTATAAAATATTAATAGTATCTGGTAGGATTGTGGTGAGGAAGGTGTTACCTAAGCTCTAGAGAGCCATAGAAATGTTTAGATATGCTTCAGTTCATTTAAATTCAACAAGCATAACATTTCTTTTTGATAGCTTAATAACAAAAATTTTGAATTGATCTGTCTTGTGGTAAATTCTTCCCAATAGTCAGTAAAGAAGTAAATGGCATGGTGGATTATGGACTAGTCTTTTAGTCAGGAATACATGAGTTCAAACTTTGTTTCTGACACATACTAGATACTTGACCTTGGGCAAAACATTTGCCTTAGACAACTAGGAAAGACTATAGCTTTATCAACGGAGAGAGTTCCCACACTGGCATACTCCTTTGCCACTATGATCATGAGTCCAAACCAGTATGAATAATATCATAGCAAAGTACTAATGTAATATGCACTCTCAGAATTAAAAATTGCCTATTCCTTTCAAAGTGTTGTCAAATGTAGGAAGATCATTGGCAAGTTAGAATGTGTCCAGGGGAGGGCGACCAAGATGGTGAAATAACTAGAGACCATACTATACAGAGACAGGATGAGAAATTGTTTTAATCATCCCTTTAGGGGAGAGTTGAATCAAAGGATGGAAGGTACAAAGAAGCAAAGGTAGATTTCAATGCATTGTAGTGAAAATCTTCCTAATGATTAGCACTTTTCAAAGTTCACAGGAAAAATATTTTGTTACTCTAGAACTGGAGGGGATTTTGGTTACAACCTAGTCCACCTCCCTGCTTTTAATGGATGAGAAAACTGAGGCTCAGGTAGGTTATGTAGCCAATGTCACTGACAGATATGAAGTGTCGCAGGCAAGATTTAAAACAAGATATTTTGAATCTAGTCTGGGTTCTTTGTTCTGTATATTACACTGCCTCCATCATCAAGTAGAGTTCTGACATACACTTGTCACAGATATAGTACAGACTTTTTAAAATATGTATATGTATATGTATGTATTACATGTATGTATGTATGTGTGTGTATGGAGATATATATATATAGATATAGATATAGATATAGATATAGATATAGATATAGATATAGATATAGATATAGATATAGATATAGATATAGATATAGATATAGATATAGATATATAAATATATATATATATTATATAAATATATATATATGTAAAACCATAGACCGCTTTAGCAGTCTGGTAAGGCCTGCATACCCCTCTTCAGAATAATGGAATAATGTGTTTAAATGCTAGGGAAACAAATGAAACTAATTATATTGAAATACAATTACCAAAAGAATTGAAAAAATCAAAAGAACATTCACAGACCTTAGGTTAAAAAGCCTTGTTCCAGGAAGCCTCCTTGATTCAGGAGGATCTGAGTTCAAATCTGACCTTAAACACATGACACTTACTAGATATGTGACCCTAGGGAAGTCACTTAGCACCATTGCCTAGCTTGTTCTAGAAAAAAAAATGGGTCAAAATCAGATTCTACTAAATGACTTCTTATAACTCTCGAAACTTGTAAATGCTGAGATGCTTTATGCTGTTATTTTATTTATTTTTTTTTGCAGGGGGCATCACTCTTCATTCCAGGCAAAATGAAGGTTGTTACTTCAAAAACAAAAACAAAACAATTCAAAAATACTTTAAATGACTATAAAATTATTTTCCTTTTCCAATGTCATGATCTGTTTGAAGGAATTCTGTCTAGTGGATTATTTCACATCCAAATACTCCAGCTTTATAGCAGAGGTTAGTACAGAAGGCTGAAAGACAGAAAAGCTAAATTTTTTCCCCTCCTCTATCCTTGATGCTTCCCTAGTGGTATTGTCAGGTTTTGTATATTTCTGAAACCCGTTCTCTTCCTCTATATCTTTCCTCTTCAGATGAAGGTGGCAGTGAGTTCACATGCAGAGGAAATATGCAGAGGTAAGCATATACCATATCTGTTTGGAGATGAACTAAACAGATTTATAAAGCAGGAAGGTTTTCGAGATGCTTGAGTGAGAGGAAGCCTTTTTTTTCCCCCCAAAGTTACTCATTGTATATTAACTTAAAAAAAATTACCAGGCTTAGTCTCATAGAACAGTCTCATTCCAGCTGACTGAGGGAAAAGCTTCAGGGATGAGCAAGAATGCGCTGATCTGAACAGTTAGTGAAAATCATAGCACTCTTCGGACCCATTACTCTTGGCTTCTAATAGGATGTTTCTTTCAGAGAGGTTTGTTTAGACAGGCTTCCTAAGGAGAACCATAAGGGAATTTACCCTATGACCAAGCTGGCTGGCCTGTGGGTTCATTAGTTGAGGACTGCCATCCAAGTATTGAGAGGCTTAATACAAATCAGAGCATTTTTTGAGAAAACCCATTCTCCCAGATTTTAAGCCATGGTGGCTTAAGACCAAAGAAATTGATTTGTGTGCCTCTGTTACCTTTTCCCTTTAAAACATGTAATACATATAACATAGAAATAAGGCAATTCTTGAACTTATCCTTTAATTGAAATTTCATTTACAGATTTTAAAATTCTTATGTCCCTTATAATTTTTGTTCCTGGTGTCCTGGGCTGGACTTGTGATTTTGTCTGTATAGCAGACTCCCTGCTTATGAACCTCCTCTGATAATGAGATCATCCACTTCTTTTCAAAGCTGAAGCAAACCAACTAGTCATAAAGTTCGTATGTGCCCACATGCAAGTCTGGACCAAAGCTTCTGTAATTCCAAAGCTGTCTTTCTAGAAAGCTTTTAAACATGTCACATCTAGTCTGTCCAATATGGGTATAGAAAAATTAGATGATTTACTAGTCAAAAAAAGAAAACAAGATATAAATAAATACTGCAATAATAATTAACTGAGTTTCTCATACCCCTATGGATAGATTTCAGGGATTACAGGAACCTGGATGGAGAAAAAAAGTGCATTTTTATTTCAACTTAACACATTTCCTTTGTAATACTGTGTATTTTATGCATCTAAAAAGCGTTATGAGGAGGGATTCATAAGCTTCAGCAGACTGGAAAAAGAGTCCATGACACAAAGAAAGTTAAAAGTCCCAATCTGGTTGAATACTTTCACTTGACAAAGGAGAAAATTGAAGACCAGAAAGGAGAGTATCTTGCCCAAAGCCATATAATGGCAGAGCTCTGAAAGGAAGTATCTCCCTTTTCCCCAGTTTAGGACTTTCTATCCCACCAAATTATGCCAATGTCTAATAAAAGTAATATTTTATTAAAATCAAGACTATTAATTTTCTAAACCTTACCAGAACTGTTTCTAATACAATAGTTACAAACCCCAAATGTAAGCTGCTATGGGCTTTATTAATAAATTAAGCAACTAGTCAATTAATTAATTTACATATTTGTTTTGTATCTTTTGTAGAAAACCCTCCACAATGAGGACAAGGGCTTAACACATTCTACTTGATTATTACTAAATAGACAGAGGAAAACCATTTTTATGGATTAAATAGGACTCAATTTTGAAATTTTATGAAAATTCAGGATAAAATCAAAATGTAAAGGACCTGTTAATAATTAATGAAAGAATGCTATTTCCAGGCAGAAACATCATGAAGTAGGGTTTCCCTAACTTTTTTTCCATATTTTTTTCCATACAGTTATGGAATTCTTCTGAGTACACCAACTTTTTGCTGATTGTGTCTTTATAACCAAATTGCATTAACCCAGATATCAGAAGGACTGGATTTAGTCTTTTTAAGATTTCTGGACCTCAGTTTCCTCATTGGCAAGCTAAGTAGTTTGAATTAGATCTAAGGCCTCTTTAAGTTCTAAAATCAATGATTCTTTGTCCTTTGAATATGAAATTTATGGGATGGACATGTTCAGGACCTGTCATGTTATAATTTGTACAGAACTCATGTGGAAATTTCCTTCACCAATGCAGACTGGCAATTTTCCTGCAAATTACATTCACCACAAAGTTGCTTGGGATACAAAGAAACAAAATTACTTACCCAAGGCCAAACAGCATGTGTAAAAGCAGTCCCAAATGCTTGCAAAGCTTGCTTTTTTAGCTTTACCACTTAGAATACTCGATTCTCCATAAAGACAAGTTCAGTTACCATCTCTAAGCCTCTTTATCCTCCCAGTTGTTAGTATCCTCTGCCCAAATACATATTTTTAAATTTTATTTTTACATATTTTGAGTCAATTTATCTTTGTGTATATTATTTGTCGCCAATAGAACGTGAGCTCCTTAAGAGAGGGGACTTTCTAATGTTGGTGTCTGTATTCCTTGAAATTACCACAGTTCCTGGCACACAGTAGGTGCTTTTGAGTTGGATTGAATTCCTTACTCCATAGCCAGTTCTTTGTTCATTATAGCAGTGGTCTCTGCTGAATGAGAGATAAATCATTTTTACATTCCCAAAGAGCTTTACTCATAACTTTGTGGAAAATGTTAGAGAACAAATATATCACTATCCTATTTGAAATCACAGTTTTTTATATATATATAATATACAAATACACACATATGTATGAATTATACATAGATATATTTGTATGTATATGTACACATATATACATATATACATATATGTGCATATATAAATATATATGTGTAGGTATATATAGTTTAATAAATATTATATGCACATATGCTTTATATGATTTTGATGTTCTTCGGTCATTTCAGTCATGTCTGACTCTTTGTGATCCCATTTGGGTTTTTCTTGGCAGATACAGGAGTGGTTTGTCATTTCCTTCTCTAGCTCATTTTACAGATGAGGAAACTGAGGCAAACAGAGTTAAGTGACTTGTGCAGGGTCACACAGCTACTAAGTGTCTCAGGCCATATTTGAACTGAATAAGATAAGTCTTCCTGATTCCAGGCCTGGCATTATATCCCCTGAGCCACATAAATGCCCTAGTTCTAAATGACATAGCTAGATAGACAAATAGATGGATAGATAGATAGATAGACAAACAGATGTACACACACACAGAAAGAGAGAGAAAGATGGATGTTTCTGTTTATGTACACACATACATATTTACAAGCCCAAATCTGCATGTGCAACAATGGAAAAAAGACAAATACAGAAAAATAAGAAAGAAAATATAGACAAATAAGCAAAGTAATACATACAAATGAGCAGTGGAATCCCTCTAGCTCAAGCAAGACAGAATAATTTCATTAATAACTAACACATTTGAAGCAGGGAGGCACTGAGGATCAAGCCATGGCCTGGTGATGAAGCCTCTGTCCTGCTCTTGAATTTCAGTGATCTCCTGAGCTAAACTTGCTTTGCCAAACCACAAAATGGGAGGGAAAATCAGATTTTAAACCTCTTTCACAAATAGATCAATTGTGAAACAAAATTAGCTTCACAAAATGTACAAACTCCTTGGTGGTCCTTGCTGATTAGTGTCAAATAAAAAAGATGTGGTATGACTCTGGCAGTATATTTTCTCCTCTTTTCCCTTTAAGCCTCCAGGTTCTAGTTTGAAAAACAACTTAAAAACAAAACAAAATAAGAATGCCCTTAGCTGGGTAGCTCTCTCACAGATTATTCCTGCGTGAGATTTTTATGCAGTGAGGAAGAGGAATGCCAAGTGGAGCCTTAGTGATCAGGAACTCTGGTGGGTCTCATCAAGGAAGAAGAGGACACAGGGTAAGCCTGGATATTACCTGTCTCATCTGTGAAAACTGCTTCAAAGACCCCATGAAGAGGAACTCAGAAATAACTGATACTGTTACTGCCTTCCCAGGGAAGGCAGAGGGTCCAACCTCAAGACCAACTCTCAGCTGCAGAACCAGGTGAAGCTGATCAAGAGGGTTTTATCCCTTTCCCAGCACCTGCAGCTGACAATATTTAGGGCTGGTGCTCTGGACATCAGGAACTCCTGACTCAAGGCTGTACCCAAGACAACCAAAGACTCTGATAGACATGTGTCTTCCCCCCCCCCCACCAAAGTCATGCACTGATGCTCCTGGAAAACACAAACCAAGACCTTCAGGACTTTTCTTCCAAAGATGAGAAGATGACCTTCCCACCCAGGACAAGTTTGCAGATGGAATTCTGAGGCCCAATAAGCATGATCTATTAGCCTTAGCACATCCCCACCCCTTCACTTAGAGCTTTACCTCTTTCATCTCTGACATTTTTTCCTGGGAAGATCTGGAGTCCTTCTCCCTCTTTTTAAAGGAACTGAAATTCTAGGATGAGCAAAACTCCTGTGTTGGGCCTGACTACATAAAGTGAGACTCCACACTTAGCTTCAGCTTTGTTATTTATTTATTTTTATATGTCTGCATTGCTTAGATCTAGAAAATCCTTAACTTTTAACTAAGTAATACAGTTTCCTTCACTCTTCTCTCCATAAGGAAGGATGGAAAACCATCCTGCCTTTCCCCAATCTTGATGAGGGAAGAAGTAGGAGTGGCAGAGAGGTATGTTTAACTCAGGATAAGGAAGAATTTTCTCACATTCTAGACTATGAAAAAATGCAGTGGGATGTTAATAGATGGTAGGGAGTTCTCCAAATGCTGAAGCATAGGATGATCAATCAGCACCTTCCTGGAATAATGCTTAAGAGAATCTTACAGAGAGTAGAAACTTGAATCAGGTTGACATCTGGGGTTCCATTTAACCTAAGATTATATGATGTATAAGATGGAAGCATACATTCAGGATCTCTTATATAAGATAAGAGAGCTTTACCCTAACCTTGGAGCAAAAAAGTACAAAAGAACTGATACAAGAGAAAGGAAATCAAGCTAATATGCAGGGAACAATGGCATAAATGAACCATTGAGGGAGTTATTCCCTGATCCATGCCTTTTCCACTGTAACTCAGAAGGAAAGACTTAGGAGAGACATTAAATATATTATGAGGTGTTATATTGTATGACTATTGAAAGGAAGCCAAAGGGCAATGGTGAGGAGCTTGGTGGACATAGGTAGACTATAACACATTACCAATGATGACTAACACTGCAAAAAAAATAAAAAGGTTAGAATAAACCATTATTGAGGATGTGCGTAACTAGAGGAGATACTCATCTGATCTCATATCAAGAATGAGGGATAATTACTTTTTTCCCTTTTGGCAAATATCAAGAATGAGGGAAGAGCAATAAATGAAGAATGAGGCATAACAGATGGACAACAGAAGTGTTTCAAAGATATCCTGGAAATATGCAAAGGCCAGAAAAAGTCACAAATGTTGGGTAAATTATTATTGGCAGATTTATGGGAAGAGAAGGACAAGAATGGAGTAAGATGAGAAGGTATGAAAAGTGGTGCTATACAATTACGGAGTTTTCATCCATGCTGCTGAACTGAGAACCCCTTAAAGAAATGAAGGAACCTGTAAAATGAGGGTGCTTTGACTGGGTGGCCTCTAAGGATCCTTCCCACCCTAATCTTTAAACCAATAATACAAAATCACTTGAAATACCAATTACATCTAGGTCTCAATTAATGATAACAAGGAATCTCCTAAAGTAGTTGTTTGTATTTGAATTCACCATATTTGAAGTTATAATTACGTAAAATATGGTAACTGGGTCTAGGCTAATGGAAATATACCATGTGAATTCTAAAAATTTCTAAGATAATGTAATTCAGTCAGGCAGTTAATAAAGGTGTTATCAAATGTCTATTATATGCCAGGTACTGTGCTAAGCACCAGGGACACACACACACACACACACACACACACACACAAAGGCAAAAGATGGTCCCTGCCTTCTGCTCCAGACCAATGGAAATATACAAAATGAATCCTAATAATGTGACATAACAACAACTAACATTTACATGATCCTTATTGGATTCATTATTCATATTAATTGGGATTATAACAATGCACTTTTCTCTAAGAATAGACGGTTGATAACCTACCAATATTTGTTCTATTTGGATAATAGCCTATCAAATCGATATTCTAATCATTATGATCTGATGACATTGAACTGGCAACCTAAAATAAACTTAACCTCTTCCCATTGGTCAAGTTTTATGCATATGTGTTTGTGAATGGGTCTTCAGCAGTTTAGCATTTGTGTTCTCTGCACCTAGGTAGAGCAGGATCAGTTCAGCACAGGCAGTAGTAATTGATATTTTGAAATTATTTTTTGGACTAAATCATAATTTCAACCATTAAACTTTGACAACTGTTTAGATGACTACATTAGGCTAATGAGTAACAATAACATTTCTACTTAGATACTGTAAGGATTTTGCTTTTTACAATACTGTCATATTTCTGGCGAGTCCATGTATTATCATTTTTATTTGGTGTTGGGTTGAATATCTTCCCCTATTTGACTGAATTTAATAATCTCTCTACGGTGCCGTATTAGAAGAGAGTTCTAATATTCCTTTTCATATTAGTTTCCAAACTGCTTCTTCATTTTCTGAGGCTTGGGAAAACACTTTCCTCATTCTATCTTGAACTTTCCAGATGTTCTAAGAAAGGGAAAACAATTGATTAATAAATGAAGAGGTATTCACTAAGTACTTACTCTGAGCCAGGCTCTGTGTTGTTGTTCAATCCTGACTGACTCTGTGGCCCAATTTGAGGTAGTCTTGGCAAACATACTGGAGTGGTTTGCCATTTCATTCTCTAGCTCATTTTACAGATGAGGAAGCTGAGGCAAACAATACTAAGTGACTTGCCCAGAGTACATGGCTATTAAGTAGCTAAGGCTAGATTTGAACTCAGGTCTTCCTGACTCCATGCTCAGGCTCTATCTACTATGCCATCTAGCTGCCTCAAACTCTGGACTAGATACTATTATAAAAAAGGTAAAAGTTATACATATACTCCTTTTTTGTAAGGGAAGGGCTAGGAATTAGGGGGGTCATGTAGAAATTGAAGCTTGTTCTGAACCCTGAAGGAAACTTCTAAGGATTTTAAGAGATGATGAGAAAGGAGTGCATTTGAAGGATGGAGGGGGCAGCCTGTGCAATGGCACTGTGTGAAGAACAGCAAGAAAGCCAGTTTTAGGGCAGCTGGGTGGTGTAGTGGAAAGACCACCGGCTCTGAAGTCAGGAGGACCTGAGTTCAAATCCAGTCTCAGACCAAACACTTTGACACTTACTAGCTGTGTGATCCTGGGCAAGTCACTTAACCCCAATTGCCTAAAAAAAAAGAAAGAAAGAAAGAGAGAAAGAAAGAAAGAAAAGAAAGAAAGAAAGAAAGAAAGAAAGAAAGAAAGAAAGTAAAAAGCCAATTTGGCTAGAGTTTAGTTTGTATGAAGGATAAGAATATGTAGTAAAGTTACAAAGACAGGTTGGGCCCAAGTTGTAAAGGGCTTTAAATGCCTAACAGAGTTCAGATTTGATCCTAATGGTCACAGAGAACCTGGAGTTGACTGAATAGGAAAGCAAAACATTTAGATCTGTGCTTTAGATAACTTACTCAAGGCACCACTGTGGAGGGAGAATGAAAATATTTATATCAGAGAGACAAATTAGAAGGTTACTGCAATAGTCTGGGCAGGAAGTAATAAGGACCTGGATTAGGCTACTGGCTGTGGGAGTGAAGAGAAAGGGATGGAGGCAAAAATGAAATCTGTCATAATAGCCCATACCTATGTTGGATATTTATGTTTATAAAACACCTTCCTCATAGCAAACCTGTAAGTGTCGTTAACCTCATTTTACAGATAAGGAAAAACTGAAACATAGAAAGGTACAATCACTTGACCAAAGTCAGACCATAGGCATCAGAGATGAGATTCACTTTCAGGTCTCTCTTGTCTCCAAATCCAACAGTGTTCACTATTCTGTCAAATTGCCTCTCAGCAATGAACATTTTTTTTTCTATCACATTCCATATCAACAGTTTTCCAAAAGTGGAAAAAGTTGAGCAGAGGAAATATTTTCCCTCACTGTGACAAACTCAGTGGGAGAACTATCTCTTGGTGAAAAGGAAGAGGGGAATGTGATGGGCAATCAACAGTCTGTTACTCCTTGCCCTGGTTAGATAATTGCCTATCAAAATCAATGGTCCATTCCTTACTGCAAAGTTGTTGGCTCTCCTAGTCATGGTGGGGTGAATATTTTTTTAGGCTTGCATTAAAACATATGTACACACTGAGAAAATTATCCCCAAGAGAATGACAAAACTGACCATGAATATATTATAATCCCTTGCCCACCTCCCTCTGTCCCCACGATCCAATTATAAGTGAACTTGCAGAAAACTAAACACAATTGAAGAAAAGACTGAAACAAATGTCTCAGGAACATCTGTTTTGACCACTTAGTGATATAAAAACATTTTAAACTTTCTTTTCATTTTAACTGTTATTTTATTGAATAAATTGTTCTTATTTTTTTAAATTTTCTACAAAAATTTATTTAAATAATATTTTCGCCAATTATACATCAAGAAAATTTTTTGCATTCATTTTTACAAGATTTTAAGTACCGAGTTTTTCTCCTTCCCTCCCTACCCTCCTCACTTCTGAAAATGGTAGGCAATTTGATATAGTTTATGCATATGCTATCATGTAAAGCATATTTTTTATATTCATCACAGTTGTGGAAGAAGAAACAGATCAAAAGGAAATAAAATCATGAGAAAGAGTAAAGTGAAAAAAATATGACTTGATCTGCATTCAGAGTCCATCAGTTCTATATCTGAATATGGATAGCATTTTCCCTCATGAGTCCTTTGTACTTGTCTTGGATCTTTGTGCTCATGAGAAGAGATGAGTCATTCATAGTTGATCATCACCCAATGTTACTGATACTGTATACAATATTTTCCTGATTCTGCTCATTTCACTGCAATAACCTATTCTTTAGGAAGATTCCTTTGGTAGCCATGTGGATAATAGATTTGAAAGAGGAGAGACTAGGAGCAAATAAGCTAGTAAGGAGGATGTGACAATAGTCCAGATGAGAAGTGATAAGGGCCAGAACCAGGGTGATAAGTGATGAAATTCAGGGGGCCAGAAATTATGAGGTTCAGGGGCACCCAAAAACGGTGGAATCTGAGGTAGTCTCAAAAGAATTTGCTCATGTAGCCTCCAAATCAAGTAAAGGCATTTATTTTGGGTAACACAACACACCAAGCAGGCTCCTCTGCCCCTTAAGGGAGAAGCAGCTAAAGGGAAACCCCAGCTTAAGCGGGGCTTAAAGCCCCCTAGCATAGAGGGGGCAGCTCCTCTAAGGGAAAGGGGTAGCCCCCAAGGAAAGCTCCCCCAAGGGATATGGCAGCTTAAGGGGGATGCCTACAGTAAAGGGAGATGAGTCCTTATGGGAGACTCCCATTAAGGAAGACCCCATCTTAAGGTGGAAACTTTCTGCTTAAAGAAGGTGCGCTACTTGTTCTCCTTATTATAAAACATCATGAAGATTCTGGAAGCTACATTAGCTCCCAATTTGAATAATAAGGTGTTTTTTATTTCCATCATAATCTACATTAAGTTTTTGATGACTTTTCACATTTCTAGAGCTTTAAAAAGCAAACTTTAGCTTACCTGCCAACCTAACTAAAAGCAACATTCTTAGTGATCTAGCCTAACAATAATATGAATCACCATATGAGCAGTGATCTAAGTTCACACTATATTCAAATTGGTTATCTACTACTGCCATTTTATTCTGAGGTCTTAGAATCTGAAGTCTTAGAGCTTATATAGATACTAGGTATTGCCCAGTCCCTAGAATGCCCCTATTTTGCAGAGGAAAGTGAGTCTCACTGCTTAAAGGACTTGCCAAAGTCATGCTATGAGTAAGTGGAAGAGGTAGAATGCAAACCAAAATCTTCAGACTTCAAATCTAATACTCTTTCACCTTGTAACTCTTGCATTCAATCAACTCCAGTCTTTCAAAATTGATTGGGAAAATATATTAGACAATATTTGGATAAATTATTCCAACTCCTTGACAGAAAGTCACAAGGAAGATAAAAAGATAAGAAATGTCCATTGTAAATATCTTCTGAGAGACATTTGCCATTAGTAAAGACAGCATGAGCAGCCACCAAAAACATATAAGCATCAATTAGTGAGAGTACAAGACACAACTTTCATTAGTTTAGATTTTTTTAGTTTTGTTTTAACCTCTCAATACTGACAATTTCCCTTTTGTTTTTAAATTATTATTATTATTTTTTCAGTTAGCAAGAATATTTTCTCCTCCTTCCTTCTCCCTCTCCCCTGGGAGGAAAAAAAAGAAAAAAAAACTTGTAACAAATATCCAGCCATAGAAAACAAATTTCCATATTGACCTGTTATAAAGATGTATGACTTATTCTATATCTCTAATCCATTAGCATTCTGTCAAGAGGTGAATTACATTCTTCATCATCAGTAATCTGGAAACATAGTTAGTCAGTGAGTGGATAAATATTCTTTGCTATTATTATTAGGCCTTCACTTCAAAAAATAAAAGGAAGAGGAAACAGACTCATATGTATAAAAACACTTATAGTAGCTCTTTTGTGGTGGCAAAGAACTAGAAAATAATGGGGAATGGCTGAACAAATAATGACATACAAAAATAATGGAATATCAATGTGCCATAAGATATTATGAAAGTAACAGTTTCAGAGAAACCTGAGAAGATTTGTGTAAACTGATGCAGAATGAAGTGAGCAGAACCAGGAGAACAACTTACATAATAATAATAATTGATAATAGTTTAAAAAAGAAAAAAAGTCTTTGAAAGATACCTCTTCTTTGGGATGTAGTTTCCTGCCCAAACACAAAGTCTTGAATAGCAAAATAGTATAATAGAAAAAAGAAATCTGACTATTGAAGATACCTCTTTTTTTCCCTGTGTTTCTCTTCTGAGGATTCTTTAAAAACAATAATTAATTTATTTAATTTTAGTTTTCAACATTCACTTCCATAAGATTTTGAGTTTTAAATTTTCTCCCTCTCCCTCTCCCTCTCCTCCCCTCCCATGATGGTGGGGGCTCTCTCTATATCTATATCTATATCTATATCTAATATCTATATCTATATCTATATCTATATCTAGGCTCTACTTGTACATTCATATTAAGCATATTTTCCCATTAGTCATGATGTAGAGAACAGTGAGAACTAATGGGAGAAACCACGAGAATGAAGCAATAAAACAAAACAACAAAGGAAAAGGAGAGCAAATAGTATGCTTCCATCTTCATTCAGACTCCATTGTTCTTTCTCTGGATGTGTGTAGCGTTTTCTGTCATGAGTCTTTTGGAGTTGTCTTAGATCCTTGCATTGCTGAGAAGAGCCAAGTTTATCAAAGTCAGTGATCACCCAGTATGGTTGTTACTGTGTGTAATGTTCTCCTGGTTCTGGCCATTTCACTCAGCATCAGTTCATATAAGTTTTTCCAGAACACAACTCTTAATATGCATGATAACTGAAGGGAAGCAAGACTATGGGAACTATGGACATAGAAAGTAATGAGAATAATTTTCCTGCTTGTCTTAAACTCAAAGCTGATTTCAAATAATGATTTCTAGAACCATTTGCATCTAGAGTGTTTAAAGATAGAATGTTAGACCTGGGGTCAGAAAGATCTGAATTCAAATTTTGCTTTAGATTCAGACCTAGTTGTGCAATCCTGGCCAAGGCATATAACCTCTTTCAAGCTCAGTTACCACCTCTGAAGAATGGAGATAATAATAATACCTACCCTACAGGATATTGTGGGAATCAAGTGAGATAATGAATGATAAGTGCTTTGTAAACTTTAAAGCTCCCTGTAATGCTTTAAAGCACCATATAAATGTTATCTGTTGTATCTCCTATAGGCAAGACAACCATCATGGGAAAACATTTGTGATTTCCCATTTGATAATTTAAATTCTATATATTAATTAATGAAGAGATAACTCCCCTTGAAATCAGGACAGACCTTGGCCTCTAGTCTTGCATCTAGCACATTCTAGATGTATGACACTGTAAAAGTAAGTTACTTAACCTCTTGATGTCCCCAGACAGTTCTCTAAGACTATAAGTTACAGATGATTTGCTGACTAGTGGAAGGGAAAGAAGTTTTCAAGTATTTATTTTCCTACACAGATGAAATTACAGCACCAGACTACATATCTAAATGAGGATATGTATGTATGTATGTGCGTGTACATATATATACATGTGTGTGTCTGTGTGTGTGTATATATATGTTTGTTTATATACATACAAAATGTATACATGTAGATATATGTATGAATAAATGCATATATGAGACTTTCTAATTGCTTTGTGATCATGCCTTGTCTTTTTTAAAACTAATATGGTCATTAAAGCTTTTCTATAAATCTATTTTCATAGACTTGTCATAATAATTTCACTGTATCCACAATCCAATCAAACATTTTGGAGAACAATGATTTGCCACCAATGAACAAATTGAAAGAATTTTCCAAATCTTGGAAGGGTTGATACCTAGAAGAGGGGTGAGAATTGTCTCTTAAGAGACAACTTTAAAAAAAAAAAAATTTCTAAAAATTAGAACTCTAGAAAAATAGAATGTTGCTGACTTAGGAGGAAGGTCAAATAAAACACACACATGCACACACACACACACACACACACACACACAGAACCACACATCCTTCCTTCATTAGAGACTTTTATGTGAAAGGTAACTGAGTACTTATTGGGAATATTGTAAAAGGGATTCCTTCTCAGGTATGGTTTGTTCCAGGTGACCACAGAGGTCTCTTCTGGCTATTAAATTCTCTGATTTTTTTTCCTCCTCTAAATTTGGAGTCACACAAGTAAAGATGAACTATCAGTCATATTTATATAGTATTTTTCAAAGCATCACTGGAATGCATGTATCTCCTCCCAAGATAACTACGTCAAAGAGGACAACTCTCATTTGGATGGCAAGTTCTGATATATTTGTTAAAAAAAAATCAGACACATTTCTTGATAATCACACCTCATGTAATCCAAAAGTCACTTCTCCTTGGCTTTGAAATGTGCTTTATACTTACATTTCAAAATAGCTCTGATCTGATGTTCTAAGAATTCTCTTCAAACAGAATATTGAAGTTTTACTCTAAAATACTTGAAGAATTTCATAGAACCTTTGTTGACCACTTAGCTCTTCTCTTCAGTGATCTTTATGATAGGAATTAACTACTCTCTCAAGTTTGCCCATTCTTTAACCTTTTCCTGAAGGCTGGGTTAAGTTTATCAGTTCCAAAAGGCTTCTCTGCAAATAAAAACAATAGAATCCAGATGTCAACCAGTAGGTAATTGCCTAAATCAAAACTTAAATAGAAATGGTTGATATTCTGTTGTAGCCATCATTTTAAAACCCCTTATTAGTTTTAAAACTATTGGAGAATCAGCGTAAAACAAACCAAGAATGTGACAATAAGTTTACCAAATGATGATAAAACATTTGGGAAGTAGAACAGTACAGTGTAAATGGGGCAACCACTGGAGACAGGAAGAACCTTGGTTCAAATACTCCTTCTAATGCCTTGTCATGGTGCACAAATCAATGAGCCTCTCAATGCTTCAGAAAACTTTCTAAGATACAATTACAAATGAATTGCAAACTGCCAGTCAACATTGATAGAGGGGATTTCCACACTAAAACTTCCTTAAAATTATAAAACCACAGAGCTAGACTTGTACATAACTTAATTATATTGCCATTTGTTATAACATTTGTTATACATGTATGAAGCACCAGTATAAATTTAAGAATGTGTGTGATGTACAAAAATATTTGTAACAGCCCCTTTTGTGGGGGCCAAGAATTATAAATTGAGGGGATGCCCATCAATTGAGGAATGGCTGAACAAAGTGTGGTATATGCATGTAATGGAATACTGTTGTTCCATAAGAAATGATGAGTAGGCAGATTTCAGAAAAACTTAGAAAGACTTACATGAACGATGCTGAATGAAGCAAGCACAACCAGGAAAACATTGTATACAGCAACAGCAACATTGTACAATGACAAACATTGATAGACTTACCTCTTCTTAGCAATGCAACGATCTAAGACGACTCAAAAACACTCACGATGGAAAATGCTATCTATATCTAGAAAAAGAACTATGGAGTCTGAACTGAGATCAAAGCATAATATTTGCGTTCTCGTTCTCTCTCTCTCTCTCTCTCTCTCTCTCTCTCTGTCTCTTCTCTCTCTCTCTCTCTCTTTTTCTCTCTCTCCTTTTCTCTCTCTCCCTCTCCCTCTCTCAGCTCCTTCTTTCTTGTGGTTCCTCCCATTGGTTCTAATTCTTCTTTACAACATAATGAATGTAAAAATATGTTTAATATGAATGTATATGTAGAACCTATATCAGATTGAATGCCATCTTGGGTGGGAGGAGGGAAGAGAGAGGGAGAAAATTTGGAACTCAAAATCTTATGGAAGCAAATGTTGAAAAATAAAAATAAATTTAAAAAAAATGTGTGTGATTATGGGAATATATGCAGTATTCACACATATAAATGTGTGTATACATGTGGACATGTATGCTTGTATACATATGATTCTATTATTTAATAATTTCCAGTAAATTTATAAAAAGCCTTTAGATATTGGGTTAGCCAATGTAGAAAAATATGCCAAATTACATCTGGCTTAATACAGCTTGAATTACAAAGCTAACTACCTTGTCTAATCTTTACTATCTTTAGGTCTTCAGTTTTTCTTCTGGTAAGTTTCTTCAATTTATAAATAACATACATTTTTTTCTCTTGGTATTCTCAGTTTCTTTTTTCAAAATTAGAAAGCATTTTCCTCCCTTCTGTAAAGAAAATAGTTAATTTTTCTACATTAAAATAAATTACCTATTGTTAGGATATGTATACCTTATGAGTATGACTGAGTGCTTTTCCATATTGTCTAAATAGAATAATAGTAAAAGTATTTAATTATTATTTGGTAAAGGGACCATGAAGGATCCATAATGGCACCAGCAGGGTGAACTAGCAATGTGATAAATTTTTTGATCTCTGTAAATTCCATAATCTCTGACTTGTATATGAAATTTACTAGGCTGCTACGTGATGCAATGGATAGAGCACTGGGCCTGGAGTCAGGAAGATCTTAGTTCAAATTTATTCTCTGACATTTACTACTTGTGTGACCCTGGGCAAATCACTTAACCCTGTTTGCCTCAGTTACCTCGTGTGTTGAACGAGCTGGAGAAAAAATTGGCAAACCATTCCAATATCTTTGCCAAGAAAACTTCAAGTGAAGTCACAAAGAGCTGGACACAACTGAAGAACAATAACATGGAATTGACTGAGCTACATATGGATTATGACCTGTCCAGAGTCATAAGGCTGTTAAATGTTAAAGCTAGGCTTTTAAGACAGGTTGTTTTGGTGGAGTTTTATTTGGTTGTATGTTTTTTACTCGAGACAGAATGCTTTTTTTTTTCTATTACCCCCTGCTGCCAGTATTACAGGCTGGGCAACAGAGCAATGGTGACCATTCACTTTTCTATAGGTCTTTAACACTTCTACAATGCTTAAGTCACAGCATACCCTGTGAAATTGTTGATACTGCTTGGTGGATAGAATGTAGGAGTCAGGAAGAGTCTTGCAGTTTGAATTCCACTTCAAGCACTTACTAGATATGTTATTTTACCTAGGCAAGTCACTCTCTTTGAACCCTTTTCCTCATCTTTAAAATGAGAATAATGAAATACTTGCCTCACAGAGTTGTTGTAAGGAACAAATGAAATGAAAAATATAAACCACTTTCTATAAATTATATGATTTATGATTAGTAATAATAATGGTACAATTACTATCAACTATTGTATACATGAGGCAACTTAAGGATGATAAATGTGGCTAGTAATCAATACAGTTACTTGAAATTGGGTCTTAGACCTGTGTCTTTTACCTCCAAATCTATTGCTCTTTCTACTATTCTGAAGGACCACTTATGATTTTCCATATGATGACAAAATTCTTTGAAATTTAGCTTTGAGCTTCCAGCAAATAAAGATTCTAGGGAAGGCACACATTCTGTTTTTTTTTTTTAATAAACAAAATAAAGCAGCATAATGAGGTCACAGAGCCAGTAAATATATGGGTGTGTAACAAAAACAAAAAATAAAAATAAAAGTTAGCTATTCATTACTCTTATGATTAGAAAGTAAAGTAAGGAAATTTTATAGACTAGGTCAAAATAGGTAACTCCAGAAGAGAAACAGGCTGTCTTAAACCAGAAGATGTGCACATGAACATGGCAAGATTATGTTTTATTTGACATTACATTTTGCAAATTTTATGAGAATCAGACTAGTTGCTTACTCAGGGGCTCATCTGCATACAAATTCTGAAAATAATGATCTAATTACCTGGGATCTGTAACTTGTTTTGTTTTTAAATAACTATTTCACTTTAATTAGGTTCCTTTATAATCCTGTGTATTTTATTTAATGCATTTCAAAGCATTATTCTGAGAAGGGGTCCATAGGTTTCACCAAATTGCCAAAGGTGTCTGTGACACAATAAAGTTCAAGTATCCTGATCTAAATATATGTCAAATAATATGAACTCAGTTTTCAACACTTTGAAAGGACATCCTGATTTTGTAAGAAACATTAATTTATGAAATTACAATATCTCATTACATTAAAATTATATTTAACATAAGTTAACAAATTTGTTATTTTATTTTTTTAAATTTTTACTTTTATTTCTTAATATGTCCCTCCCTTATCCCAGAGTTATCCTTTGCAACACAGAATAAAAAGAAAATGTTCAATAAAACTAATCAACATATTAGCCAAGTCAACATTATATGCAGTATTCATATTCCTCAGCTTTCCCCCTTCAAGGAAGATCAGAGGTGCTTTTGTAAATCTCTTTTGGGGACCAAGCTTGGTCATAATAATTTCACAGACTGCGTCTTTACTTTTGTTGGTGTTTTCATATGAATTTTTGTTATTATTGTGTAAATTATTTTCCTGGCCCTATTTACTTCACTTGCAATTCAAAGTTCAAACAGTCAGTTAATTAATCAACTAGCATTTATTTAGCCAAAACTGTACTAGCACAGGTATGGCAAGTGAGTAGAGGGAGATAAAGATGGGAAAAGTTGCTAACCTTATATTTTACCATGGGAGAAAACTTGGGCATGTTGTATGCAGAAGAAATAACAAAAATTGTAAAATTTTGCAAAGCGATTGTAGAGGATACTCCTGTGTCTTTAAGATGGGATGGATTCTTGGGGTTAGATATGTACAGACAGAGTTAGAGATAGAGATTTTTTTGTGTGCATGCACACACACACACACACACACACATAGAAGAGATTAAACACATATGCTCCCAATACTCCATTGTTTTTCATAATCATCATTCTTTATAACCCAGAAATATTCAATTACATTCATGTGCTTTAATCCACTTAGCCATTCCCCAATCAAATGACATCTGCTTTGTTTCCACTTTTTTTGCATCTTATAAAATATATACATTTTATTTAAAATTCTGGTGTAAATAATTTAGTATAAGTGAGACCTTTCTTTTTATTTTGCCTTTATATGTTTTTAAAATCATGTCATTAGGTATAGAGTCAAAGGATGTGACTATTTTAGTTATGTTCTTAGCATAATTTCAGATTGCTTTCCAGAATGTGAGGACCAATTCATAGCTCTGATGAAGGATATTAGTGTAGTTTGTTTTTTCACAAACCTTTCTAACATTGACTGACCATGCCATACTTTTTATAAATTTTCCCAAATTGCTGAGCCGGAGGTGGAACCTCAAAGATATTTTGGTGTCTATTTCTGTCACTGTGGTTAGTTATTTAGAGGAATCTTAATCATTCATTTTTCATTTTGCAATACTGACTTGTGGTTTAAAAATATCTTATGTATACCCATATTTTAAAATAGTGAAAAGAGTAACACTTTTAATATTTAAATAATTAAAAATGTATTAAAATATACATATTTGAGTCAAATCTGTACTAACAATTTAAGTTAATATAAGTGTCACCAAATACTGTCTTTGGATAGTTACTGTATACTCAATAAACAAATATGTATAACATTTTACACAGAATTTGAATACAAAAGTATGAGAATAAAAATGCTTATTTTTTGCAATTATATTATACACTTGAGTGACTCAGGCAGTTATTTCCCATGGTGCCTAACATGGTACTGAGCTCACATGAGCTGTTCAGTAAATACATGCTGATTGACAGTGATTTTTATTACTCTAAAAGGAAACTTGAAATTAAATGAGATTGGTATCCCTTTCTTAATTATTGCCAGAAAGGAAAATTAATTTGATTTTTCAGTATAACTGATATATTGTGGCACTCAATTATAAATACAAAACCACTATTTATGAAAAACATACACATTCAAAATATTCTGTGTGCCAGATGAATATTTATTATAAGACTAACACATATACTTCTATTTTTATGCTAAAAACATTTTGTACATTTTGCACTGCCTTATACTAATTTAGGCCAGAGGATTTAGAACTGAAAGACTTCTTAGAGTCTGAGTGCTCCCTCTCACTGATAAAGAAACTGAGGTCCAGAGAGGAAAAGTGACTTGACCCTGGACACACAAGTAATATAGAGCTCAGATTTATACTCAGGTAATAAGACTAGAAATATAGTGTAACATCGATTTATTAAGTGCCCTTTATATTATGACTGGGAGAGATGCACAGTTTAAACAAACCAGAGACTATACACTCAAAAAAATTGTGTTATGGCATCAGTATTATGTTCCTGACTGTGTTGATATCTTTTCACCTATTTCCACACAGTAAGGTAATTGGATGGTTTGACAGAGTAGTGAGCGAGAGAAAATCTCACAATACTCATTATGAGTGCCCACTTAAGAGTTAGGGATAGTACTACAGCTGCCATATTTGGGCTTCAGTAGTGGTTTTTTTTGTTTGTTTTTGGTTTTGGTTTTGGTTTTTTTTGCTGTAGAATGCGAGGTGGACTCTGAGATCCTTACCAGCTCCAGTTACTTGCCCAAGGTCCCCTAGGTAAAATGTTTCAAAAGCAGGATTTGAACCCAAATCATTTTAACTTTTCAAGGCCAACTTTTTCCATTGTATCTCATTGCCTTCAATCATGAGGATATTTCTCCAAAGTAAATCTTGGAGTTTGGGGAAAATAGCCAAGAAAGAAAATAACCAATTTCAGGTTAGGACCCCAGAAATAAATGGAGATTATGTAAACCTATCATCCTTGGGGTGTTCCGGGCCATGGGTGACAGAGGCAAACCAAATCTTTCAGCATGTTTCAGCAGAGGAGTATTTGGGTGAGAGAACCTAAGGTAAAAATTCATTTTTATGATTTACTACTTGTGACTCTGGATAGATTCCTTATCCTGAGTGGTATTCAGTTTCTTCGTTGGTAAAATGATGAGGCTGAACCAAGAAGGTCCACTACAGTTCTAAATCTACGATCCTAAATTTTTCAAGTTTTCTCAGCTAACAGTTCTCCAAGAATATAACCTTTTCCATACCCATAATCAAAACTGGTCATCCTTTGCCTGCATCTGAATACGTGATTTCTGGTACATTTTAATTTGTGAACCGGTAGGTAAAACCACTTAACATCATATATCCACTTTGTCACTGATGGGCTGGACTAATGTGATCCAAATACGCACATACAAAATTGCAATCTAGACAAAATAAGGCAAGCCTACACTCCCTGTCTTTGCTTGTTTTGTGGTCAGTGTGAGATGATTCCTGATTAAGGTACCCTTATATGGTATGTCCTTAATATATCAGAGTTTACTTCAGGAAGCTTTTAAAAGCATGATCATTTTAAGCTGATGATTACAGGGATTATACAATTTAACCCAAGGGTGTGTATAAATCGCTTTTGGACAGAACTCTTATGTAGCCCCATATAAAGGAATTTAAAAAAATTCTGGCTTCTTTCTCTTTTTTTTTTCTCCCTTTCTTGTTCCCCACCCATATGGTAATGGCTCATGGAAAGCAAAGATTCTAGTGATCTTTGTTAAGAAATGTTTTCACAGCTTTAAAATTCTACTTTGATCATGTAATTCCTTTCACTAGAAAATCCAAATCCAAATTATTTAAACTGTCATTCAAAACCTTTGAAAGGCTTGTCTCAATCCTCCTTTCTAGTCTTTACCGCCACCGTTTTGGATCTACTATAACCAAAAGTATAAACTCACCCTCTCAAATTAAGAGTTATCATTTCTTGTATCCATATTATTTGCCTTACTTGAATGTCTCTTCCTCCCAAATAATCACTGAATCACAGAATACTCAAAGTCTGCAGACCTCAGAGGCCATCTGGCATAATCCACAGCTAAACAAGATCTCCCTCTCAAATATATCAAATCAGTGGTAACCTGGTCATTGAATGATGCCTAGCGTTGGGGAAGTTTCTACTTTCCAGAGTAATCCATTCCATTTTTACAAAGTCTTAATTGTTATGAATGTTTATTTTTTTGTATGTTCTTGTTTTTACTTTTTCTTTCAAACACCAAGGATAAGCATATCTTGTGCTTTCAATCCATTGCTCATAATTTTGTCCACTAAAACTAAACAGAATGTGTTTGATTTGTCTTCCATTTGATAAGCTTTGAAATATTGAAAGATAGTGATCGTGTCATCCTAAGTTTTCTTTTTCTAGGCTAAATAGTCCTAGTTCCTTCAGATAATCTTTCTTTGGTATCATCATGAAATCTTTAGCATCCTTTGCGTGGCTCACCAGCCTATCAATTCCCTTCCTAAAACTTCATACCTAGAACCGAACACAGCACTCCAGATGTGATCTGGAAGCCCTATCATGGCATGCTTATCCTTGGAGCCATTATTTGTCTTGATGTGGTATAGAATAGCATTGACTCTATTGGCCACCATGTAATACTATTAACCCTTATTGATCTAGCATCTCTCAATCAAATCAGTTTTTTTTTCTTAATGTCTCTGCTAAATTTCTACTTTTTCATGAAGTATTCTCTGGCTTTTCCTACACACCAGTAGAAATCCCCTATCCTGCCTCTAAACTTTTAAAACACTATTATTTTCTATGCCACTGAGTACAAATTTATCTTTTCATCACCATATAGAACCAGCATAGTACAGTGAGCTTGTAATAAAGAAGCCCTAAGTTCCAAGCCTTATTCAACCACTTACTATCTTTGTGACTATGTGCAATTCAATTGGCCTTTCTGAGCCTACCTCCTTCTCTATAAGACCTATACTACAAACTTCATTGGACGGACTCAAATGAGATAATACATAAAAAATACCTTACAAGCTTTAAAGGGTGTTAGAAAAACATCAGTAATTTTAGGTCTCAGTCTTATACTGTTATTGATTTGTAGCCTACATTGTAAAGATCAACAAAGGGAAGTTGGAAAGTGGATTTATGTGTAGTGATTGGAATATGTAGTGTGGAATATTGGGCAGCTCGATGGCACAGTAGATAGAGTGCTGGGCCAGGAATTAGGAAGAGTCATTTTCCTGAGTTCAAATGCCTCAGACACAGACTAGCTGTGTGACCCTGGGCAAGTCACTTACCCTGTTTGCCTCAGTTTCCTCATCTGTAAAATGAGCTGGAGAAGGAAATGACAAACCACTCCAGTATCTCTGCCAAGAAAACCCCAAATGGGGTCATGAAGAGTCAGACCTTATTGAAATGACACAACAGCAGCAAGAACAATAAGAAATACATTATGTAGAATACATGGAATTCACAAAATCCAAAGCCAGTCCTTGAGGGAAGGGATACCCATAAGCTGAAAGGTTAGGCACATCCTTAAATAATTAAAACAAGAGGATAATGCTTTGTTCTCCAGTTGTTGCTTATTTGGTTTTTCTGGGAAGATATGGCAAACCTCAGAGACAACAAGATCAGTGATTGATGTGAGGGACCAATTTTCATCAAAAGTCACTTGATTATCCAGGCTAGGATATTTCCCAAATTCATTGACTGAACCCATAGAGAAACCCTGCATAGAAATCTGCCTTCCTAGAAACACATATGTAACCCAAGCTTTTGAGCCAGTTTGGGGGAGTCAAAAAAGTGTCAGATTTAGACCTAGAGAATTTGGCTTCAGCTGTTGGCCCTGTTACTTACTACCTATGTGCCCATGGTCAAATCACTTAATCTCTCTGGGCCTCATTTTCCTCATCTGTCAAATGGGAGTTGGAATGGTTGACTTATGTCCCTTTCAGCTCTAAATCTTTGATGCCAGAAATAATTACTCACTCCTTTGGGCTGAAACCCCAGGAAAATACAAGTTCATACAACTAGATACAAATGTTCAGAAATTTAAGACTGATTAGGTATGAAATGCCCCAAGATTCTCAGCCTTAATGAAATAGGTCATCTATAAAATGCATGAAATAATGGTGCAGAAAATGTGTCCTAGTTCATGTGAAGACAAGGGGAAAATTCAATGAATTATCAGAATTAGGGATACTTCTGTCTCTGTTCTAATATATGCATATGTGTGTGTGCATACACATGTGGTGCATATGTGTGTGAGTGTACCTTAAGAGATTTCTGTGACCTTGGCCAAGACCTATGAAAAACAGTTTAAAGAAGTTATCATTATTTTGACTAAAATGTTGTACAAGGGTTTGGATTGTTTAGGTGACAGAACCCTGAGATTCTTTTAACTCTGAGACTGAGTGTGAAATTAGGGTTATCATGTAGATATGAACAATCAGCTCACAAAGTCAGAGCATGTTACTCTTTTATACATTCTTTATTAATGATTTAATGATGATCAGTCAATAATGAATCAATAAACATCTATTAATTGCCTGGTATGCATCAGAAGCTGTGCTAATCTCTGAATAATGCAAGCAGAAAACAAGACAATCTCTGTGCTCAAGGAGCATATGTTCTAAAGAAGTAAAGCAACACATAAAAGGGAGTGAAAGTCTGAATAGTGAAAGAGGGAAGTGATGATGGAACCAGCCCAGGAGGCATTATAGAGAAAGTTCTGAAAAAACAATCAAGTGCATAGCTTGGAGAGGAATAAGGGCTTGACTGACCTGGACCTTCTCTTTAAAATGGAAGTTTGGGAAGAACCAACTAATTAGAGAGAAAGAGAGAGATGCTGAAAGGGGTGGGAGTGTCAATACTTAGAATGTGTGAATTCCAGGATGAAGAAATTTCTGGAGATTTGAAGAAAAAGTCTAGGAGAGTACAGAGTTTGGCCTGAAAAGGAATGAAATTGAATGATAATATATAACAGGAATACCCTTCCACATCCTTTATTTACTCAAGCCATGAAGAGAAGAACAATATTAGAAGACCCCTCCAAACCAAACCAAAAACTGAGTCTGGGAAAATTGAATCTGATGTGTTTTCTAAATACATATATTGATCCAAAAGTTTTATGGAGTCCACTTAGCTGTTTATAAACAGCAACTTCAGAAATGGTAGAATTTTGTCAAAGAAATATTCTTATTATTAGGTCTTTGAAAACTGTTTCTTTAAGAATGATTAAACATAGCATCCCTTTCTTCTAGAGGATGGTGCTGAAGTGGTGTTGGCAGTATCTAACAATCTATTTGGGGCCGTGGCTGGTTTTTAGGTTATAAAATTCCTTGAAGCAGTGTCCAGTATAGTTTGCCCAACAGCATGTAAATGTTTTCTTGGCAACCAAAAAGAAAACAAGAGAGATCCAAATGAACATAAGCACTAGTGGGTGAGAAGAGTGTCACAACTAAAGCTGCCCATTAAAAAATACAATCCAACTGTTCAAAAAACTATAGCTTCCAAGATTCAATTAATATTGTCTTTGAGGGTCTGTTAATGAGCTGTAGAGACTTTCATGTTAGCCTCTCTTGGCATTCCAGTGATACATAATAATTCATTAAAAAGTAAAGCAAAGTGTTTTGGAATGACCCATTGCTGATAACTCCTAGGAAACTTTTAATTACTTATTTATGATTAGATGGCTGTATAGGATTAAAATTAGTGTATCAAATTATATTACTAGTGGTCTTGGGCAAGTCACTTCTGTCCTTTGAGCCTTCATAGTCTCATCCCTAAAATGATGGCCTTGGAATAAATGAACTCTAAGCTATTCTCCACATCCAATATTCTATAATACAAAGATTAAAATATTTTACAGTACAAATGTGCAGTCCTCTCCAAAATTAACCACTCATTCCAGTCAAGTCAGTCTCTTTACTTTTCTCCACATATACAATACAAATTCCTACCCTTGTGTCTTTGCTTATGCTAATTCTCTCAAATTTAAGGATAGCATATTTTCTCCCCTCCTATTCAAATCCCAGCTTTTCTTCAAGACCCATTTGAACTCTCACATCTTGCACAAAGATTTTCCCCCAAAACTGCAACTAATTTCTCTTTCCTATCCACACATACCATTTACCATGAAAACACATATTTTTGGAAGTGATAATATTCCATTCTTCATGTTGCTGTGATCTGTCTTGAGTTCTCTAATTGCTCTATGTGAAAGTCCTGTCTCCCCGAAGGAAGATTGTGAGTTCCAAGAGGGTTGGGATACCCTTTTTCCATCCTACTTGGTTCTGGGCATATACAAATACATGAAACAGATACAGTACATAATCCAATACAGTTGAATTAAGTTACTACAAATTAAAATTACTGTCTAAATCAAATCTAAAGACTTTGATAGATATTCTCTTTTGGACACAAGATTCAGTAGGGAAGATGGCTTGTGGTTTGTCCTTCTTTCTCAAAGAGGATCTTGACATCAGGAAGATGATGCCATGACTTGCAATTGAATTGGATTACAGTGAAGGAGGGTTGTGCAAAGTCACTAGCCTCACTTTTCCCCCTAGAGCCATCTGGGTCCAGTTACCAGATATAGATCAAGACAACTGGATATGGCCCAGGATGCAGTGGGATACCTTGACCTTTATAAATTAAGGTCTTTCTGAGTTCTCACTTTGACTGGACAATGCTCATTCAGCGTTTAGGGCTGCTACAGTACAAAGCAACACCATCATGATTGACCATGAAGTATTAAGTTTAGCTTTAAAAATAGCATAATTGTTTGATTGACTTATTCATACTTTCAAGCTTTTATACGTAGTATTCAATGTCTTTGTGCTGTCTTATTTTTCCATTGTCTCTTATTACTTCTCCCTATGATCTCTATTGCAATCCTTGGCTAGAGCAATAATTGAATGAGACTCTTTCTTCATTGGTTCAGATTGATAACTCAATGCCCTACTCCTGTTTGAGAAGCAGAGAGAGCTTCTGAGAGGGAGAGAAGAGAAATTCAGTCTCTGCTAACTTCCAGCTTCAATAGAAAGGATGTACCATCCCAACCTCTCTTGAACTATCTTAAGAAAGGGATACACTGTGGGAAGAAGTTAACTTTGACACGTCCTCATTCCCGACTTATCTCCTACTTTCTCTGATTTAAATTTTGTTATGAACTTGGATAAATGTATTTCTTTAATATTTGCTATGCGTGTTCATTTTGGAACTTGGTGGGATATCAAACCTTGGATATATAGCTTGGGGCCTTCCTTTCCCCATTATGAAATAGAAATTAGAGCCCATAGCTTGAACCTAAAAATTGTATCTTGTAGACTAATAATATTTAAAAGAATATATAGGTATAATTCTAGTTCTCTACCCCCTTCTCTCTTGGGAGAGCAGAGTGATAGCCTCTGGCTCCAATCTCCTGTTTCCTCTCCTTGAAGGAATTAATATCTCCCTTGGAGAAAGGTTGGAGGAAGAAACATTAGGGATATCTCTATTTCTGCCTCCTTGTGAGCTATACATATGATATCACTTGTTACATTATGATGAGAGTAAAATGGATAACTGCTTCTGAAGGCATACTGTGCTTTCCCATTACTGGGCGTTAGGAAATTGGCATTCACTGATGTGGTTCCACATGCCTGAAATTTCCTCCCTCTCTACCTTTTTTTACCTAGGGTATTCCTAGCAACCATTCAGAATCCAGCACAAAAACCAATTTAATTTTTTGTCCAGTAATCTTTACATTTCACAAGTTTACACTATGGGCCAGGCATGTGCTAAATGCTGGGGATAAAAAGGAAGGGGAAAAAAATAGTCCCTGCCCTCAAGAAGCTCACAGTCTAATGGGGGAGACAACATGCAAACAAATATGTACAAATAGGATATATGTACATATATATATATATATATATATATATATATATATATATATATATATATATATATATATACATATATATATATACACACACACACACACACACACAGAGAGAGAGAGAGAGAGAGAGAGAGAGAGAGAGAGAGAGAGAGAGAAATTTGAATATCATTAATGTTACTCCATGGAAAGCCATAGATAAAATATACCTTGGCACAGTAGCTGTTGTCTAGTGTTTTAAGACTTGAAGTTTGGAGTTCCTTCTTGTGCTGTTTTGAAAGCACTTATATTGCCCCTTTGTATGTATGGGGTTATAAAACACAACAGGCAGTTTTGTGGGAAAAAATTAATCAAGTAACAGGAATTTATTATGTACCTACTGTGTGCCGGGGTTTGAAGGGCTTTAAGTATCAGAGCAGTTTGTATTTTATCCTTAGGTCAATGAGGAACCATTGAAGCGTCTGGAGCAGGAGAGTGACATGGTCAGGCATGGGCTTCAGGATTTGTATCACTACTTGCATATCTCCAGAAAAACTGACAAACAACAAAAAAACCATAATTGGGTGTTTTGAAAGTGTTGTCCTAAATTCTCCATATTTCATAAAGCATTAGGTATACATTTATTAAGTGAATTCTTAGAAATTAAATCAAACAAAAAGAAATAGAAATTATAATAAAGTCATCTAAGGAGTCTAATCACTGAAGATTAGGGTAACATTTGTGTTACTATTAGAGCTATTATATTAATAATTAATCTTCCATGCTTATATAATTGTAGTTAGGATTTCCTTTCTTTAATACCAGGCAGGACAACAGTTTCTATCATTCCTGTCCTGATTAAGGCCAATTAATCTCAACATTTGGTAAGTAAGGATGCTTTTAAATATCTATCCAATTTCAACACAAATAATCATAAAACTGCATGCTACCACTATGGCCTATCTCTTTGACACCATTATTTTCCTATGCTGCTGTATGACTATGAGCCCTGGAACACTACAGCCTCAGAGGGAGCACAGTTGGAGGTAACCCAAACAGTGATTGAGAAACATATGGTGGCTGTAAGTAGGCTGAAGAATATTACCAACAATAGACACAAGAAATGGCTTATGTACTATCTACCAATTCATAGAAAGGCTTTGATCTGAAGTAATGAAGGAACTCCATACCAAATAAAATCAACAAAAATTAATTAAGCACCTTCTATGTGTCAGGCATTATGTTAAGGATTAGCATATAGAAATTATATTTAGCACAGTTTAGTTTGAGGGTACTCATTTCATGGAAGTTCCAGTGAACTGGTCTTTATCAATTTTGAGGCCTTGGAATCCATACGGAGACTGGCAAAGGTTCTGTTCTCTGCTCTGGTCATGCTACCTCTGGAATACTGCCTTCAACTCTAAGAAAAAAAAATGTGTTTTGGGAAGGATACCAGAGAAACTAGAAAGAAAGCTGAGGGGTCTAGAAGCCAGGCAAGGATATGCTGGAACCGCTTCAAACTAGTTCCTGAAAGTCAATTGTTAAATTTTCAGCATGAGTTATAACACTTCAGAAAAAGGCCAATACTACAAATCAATGCTTGATTTATTGTTGTGTTGGTTGTCTAGACTTCAGAAATAAGGGAGAAAATATTAATAATGCAGATTAAACTTAAAGGTTTGTCATGAGGGGGGGAGCTGGTAGTTAACCATTTACCAGAATACTACTGAGACGAGGTAATATGAGAATTGACCTGGGGTGTTTAGCCTGGAAAAGAGATTTATGAGGTTATATAAGTGTGGCTCTAAAGCATTTGAAAGGCTTTGATGTGAAAGAGGCATTCAATTTATTCTCTTACTCCAGAAGACAAGTAGCAAAAGCAAGTATTGATGTAACTGAGAGGCAGATTTTGATCACATATAAGGGGGAAAAAAATAAAACTTCTTAAGCATTAGATCTATTCCAGGAGTGTAAAGGACTACATCAGGAGGGAGTGGATTCCCCTAAAAGAACTTCTGCCAGCAGAGGCTAGATGGCAGCTTCTCTAGAATGAGGCTACCTGAGCATTTATGAGTTGGCTAGGGAGGTCTCCAAGTTCCCTTCTGCCTTTTAAGTTCTGTGACTGTTTTATTTCCACAACAATATCAAATGTCTAATGTTCATTGGGGAAGGCTATAGTTTTGGAAAACACCTATGTTACACACAGATTCTTGTTCCCTGAGCACTATAGGCATGTTTGCGTCCACATATTCCATTTAGATGTCCACCAATGAGCTTAGATTTTGTTATCCTAAATGCACAGTTAATGTATTTAGTTTCAAGCCAGATGGTCACCATTGTTTGGAGGTGAATGGAGTAACAATAAATTGGATTGTTCACAGTACCTCTGGTAGTGAGGTTTTATTTTATTTCTTTATTTTTTATTTTTGGCTTTATTCACAGTGAGAACCTGCTTAATTTCTCAGGCATGCCCATTGCCAACTGCTTATTCTCTGCGGGACTTTCTGTCTTCAATAAGAAAAAAAGAGGGTGGGGAAAATGCGAAAGTAGGTATGTGTGTGGATACAGAGATTACACTAGAAAACAATTGGGGAGAAAAAGTAGCGAAGAGATGAGGGAAAGTGTTCAAAATATGAAATAGAATTTCCCAAGTGAATGTCTCTTTAGATGCTAAACTAGATGCTGGGCATATCTTTTTGCTTTGTGTCCCTTCTATTCTCTGATTAGTCACCAAGTCCTCTCATTTCTCTTATATAGCTTAACTTATCTCCATCACTTCATTCCCACCCTTATCTGTCCTATCATGTGCCCTAGTTGTTTTTTCAGTCATTTTAGTCATGTCTGACACTTTGTGAACCATGGGAAAGATACTGGATTGATCTGTCATATCCTTCTCTAGCTCATTTTATAAGTGAGGAAACTGAGGCAAACAGGGTTGAATAACTTGCCCAAGGTCACAAATCTATTAAGTGTCTGAGGCCAGAATGGACTCGAAAGATAAGATACCAGACACTGAGGTCCTTTCTTGAACTAAACTGTCAAGCATTCAAACTCTGCTTCAGAAAGTGTAGCTCCATTGGGCTGGCCAGGATATTCAAAAGCAAACGTATGCTTGCCAAAAAGATTATTTTATGGAGAACTCACAGAGGGCAAGCATTCACATGGTGGTCAGAAGAAGCAATACAAGGACACTCTCAAAGTCTCTCTTAAGAACTCTGGAATTGATGATGTTGCATGGGAGACACTGGCACAGGACCACTCAGCATGGCGTGCCCACATCAGAAAAGATGCTGTGCTCTATGAGCAAAATAGAATTGAAAAGGCTCAAGAAAATCACAAGATACACTAACTTAGAGAATCCACCCCAAAGGTTTACACAGACTATTTGTGCCCGACCTGTGGTAGAACATTCCGAACTTGTATTAGTCTGATCAGCCAGTCTGACACACTACAACTTGACTCAAGCATAGTGATGTCATTTTGGTCCTCTTCAAAAATGAAGGACAACAACTAACCAGATAGATGCTACTTATTTTAAGGAAGACTCCATTTATTCCTATGTTCTCTAATGTTTTTAATAGGAATGGATGTTATATTTTGTCAAAAGCTTTTCCTGTATCTATTGAGATATATGGTTTCTGTTAGTTTTGTTGTTGATATGGTCAATTATGCTGTTAGTTTTCCTAATATTGAACCAACTCTGCATCCCTGGTATAAATCCTACCTGGTCATAGTGTATTATCCTCAAGACAACTTGTTTTAATCTCTTTGCTAACATTTTATTTAAAATTTTCACATCTATATTCATTAGGGAAAGTGGCCTATAATTTTCTTACTCTATTTTGGCTCTTCTAGCTTAGGTGTCAGCACCATATTTGTATCATAAAAAAGAAATTGGTAAGACTCCTTCTTTGCCTATTTTCCCAAATAATTCATATAGTATTGGAATTAATTGTTCTTTAAATGTTTGGCAGATTTCACTTATTAATCCATCTGGCCCTGGAGATATTTTGTAGGGAATTCATTCATGACTTGCTCAATTTCTTCTTCTGAAATGGGGTGAGGTATTTTATTTCCTCTTCTGTTAATCTTGGCAATTTATATTTTTGTAAATATTCATCCATTTCTCTAAGTTTGTCAAATTAATTGACATACAGTCGGGCAAAAGGGCTCCTAATTATTGTTTAATTTCCTCTTCATTGGTGGTAACTTCACTCTTTTCATTTTTGATACTGGTAATTTGGTTTTCTTCTTGTTTTTTAATCAAATTAACCAAATGTTTATCTATTTCATTGTTTTTTTATACAACCAGCTCTTGGTTTTATTTATTAGTTCAATTGTTTTCTTAATTTCAATTTTATTAATCTCTCCTTTGGTTTTCAGAATTTCTAATTTGGTATTTAATTGGGTATTTTTAATTAATTTTTTCTAGCTTTTTAGTTGTATGCCCAATTCATTGATCTCCTCTTTCTCTATTTTATTCATATAAGTAGTTAGAGATATAAAATTTCCCCTAGGAACCACTTGCAGTGCATACTATAAGTTTTGGTATGTTGTCTCATTATTGTCATTCTCTTGGATGAAGTTATTTATTGTTTCTATGATTTGCTGTTTGATCCAGTCATTCTTTAGGATTAGATTATTTAGTCTGATAGCCTATCTTCCACTACTTCTTAGATGCATCATTAGCCATTCTTACATGAGTGTGTAGCCAGGGCTTGTGCAGGACCCAAATCTGCCCATCTCTACTTTATCTACGTATAAGCCTATACTAGTTGAAAACCAACAGTCGGTGCAGGGTGTCTAGAACAGAAGAAAAAAGACACTTCATTGCTGCCCAATGTCTCAGAGGTTAATAAACCACCATCTGTCAAGCTCTAGCAGCTGATATGAAAAGCTATGTACACAGGGGCTTATTGACTCTAAAATTTACTTTATTTTTCATCCTTGCAGTATATTACATAAGTATTTTTTTTCCTGCTGATTCTCAGTGACTACTTCTGATCCTCAGTTTTATGACATAAATTGGCTACTGCCTAAGCCCCTCAACCAATTAACAAAATAACATTTAGTCAACTCCTCTTATGTGCCAGATACTGTGCAAAGTGCTGGGGTTACAAAAAGCAGCGAAAGACAGTCCCTGCTCTAAAGGAGTTTACAATCTCAGGGAGATAACATACAAAAAAAATCCATATGAAGCAAGTTATAGACAGGATAAATAGGAAATGGTTAGAAGTGGTGTATTTAAGCTCATTACTTCTCTAATAGAAATACCACCCAAAATATCAATAATGATAGGAAGACACCCTGTGGCAGCATGGGCAAGGCAAATCCAACCACCACCACCATCTTGCATAACATCTCCTGTTAGGCCATGATAGAGAGAGCCAAGGACCCTAAACCAAATAGCCTTGGGAATGGCAATGCTTCTAAACCAGTGGCACCAGCCAGGAAGATTGCATCATGGTCACTGCTCCTGCAAGTGCTATAGCTACAACTGTTGAAGACCCAGAAAATGGAATTATTTCCACCTGGAGTCCCTGGATGTCAAATTCTTCAACATAAGAAACTTTCATTATTTTATCAGTGGAAATGAGATTAAAGGAGAAGCATTACCACTGCTTTCCTTCTTAATCCTGAGGACCATGAAATTTTCCTAACTAATTTGCAGCTAAAACCTTCCATATATGTTGTGTCTCCCTTTAGAATGTGATTGAGAGAAAGGACTGTCTTACTTTTCTATTTGTATCCCTAGGAGTCAGAACAGTATTTTACATATAGAAAGATTTTTTAAAAAATTTATTCATTCATTATTTCAGGAATAAATTATTTTCTGTAGTGAGGTTCCTGGGATCCATTGACCCATCTTAGAAGTCAGTTTTAGCTTTGATGACTCTCCATGGAGCTCTGGCCTTTTCCTTATTTAAAAAGAAAAAAAAACTGTAAGGTAAGAAGAAGATCTTATTACAATTTAACCATTTTTTATTTTGCAATAGATTTACTTAGGCCTAAGAAATTTAATTTAATTGAGTTCCACAAAGGTGCATTCAGACCTTACATTGCATAGGACACTATTCTAGTGTGACCATATAAACACAAAAGTTCCTGACCATAAGGAGCTTATGTTATATTGGAAGGAGGAATTATAATAATAAGTCCATAAATAAATATAAATAAGATAGCATAAAATTGTTTACTTTAAAAATTATTATCATTTATTTTTGTTACTTTTTTCCTTAAATATATAATTTCTGAAATCCATTGTCCTATACAGAGAGCTAACACTAATTTCAAAGAATAAAAAAGAAAGAAAAAAAATCAATTCAACAAAACCAATTAGCATAGTAACCATGGAATGTTAAAAAAACTCCGTAGTCCCTCATATCTTCAAAGAAGTGATAGAGCTGAATTTTCTGATCTCTTCTTCAGGGCCAACATCAATATGAAGTAATTTCAAGAGGGAAGAAATGCTAACAATCGGGGAAGTATGAATCTGGCAATACTTAATGTAGAAAAAGACTCCTGAGTTATTTACTGAAGAAAGTTAAAGATTCTATAAGGCAGAGTTGAGGAGGGACTAAATGGCAGACTTGAGAGATCACTCTTTCAGAAGCATGGAAGTGGAAGGTAGAAATAATATATTTTTCGCCAAATTCTGCTGAAAACACCCAAATGCTGTTTATCCCACAGGATCATCAGATTTAGATCTAGAAGGGACCTTAATGATCCCGTAGTGTTATTCTTCCCACACATTTTAAAGGTGATGAAACTCAGGGAACAAGTGAATAACTAAGTGAAAACCTAAGTTTAATGACTTAGCCAAGGTCATGTTTTCCCATGGTCAGGAATCAGTCAACTAGTGATGTCAGATGGGGACATTTCTGCTCTCATTATTAATGCTACTTTGCTGAGCCACAGTGGGATGACACAGCAAGGAAATCTCATGAGGCAGAATTTGAGGAGCATTTTTTTTTTCAATTTGTGGGCTGATATTTATTAGACAACCTGGAAGAGAGCAGCTGGATAATTCTTTTGGGAATGTATCAGAAGAAAGGTCAAGGTCACAGCAAAATGAACTGTTTTTTTGTGTGTGTGTGTGTGTGTGTATCAGAACTTAGTAGGCAAAAAGTGGGGGGTTTATATTGTGAGTAATCACTTGTTAAACTGGTGCTAGCACAAAACATTACTGCATTAGGCCATAGCCTATAATCAATCCCAGCTGGAGGCCCATATCAACATTTCTGAGCTTCTTGCCAGGTCCCTGTTAATGCTTTAAAAGGGTAGGTAAAAATAAGGCCAATGGCTTATATTACATAGTTTGATTTATGGATCTCAGCTATTCAAACATTTTATTCTTTATAGTTTATAAGGTAATTTTTTTTTACATTTTAGAACTTCTTAATTGATTTATTTAGACCATTAAACCTATATGATATTAGCCTAGAAAGGAATTATTGTTCATAGGCTTAAAATAACTGCCTTTCTTTTAAAGTTATTATTATTGACAATTAATAATTATTTTATATATGAATAAGATATTAAATACTTATATTTTAAAATATATTGTTAATTATTATAAATAAATATCAATAATAATAATCTTATTTATCTCAATGGCAAAGTGTTTTCGTAGAGAGACTTTGAGTCATTCATTTCCAAGTACACATTTTGAAAAAAAAATGTTGTGAAAGGTCTTTTAAAGGTCACCTCATGCATGTAATATCATTTTAAAATTGGTACATTTCATGATGCATCATTACAAACAAGCATGGTTTTTCCATACCTTTCCAGCATCATCTCATTTTACTTCCCTTGCTGCATTCTATGATCAATTGAACTGGATAATTCATGGTCCTCTGGGAATTTTCTCACCTCTGTGACTTTGTTTATGCTATTCTTTCTTCATTAAATGTCTTTCTCCTTCCTCTTTGCTGATTGAATTATTAACCAGTCTTGAAATCCCAACTCAACCCCTCACCCCCCTTCACAAAGAAGTCTTCTTTAATATCCTTATTCTTGTTGTTCAGTCATTTTTCAGTCATGTCCAACACTTGGTGACCCAGTCTGGGGTTTTCTTGACAAAGCTCTTGGAGTGGTTTGCCATTTCCTTTCTTAGTTCATTTTATACGTGAGGAAACTGAGGCAAACAGGATTAAGTAACTTGCTCAGAGTCACACAGCTGGTAAGTGTCTGAGGCCAGATTTGAATACAGGTGTTCCTGACTCTAGACCCAGTGTTCAATCCACTGTACCAACCTAGCTGTATCTATATAAAACAGTGCCCAGCCCATAGTAGAGCCTTAATAAATGCATTTGATTAATTTATTGATTAATAGCACTTTGTTTTGTTCCTATATCTCTAACGTATTTCACATGTAATGATACATAGTGTAACTGTCTGTGCTGGTGCTTAATTTGACCTACCAAGGAAGGGCTTACCTAAACGTATTTCCTCTCTAGTAGTAAACACGTCATTCCACATACAACAAACGTTTAAGAAATTCTGGTTTCATTGAATTTGTTAAATAGAATTGAATTGAATACAACCTTTAGGATGGTAGAGATTATTTCTTAAACATTTTAAATGGTTATCAAAAACTTAGAAAACTTAATTCTCAAAAGTAATATGTGATGTTTTTCTTATAGCATGGTAGAGAAATATATCATAATAAGCATATTAGAAGGGAACAAGTGAATAACTAAAAATTTAGAAAACTGTTGGAGGGAGTAAAACATTTGGCTGTCATGCCTCTAAGCAAAGGACATCAAACATTTGGAATGAAACTTCTGATATGGTTTCCATAAGGCAATTGCTGGAATTTAAGAGCATAGGAGGAAAAAAATAATTTTAAAATTGGAGGAAGACTGTTAAAGACTCTAAAGACTGTTGTTGTTATTCTCCTATACTTAGTTTCAGGAAGTGAACTTATTTTAATCATATAAGTATTTATTGAAATGAGCTCCACAAGCTATGAGTTATTTCAGTCATTATGGAGAGTAATAGGAACCATGTCACAGAAGTTATTAAATTGTACATACTTTTTGACCCATCTTCTAGTCCTGTACCCTAAAGAGATAAAAAAGTGTTTACATTTAGAAAGATATTAAGAATCTATTCATGATAGCGCAAAATTGTAAATTAAGGAGCTTTCCTTCTGTTAGAGAATGGCTTTAAAAAATGACGGCATATGAATGTGATAGAATATTTTTGTGCAATAAGAAGTGATTAAATGAACAATTTCAGAGGACCCTGGAAAGACATTTATGTACTGATGAAAAGTGAAATGAGCAGAACTAAGAGAAATATTTAGACAACGATAAAACATTGTAAGGAAAAAACTTTTAAAGACTTTAGAACTATGATAAATGAAATGATAAACCATGAGTTGAAAAGAATGAAGAGGAAATATACCACTCACTCTGACAGAGAGATGATGAACTTCATATATATATAAAAATATGTAATTATATATGATTAATATGTTAATTATATATAATTATGCATTATTTAATTAATTACATTATCATATTAGTTAATACAGTACATTAATTATTATTTTGTATATAATTATACATAATTACATATTATATATAATTATATAATATGTAATGTAACATGTAATATTATAAATATATATTTATACATGGTGAATATGGGAATTTGGTTGATTGCACTATGCATTTGGAATTTCCTCAGGTTGGAAGGGGCAGTGGAATTATAATCTTAAACAAAGGAAAAAAAATGTAGTCCTCTCTCTTATGTAGTCCTTTCTATTTCTACGTTTATACTATCAGAGTGGGAGGAAAAGGGAGGAAAAGTGCTAAGAATAACAGTTTTTGCATCACCAATAAATGTTAACTTGGCTATTGATTAATTTAAGTATGAGCTTCTTATCTAGTGAACAATTATTGGATGTACTATTTAAGGAACCAAATTATATCAATTATAACCTTCTTGCTATAATTGAAACCAGAAAATAAAGGGAATTTGTGGAAACTTGGAAGAACTACTCACAAATACAGGAATTGGTCTTTTTGGGTTTAGTGTGCGTTCAAAGGAAAGAAGAAACATCATTTCATGGATCATTGGGCCATGTCATCTTGAAGTGCTCAAGAAAAGTATTTGTGGAAAGACCACCATAAAAATAATTATGACTTAAACACCAAAATCTGTTGCTGAAGAGGAGGAGCCAAAAAAATGTGTGAAGAACTTAATAAGACACTTCAGATGAATGTAACATACATTAATACTTGATGACTTCATGGCAGAGGTAGGGGGATAGGGAAAGACAAGAACAATTATATTTTAAAACATAGTTTATAAATAAGGAATTAGTTAAGTAATTGTAAAATATACTAAAGGAAGGAAGGATGAAATAAGTGAAATTACAGTTTCTGATTAAAAAGAACTCACTTTACAATGAGAGAAAAAAACATCAGTAATTTCATAAATATGCAATATATACAGTGTGAATGGGAGACAACCTACAACAGAAGGTGCTAGCATTTGGAGATGAGAGCAGACAGGGGGACTTGGTAAAGTCTTTTGCAGAAGGTGAAATTTAAAATGAATTTTGAAAGAAGCCATGGAAGCTAAGAGATAGAGGTGAGGAAGGAAAGCACGGATTCTGGAGATGGAGTATCTCACATGAGGAACAACAAGGAAGTCAGTGTCAATCGATTATAATTTATTTGGAGAAGAGTAAGATGTAAGAAGACAGAAAAGGTTTAAAAGACTTAGAAGCCAAAGAGCATTTTGTATTTGATCTTGGAGATAATATGCAGGTCCTAAAGTCTATCCCAGGAGTGGAAAATCTGTGGTCTTGAGGCCACACATGGCCTTCCAGCTCCTTGGGTGTGGCCTTTTGACTAAGTCCCAAGTTTTACAGAACAAATCCTTTTATTAAGAGGATTTGTTCTGTGAAGTTTGGATTCAGTCAAATAAACTGTATTCAACAGGTGTAGAGGAGACAGTGATGTGGTTAGACCCGTGCTATGAAAAGATCGACTTGATAAAAAGAGTGGAGAATATATATTGCAACACTGGTGACTGGGAGGATTGCCATGTTCTCAATAGTAGTATGGAAGTTTGGAAAGGGAAAGGGTTTAGGAGAAAAGATAATGAGTTTAGCATTGGACATACTGAGTTCACAATATCTGTGGAACATCCAGGTTACAGTATCCAAGAGGCAGTTAGAGATGCAAGTCTAGAAGTTAGGAAGGTAATTAGGGCAGAATAAATAGATCTGAAAATCAATGTCATACAAAATGTAATAGAATCTTTGAGATCTGAAGAGATAAATAAATAAAACAGTATAAAGTGGGAAGAGAAGAGAACACAGAATAGAACCTCTAGGGACACCCTCTATTAGTAAGCAAAACTGAATGCACATCCAGCAAAGGAGGCAGAGGAGGTAGGCAGGTAAGGGGAGAAACAGCATGAAGCAGTGTCATGAAAATCTGTAGAGAAGATACTGCCAAGAAGAAGAAGGTGATCAGAAGTGTCATAGGCTACAGAGACATGCAGAAGGACGAGGACTGAGAAAAGGCTATTTATTAGATTTGCTGATTAAAAGATCATAGGTAACAGGAGAGAGCAGTGTCGGTTGAACAATGAATTCAGAAGTCAACCTGTAGAGAGTTAAGAAGAAAGTGAGAGGAAAGGAAGGAGGCACCAAATGTAGAGAGCCTTCTTAAGGAGTTTAGTCAGAAAATGGATAAGAGGTATGGGACAATAGCTAGTGGGGCTAGTCTACTACATAGCCAAAACTTTGTCATTCTTGTGACATTCTCTTTTACTCAAGAGACTAATATGAACATTTATGGTACTGTTCTGAGTTCTTGGACTTCCTTAACCCTTTCCCTTTCCAAACTTCCATACTACTATTGAGAACATGGCAAATACTCTTGGCGCAATCCCCTTCCTATCATACTGACATTATCTGAATAACTCAGTGCAATAGAAAAGTAAAGTCCAAGTTCCTTGCTTCTTCACAAAATTTCTTTTGGTTCATTCTCACATCTTCACTCAGAAGTAGGAGTGACATCTATAATTAATTTTTTCCTTTATCTGCAATAAAAAGCTCTTTTAGGACTTTCCTTTTTTTGGTTAAAAAGCCAAATTCCAGAATTCTTGAACGTGGGGTTATCTACAAAACAGGAAATGTTCCCTAAGTCTCTCTCCTCTAACTAGGAGGCAGGATTTCTGGAATGAAATTATATAGGAGCTCCCCTCTCAGGACATGTGGGCAAGCACATTATGCCTTAATACTTGCCTTTACAAAAACCACAGCTAATGGCTTCTAGGGTTGAGTGACCTTTTGATATCTCAGAATCTCTTCAGACAAAAAGATGGAAGGAAATAAAAACTGTGATATCCTCATTTAATACTGCCTTTCATAGATTAGCACAAAGAGCAGTTCCTTGCAGCAGGCTGTCCTTCCAAGAATTCATCTTGGAGGCAAGCCCCATCATATGTCTTTGGTCCTCTCAATATGGTACTAGTTGGCATGCCTACATCCTTTATAGAAAGATGCTTTTCATCATGTTTCACACAAAGTTTTGCCCCCCCTATAAGTTCATCAGTCAAATGAAGAACTCTCCTGAAAACCCTTTACACTAAAAGTCCCACACAAAGGCTCATATCCAGTAATATCATGATATTGCTCAGGAATTTTTCATCTAGCCATAGTTGTGAGAGGCACCTTCTTTCATTTTCCTCTCAGTCATTGTATTTTTTTTCTAAAAATCCCCTTTCACTTCAAAAAAGTTTTGAATACGTCAAAAGTATAACCACACCTTCTATTTCACTTAATTAGCACAGATAGATGGGAAGATGCCAAATGTTGAATTCAACAGAAAGGGTTAAATTCCTGTATATGGCAGTTAAGTTTATGTTAGATTGTGGCTCCTTGTGAAACATATATTTCTCAATAGATTCATTCTTTCACATCCATCACTGCTACCTTTGGGAGGGAAAAACAGATAGATAGATAGATAGATAGATAGATAGATAGATAGATAGATAGTAGATAGACAGATAGATAGATGCATACATAGATTTAAAAGTACAAGAGGGTGTGTGATAAGATGACACTAGGCACCAATTCCTTTAAAATACAATACATATTGTAGGAATTTTTATGTAAATAAAACATCAGGATGTCAAAGAAAAAGCAGAAAATGAGTCTTTCAAATGAATTCTGTGGCATCAAGTGCTGTGAGCAAATTTATGTTGATACTTTTTACAAGTCATGTCCACAAGCATTCTTTAAGCCCCTATTATGTGCCATGTACAGTGCTAACTCTTGGGATTATGAAGAAAGACTAAATCAGTTCCTGCCCTCAAGGAACTTACTATTTATGGTTGCATTGAGAAAAAAAATGCAGATTCAAACCCATTTAACCTTCTAATATTACAGAACTTTTGTTTCTGTCTTCTTACAAATCTCCAGCATCAAAAGTTCTGAAGGCTTTTCTCTTGATCCAGTGATTTTGTATGGAGAACAATGCAGCATATTGACTGAATGTTGGTATCTTTGCTCTTGCTCCATGTCTAACTCCCTTTTTCATCACACAAATCTCCCCTAGTATCCTTTATGATGCTCATTTTAATTCAATACTACATTGGTAACTTGTCACCACCTACCCACATTCACCATAGACTTCTCCATTACCCTTTTGGCATAATCTGTACCTCTTCACTTTTCCCATCTCATGCATGCAGTCATTCATTCCTATAGTTTTTACTCCAAAGATCACTTTCTCTCTACTCATATAACCACCTTCCTAGTTCAGGCCCTTATCCTCTCCTAAGTGGAATATTGCTTTTGCTTCCTTCTTTCCCTCCTTATTTCATTTTCTGTCTTGAGAAGGCCACTACACAGCAGATAGAGTGATTTTTTTTTTTAGGCAATTGGGGTTAAGTGACTTGCCCAGGGTCACACAGCTAGTAAGTGTCAAGTGTTTGGTCTGAGGCCAGATTTGAACTCAGGTCCTCCTGACTTCAAGGCCGGTGCTCTATCCACTGTGCCACCTAGATGCCCCTGAGAGTGATTTTTCTAAAGTGCAAATTTGACCTTGTCATACCCCTATCCATTGAATTTCAATGAACCCTCTATTGCCTTTGAGGTCAAATATAAGTTCTTCTGCTTAACTTTCATATCCTTTCAAACCCAGCTCCAACTTAACTTTTCAATCTTTTATAGATTGCTTTTTTACTTACATTTGATGGTCCAGCAAAACTGTTGTTTCTATTATCCTTCACATGGGAGAGATTCATCTCTTATCTCTGTATGAGCTGTACTCCAAGCCTACAACACATGCTCACTCATCTCTATCTCTTAGCATCTCATATTTCCTTCAAAATTCTCCTAAAGCCATGATTCTTCCTCCCCTTAGAAATTAGTGTTCTCCCCCAAATAATATAACTTGTATTTATTTCAATATATTTGTTTATTAACATCTTCCCCCACCAAAAAAAACCCAAAACAAATAGTAATTCATGAATCATGCTTGTCAAAATATTTATCAAGAATTTGTAGACTGGCTAAATATGTTAAAAAACTTCTGAAACTATCATTAACCCCTAGTCTGTTTTACAAAATCAGTGTCAAATATGGGGATTGCAATTAGCAGGCAATTACATTTATTTAGTGCCTATTGTATGCACAACCTTTTACATTATTTTTTTTTCTTGAAACTTATAGGCAAGGAAGTGATGATAAAATAAAGTACACCATCATGAATATTTCAAATTCAATAACAAGGCATCTAAAAAGGTCATCATCTACTTGATTTCAGGATAAGCCAGGTAAACCAACCTTGCCCAAGCATCATAAAAAGGTTATTTATAGTCAGTATTACTTTTCTTCAAAAAAAATGGTAATGAGTCACAAAGAAAAGCTACAATACATTATGGGAAATACCCCAATGGGGTATTTCCAGAGGAATACAGTACAGTCTGTTTTGAATCTTATTTTTAAGTGAATTGTGAACAATATAAAAGTTATAGTTTTGAATTTAAGTATGTTACAATGATCATTGGGTTACATGAATAATTATGTTAAATACAACCCTTTAGACTATTGCTGTAGCCTCTTAAGTGGTTTTTGTGCTTCCATTTTTTCCCATCTCCAATCATCCTCCACACAGCAATCAAACTGATAATTTCTTAAAATAATCTTGTGAGGGTCAAGGTAGGTATAATTATTTCCTTTTTTGTAGATTTGGAGAAGAACCTCAGACATATTGAATGATTTCTTCAGAGTCACAAACCCAGTAAATGTCAGATACAGAATTCAAACCTACTGCCAATAGTTGGACGTCCATGTTTTTTTTTTTCTTTCTCCTAATATTCTGCTTATTCTGCCTACTATCCTTACAGGGTTTGAGAGTCTGAAGGAAGCTTATGGGATATGTAGTAAAACACAAATATAAATTGAATCTCCACTAGAACACACTTATCAAGTGAACATCCAACCTCAGCCTGAAGACATTCAAAGAGACAGAACCCACCATCTCTTTAGGCAACCCATTTCCTTTAGGACAGCTTTAAATATCAGGAAGTTTTTGTTTTGTCTTGTTTTCCCCCAAAATAAGCCTCTTTCTAACTTCCACCCATTACTCTTGGTTCTGTTCTCTGGAATCAGAAAAAAAAAGTTTAACCCCTCTTCCACATGAAAGTCTTCAAATAGTTAAAGATGGTTGTTTCATAGCCTGAATTTTCCCATTTCCACAACAAACAATTCAATTCCTTTCACCCAAACCTCATATAATATTGACTGAAGTTGTTTCACTTTGTGATTGCCTTCTTAGCACACTGTCTTGCTTATTAAAATAATTATTAAACCATGGAGACCAGAACTGAGCACGATACTTTAGGAAAGGTCACCTTCTTTTTGCAGGAAGTTCTGACTCTCCTGACATAGTCCAAGTGGCAATAGTTTGTTTGTTTGTTTGTTTTTGACTAATCACACTGCTGAAATATTGACTTTGTAATCCCCTAAACTCATAAATCGTTTTCAGAACAACTGCTTCCTAACCAAGACTCAGCCATCTTATATTTGTGAAGTTGCTTTTTTGAATTCAACTATAAAATTTTAAATTTACAGTACAAATATACTTGAAGATATTACATTTATTGAATTCATCTTAGAATCAGCCCAATGCTCTAGCTTTTCAAGAGATTTTTGGATCCTAACTTGATTGTCATATATTAAAGCTAGCTATTTCTCCCAATTTAGCACCATCTTTATATTGGATGAGCATTCCATGTATATTGATATCAAAGTTCTTGACATAAATAATGGTGTATAACCAAACACATATCTCTGGAATATGCCACTAGTGTCCTTTTGATACTTTGACATCGAACCACTAAGAACTACACTGGTGTATCCCAAAGAGATCATAACTGTATCAAGAGATCATAAAAAAAGGGAAAAAAGGACCCACATGTACAAAATATTTATAGCAGCTCTTTTTATGGTGGCAAAGAATTGGAAATTGAGGAGATGAACATCAATTGGGGAATGGCTGAAGAAGTTGTGGTATATGAATGTTATGGAATGCTATTGTTACATAAGAAATGATGAACAGGTGGATTTCAGAAAAAAAATCCTGGGAAGATTTACATGAATGATGCTGAGTGAAGTGAGAAGAACCAGAAGAACACAGTAACAGCAATATCATACGATGACTAACTGCGATAAACTTAGCTCTTTTCAGCAATGCAATGATCAAAGACAATTCCAAAATACTTATGATGGAAAATGCTATACACCTCCAGAGAAGAGCTATGGAGTCTAAATGCAGATCGGAGCATGCTATTTTCTTTTGGTTTGTTTGTTTTTCCTTCTCATGACTTGTCTCTATTTTTTCTGGATTCTTCTTTCACAACATGACTAATGTGGAAATAAGTTTAATATGATTGTATATGTATAGTCCATATCAAAGTGCATGCTATCCTGGGGAAGAGAGAGGGGAGGGAGGGGAAAAATTCAGAATTCAAAATCTTATAAAAGTAAATGTTGAAAACAAAAAAAAAGAATTAATTAATTAAAAAAAGAACTACATTGAATATGGCCAAGCAACAAGTTCTGAATCCATCTTATTGTCTTAGCTTAGAATTCACATGACTTTATCTTGCTGGTAAAAAAGCATATCATTCCCTGATAACCCCTAACATGGCAAGCTTGGAGCTCTGATCCATAGAATATAACTGATATAGGTAAATACCAACACACAGTGGACAATGAGTAGCAGTTAAAGGTTTGGTAGCAGGAAGTAGACACATGGTAAGTTCCATGGTACAAATATCATGTCTTGTCCAAATATTTAATTTAACACTTTTCATAGTCATCTACACATAGTGGTTTTTGTTTATTTAATTTTTTATTTATTAAATGAATGAACAGTTGTGGCTCTTTCTATGCATTTGAACAGGTTTTTATGGCTGCTAATACTCTTAAGCATGTTGTTCTCATTTCATTTTTGCTTCACTTTAATTTTAAAGTTTTATCATTGCCTTGTTTATGCATCACAATCCTTTCCAGATATACTTGTCTACCACCACAAAACTCAATGATTCTTCCCTTTATTTAAAAAAAATCATTCACCAAACTCAGCTGATACAGCAACTGATTTTGAGAGCATATGCACTCTTTTGCACACACAAAGCCTTGCTTCACCAAAGTAAGATAGTCCCCAAATTTCTTCAGTTCATCTTTGGGGATGGAGCGTAGGGTGGAGAATAATCTTGATAAATGTAAACCACTTAGTTTTATTCTAGTGTTCTTTTCATTTACAGTACTATAGTTACTATAGTAACATCCTACATGTAGGATATTTCCCTAATTTTAAAAAGGAGGAAATCAAAGTCCAGAATGGGAATATGGTTTGTTCAATAGTGCATATATAGTAAATAGCAGTGGTTAGGATTTGAATCCAGGCCCTGTTCCAGAACCAACACATTTTCCATTATACAAGTGCTACCTCTTATTTCTCTTATCAATATATGAACACAGTTGAGAGTTTCATTTATATAATACTGTGTATAGAAGTACAAAAGTTAAAATGAATTATCTGTAAATGATAAGTAACAGATAATAGAATTTATTCTACAAACTAACGGGAAGAAAACACTGTAAGTCAAATATTTAGTAACATTTAACACCCACTAACTGAATTTTATGTTGAGTTTTGATTCATATCCTTAAACACCTTGTTTTCTATTTTCCTGAAAAGTGGCTTGTGACAACATTATTTCTCACAATTTTATTTTTTTTAATTCCCTTAACATATAGAACCAACTGAAAGCAATTAGTAATGATTAAGGGTCAAGACAATATTTAGATATAACTCATAGTCTCATAAAAATGAGAGGGATTAGTACATACCAGAAAGAAACACATGTACCTTATGTCAGAATCATTTAAACCAATGGCTTTCAGTTTGGAAGATCATTCTTGAAAGGTTGGAGCAGAAAAATTTTCTCAAGCAGATGTGATTGAGCTAAGCCTGGTGTCATTGGGAGAAAAGGCTTTGATTGAGGCAAGTTCATTAATTATATTTCTCAACTATTGAGATGTGACACCTCTAATGTGAAGATGACAGCCCTGCACTGTCCACCTTTAGGAGTACTTTGAGATATTTTTCCAATAGTGGAGATAGTTTTGAGGTGAGATATTTCTGTTTTCTTATTCAGCCCCCACAATTACTCAGGATGGAAATATGACACACATGAAAATGTTTCTAATCTGTAATCTAACTCTGAAGTCTAATGTACTATCTCTACATCACTGAAGACTGATTTTCTCATGGAAGTTAAACAGTAAACTCACAAATAAGAGGAAAGAGTACAAGTCATACTGAAAACAATAACAAGCAACCAGCTGTGGTGGGAACAAATAAAGGAATTTGTATTTGCTTAAAATCAGAGAACCTGGGTTCACATTCTACTTCTGCTACTCCAGCTAGGTGGTACAGAGTCCTCTGCCTCAAGTTAAGAAGACCTGATGCCAAATCTAACCTCACACAGTAATTACGTGACCCTGGGCAAAGTCACTTAACCTATTTGCATCCATTTCCTCAATTGAAAAGTAGTGATCATAATAGCTCCTACCCAGGGTTATTGTGAGGATCAAATGACATAATATTGTACAGCATTTAGGACAGTGACTAGAACACTGCAGGTATTTAATAAAAGTTCCTTCCTTCCTTCCTTACTTCCTTCGTTCCTTCCTTCATTCCTTTCTTCCCTACTCTTGATGAGTCTTTTCATCCCTCTACATGTCAAAGGAGGGTCTTGCAATAGGCAATCTCTGAATTCATCTTGAGTTAATCATATTCTATCTTGTGATCTCTGTTGTCTCCTCTTTTAAATAAAATGCTATAATAGATCACTTCTCAATTCCTTCTAGATCAATGAATCAGTCAACACAATTTTATTAAGTGGCTACTGTCCCAGGCACTGTGTTGATTAATGAAGATAAATAAAACTAAAATAGAAAGAAAGAGAAAGAGAGACAGAGAGAGACAGTGAGGAATACGCACACACACACACACAACACACACACACACACACAGAGGTACAGAGAGAGAGAGAGAGTTCTTGTCCTCAAAGAGCTTACTTTTTTTATCAGAAGGATTCTGCTCTAATAGTAATAGATCTGAGAGTCTATAATTCTATGACCTTGTGATTATTGGGAAATCTCATGATATCACATTGTCCTTATATTTAGAGTACATTAACAATGATTTGAGAGAGCTTTTGTTTGTTTCTCAGAGAAAAAATATGTTGTGCAGAAGTCATGTAGTGAGCCTACTCTCTCTCTTGCTGTGACGGAGGAGAGAACAGACTGTCAGAAAATCATGGGACATGTTTGTCAATGTCTTCCCTCAGGGAGAAAAATATCTCTATGCAGGTGACACAAAGCTGTTCGCGGCTGCCCCACTCATAAATCCCTGAGACCAGGCATCCTGGTGTGGCAGTGTGTTCTGGATGAAAAGTCATGGGGTGCTGGCATGTAAAAATATCATCATTCAACTACATTGCTCTCTGAATATTTCCTCAATAGAACCTATATTTCTCATTGTTTAAATGAAAGATTGTACCAAAAAAAAAACCACCTGAGTTTTCTGAGCATTTTTTAAAACCAGAGGCATACCTAGAGAGAGTACCTATTAGTTTCTAGGTTAGAGTTAAATAAGCAGCCTGCTTCCTGCAATATCTCACAGTATCCTTTCACTTGAAGTCCCTTCACACTTCAATATGAACCACTTATGTTTTAGCTAATCAGGTCTCTTCATTGTCTACCAAAAATGCTGTAAATCTATGAGGCTATCAGGGTCATAGCTCTAAAACTGGAAGAGATCAGAGGCCATCTGTTCCAACTGCATCATTTTCCAGACCAGGAGACTGAGGTCCAGAAAGGTGGAGTGACTTATCTGATAAGCTTCATCTGCCCCCCCAAAAAACTTACCCATCTTATAAATTTCCAAATCTCTGTTCAAGGTACTACATTCAATATATCATAATTATAATCTTTCTGTTATCTGGGATTCTTTACTCTCCTTCACCCAAATATTCAATGAATTGCCAAGTCTTGTTTTATTTTTAATTTTTTTAACCTTTGTTCCATCTCTTACACCTCTTGCATTTTTTCTCTCTGTTCACACATCCTACATCTCAGTTGAGGCCTTGATCACCCCTTTTCTTATTTTATTGTTATTGTTCACTCATTTTTCTAGTCATTTCCAACTGTTCATGACCCCATTTCAGGTTTTCTTGGCAAAGGTACTGGAGTGGTTTGCCATTTTTTTCTCCAGCTCATTTTGCAGATAGGGAATCTGAGGCAAACTGGGTTAAGTGACTTGCCCAGGATCACACATTTATTAAGTTTCTAAGGCCAGATTATAAGCCTACTATTTGATTTTCCTGCTTCCAGGCTTACCCTACTTCAGTCCATCCTCAGATTGTTGACAAAATAAATTCCTTAAGCAAAGATCTGACTATGTTAACACCCTACCCAATTAATTCCAGCGACTTCCTTTTCACTCTAGAATAAAAGTAAATTTCCTCTGCTTAGTTTTTAAAGCCCTATGCAACCTGCCTCTAATTACCTTTCCAGCCTTATTAGACATTTTTTCTTTCTCCTGCACACTGAAGACCAGGCAAAGTCACCTTCGCTCTATTCCTCACACCAGATACTACACCTCTATTCTTGGTTCTTGGCATGTAGTTTCTTGTTACTTCCACCTCATAAGAGTCTTTCTCTTCTTTTAAAATGCAAATTGGGGGAAAAAATATGGAGGGATAGGCAGTCCTATTCCTCTAGTCCTCACTACCTCTTAAAAACTCTCCAAAATGAGGAATTATATGGTGTGGGTGGTTGTATCTGTCTGTGTAAAATAAGATACCAAGAAGCCTAATAAAGTAACAGCTTTATGAAATTAATAGAAGAGAAAGGTAATCCCTAATATGCTCCTTCAGTACTACCTACCCAACCCTAATGCTCCATTCAGGTACACAACCTAAGTGACCAGGTTGGGCTCTGGGATCTACTCAGCAATTTCCTTGCTGGTACTTCTGTCTTTGTCTGCCATCACCTCATTATTCTATAGAAATAAGCATCAAAATATTTTTGTTGTTCAGTGATTTTTCAGTTGTATCTGACTCTTCTTGACCACATGTGGGGATTTCTTGGCAAAGAAATTGGAGTGGTTTGCCATTTCCTTCTACAATTCATTTTACAGTTGAGGAAATGGAGACAGAGTTAAGTGACTTGCCCAGGGTCACATAGCTATTATGTGTCTGAGGCCAAATTTAAATTCAGGAAGATTCTTCCTGACTCCAGGCCTGGCACTCTATCCATTGTGCCACCTTCTGCCCAATACTTTGTGAAGGAAGGGGAAATATAATAAAATGGAAGTTTTTCATTTTTTTAGTGCTTAGTCAAAGAACTATGGATAAGAAGATTTTGGGTCAAGCACCAGCTTACAGATAGAGATTCACCAGACATTAAGGAAAGGGCACTGACAGTTGAGGCAAATCCTTTTCCCATACTTTTCGCTGAGTGAAAAGTTGAACCCTCCCAGTGTGAGAGGAGGCCAAAATAATTTTGAGATGCAGGCCCTACAAGGACCTACTGTCAAAAGAAAGAAGTGTCAGAAAGTGAGAACGGGATATATAAAGGGAAAATAAGTTTAACATGATCAAACACCTTAGAAGGAAGAAAATTTAGTCAAAAACCAAGAATAAAAGGAGACAAATTAAAAGGGAAGATATTTAAAAAGAAGTTATGTAATACAGCATCTAAATGAAAATATCTTTAAATAAATAATGCAAGACAAAGGAAATTGAAGTGAAACCTAAAAAGAAAGAGGACAATGTGGATTCTCAAGAGAGCATAATGCTATGGAAGGATGTTACCAATTGATTTAAGAGAAAATTATAATCTTGAAAAAAGTTAAAAGGGAATAAATGGAAAATTTATGGTCTGCATAGCAGAAATAATTGGCAGAATAGAAAAAAAAGCTTGAATACATGGTGATGAGTCTCTCCAAAGGTGTGGGAGAAGGAAGGATAATATTTGGGAATACAAATATACTAAACTAAAATACAATATGGCTGAAGAGAAAAATAAAAAAATCAATAACATTCAAAGAAAGCATGATCTTCAAATAAGTAAAACAATGATCTTAAATACAAGATGCATAGAGATAATTTAAGAATTCTAGGCCTACCAGAAAAATATGGCATGTTGAAAAACAGGAACACCCTAATATAAGAAATAATACAAGAAAATTGCTAAGAACTTCTGAACATTGAAAACAAATTGTCAATAAATATAATCCTAAAATCACTTCCAGAAAAACAAAAGCAAACAAAAAACTTTGCCTCAAACCCCAAGACACATAATGCTTTAATGTAACAATTTCAATGACAAGAAGCAAACAATACAAGAGACAAAGGAGTGTAATAATATATGCCAAAAAAGAAAATTAGTTTAGGATAGAACACATGACAGACTCTATAAACCTGAGCCTAGTCATCAATAAAAAAATTGGAAATTAAATAAAAGAGAGGCATTTGAAACATGTCTACAAAAGGAACAGAAGCAAAAAGACTATACAATCTGAAAATACAGAAACACAAAAAAGGTAAATAAGTTATTTTAAGAAAAAAAGTGGAAGAAAAAACTAGCATCCATCACAAGTTGAAAGGGAGGCAAGGAGACTTTTCAATTAACTATTTAACCAAGAAGAACAAAAAAAAAGGGGGGGGAAATCATATAATTAAACAAAAAGGAGAAAGAAAAAGTAGTGAACAGGTAACACTCCTGTAGGAAGCCTATAGCAAAGGGTGACAAATGAGAAAGAGAGGACATGTAAATGAAGGAAAGAGAACCATTGAGAAGAGGATTGGGTTAAGGTAGGTTAAACAAAAGTGTTAAGGAAAAGTACTGCCTTAAAAGAAAAAGAAGAAAAAAAATCTTATTCAGAGAAATAAGAAACATTTTAAATATGAAAGGAAGATAATATAAACCCTAGTTAAATGTTAAATGTGAACAGACCAAACAACATTATAACATGAAAGAGTGAGATTGGATTTTTTTAAAAACCTATAATCAGTTGCTTACAAGAAACATACCTCAAAAGCAAAGACATGAAGAAAATAAAAAATGAGAAGTTGGAACAAACTTTACTATGAACCCCCCTTTAATAAAAATCATGTTACAATTATGCTATTAGACCAATAAAAATAAAAATTTATGATACAAATTAACAAGGATATTGCATGATGATGACTGAAATGAAGCATAAGCAACAAACCATTATGGATATTAACTTATATATTCTAAGCACCATAGCATCTAAATTCTTAAAGGAAAAATTGACTGAATGACATACAGGCATAGATAGTGACACAATAGTAAAAGTCTTTAATGTGTTCTCAAATATGGATAAATCTAATAGAAAAAAATAAACAAAAGTGAAAATATAAAATTTAACAAATTACTTGAGAAACTTGAATTTTATTACATCTTCTTATTGCATCTCCTAATGGGAATAAAAAGAATATGTTTACTTCTCAACACCCTTTTGGAGTTTTACAAAAACTGACTATATATAGGATTCATAGATATTGCACAGAAATGTAAAAAAGCAGAAATAGTAAGTATATCACTCACAAGCTAAAACAAAAACAAAATTAGCAATCAGCTCAAGTAGCATAAACAGAAGATACAAACTAAAACGGAGATTTGACAATTAAATCCTAAAACAAAAAAAGAGTGTTTAAAAAACTAATTATTCAAACCATTATTAAGTAAAAGATAATAATGATACAACCTACAAAAATGACTAGGATATGGCTAAAGAAAACTTCGAGGGAAATGATTATTTCCCATAAACATACATTAGCAAAATTGAAAAAAAAATTAATGAAGTGAATATGCTGTTTAAAATATTAGAAACTCAAATAACACAAACCAAAATAAGTAAGAGAGACTGGGAGACACACACACACACACACACACACACACACAGAGAGAGAGAGAGAGAGAGAGAGAGAGAGAGAGAGAGAGAGGGAGGGAGAGAGAGAGAGAGAGGAAATTGAATGTCACAGGAGAAATAGATAAGATGAAAGCAAAAAGAATATAAAAAATAAACTAAACTAAAAGCTTGTTCCTTGAGAAACTAAAGAAATTAATACACCTAATGATTTTTAAAAAGAGAGGGAAGAAAATCAAAGGGACAAAATAGTAAATTAACCTAGCAAAATCTAACAAAACTAGAAGAAATAAAAATAATTGTCAGAATGTATTATGCATAGTTATAAGCTAATGGGATTAAGAATACTAAAGAAATACAAAAATCCCTTCAAAAAGATAAAATACTCAAACTAACAGAAGACCAAATAAAGATTTTGAATAATACAATCACACAAAAAGAAATTGAACTGGCTATGAGGAACTACCAAGTGGACAAAGGGACATGATACTGATGGATGCACAGAAGAATTCCATCAAACTTTCAAAGAACTATTAATACCAGTACTATAAAAAAATTCTATAGGAAAAAGAAAAAGATTCTATTGGAGTGACTATGCAACAAATGTTCTGAAGGATAAAACAAATAACTATAAATTAATATCATTAATGAATAATTATTTAACAAAAACTTGCAGTAAAATCATTTCAAACAAACTAAAGCAATTCATCCAAGAAATTATTGATTATATCCAAGTTTTATTCATAACAATTATGCAAAGATGGTTTAATGTTTGAAAAAAATCAATAGAATCAATTATATTAAAAGCAAAAATATCAAAACAACGTAGTTACCTTTAAAAAAATATATCAAAGTACATTTCTTCATTCTAAAAGCTATAAAAATATAGGCGTATGTGGATTGTATTTTAAGATTATAAGTACCTATCTAAAAATAAACAAAATAAGCAATCATCATATATAATTCTTACACACTATAAACTTTACTAATAAATATAAGAATAAAATAAAGATGTCCACTTGCCTACTACTACTACCACTACAACTACCACTACTACTGCTACTGCTACTACTACTACTACTACTACTACTAGTATTGCTACTATACTGCCACTACTATTGCTACTAAATTGCTACTACTACTGCTCTGCTGCTGCTATAACTAAGAAGAAGAAGAAGAAGAAGAAGAAGAAGAAGAAGAAGAAGAAGAAAAATAATAATGCTTTATAACATCTTAAAATGTTTTACAAATATTATCTCATTTTATCTTCACAACAACCCTTGGAGGTAGGCACTGCTATTTTTCCCATGTTACAGATGAAGAAATTGAGGCAAACAGAGGTCAAGTGATTTGCCCAGAGTCATACACAGAGTAAGTGTCTGAGGCTGAATTTGAGCTATCTTCTTGATTATATATTCCATCATTCTATCCACTTTGGCACCTAACTGCTATTGTTTGATACATTTCCAGAAATGGTAGCAAAAGCTAACATTTAAAGTTTTAAACACAGAAAGGTAGAAAATGAAACTATATTTGCTAATGATATCATAATTTTCTTAGAAACTCCTAGAGAATCAGCAAAGATAATAACTGACACAATTAATAGATTCAACAATGTTGCCAGATATAAAAATACCACAAAAATCAATAGCATTTTTATATTGTCATAACTAATAAAATCCAAGAAGCAATAATCTAAGAAGGCCAGTGGCCAATCTATCAACCCCTAGAACTTCAGTATTCTGATTCCATCCCAACATCAGGAAATCAGCCAGACCCTTCAGCCTCCAACTGCCAGCATCTGAGAACCCGACACAAAGCCAGTGACCAGGACCTGGGCTCAAAGAACAAGAAGCTTGGGTCAGTGCCCCTGCTCCCCAGCAGGAGAGCTCATTTTTTTTAAAGGCAAGAAATAAGCAAACACCATGAACAAAAAGAAATGTACCATACATTATTATTATAGGGACAGTGAAGATCAATGCAGAAATTCTGAAGAAGACAATATTGTCAACAAACCCACATCTGAAACCTCAAAAGGGATTATGAACTTCTCTGAAGCCCAAAAAGCCTTCTTTGAAGAACTCAAGAAGGATTGTAAAAGTCAAGTAAGAGAGGAAGAAGAAAAATTGGGAAAAGAAATGAGAGGTATGCAAGAGAGAGTCAATAGCTTGGAAAAGGAAGGACAGAAATTAACTGTAGAAAACATGCCCTCAAAAAATACAATTGGCCAAATGGAAAAAAAAAGTACACTGAAGAAAATAAGTCCCTAAAAATAAAATTGGCCAACTGGAAAAAAGTACACTGAAGAAAACAAGTCCTTAAAATATACAATTGGGCAACTGGGGAAAAAAAAGTACACTGAAGAAAACAACTCCTTAAAAAGCAGAACTGGCCAAACAGAAAAGGAGACTCAAAAATTCACTGAGGAGAGGAACTCCTTAAAAAGTAAAATAGGCCAAAGGGAAAAATCTAATAAAATCGAATAGATGAAAACAATTTATTAAAAATTAGAATTGGGCAAGTCGAAGCTAATGACTCTGTGACACAGCAAGAATCAGTCAAACAGAAACAAAAGAATGAAAAAAAATAGATGAAAATGTAAAATACCTCATTGGCAAAACAACTACCTAGAAAACAAATCCAAGAGAGACAATTTAAAAATTATTGGTATCCCTGAATCCATGATGGAAAAAAAGATCCTGGACAGCATCTTTCAGGGAATCATCAAGGTAAACTGCCCTGAGGTCCTAGAATCAGAAGGTAAAATAACCATAAAAGGAATCCACTGATCACTTCTTCAAAGAGATCACAAATTGAAAGCACCAAGGAATATAGTAGCCAAATTCTGAAATTACCAGGTCAAAGAGAAAATACTGCAAGCAGCCAGAAAGAAACAATTTACATATCATGGAACCACAGTCAGGATTCTATAGGATCTTGCAACTTCTATATTAAAAGATCATAGGGTGTGGAATACAGTACTCTGTAAGGCAAAGGAGCCTGCATTGCAACAAGGTCCAACTACCAGGTGAAAATGAGCACAATCTTGCAGGGAGGAGATGGACATTCAACAAAACAGAGGACTTCAAAACCTTCCTGATACAAAGAACAGCCTTTAACAGAAAATTTGTTCTACAAACACAAGACTCAAGAGAGACATAAAAAGGTAGATAGGGCAGAAAAAAACCAACATATTATTAATAAGGACAAACTGTTTACATCCCTACAAGGAAAGATGGCACCTGCAATTCTTCACAGCAGTATTGTTATTACACTATTTCAAAGGCGTATACATAGAGGGGGTTGGGTATAAGGTGACTTTGATGTAATGATAAAAAAAATAAATTAAATGAGTTAAATGGATCTAATAAGTGGATTAATCTGATCTAATTAAAGGATCGTACTGGGAAAAAAGGAAAAGAGGAGGCAGACAAGGGTAAATTATTTTACAGGAAAATGCACAAAATCCTATTACAGTAGAGGGAAACAAGGAAGGCAGATGAGCATTGTTTGAATCTTACTCTCACTGGATTTGGCTCAAGGACCAAATAATATAATCAATTAGGTAAAGACATCTAACTTGCCTTATAGGCAGTAGGAGGGAAAAGGAGAAATAAAAGGGAGGGAGCACAGAAGGGAGAGAAGAAGTAATAAGGGTAAAGGGGAAGAAAAGGGAAGGGGCTAATAGAAGGGAGGGAGGACTGAGGGAGGCAGTGGTCAAAAGCAAAACACTAGTGAGGAGGGAAAGGTAGAAAGGAGAAGGAAATACATAACCAGGGGGGAATAGGATGGAGAAAAAGACACAGATAGTAATCATAACTGTGAATGTGAATGGGATGAACCCTCCCATAAAATGGAAACAGATAGCAGAATGGGTTAAAAACTATAATTCTACAATATGTTGTTTACAGGAAACACATTTGAAAAAGAGGGAAACACATAGGGTAAAGGTAAAAGGCTGGAGTAGAATATGTTATGTTTTAGCTGAAGTAAAAAAGCAGGGGTAGCAATCCTGACAAAGCAAAACCAAAAATTGATCTTATTAAAAGAGATGAGGAAGGAAACTACATCCTGCTAAAAGGCACCATAGACAATGAAGTAATATCATCATTACACATATATGCACCAAGTGGTATAGCATCCAAACTCTTAGGGCAGAAGTTCAGGGAGTTACAGGAAGAAATAGCAAAACTACACTAGAGGGGGACCTCAACCTCCCACTCTTTGAACTAGATAAATTTAACCACAAAATAAAGAAGAAAGCAATTAAGGAGGTGAATAGAATTTTAGAAAAGTTAGCTATGGTAGGACTCTGGAGAAAACTGAAAGGGGATAGAAAGGAATATACTTTTTTTTTCTCATTGGTATATGGCAGATACACAAAAATTGACCATGTAATAGGGCATAAGAAGCTCACAGTCCAATGCAGAAAGACAGACATACGAAATGCAGCCTTTTCAGATCATGATGCAATAAAAATTATATGTAATAAAGGACCATTGAAACACACACTAAAAATTAATTGGAAACTAAATAATCTAATGCTAAAGAATAAATGGGTCAAATGACAAGTCATAGAAATAATCAGTAACTTCATTGAAGAGAATGACAATGATAAGACAACATACCAAAATTTATGGGATGCAGTGAAAGCAATTCTTAGGGGAAATTTTATATCTCTAAATACTTACATGAATAAAGTAGAGAAAGAGATCAATGAATTGGGAATGCAACCAAAAAAACTAAAATAAGAACACATTAAAAATCCTCAATTAAATACCAAATTAGAAATACTGAAAACCAAAGTAGGGATTAATAAAATTGGGATTAAGAAAACTATTGAACTAATAAATAAAACTAAAAGCTGGTTTTATGAAAAAACCAAAAAATAGACAAACCTTTGGTCAATTTAATTTAAAAAAAGAAGAAAATCAAATTACCAATATTAAAAATGAAAAGGGTAAATGCACCACCAATGAAAAGAAAATTAAAATAATAATTCAGACCTATTTTGCCCAACTGTATGCCAATAAATTTAACAATCTCAGTGAAATGGATGAATATTTACAAAAATATAAATTGCCCCAGATTAATAGAAGAGGAAGTAAAATACTTAAATAACCCCATCTCAGAAAAAAGAAATTGAACAGGCCATTGATGAACTCCCTAGGAAAAAATCTCCAGTCAGGTGGATTTACAAGTGAATTACATCAAACATTTAAAAAACAATTAATTTCAATATGATATAGACTATTTGGGAAAATAGGCAAAGAAGGAGTCTTACCAAATTCTTTTTATGATACAAATGTGGTGCTGATACATAAACTGGAAAGAGTCAAAACAGAGAAAGAAAATTACAGTCCATTTTCTCTAATGAATATAGATGCAAAAAATTTAAATAAAATATTAGCTAATAGATTACAGCAACTTATCACAAGAATAACACACTATGACCAGGTAGGATTTATATCAGGAATGCAGGGCTGGCTCAGTATTCGGAAAACTATCACCATAATTGATCATGTCAACACCAAAACTAACAGAAACCTAATGATCATCTCAATAGATGCAGAAAAAGCTTTTGAGAGATTACAACACCCATTCCTATTAAAAACACTAGAAAGCATAGGAATACATGGAGTCTTCCTTAAAATAATAAGTAGCATCTACCTAAAACTTTCAGCAACCATCATATGTAATGGGGATAAGGCAGAAGCATTTCCAATAAGATCGGGGTGAAACAAGGATGTCCATTATCACCACTGTTGTTCAATATAGTACTGGAAATATTAGCTTTAGCAACAAGAGAAGAAAAAGAAATTGAAGGTATTAGGATAGGCAAAGAAGAAACAAAGCTATCACTCTTTGCAGATGATATGGTGATATACTTAGAGAATCCTAGAGAATCAAGTAAAAAACTATTTGTAATAATAAACAACTTTAGCAAAGTTACAGGCTATAAAATAAACCGACATAAATCATCAGTATTTCTATACATTACCAAAAAAGCCCAACAGTGAGAGATAGAAAGAGAAATTCCATTTAAAGTTACTATAGACATTATGAAATATTTAGGAGTCTGCCTACTGAAACAAGCCCAGGAACTACATGAACACAATTACAAAACACTTTCCACACAAATAAAGTCAGATCTAAATAATGGGAAAAAACATCAGTTGCTTGTAGGTAGTCCGAGCTAATATAGTAAAAATGACAATTCTACCTAAGCTAATTTACTTATTCAGTGCCATACCAATCAAACTACCAAAAATTATTTTATAGAACTAGAAAAAATAATAACAAGATTCATTTCAAATAACAAAGGTCCAGATTATTAAAGGAACCAAAGGAAAGAAAAGCAAGGGAAGTTGGCCTAGCCATCCCAGATCTTAAATTGTATTACGAAGCAGAAATCATCAAAACTACTTGGCACTGGCTAAGAAACAGAGTAGTGGATCAGTAGAATAGCTTAGGTATGTAAGATACAGTAGTCAGTGACTGTAGTGATCTATTATTTGATAAACACAAAGACCCCAGCTTCTGGGATATGAACTCAATATTTGACAAAAACTGCTGGGAAAACTGGGGAAACAAGTATGGCAGAAACTAGGCATAGACCAAAATGTCACATCATACACCAAAATAGTCAAAACGGGTTCATGGTTCAGATATGAAGGCTGATACTATAAGCTAGCTGGAAGAGCAAGGAATAGTTTACCTGTCAGATATATGGAGAACAGAAGAATTTATGACCAAATGGGAGATAGAGAACATTATGAAATACAAAAGGGATAATTTTGATTACGCTAAATTGAAAAGGTTTTGCACAAAAAAAGCCAATGCAACCAGGATTAGGAGAGAAGTAGAAAACTAGGAAAGAATTTTACAACTAGTGTCTCTGATAAGGGCCTCATTTCTAAAATTTATAGAGAACTAAGTCAAATTTATAAGAATACATGTCATTCCTCAATTGATAAATGGTCAAAGGATATGAACAGGCAGTTCTCAGATGAAGCAATTAAAGCCACCTATAGTCATATGAAAAAATGATCTAAATCACTATTGATTAGAGAAATGCAAATCAGAACAACTCTGAGGTACCACATCACACCTATCAGATTGCCCAACATGACAAAACAGGAAAATGATACATGTTGAAGAAGATGCAGGGAAATTGGAACATTAATTCACTGTTGCTGGAGTTGTGAAATGATCCAACCATTTTGGAGAACAATTTCAAAGTATGCTCAAAGGGCTATAAAATGTGCATACCCTTTGACCCAGCAATAATATTTCTAGGGCTGTATCCCAAAGACATCATACAAATGGGAAAAGGACTCAAGCATACAAAAATATTTACAGCAGCTCTTTTTGTGGTGGCAAAGAATTGGAAATTGAGGGGATGCCCATCAATTGATAAATGGCTGAACAAGTTGTGGCATTTGAATTTAATGGAATGCTATTGTCCTATAAGAAGTGATGAGCAGGTGGACTTCAGAAAAACCCGGAAAGGCTTGTATGGACTGATGCTGAGTGAAGTGAGTAGAACCGGGAGAACACTGCACACAGTAACAGCTACAGTGTGTGACAGACTTAGACCTTTGATAGACTTAGTCCTTCTCAGCAATGCAGGGATCTAAGACATCTCCATAAATCTCATGATGGAAAGTGCTGTCCACATCCAAAGAAAGAACTATGGAGTTTGAATGCAGATGGAAGCATACTACTTGTCATTTTTTTCCTTATGTTTTGTTTTGTTTCCTCTTTCTTATGGTTCTTCCTATTGGTTCTAATTCTTCCTTACAACAAGACTAATGTGAAGATATGTTTCATAGAAATGTATATGTAAAGCCTATATCAGATTGTGTATCATCTTGGGGAGGGAGAGGCAGAAGGAGGTGGAGAAAAATTTTAAGTACAACATCTTATGGAAGTGATTGTTGATAAATCAAAATAAATTAATAAAATTTTTAAAGAATAAAAGTTATTTAAATTTTGTTACAAAAAGATGAACCTTAGCATCCATCTTCTGACTATGAGTTTCCTGATCCTCCAATTTCCAGTGCTATCTCTGCCAAACTACCATTTACTTACTAACTTTGTGTGTATGTGTGTACGTGTGTGTGTAGAATGGTATATATGTATATGTGTTCATGTTTGTGTATACATACATATTCATATGTATGTATTCAGTTTATATGTATTCGGTAAGTATTTTTCATATAATTGTTTCCCTCATTAGATTGGGAGCTCTTTACAAATACATGTTTCATTCTTTGCCCTTGTATCTCAAGAACCTACTATAGTGCTTGACATATAGTGAGAATCATAACTAGATATTTCCTGATTGATTGCTCCAGGTCAAAGTGAGTAATCGGAAGAAGCAGACTTTAAACTAGGTCCTCTAGAGCAAGTGCTTTCCCCCCTATATTACAATGCCTTCTTTTACCAAACTGAAACTTAGATTAGATTCTTACTATTCAAACTTACAACACCCTTTCCCTACCCTTCCACCTCTTCAAAATGTACTTAGGCTTCAGGCACCATGCCAAGTTTTGTCTCCTCCAGGAAGTCTTCCATAATCTCCCTAGTCCACATAAAGCTAGTCTTTTGAACCTTTAAAGGTGCTTGTTTGTGCTATATATCTTTGTATATGGGATTCTTGACTAAAAGGACTTTGTGGATCTTTTTGGTATTATATACCATATTGTTATCTAAAAGTTTCCTGTGTATACATTTTGACTCATCTGTACGATTTTAAGCATCGGTTTTAGCTAATTTTTTCTCATAAATCCATGACTTCAAAGTTGCGTATAATCTCTCTAAAGATACAGAATGTAACACTCCATATCATTTTTAAGTTGTGTGATTCTCGTGAATGTTATCCCATACGTCTGCCAAATAGTATTTATATATTGAGATTGAGACTTTGCTATAGGTCATTACAAGTCCACAGATCTCAGTGAATCATTAAGCATATCTATCTATAATCCATCAATTTGTTTCCAATGACTGGACCACCTTATTATCTGATCATACATTTCCTGGATAGTACATTCATTTTTCAACCACAAATTATCCTGTGTAACATGATGTATCATACTTATCATCCCCATCATGTTTCTATTATGTTTCCCACAATTTGGATTCATTTAGATTTTCTCAAAATTCTTTGATGATTGTGGTTCTCCACAATGGCTTGCACTGGAGTCTGTAACAAAAAAGTATGTTCTGGAAATGCTGTTATGCTGGAAAGGCTTCAAGTACAGACCCAGCAACTGATTGTATTTGAAATCCAAAGAACAGCCTAGCTAAGAATCAGAAGGCTAATCACTAGAAGTAATCACAAGCTACTTGGTGATGAATAATTGGGCCATGGCAACTCATGAAACTGAGATGAATCCTAAATAGCCCTTAGCCCTATATGGTTCCTTATCACATCAGTAGTGATGGTAACAGACTGGTAGAATAGGGAGAAAGTTAATGGATTTAGAATTATAAGGTTTTGGAACACTTCTACACTTTAACTTCTGTATTAGAAATCCAAATAAAATATACTTATCCAATTACTAACAAGTATATATACTACTATAGAAACTATTATCCATCTTGACATTTTTAATATAAATATAAACATAAAAAGAAGAACCACAAAGCCAAATGGAAGCATGACTCATAGGTGGTCCTTAGGAGAAGAAATTAGATGAATTAATAAAACTGTTTTACTATGCCTGAAAATGAAACAAGGGGAAAAAAAAACACTTAGTAGTTCACTTTGTCATCTTTCAAGGGTCATGATACTTGCAAAAAAAAAAACTACAATGAAAATTATCATAACAAATGTATTTTAGAAGATGCAGAGGATAGAATTTTTTAAATTTAAATTAATTAATTTATTTTTACTTTTTAACATTCACTTCCATAAGCCTTTGAGTTTCAAATTTTCTGTTTCCCTCCCTTCCCACCTCCCCAAGAGGCCATGAAATTTGATATAAGCTCTACATATGCTTTCTTATTAAACATATTTTCACATTAGTCATGTTATAAAGAAGAATTAGAACCAATGGGAGGAATCACAATAAAAAAGAAACAAAACAAAACAAAATAAAAAGAGAGAGAGAGCAAATACTATGCTTCAATCTGTATTCAAACTCCATAGTTCTTTCTCTGGATGTTGATAGCATTTTCCATCATGTGTCCTTTGAAGTTGTCTTAGATCCTTGTATCACTGAGAAGAACTGTCTATCAAAGCCATTCATCACACAACGTGGCTGTTAGTGTGTACAATATTCTCCTGGTTCTGCTAACTTTACTCAGCATCACTTCATATGAGTCTTTCCAGGTTTTTCTGAAGTCCACCTGCTCATCATTTCTTATAGCACTACAGTATTCTATTATATTCATATACCACAACTTGTTCAGCCATTCCTCAGTTGATGGGCATCCCCTCAATTTCCAATTCTTGGCCATAAAAAAGAGGTGCTATAAATATTTTCATACATGTGGGTCCTTTTCCCATTTTTATAATCTCTTTGGGTTACAGCCTTAGAAGTGGTATTTCTTGGTCAAAAAGGTATGCACATTTTTATAGCCTTTTGGGCATAGTTCCAAATTGCTCTCCAGAATGATTGGATCAGTTCACAACTCCACCAACAATGTATCAGTGTTACAATTTCCCCACATCTTCTCCAGCATTTATAATTTTCCCATTTTGTCATGTTAGCCCATCTGATAGGTGTGATGTAATACATCAAAGTTGTTTTGATTTGCATTTCTTTAATCAGTAGTGATTTAGACCATTATTTTTCATAGACTAGATAGGTTTAATTTCTTCATCTGAAAACTGCCTATGCATGTCCTTTGACCATTTATCAATTGGGGAATGACTTGTATTCCCATAAATTTGATTCAATTCTCTATGTATTTTAAATATGAGGCCTTTGTCAGAGACACTGGTTGTAATTTTTTTTTTTTTTGCTTTTTGGTGAGGCAATCGGTGTTAAGTGACTTGCCCAGGGTCACACAACTAGTAAGTGTCAAGTATCTGAGCTGGATTTGAACTCAGGTCCTCCTGACTCCAAGGCTGGAGTTCTATCCACTCAGCCACCTAGCTGCCCCAGTTGTTAAACTTCTTTCCCAATTTTCTGCTTCCCTTCTAATCTTGGTTGCATTGGCTTTATTTGTGCAAAACTTTTCAATTTAATATTATTAAAATTATCCATTTTGCATTTCATAATATTCTCTACTTCATTCGGAAATAAATTCTTCTGTTCTCAATGAATCTGAAAGGTAAACTATTCCTTGCTCTCCCAGTTTGCTTATAGTATCAGCCTTTATATCTAAACCATATACACATTCTGACTTTATTTTGGTATACAGTGTAAGATGTTGGTCTATGCCCAGTTTCTGTCATACTCTTTTCCAATTTTCCCAACAGTTTTTATCAAATAGTGAGATTTCTTATCCCAGAAGCTGGGGTCTTTGGCTTTATCAAACAGTAAATTACTATAGTCACTGATTACTATGTCTTGTGCACCTAACTTAATCCACTGATCCACCAGTCTACTTCTTAGCCAGTAGCAAGTAGTTTTGATGATTGCTACTTTATAGTACAATTTAAGATCTGGTATTGCCTTACCCACCTTCCCTAGCATTTCAATTTTTTTTTATACTTCAAAAAAGGCTACCAAATAAAAGAAAATAAACTTCAGTACTTTTTTTTTTGAGAAAATAATCATTAGGCCCTGAACAACATGATATATTATATCAGAATATGAAACTGATTATATGTATATATATGTAATATATATGTGTGTATATATATATTTAAAAATAGAAAGTAATCATTAATGATTTAGTCATTTTCCTTAATTAACTGTTTGTACAATTAAACTACCAACTTTCATCAAAGACTAAAATTAACTCAAAGCTATAGAAAAAACTGAAAAAAGATATATTATACAATAAAAACCACATAATCTTGACCTATTCAAACATATCTTTAAGGATGAAAAATAGAGCATGGATGAAACAAAACAAATAGTCACAGACTACAGTATTTTAAAATAAAAGCTAAATCACTGTAAATTACAGTGATAACTGTAAGTGGAGACCAAAGGAGTCTACAAATTGCTTTCATCAACATATACTTGATTCAATCACCATTTGGAGGGATTATAGTGAAATGTTACATTGTTTGAGAACACAAAGCCTTATATGATATCATAAGGAGAAGATGAGTAGATTATGAGTAGTATACCCATAAAACAGCAAGAAGCTTTAGAGGGCAAAACCAGTTTAAAGAAATCTGTGAGATTTCCAAATAATCAAAATCATCCAAATGGTGACAAACAATTTACCTATTGATTCGCATTTTCTAGGAATTGGATCATAGGAAAACACAAGCAAGTGAAGAATTCCTATTAGATTGACGTGAAGTTAGATGGATAAATTTTATGGAGCTTTTCCATCTCTATAATAGTATAAATGGACAGTAGGAAATAAGTTAGGCCTAGAATTAAGCAGAAGAAAAATAGGTTAGACTGCTTTTGGATAATTCCTTTAATAGGAATTCTCTCAGAAATCCTTTTTTTTTTTTAATATGGCAAGTCAAGCAAAAAAGAATCTGATGAATTTAAAATGAATCATGGTAATTAAATGATCTACCAACTGATTAAGATAAAAAATGTTATAAAATTACAATGACCAAGCTTAGCCCCAAAGAAGAGCTATAAGAAAACACCTTCTCCCATTCCTCTGAAGCAATGGAAGTCCATGCGTGGCATATAATATTAGATTTTCTCATTGAGGGGTTTTATTAATTGTTTTTTTCCAAAAAAACCCCAATTCTTTCCTTCTCCTTAAAATATTATTTGTCATAGGCTCTTGAGAGGGATGAGAAGGATGATAAATACAGGCAAAATATAAAACATAGGGAATATAAAAACACCATTGTGATGTATATATAACAAAATAAGGAATTTCAACAAAGATTCAGCAAAAAAAAATTAGGAATGTGTATACTTGAAAAAGAGGAATCAGTGGTATAGAGAAATGGGGAAAACTGGTAAATAGCACACAGGCTCCATTGGCATTTGGGAAATTTAGTAAAGAGAGGGTAAGACTCCTAATGATGAACTTACAGGAGGACATGGACAAGGCCTTTCCAGAATAGGCAGGCATCCATGGGTTGCAATCTTCATTGTTGTGAAGAATGTTCTTGTCTATGAAATCACAGATAACTTTGAGTTTTCAAATATTTGATATTTTGTAATTCACAGTCATGTAATATGACTTGGAAAATATTAGGATATTGATTTTTAGAAGATGTGTATGTGTGTAGGTGAATATGCACAGCTTGGGATCATGAGATGGGCTGCACAAAGTCTCAAATGCAATTCAGTCCCTTCTCTTCTTTCTAATAAGGAATGAGGTAATTCATGGATTTCTTCAGTACCAATCCATTATTTTTTATATCAATTTTTAAAATGAAGTTTGTAAAGTCTAAAATAGTCTTGCCTTTGCCTTCCAAATTGCTGTTTGTCAAGGTGGCCAAGTATTCATTGAACTAAATTAAAGGTTTCTGGGTACCTTTTGCCTTATTGTGGCAATCCTTTACAGTGGTTAAATTACTGTAAGAAAGCATGTCACGAAACACCAATATATTTTCCTAAAGTCTTTTTTTTTCCAGCATTGACAAATTGGTTTAATAGTAATTAATTTAGTCCAAAAAGAAACACCACAAACAAGTGGTTCAGAAATTAACTGCCACTTTCATGGCTAGTAATTCTCTCTCTACTAAAATCTAGTCAAGTTCCTTCTCATGTAATATTTTTGTTGTCCATCATCTATATCCAGTGTGTCCATACCCTTTTATTATAAAAATAATTCATGATACATAATCATGAAGAATCAAAGGCATAAAAATACTTTGACTTTTTTTCAACTTCTTATGCAAAAACAAATTAGCCATGATATTTTTACCTTGTTCTTATACATGTGCAAATCACTAAATAATAATGTATATGTTGAATTAATCTGAAGAATCTTGCCAAATCATTTATAGAGTTTTTCTCCTAATGAGAGGAAAAACTCTAGCTCCAAAGGCATCCCATTTCATTTTTGAATATCTCTAGTTATTTGGAAGCTTATCTTTATATCAAGCCTATTTCTTTGGCTTTTTTCCCCTGAGGCTACACAGAACAAGCTGAATTCCTCTTCTATGTGAAAGCCCTTTACATATTTAATCACAGTTTTCACATCACACCAAGTTTTCTCTTTTCTTAGCCAAACAACTGCTGTTCCTTCACCCAGCCCCCATAAGACATTGACTCAAGGTCTCTCTCTATCTTAGATGCCTTCATCTGGATTCTTCCTATTTATGGATGTCTTTCAAATACAGAACCTAGAACTTAAAACAATTCCTCAATTTGCACATGTCCAAGGAAGAGTTCAGTTCCTTCTCATTTCTGGAAGGTCCACATCTCATATTGTAATCCATGATCGCATGAGCTTTTCTGATTGCCACATCACTGTGCTGATTTATTTTAAGGCTAAAGTTCATTGAAACTGCCAGATTTCTCTTTGGACAAACAATTATCTAAACATGTCTGTCTCTGTGCAGTGTATTAGCTCTCTTTCCTAGCTTTGTATCACCTATAGATTTAATTAGCATTCCATCTATGCTTTCATACAAGTCCTTATTAAATATGCTCTGTTACACTGCACCAGGCCAAATATAGATTCCTGAATCCTTCCTCTGGATACTTCTTCTAAATTGGTAGTGACATCATTTAAACCCTGACACTCAACCAATTTCAAATGCAACTAATTATATTGTCACTCACCCCATATCTTTTCATCTTTGTCCATGAAATCAGCTTTATCCAATGTTTTCCTGAAATCTAGGTAAACTGTGTCTGCAGTATTTCCCTGGCCTACCAGTTTAATAATCCATCCAAAAAGTCAATAGTTTAATGTACCTATTCTTGATGAAATCATGCTGGTTTATCTTGGGTATCAAATCCCTTTTATCCATTCTTCTTGTGTTGTCATTAGCACAAAAGGTCATTTTTCCTGGGATGGGAAAATAGAAACCAAATAAGAATCTAGACACTCAGCCCTCCCTCTGATGTCATTCATCTTCATTTGAACCACCCTCAGGAGGGTTTCTGTTCCTCTGTGAAACCCTTTTTCTCCCAATATTTCTTAAAAAAATATCCTTTCTCTGTCACCAGCCTCAACTCTTTTGCAATTTTGGCATTCTAACACTATTTTAAAAGTTCCGTGGTATGTTCTTATGAAAATTGAGTTATTTGTCATCAATTCTTCCATTCTCTGTGTTTATATAGATATGTGTATTTTATATGATACATATGCATATGGATGTTTATGTGCATAATTGTGTATATTTGCACACACGTGTATCCTTAGTGCAACATATGTGTACATACATAAATATGTATATGTCTGGTCATGTGTGTTTGGTTACATGTATGATATATGTGTGTGTGTAATATGCATGTATTGTGTCTTTGTGTTTATGTATATGTATGTATCATGCATATGTGTGTATGTGTATATGTGTTGGTTTGCTTGCTGATTATGCCATGCATCCCCATCTATATTTTCAGGCAGCTCCCATGTTTTGAGACTCATTGGAATGATTTCCCTCTTTCTTTTCTTAAATGCTCATCCCTCAGTTTCCAATCTCTTCTACCCTGACTTACCCTGTAGCATTTTCATCTATGACATCATACCTAGTCTTCCCCTGAATTTCATTAAATCTGTTCTCTGAAAATCTCAGCTTCATATTAAATTTTGGCTATTTCTTTCCTTAATTACAAACTCTAATTGAGAATAGTCAATTTCCTCAAAGTCCCCATAATTTCTCCCCAAGCAAATAGTTCTTCCTTGTTAGTGAGAATGATATCTAGACCTTATAGATATATACTGATAGTGATAAATATGTGTATATATATATGTGTGTGTGTATATATATGTATATATGTATATATATAATATATATATATATATATATATTCTATCTCTAATTGTGTACCTATTTATAGAAATAGAGAATATAGATATAAATAGACCTATATCTATAGATAGATAGAAATAGAGGTCTACATCAATATCTATCTGTCTATCTGTCTGTCTATCTGTCTATCTAGTTGGTCAAGCCCAGAAATTATTAGATGATCTATAATATTTGCAGAGAGAGTGTTAGTAGATCTCTGGATAATTGAAAACTCACCCCACCACCATGACCACCACTACTATATCTTGCTTTTGTGCCAGACTATTGTTTTATTGTTCTGAATTCAATATCTACTCTTTGCGAAGGTAATGTACAGTATCCTCTGTAGATTTTTTTCCTTTCCATTGATTTTTACCAGTTGTTCTGCACTATGCTTACCTACTCTGCTTTCTAGATTTCTTCCCATGAGTATCTTCTTTATTTATAATAAGATACCATCCTTGCCTCCACCCCTTTTCTCATCATGATTTCTGAAAATAGAATGTAGCCATCCAAGCCATTTTCAACTTTTGAATATCATTCCATCATGTCAATAACATCTAAGAGGTTAAATTTACCTTCTTGCATTAAATACACTATTCTTGCTTGTTACCAAAAACTTTGTGTATTTGTACATGCATATTCATTTGCAGCCATGGGTTTTATTACTATTTCTTTCATGGCTTTTGTCTCCTGTGAATTTCTAGATAACACAACTTCTTGCTTTCTTGCTTCAGCTCATTGCTTCTTCATGGTCCCTATCTTGGTGTATATAGTTTTCACCCTTATCCTATTCTTTATATTTAGTAGGCTTAAAAGTAAAAAGTCTATGTGCTGACTGAAATCTGTGTCAAGGGCAAAAAGAAGGATGTAGGGGTATCTATGTGGACTTGGGGTTGACGTTCAAAGTTATAAAGAACCACCCAAGGATGAACATGTTTGTGTTGGCTGGACAGTGTAAGTGCTTAGTAGAGTTATATTATATATACATCATAAAGCATCCATGTTCATCTTTATCCTGAGCCATTATTAAATGGGAAGGAGGAATAGAAAGGAATTATATTCACTATAAGCATCATGAAGCAAAGAAATGATTTTTTTAACAATTCCCTTTGTATGTATGATGAAACTACTCCTTTTTTTGTCTCTCCATGCAGAACCCATGAGTCTTTTTTTTCCCATTCAGCTGCAGCTTTTTGATGGCTCCAGATTTTACTAATGGCAAAAATGGCTACATGTACATGATTCCAATACCCCAGTACTATATCATCTCATTGATAACTTGAGCATGATCTCACATCTGTTTTGCCATTGATGTTTACAGAAGCCAAAAGAGATCATACAGGATTGTGAAAATAAATTATATTTGTTTCATAGGCCATTATTGCTAATATTTCATCCCCTGGTTGCCAGTTCACTATTGGTAAACCTTTTGTATTCAGCCAGGCTTTTCCTTAGACAGCAGATAGTTCATTAATAAAACTATACTTGAAATATCCCTAACTTGGTTGAACCTGATAGAATTTGGCTTGCATTCACTAAACTAATTGTCTAATGGGAGGATATGACACAAAGACAAATAACTTAACCTTAATGAATAAGAATGCAATCTAAAGACATTAGAGAGATACAAAACAAATTCTAGATGAGATTTGAGGGGAAAAATCGTAACTTCTAATTATAAACATAGCAAATGAATATAATGGAGAGATTATTTTCCATGAATTATAAAATTATTAGTATAGAAACACATATTTAGTAGCTAGTTATGTGTCAACGATGTATAAGATATTTTGCATTTTTGTGTTTGTAGGATGGTTTACAATGCTTCATCTAGATAATGCTTCATCTTTCAGGTGCATAAGAGTTCATAATTAATTCACACAATAGGCTAAATTAGAATATTTATAAGTCATCTATATAAGACCCAACTGTTGCTTATAGATGTATCTACATGGCATTCAAACTCAATCATTGAGTATATCAATAAATCAGCAAGCCTATATTAAACACCTACTATATATTGGACCCTGTACTAAATGTTAGTGACACGAAACAAAAATGAGATACTCTTTACACTCAAATGACTTCCATTCTATTAATTAAGCCATCATTTAGGAATTTAAATATATACAAAATAGGCCCAAAATATATACAAGATAATTAGAGGGGCAGTATTAGCAGCTTGGGGGAAGGAATTGGTAAAGACCTCTAAGTAGATAATAGCATTTGAGATTAGCTTTGAAAGAAATTAGGGATTCTCAGAGACAGATGTCTAAAAAAAGTACATTTGAGGAATATGGGACAACTTGGAAGAAGACATGGAAAAGGGAAATAGGGGTATAGTATGTGAAGAACAACAGGCTGTTTAGTTTGTCTGGATCACACAGGTGAAGAAGGAATAATGGTGTGCAATAAGCCTAGTAAATTAGGTTATAATTAGGTTCTGAAAAGATTTAAATGCAAGAATTTGTGTTTGATTTTATAGATAATAGAGAACCACTGGAGTTTATTAAGCAGGAGAAAAGCATTATCTGGTCTGTGAGTTAGGAATATCATTTTGGAAGTTATATGGAATAGAGAGAGGAGAGAAACTTAAAATGAGAGAATCGAGAAAGAGACTACATGCTGAATTTGTGTGACGCAGTAGAGAGAGCATTGGCATAAGGAACAAAAGAATCTCTAGATCTGAATTGGAGTCTTGGTTCTGGCACTTGCTAACTCTGGACTATGGGAAATATTTTCCCTTCTCCTTAGTCCTTAGCTGTCTCATCTGTGAAGTAATAGTATTGGATTGTCTATAGATATTCAAAGTTCCTTCCAACTCTAAACACTCAGTGATTTATTCTAAGAGATTTAGATGGGATTTGTTTCATCCCTAAATATATGACATCCATAAAGACAATGCATTTTTGTCCTTTTATTTATTTTTCTCTTCAGTTAAACTATGAATCCATCTTTACCCTGGGACCAAAGACACAAATGAACAAAATGATTACAAGGACACAGCCAGGATTGAGGTGTCACCAGAGGTACACTGGTAATTGTTTAACAAACAGTTCTCTGGGGAAAAATGTGCACAACACATTTTTAAGTTTAATCAGCATTATTACATTTTCTCATCACTTTCTTAAGTCTATAAATCATCCAAAAAATTGCAAATTGATGTATAGCATTTGTTGATTTATAAGATGTAATTGTTCACACTAAAAATTTAATAATCAGTTCCCTCAAGTGAGTATGAGTAGCTCCAGCACACTACTGAGTGTGACCTAAGATAGTTACACAGAATAAAGCTAAAACATAAAATCTTTGACTTGGAATCAAACTTAGAATTTGTCTAGTCCTGCCTTTCATTTACATAGTTCATGGAAGGTTAAACCTTAATTGTGACATGTTTTAACCAGCTGAACTAACCAAACATAAGCAGACAATGAGAAAAAAAGTTTTGTAGGAGAAATGGGATAAGGCATTCTCTTCACAAAAGCATACAAGCCCTTTGTTCATGGGAACTGAGCACAAAATTGTGCCTTTTTTTTAAATGATGCTTTCATAAGTGACTGATAGCTGACATGATGATAGGCAGACACCATTATAGGAATCAAAGCTAATCCGACCCATATTTGTTTTTCCCATTTTTGGTGAAAATCCAAAATATTCAGATTGGCTTAAACAGAAAATTTGACTTTTTTTCTTTGTTAGCTTGCATTAATTCTGTAGTCTTTCTCCAAAACACACCTCCTAACCTTGTCCATCCATCTTCTTGACATTATTTTACCCTTCTTAACATCTCAAGAGAAGGAATCCACATAATAGATTTGAGTCAAACAAAAGCCCCAGATGCCATATTTTAAAACTTAAAGGAAATTAAGGAAATATTTTCCACTGGCAAACACATTCAAGATGTTATTTAGAAACTTATAAAATGTCATGCTAAAGCTTAGTCATTTTTGTGGGACTTGCTGGGGGTCAAATAAGCTCTTGGTACTCTTTCTGAGTAATATTGGAAGGGTTCATTCATTTTAGTAGCACATTCTTAGTTTAGGCATTTATACATTAGGGCAAGAAGTTGTACACAAGAAGAGAAATGACTTACAACTCCAGAACCCTGTTAAACATGTAAAAGGTTAGTGAAGTACCCTAATATTCCTTTCTACTACATGCTTTGGATGAGTAGTTGAGATTTCCAAAATAAAGTCTGGCCTCAATTTTTGTAACATCTACATTTTCTTGTACTTGTGATGTGATTCAAGTAAAACCAATTAAATTAAACTATCTTTCCAGGACAACACCTTTATCATTAAAGTGCTATATCTTAATATTTTTTTTTAAATATTTGATAAGAATATATAGACTTCTCTATCAAAGACAATCAAAACATGACCAATAATTCTACAACTGGGTGCTCTTCAGGATTCAAACTATGCTATCAAGAAATAATATCTACCTGACTCAGGTTTGCTGTGAGTCACAAATAAGACAATGAACATGAGGCATTTTAAAATACTATAATAATGTCAATTACTACTACTACTACAACTGCTGATGCTGCGGCTGCTACTGCTACTACTATACCATTAAAATTCCTTAATCACATTTTTAAAACAAACAAAAAAGCAACATATTCTCCAGTTGAATGAACCCAATAGCTTATCACATTGAATTAGATGTGCCTAGCCCCAAATACCTGTTTCATAATAACTCCAAAAGAATCACTGGTCTCTCCAATGGTCCACTTCAAGAGATTTGCAGTCTGCCCCTATGATAGTTACTCACATTTCTATAAATTTTGTAAGCATCTTCCTTATAGCAATTTTGTGAGGTAGATAGTTAAAGCATTATCATCTCTGTTTTACAGATAATAAACCTAAGGCTCTGAAAGTTAAGGGCCCTCATGAAAATCACATAGGTAATAAGTGCCTGAATTGAGATATCAACCCGTTTCCCTTCTGTACAGAACTTTTCATTATACCACAAAGCATATATCTAACATTAGTTTCTGATATTTTTCCTATATGCAATGTGCAGATTTCCCTATCACTACTTCCAAAATAGTATACAGAAGAGCCAAAGGTTAGGCATTGAGCAATAACCTCATGGAAGGGAAATGAACAGACAGATCACTTAGAAAATGAAGGAAGAAATAGGGTGAAGAGAATTATCATAGCTTAATATTTAATGCCATAGATGACAAGGGATCTGATGAAGAGGTAGAAGCATGGGGGAAAAGAAAAATGCTAAGCATACCCCTATCTGGAATAAGGCAAAAGGTGCAGAAATTTTACTAAAAATGGAATCAGAATGTCTACTATGTCCAGAGGGTTGGGTGGAGGTAGATTTGAATGCCTGTGTCAAATACACTAACACTATATCAGATTACATGCCATCTTGGGGAGGGAGGCCCGGAAGGAAGGGGAGAAAAAATTAAAACTCAAAAGGTTATGGAAATTATTGTTTACAAATCAAAATAAATTAAATAAATAAAAAGAAGAAAACAGAAATACACTAAGATGGATATTAGTGACAGAAACTTTGTTATACTGTTATGAATAAAGAATATAATAAGATATAGTAGAGGGGAAACCAAATATAGCCATTGTAACCATGAATGTAAATGCTTTCAACTTATCTATAAAGAGAAAGTGTTGCAAAATGGATCTTTGCTACTTCTGTGATCTTGGGCAGTTATTTGACTGCTGCTTTTCCCACTTTCTCCATCTGAAAATAAAGTAGTTGTTCTGGATGGTCCCTTCTAGCTCTCAGTATATGATTTTATGCTATTTTCTTTATGAAGAAGTTTCTAAAAACATGAAGAAACATAGAGAAAGAATGAGATACACTGTGAGTTCAAGAAAAGCAGGAATTGCAAACATGCTTTTTGTTTGTTTGTTTGTTTGTTCTTTTTTTCTTCTTTTTTGGTGAGGGAATTGGGGTTACCTGCCCAGGGTCACACAGCTAGTAAATGTAGAGTGTCTGAGACTGGATTTGAACTCAGGTCCTCCTGACTCCAGAGCTGGTGCTCTATCCATTGTGTCCTAGCTGCCTTTTTTTCCTGGGGCCTTTGTTTTCATAAGAAATATAAGTATAACTAAAATGGGAAACTACATTACGCTTACAGATATCATAGACAATGAAATAATATCAATATTTTACTTAGCAATTAAGTATTTAAAAGAAAAGTAAAGTGAAATGCAAAACAACAACAAAAAAAACTCTTTAAAATGCTATTGTTGTTTGTCCTTTGTGTTTTGAAGAGGACCAATGACACCGTAGGGTGATGTCTTGACTAATGTGTAACTTGGATTTAAATGAGGCAGAGTTGTACAAAGTTGTCAGCCTCACTCTCAAAGAGTCATAATGTCAAGTGACAAGACAAAAGTCAAGATGACTGGTGATAGCCTGGGATGCAGTGAATGATCTTGGCATATAGTAAGGCATTAATAGGAGAATACTTTTTCATCTATTACAATTTGACAACTCTAAAAGAATGATAAACTTAATGATTTTATAAACATAAGGAGTGAACTTATTCACTCATGATCCTTTTTATTAAAAAATCACTTTTTAAAGGTCACAGTAAATCTTAGACTTATATAATAGATTGCAATGTACAAAATAGTAATTTAATAAAGGGAATACGGACAAAACTGGAGACTAAAAAGCATTACCATTAACATGATTTAACTACTTACCAAATCTTAGGGGGGAAAATTAAAGAGGAATTACAAGGCAATGCAATATCTAAAACTTATGGGATACAGTTAAAATAGTCCTCAGGCAGTTGTAATTCTCTGAACAATTAAATAACAAAAGAGAAAATTAAGGATTAATGAATTGAATATGCATTTAAAAATTAGGAAACTGACAGATTAGTAAATCTGAAACAGCCACATCTAAAGAAATTTTAAAAATTCAAAGGAAAATAACATTAAAAATTTTAAGAACAATGGAGCTAATAAAGTAAACAAATAGTTATGTTATTAGAGTCAATTAAAATGTTAAAATCATTACGTGGGGGGCAGAGCCAAGACTGTGGAGTGAAAGCAATGACTTGCTTGAAATCTCCCCCAAACCTCTCCAAATACCTGTGAAAAATGTCTCTAAACAAATTTCTAAAGCAGCAGAACCCACAAAAAGACAGAGTGAAACAAATTTCCAGCCCAAGACAACCTGGACGGTTGATGGGAAAGGTATATTGTACAAGGCTGGTAGAAGAGCGCAGTTTGGCATGGGTGTGCAGGCCACAGAGGACTGAATCATGGGCAGCTGTGATGGTTTCCAGACTTCTCAACCCAAGAACACCAAAGACAACTTAGAAGGTCATTGGGAAAAATCTGTCTGTGGTGAGAAAGAAGCTAAGTCTCAGCCCCAGTTCCTGAGTGCGTCTCTGAGGCAACAGCTGCCTCCTGAGATTCCAGCCCACGGACTGAGGGGATGATCAGGTGGCTGATCAGAGGGGATTGCAGGGATCCTTTTGCCAGTGACGAGGTAGTAAGTTTTCTAGGTCAAGAATATGAGCATTTTACTAACCTTCTTAGTACCCAGTGGCTTCCCGAAGAGGTTGGGTCAGTTCACAACTCAATAAATAGAGTATTGATGGTGGTCTCTTTCTATAACCCTCCCAATATTGACTATTTTAATTTTTTTTTTGTAATTTTTGGCAATTTTCTGTGTGTTATATGAAAGAACAGAGTTGTTTTTATTTTTGTAATTCTCTTATTCTTAGTGATTTTCAGCAGTGTTATAAGTGGTTATTAATAGTTGGAAAATTTTTAAGGGAAATACTGGTTTATATCCTTTACTTATCTACTGAGGAGTAGCTTCTGGTCTTAAATATTTTACCAACATATTTGGAAATATTAAAATTTTATCCAATTAATTGCTTACTTCTTAGCCCTATTGAAATACTTCTGTTTATCAAAAAAAAAAAAAGCCCTTCATTTTCATGTGATTTTTTTTTTATTTCTATAATCACTGATATAACTTTTTTTGGGTAAAATAATTCTCTTATCTATAATTCTGGAGAGAACCTGATCTGTTTTTCTCTTAATTGTTTTCTATGGTATGACTTTTATTATTCAGGTCCCATATCCACTTGAGATTATTGTGGTATATGATATAAAATCCTGATCTAAACTTAATTTCTACTTTTTTTATTTTTTTAATAACACCTATTAAATATGGATTGATCCCTCAAATAATTTATATTCTCAGGTTTATTGGCCCCTGAGTTGTTGCATTCACTGTTTCTGTCTTCATTATCTCTCTCCAATGATCTACTTTTCTATGTTCTAATCAGGTACAAATGATTAGTATTTTATAATTTAGAGCCTTGAAATTCTATTCCCTCTGTATTCCTGAATTTCTTCCATTTTTATTCCATTTCACTTTTCAAGATCCCTATTCTAGATCTTTCATTCCTCCAAATGAGTTTTATTTTGATTTTTTTTCTAAGTCTACACAATATCCATTGTATGATTGATAACAACAGCCCCTCAACTTATAAATTAATTTAGATAGCAGCATATATTATTTTTTGGTTCAACTCTTACACAAGCACTGATATCCTTTCAGTTACTTAAGTGATTTTATATTTCTTTGAGAAACATTTTAATTGTGGGTAGACAGTTCTTGAATGTGTCTTCATAGATGGATCCTCAAGTGTCTTACACATTTCATAATATTTCAAATGGGTATTCCCTTTCTATCATTTCCCACTGGGTTTTGTTATTGCTATATAAAAATGTGGTTGATTTTATGGGTTTATTTTATATCCATGTGCTTTACTGAAGTTATTTATTGCCTTGATTAGTTTCTTCAGGACTCCTTTGGGATTATTTAAAACTTAAAACCTGTAACCCAATACTCTTATTATACTCATGGGAGACTGATACTTAAAAACACTAGAGCATGAAACACTGTGCCTTTTCAATACAAAGCCCTAGCTAGGCCTTTCTTAGTCTTTAAATTTGTAATACACACCTGGTAGTTGTCACTTTCTTCTCTGAGAAGTGGCTGAACTCACCTCCTGCTGGTCAGTCAGTATTGTCTCTAGGAGCTGCTGATCCCTTAAACTCACTGGGTTGCTGATATGGATGAGCTAAGGAAAATAATATAGAAAGGGCAATTAGATCAGGATTGTCTAGCCCAGACCATGTGATCATGGCTTCATGCTTGTGGTAATTATTGCTACTGGCCAGAGGGAAGGAAAGTTATTTCCTGTTCCCTTTTGATGAAAGCCCAAGTGATTGGCTGTGTAGGTCTCAAGCAATACACTTCTAAGAGAAGAAGAAGAGAGTTATGAAAGGAGAATCAGAACAAAATAAAAAAAAAACATGAGAAAGAAAAAAAGTGAAAATATAATATGCTTTGATCTGAATTTAGATTTCATAGTTCTTTCTCTGGAGGTGGTTAGCATTTTTTTCCATCATGAGTCATTTGAAATTGTCTTGGATCATTGCATTGCTGAGAAAATCCAAGTTGATCATAGTTAATCATTGCACAATGTTGCTATTGCTATGTACAATATTCTTCTGGTTCTGGTCACTTCACTCAGTATCAGTTCATGTAAGTCTTTTAAGGTTGTTTTCTGAAATCCACCTGTTCATCATTTCTTATATACGATAATATTCCCTTACATTCAAATGCCACAACTTATTCAGCCATTTCCTAATTGATGGACATCCTCTCAATTTCCAATTTTTTGCCACCACAAAAAGAGCTACTATATTTTTGTACATGTGGTTCCTTTACCCTTTTTTGTGATCTCTCTAGGATACAGACTTAGTAGTGGTATTGCTGGATGAAAGCGTATGCACAATTTTATAGCGCTTTTGGCATAGTTCCAAATTGCTCTCCAGAATATTTGGATCAGTTCACAACTCCACTGACAGTGCATTAGTGTTCCAATTTCCCCGCATCTTCTCCAACATATATCATCTTCCTGTTTTGTCATGTTAGCCAATCTGATAGGTGTGAGGTGGTACTTCAGAGCTGTTTTGATTTGCATTTCTCTAATCAATAGTGATTTAGAGCATTTTTTTCCATATGACTACAGATAGCTTTGATTTCTTCATCTAAAAACTGCCTTTTCATATTATTTGACCATTTATTAATTGGGGAATGACTTGTATTCTTGTAAATTTGACCAAGTTGTCTATATAATTTAGAAATGAGGGCTTTATCAGAAACACTGACTATAAACACTGTTTCTCAGCTTTCTATTTTCCTTCTAATCTTCATTACATTGGCTTTGTTTGTGCAATTTTCTTAAAAATTTAATATAACCTAAATTATGCATTTTGCATTTCAAAGTGCTTCTTGTTTGGTCATAAATTCTTCCATTCTCCATAGATCTGACAGGTAAACTATTCCTTGCTCCCCTAATTTGTTTATGGTATCATCCCTTATGTCTAAATCATGTACCCCTTTTGACCTTATCTTGGTATAGGATGTGAGATGTTGGTCTATGCCTATTTCTGCCATACTATTTTCCAGTTTCCCAGCAGTTTTTGTCAGATAGTAAGTTCTTATCTCAGAAGCTAGAGCCACTGGCTTCATCAGACAGTAGACTACCATGGTCATTGTCTACTGTGTCTTGAGTACCTAACCTATTCCACAGATCTATCACTCTGTTTCTTATACAGCACGAAATAGTTTTGATGATTGCCGCTGCATAATATAGTTTTAGATCTGGTAAGGCTAGGCCACTTTTGTTTGTATTTTTTTTCCGTTAATCCCCTTGGTACTCTTGCTATTTTGTTCTTCCAAATGAATTTTATTATTATTTTTCTTCCTGTATAAAATATTTTTGGTAGTTTGATTGGTATGGCACTGAATAAACAAATTCATTTAAGTAGAATTGTCATTTTTTTTGTTATATTAGTTTGGCTTACCCATGAGCAGTTGTTATTTTTTACAGATATTTAGACCTGACGTTATTTGTGTGAAAAGTGTTTTGTATTTGTGTTCATATAGTTCCTAGATTTGTCTTGGTATGTAGACTCACAAATATTTTGTATTGCTTACAGTTATTTTAAATGGATTTTTTTCTATCTCTTGATGCTGGGCTTTGTTTGTAATATATAGAAATGTTAACGCTTTATGTAGTTTTATTTTATATCCTGCAACTTTGCTAAAGTTGTTGTTTAAGTAGTGTTTTTTTCACCTGATTCTCTAAGAATCTCTAAGTATCCCATCATATCATCTACAAAAAGGGATAGTTTTGTTTCCTCATTGTCTATTCTAATGACTTTTTTTTTCTTCTCTTATTACTAACATTAACATTTTTGGTATAATATTGAGTAATAGTGGTGATAATGGACATCCTTGTTTCACCCCTGATCTTATTGGGAATGCTTTAAGTTTATAATCCATTACATGTAATGTTTGCTGATGGTTTTAGATAAATACTGCTTGTGATTTTCAGGAAAACTCAATTTATTCTTATTTTTAACAAGAATAGATTCTGTATTTTGTCAAAAGCTCTTTCTGGATCTATTAGTTTTGTTATTGATATGGTCAATTATTCTGATAGTTTTCTTAATATTGAACTAGCCCTGCATTCCCAATATAAATCTCACCTGCTCATACTGTATCCTCATGCTAAATTACTAGTCTGCTTCTGTTGGAGAGTTCATCCTATTCACTTTCACAGTTATGATTACTAACTGTGTATTTCATTCAATCCTATTTTTATCCTCATTTATACTTTTCTCTCTCCTTTCACTCCTCCCCCCCTCACCAGTGCTTTGTTTTGGACCACCACCTCCCTCAATCTGCCCTGTCTTCTATCAGCACCCCCCTCTTTTTTTCCCCTTTTCATCTCCTACTTCTGCTCTTCCTTCTACCTTACCTCCTGTCAGACCCACCTTTCCCTTTTCCTTCTATTTTCCCTTCCTACATCCCTATAGGGCAAGATAAATTTCTATACCAACTGAGTATGCATTTATTCCCTCTTTGAACAAACTCTGATGAGGGTAAGGTTCAAACAATGTTCACCCACTCTCTTCTTTCCTTTTACTGTAATAGGTCTTTGTGCCCACTTGACTTCAATCTCCAGATGTCTGACTCTAGATCAGTAACCACACCATTGTGGTTATTGGTGGTGTTAAGATCTTTATCCTATGTTTTTTTTTAATATTCATATCACCTTTTCTTAATGTCTTCTGCTTCTATGTCCCTACCATTTTTCTCCTTCATCAACTCCATTTTTGCATGAAATGTTCCATTGATAACTCTAATTTTCTTGAAGAGATATCTTGATTTTCCCATTCTATTGCTTTCTTTTGTTTCTTTGCATTTGTCTTTTAAGAAAACCTCATCTTTCCTTGCTGTTCTCTTAAATAATTCATTCATTTGGGAATATTTTTCCCTTTCTCATTTGCTTTTTGCTTTCCTTTCCTCAGCTATTCATAAAGCCTCATCAGATAGTCACTTTGTTTTATGCTGCTCTTCTTTTTCTTTGATTGTTTTTGTTGTTGCTGCTGCCTCCTGTACAATATTACAAATCTCTGCTCATAGTCCTTCAGGCACTTTGTCTACCAGATCTAATCCTTTAAACTTATTCATCACTTCCATTTCATATTTGTAAGAGACATCATTTAGATCATACATATATGGCTTGGTGGTTTCCCTAGTTTCTTCAATTTATATCTGAATTTTACAATAAAAAGCTCATGATATGAGTTACAATCACCTCCAGGTCTTGTTTTAACTATCTGTATAGAGCTTTTCTACCTTTGGCTGTAAAGCACATAATCATTTTGATTTCTATATTGACATCCAAGTGTGTTGACGTCCAAGTACAGAGTCACATTTTGGGTGATTGGAAAAACATGTTTTTTACTCATATTCTGACAAACCTGTATGAAGTAATGGTTAGAACTGAACTTAGAATAACTGATTGGCTTAAGATTGGAGAAGGAATATGACAAGGTTGCATATTATCACCTTATTTATTTAACTTATATGCTGAGTATCATGAAGAATGGCATTCAGTTTTTACTCCATGGCTAAATTTGACTATTATTCCAATTACCATTTGATTTCCTGTGTTGGCATTCCAATCCCCTATGATGAATGCAACATCTTTTCTTTTTCTTGGGGGGGAGGCAAAGAGGGTATTATTTCTAGAAGATATGTTAGGTCTTCATAGAACCGATCAACTTTGGTCTCTTTAGCATAGACATATTACTATGATGTTGAATGGTTTGCCTTGGATTCAGATATCATTCTGTTATTTTTGAGATTATACCCCACTACTTCTTTTCTCACCCTTTTATTTACTATGAGGGCTACTCTATTTCTTCTAAGGGATTCTTGCCCACAGTAATATACATAGAAACTACCTTAATTAAATGATCCTTTTCCATCCATTTAAATTCACTGACACCCAAGATGTTGGTGTTTAATCTTTCCATCCCTATTTGACCACATCCAACTTACCTTGGTTCATAGATCTTATGTTCCAAGTTTCTATGCAATATTGAATTTTATGGCACTGGACTTTCATTTTATCACCAGGAACATCTGCAACTAAGCTTATTTTCAGCTTTGTCCCACCTACTTCATTAGTCCTGGAGCTACGTGTAGTTATCTTCCCCTCTTCCCTAGTAGTGTATTGTACACCTTCCAACATGGGGGGTTTATCTTCCTACGTCCGTGAGATTGAGCTAATCCTAAAAGATGATGTCATTAAATAAACTGAAAAGTTTGGAAAATTCAACAGTGACCACTGGATTGGAAATGAATAGTTTATTTACCAATCTTAAAGAAGGGCAATGCCAAGGAATGTTTAAGTTCCCAAACAATTGTGCTCATTTCACATGCTAGCAAGATTATGCTTAAGATTCTGCAAGTTAGGCTTCATCTTATATGAAATAAGAAATACCAGAAGACCAAGTGGGTTTTTGAAGAGGCAGAGGAACTAAGGACCAAATTGCTATGATTTGCTGGATTATGGAGAAAGCAAGGGAATTCCAGAGACATATAGATATAGATATAGACACATAGATATATACACACACACACATATATGTATATATATGTACACACACATATATGTATATGTGTGTGTGTGTGTGTGTGTGTATTTCTGCTTCATTGACTACACTAAATCCTTTGAAGGTTTGGATTACAAAAAATGTGGCAAGTCCTGAAAAACATGGGAGTACCAGATCATTTTACTTGTATTCTGAGAAACCTGTATGCAGCCAAGAAGCAACAGTTAGAACCGAACATAGAATAACTGATTAGCTGATAACTGGAAAAAAGTATATGACAAGATTGCATATTATCACCTTATTTATTTAACTTATATGCTGAGTATCATGAGAAATGACATGAGAAATTAATCAAAGGTAGAATTATGATTCTCAGGAGAAATATCAGCAATCTCAGATATGAAGACGATACCACTCTGATAGTAGAAAGTGAAGAGAAATTAAGAAGTTTCTTGATGAGGGTGAATGAGGAGAGGATAAAAGCTTGCTAGAAGCAACATTAAAAAAAAAACAACCCTAAGATCTTGGCAAGTGGCCCTAATACTTCCTGATAATAGAGAGAGAAGAAATGGGAGAAGTGTCAGATTTTTTATTCTTGGGCTCAAATATCACTGTAGAAGTTGACCATAGCCATGAAATTAAAAGACGTTTGCTCCTGGGAAGGAAAGCTATAGCAAATCTGGACAACATACTAAAAAGCAGAGACATTAACTTGCTGACAAATGTACGTATAGTCAAAGGAAGCTATGGTTTTTCCAAGTAGCAATAATGGCTGTGAGAGTTGGAATATAGGGAAAGCTGAGACCCTGAGATCAATGACTTTGAAATGTGGTGCTGCAGAAGACTTCTGAGAGTCATTTGGACAAGAAGAAGATTGAATCAGGCAATACCTAGAGAAATTAATCCAGGGTACTTAATGGAAAATTATATCCTGAAGTGTAAACACTTTGGACCCATAAGGAGAAATGGGACTCACTGGAACTGTTGAGGTTTAGGGGCTTAGGGGTGTTGGGACCCCAAAATCACAACACTTGGGTCAAGCCTTCTTTCAGCCAAAGACAATGCTTATTAGAACATCTGTCATATTGGCCACACTCTTAAGGAATCTAAGCATTTGTATTGCTAATGCAAGTGGGCCAGATCTTAAGAATCTGAGCAGTGGCTAGATTTAAGAATCTGAGCAGCTTGATGAAGACAAGATGGACTTTATATACGGAAAGTCTGTGGGGAGGATCTAGGAGAGGCCAAGTAGTTTGGGGTGACCAGAGGAGGGATTGAAGGAAGATCTGGATGGGAGTGGCCAGTAAACTAGTGTGAACAGAAAGCCTGAGAACTGGACCACATGACCAAGGGAGAATGGAGTCTAGATAGGATAAAGGGTGGGTGGCACCATCTGGAGCTAATAGACAATGGAGGGCTAGATAATAGAATTGGAAGATTGGGCATAGGCAATAATAAAAGGCCAGTTGATAGGATTGTAGCCTCAGGTGATAGCCAGAGATTTGGCCATGTGGGAAAGTCCAGGGTTTTTCTTTTTTTTTTTCCAGGTGCCAAAGACCTGGTCTTTTCCTTTCAGGGTTTCAGATCCCACCTCCATCAGAACAATTGCTGGTGTTGGGAATGATTGAAGACAACAGAAAAAGGGGACAGCAGAAGATAAGATGGACAGATAGTGTCATGGAAGCAATGATAATGAATTTGGACAGATTTTGATAGCCAGTGGACAATAGATGGGCCTAGTGTGTTATGGTTCATGAAGTCATAAAGCGTTAGACTTGACTGAACAACTGAACAACTACAACAACCTAATATCATCCAAAAATGGACTAAGGAGTGTTATGTAATCTCAAAACACAAATTCTCAAGCACTTGTCTCTAGTAGAGGCCAAGCCTCAGACATCCTCTATAGGATATTCCCCATGGACCATTTGATCAGGGCACTCCCATGATTCCTCACATTATTCATAGTAAATTTGTTCTAACCTCTCATTTTGACTCAAATTGTGACTTAACTTTACAGACACTTCTTGTATTGGGTAGAATGTTGGGTTTTATCTTCTTTTTCATTTTGCCACTCCTTGTTTTATTGGACTATTTAATACATTTATGTTTAAATTTGCAATTGTTAGGCTTCTATTTTTATCCATTTATTTCTTTAGTATTTTTTTAATCTGTTTTCAACTTTCACAGAGTATGCATTAGCTTTATTTGAACTGGTTCAATGTTAATCTGTTTTTGCAGGCTCTCTCCTACCAATTCCTGTCTGTTTACCATTTCCTGAGTTCTTGAATTTTACTTAAATTGCTAATTTCTTGTTTTTTATTTTCTTTAATGAATTTTCTATTTCCCCTTCTGTATCTTTCCTGCCCTTACTTCAGTTAAATAATTTGTTAAAAATATATTTCCTCCTTTCCTCCCCTTTTTGACACTTTTGTACCTTTTAACACTTTTTCTTTGCTTTATTATCATTATAATTTCTCTTCTAGTCTATTTTTAATCATATTTTCATGTTTAAAGTATACTCTTGTTTCTTCCTTCTTTATTCTTCCCTTGTCTCTCATGGAGGTAAATTTCTGACTCATCATGTTTCAGGTCACTGTTCTAACCCATTACTATGTTATTCCCTTTGTATATCTTACTCCAACCCCATTTATTATATTGTCACTACTCTGAGAAATATCAGTTCATGATGTGTGGGTAGAAGTAATAACAAGTTGTTGAAATTAACCTGTGTGCCAGATTGTATGACCTAGCCTCATCCTCTGGCCTCAGCATGATTAGAAGCCTTCCCCAAAGCCAATTCATCTCATTTCTTTCTCTATGCCATTCTCACCCCCAACTTTCCACCATCAGCATTCATAATACCAGCTGTATGTAGGAGTTAGCATAGCCCTTCTCAAATCAGTTGCTATCAATGGAGACTATGAGAGCCTCCCAATGGACCAACTCCTGCTCATTTACCCACCAAAACATCCATCCCTCCCTCCTTCCTTCCTTCCTTCCTTCCTTCCTTCCTTCCTTCCTTCCTTCCTTCCTTCCTTCCTTCCTTCCTTCCTTCCTTCCTTCCTTTCTTCCTTCCTTCTTTCCTTCCTTTTTTCCTTCCTTCCTGTCTTCCTTCATTTTGTTTCTAAGGGTAAAAAATACCCCAAAACTTAGAAACAACAGGGGTGTCCACTGCTTATAAGAGCTGTATAAATTGTAGTATATGAACATGTGACTAACATGTGTAATTGTGGGGGACAAAGTTGACTAGATGTTATTTACTCCTTCCTAATTCTTGTTCCTTTCTTGAAATAGGTAAAGATGAATTTTCCCAGGTCATTCCATGGACCATTTAGGGCATTATCTTCTCTTTCTTCAATGTCCCTCTCCACTTCCCACTCTATAACACTTAAACCAGGTGCTTATTTTTAGCCCAAGGAAAATATAATGGAAATCAGACCCAAGGGGTCCTAGTCATCTTTTGATGCTATTTTATGGAATTTATACTAGAAAAAAAGTTGAAATAATATCATAATAACTAAGAGCCTCAAGTTAGGAAAATCATAAATGTTCATGTAAATCTTATTTTACATATATATGTGTGTATGTATGTATCAATGTATATGTGTGTGTGTGTGTGTGTGTGTGTGTATACATATATATATATGCATGAAATGATGAGCCTGAGCCTCAACAAGGTTAAATAAATTACTTCACCAAGACCATATAAGCAGTAAGTACCAGAGAAAGGATTTGAATTCTAGTTCTATGTTCTTTCCAATAAACCACATTCAAAGAACCAGTTAATAAACATGACTTTCTGACTGGTCTAGCACACAATCTGAAGCCCACAACAACACCTGAGCCAAGGCAATCTCAGCCAGCTATTTTTGGGGAAAGGACCCAGCACAGCACTGGATTCAGAAAATCAGCAGCTTTTTTATTAAGGAAAATTTACAAACCTAACATGGGAAAGACAGGCTTGGGAAAGGTAGGAAGACAATACCTACATGAATCCAAGTGTATGCATGGGATATTTATTGAGTTCTCCATGCCTCCTGCCTGGCATATGGCAAGGATAAGAAAGACTCAAGGGATTCATAGTTTCCAAAGCCATACTCTTGTCTCATAATAGTGAGGGAAGGAGACAAGCTTAGCTGTATGTGAATGTGTGTGTGAGGCCAATCCAGGGAATGGACTTTTGTGACTCTCACATATTTTTCATATTTCTTCTTGGAGCAGAACCCTGAATATGAGCCACTTCTGTGAACATCTGGAAAAAGGGGGATTGCAAGTACCTGGAGAGTTCTTGGAAGGTGGGAGTGTTGAGTTGACATTGCAACCTTTATCTTTCCTGCAGCAGGGATTTTAACCACACATCAGTTTCAGAGGTTTCTGCATACAAGGGAAACTCAGCATTCCCCCACCCACTCATTGCCCAAGATAAGGATCTTCCAGGTTCAATAATTGCATGAGAACAGGTTTGGAGGTAGGAATGAGTGTAGCATGTTCACAGGGCAGTGAGATGACTAGCTTGGTATGTTTGGAGATACATTTGGATTGATTGAATTGAGTCAGGTTATGTAGAGTCTCAAATGCAAGTAGTGCAGACTCTGGTAAGTTTGGGAAACTTCTGAAGTTTTGTGAGACACAAAAGTTTATTTTAAGAAAATTTTTATTTTTTTTTTCGTAATAATAAATTTATTTATTTTTAGTTTTCAATATTCACTTCCACAAGTTTTTGAGTTCCAAATTTCTCACCCCTCTCCCACCCCAAGATGGCATGCATTATGAATACCCCTTCCCCTAGTCTGCTGTCCTTTCTATCTCTCCCCCCTCCATTCTCTTATCCCCTTCCCCTTCTATTTTCCTGTAGAGCAGGATAGACTTCTGTACCCATTTCCTGTATTTCTTATTTCCCAGTTGCATGTGAAAACATTTTTTTTAAAACATGTGTTTTTAAAACTTTGAGTTCCAAATTTTCTCTTCCTCCCTCCCCACCCTCATTGAAAAGGCAAGCAACTCAATATAGGTTGTACATGTGCAGTTATGCAAAACACTTCCTTAGTAGACATGTTGTGAAAAACTAACTCTATTTCCCTTAATCCTATCCTGCCCTCCCATTTATTCTATTCTTTCTTTTGACCCTGTCCCTCCTCAGAAGTATTTGCTTCTGATTACCCTTTCCCAACCTGCCCTCCTCTCTATCACCCCCTTGCTCTCTTGTCCCCTTCTCCCCCTATTTTCCTGTAGGGTAAGACAGATTTCCATACCCAATTGAATGTGTATGTTATTCTCTCCTTAAGCCAAATCCTATGAGAATAAGATTCCTCATTCCCTCTCACCTTCCCCTGTTTCCCCTCCACTGTGAGAGCTTTTCTTTTCTTTTTTTTTTGTGAGATAATTTACCCCATTCTACCTCTCCCTTTCTTCTCCGAGTATCAATCCTCTCTCATCCCTTAATTTTATTCTCCAGATATGACCCCTTAATCTTCAACTCACCCTGTGCCCTCTATCTATCTATCTATCTATCTATCTATCTATCTATCTATCTATCTATACATATATATTTTTTTCCTTCAACTACCCTAATACTGACAAAGTTCTCATGAGTTACAAATATCATCTTTCCATGCAGGAATGTAAACAGTTCAATCTTAATAAGTCTCTTATGATTTCTCTTTCCTGTTTACCTCTTCATGTTCCACTTGAGTCCTGTATTTGAAAGTCAAATTTTCTATTCAGCTCTGGTCTTTTCATCAGGAATGCTTGAAAGTCCTCTATTTCACTGAATGACCATTTTTTCCCCTGAAGGATTATACTCAGTTTTGCTGGGTAGGTGATTCTTGGTTGTAATCCTATCTCCTTTGCCCTCCGGAATATTATATTCCATGCCCTGTGGTCCTTTAATGTAGAAGCTGCTAAATCTTGTGTTATCCTGATTGTGTTTCCACAGTACTTGAATTGTTTCCTTCTGGCAGCTTGTAATATTTTCTCCTTGACCTGGGAACTCTGGAATTTGGCTACAATATTCCTAGGAGTTTTCCTTTGGGGATCTCTTTCAGGAGGAGATCTGTGGATTCTTTCAATTTCTATTTTGCCCTCTGGTTCTAATATATCAGGGCAGTTTTCCTTGATAATTTCTTGAAAGATGATGTCTAGGCTCTTTTTTTGATCATGGCTTTCAGATAGTCCAATAATTTTTAAATTCTCTCTCCTGGATCTATTTTCCAGGTCAGTTGTTTTTCCAATGAGATATTTCACATTGTTTTCTAATTTTTCATTCTTTTGGATTTGTTTTACAGTGTCTTGATTTCTCATAAAGTCACTGCTTCCAATTGCTCTATTCTAATTTTTAAGGAAGTATTTTCTTCAGTAATCTTTTGGACTTCCTTTTCCATTTGGCCAATTTTTCTTTTTAGGGCATTTTCTCCTCATTGGCTTTTTGGACCTCTTTTGCCATTTGGGTTAGGCTGTTTTTTAAGGTGTTATTTTCTTCAGTATTTTTTTGGGTCTCCTTTAGCAAGCTGTTGACTTGTTTTTCATGATTTTCTTGCATCACTCTCATTTCTCTTCCCAGTTTTTCCTCTACTTCCCTTACTTGCTTCTCAAAATCCCTTTTGAGCTCTTCCAAGGCCTGGGACTGATTCATATTTTTCTTGGAGGCTTTGGATGTAGGAGCTTTGACTTTGTTGTCTTCTTCTGGTTGTATATTTTGATCTTCTTTTTCACCAAATTAAGATAATATAGTCTGACTCTTTTTGCGCTGCTTGCTCATGATCCCAGCCAATTACTTGAGTTTTAAACTCTTTGTTAAGGTAAGAGTCTGCTTCCAATGTGGAGAGTGTACTGTCCTAAGCTTCAGGGGTTTGTGTAGCTGTTTTCAGAGATACTTGTAGGGACCTGTAAATTTTCAGTTCTTCCAAGGTGGTATGATAAGGGAGGTGTTTACTCCTTTCCTGGCCTGTGACCACAAGTATTCCTTTCTGTCCTGTAACTGTGAGGAGGGGTTCTCTCCACAGCCACTACAAGCTCCACCACGCCAGCGCTCTCCTCACCCCAGCACTGCCGCCAGAACTGTGACCCAGATCCACACAGGGCAAAGCAAGAGATTCCTGCCTCAGCACTGGCAAAGAGATCCCTGCAGTCCCTCTCTGATCAGCCACTGGATTCCCCCTCAGTCTGTGGGCCAGAAGCTCGGGAAGCAGCTGTCCCCCCCAGGGCCATGCTCTTGGGGAATGGAGCTGAAACCCTGCCTTCTTCTCTGACCACCAACAGAAACAGACTTTTCCCACTGACCTTCTGAGTTGTCTTTGGCATTAGTGGATTGAGGAGTCTGGAAACCTCCACAGCTGCCCGTGATTCAGTCCTCTGAGGCCTGCTCCAGGTTTGTTGTGGCCTTCATGCCCACGCTGCACTGTGCTCCCAGCCCGGCGCGATACACCTTTCTGATCAATCATCCAGGTTGCCTTGGGCTGGAAATTTGTTTCACTCTGTCTTTTTGTGGGTTCTGCTGCTTCAGAATTTGTTTAGAGCCATTTTTTATGAATATTTGGAGGGGTTTGGGGGGAAGCTCAAGCAAGTCACTGCTTTCACTCTACAATCTTGGCTCCGCCTAAGAAAAATTTTAAAATGATGATAACATGTAGATGAGTTAGAGGAGGTATTAAAAATTGAAGGCAGGAAAACCAGTTTAGGACTGGTCAGGAATCCGATGTTGATTTGATGTAGATGTTTGATTGTGAAGTGGTGCTGAGGATGGAGAGGACAGAGTGGGTAAAAGAGAATTTATGAGAGAAATAGTACTTGGTGATTGATTAGATCAAAATCTGAAGATGAGTCAGACATTCTTACCTCAAGAAAGAATATTTCCTTTGCTAGAAATAAGGGTTATGTTAGGCAAATGCATCACAGAATTATAAATCAATACCCAGAAAGGGCTTCAGGAGGTTTTTTGTTCCCCCCAGGGGTTGATGGTTGAGGGAAACTAATGGGTCTTGAAACTTTTGGTGAATCAGGAAATGTCTACCCCAAGCATGTGAAGACTTTCCCTGGCAGTCTGGGTGGATGAGAACAATTTGTTTTAATGGTCATGAAGGCAGCTGAAACAGGCACTATGGAACCCATAGAGCTTGGTCAGGCATCAGAGATGCCAAGGTCATCCAATTCCTTCTGGGTGATGTCCAATCACCTTGACTTTTGTCCTGCCATGGGACTTCAGTTACTCCGGAAGAGAGAGTGAAGCTGGTGACTTTGTGCAACTCTGTGTCACTTGAATCCAGTGTCATTGGTCCTCTTCAAAAATGAAGGACAATCAACATTCCAAGTAATGGCAGACTAGTTAGAGACTAAATATAGGCTTACATTTTGTATGATCCTGGGAACTTAGTATAGTTTTTATATATTCTCAGGAACTTCATCATCCTGCAATATCACATCAGTCTTGAAATGCACACCCTCATAGCCTGTCAGTACTCCTGGTTTCCCAGCCCCTCCAACGCTCTGATTGGAAAGAGTAGAAGGTGAACATCAGAGAGTTCCTCCCAGATCCTTCATTTAAGGAGGATGCTGAGGGCAGTCATCTTATAATTTCCCATCCACCTGTACTCCTCTGAACTTCATCATGGACTAGCACTTCCTCCCTTTTCAGTTTCTTTATATAGATGGCCTTCTTCTATTGAATTGTGAGTACCTTGAAGATAAGGACTCACTTTTTGCCTTTCTTGTATCCCAGTACTCACCACAGTGCCTGGCACATAGTAGGCACTTAATAAATTTTTATTGATTCATTATTTTCAAATAAAATAAAACCTTATTTCAAAATGTAAAAAACAAAAAATCTTCTTAGCTCCTGGGCTGTACAAAACTAGGTGTGGGCTGGATTTCACCCATAACCATAGTTTGCTGACCCCTATTCTTCTCTATCCCTTCACTTTGTAGAAGAAGAAACTAAGGAGATTAAGTGACTTTCTAAAGTTATATAGGTTTAGAAGTATAATTCATCAGTCAGAGGTCAGTTATATGACTCGGACTCAAGTCTTCTTATTCCAGAGCCCAGTGCGTGTTTATTCCTCTGGTCCATGTTGCTATTTATAAATCATAAAATTTTAGAGCTATATAGTACCTTTGATACTGTCCAACCTCCAAATGTTACAGATGAGGAAACTGAATTCTTATAAAACCTTTATTTCACAGTATCATATATAGAAAATCCTGATTTATAGTGAAACATTTATACAAAAATCTCCATTTTCACTCAATTTAACAGTTTTATTTTGTTTTTGTTGTTTGGTTTTGAGGAAGGAGTGTGTGTGATGTTTTATTTTGTTTTTTTTAATTTGTTCTTTTTGTATTGCCTACACATAATGTTCTTTTTTTAAAAAATTGCTCACCAAAGGCCCATAGAGCAGTATTACCACAATCTAACATTTTTCCTACATATAAAGTTCAAAGCTTAATTCTCCTAGAAGCTTTTAATAAGAAATATTTCTTCTTTTAGTAGACCATTTATTTTTAGGACCCTAAAGTCTACAGAAGCCTATGTTAGATGCTAATTTTAGGAGAGATGAAAATGCAGTGAAAAGAGGCCCTAACTCATAGAACTTTCACTGAAGAGGAAAGAGTGCTGACCTTGAAGTCAGAAGTTCTGGGTTCAAATCCTGACCTGACAGTGATTACCTTGTGACTTTTGTCAATTCATTTAACTAGATGGCTTTTGGGAACCCTCCCAAATGCAAATTTACTGTAATATTATCCTCTCATGGTATATGATTTATATCAGTATAATATATCAAAGCATGATTCAAATATACAATAATTCATGATAAATAAGTAAATTGATGAAACAAATTGCCATATGAGGCTGAAGTTGGGGGTAGGGAGAGGTGTGGCAATCTTTATCAGAGGATGATCAAGGAAATCTTCTAGGAGAAGGTGGTATTTAAATTAGATTTAGAATATTGGGCAATATTATTCCTTTTTCTAATGGATGAAACGAATTTCCTACATGGACAAATGTATCTTTTTTTATCACTCTATTTTAGCACTCAGGGTTATGTAGAGTCTATACATCTTCAAAACAGAAAAAAAATATTAAGTCAATGGGAAAGGCATTATCAATGTTGATTTGGAAACACATATTAGAAAACTAGTACTTTTCTATCTCTACTCTATAAGAATGAACACAGCCCCATGCAAAGTCACTTCCCTAGCATTTCCTTGAGTATAATGAAGCATTGCTTTATCTTCCTATCACTATTCTTTCCAAAAAGGAAGCAAATAAATAATTTTTTTAAAAAAAGATAAGCCTTGGATTTTGGCAAATATGTTTCCTTTAATACAAACTTGACAAAATGTTATTTCTATGATGCCAATGAAAATAGTAAGAAGATTAGAAAACATTCAACATGAGGATCAAGGAAAGGGAATATTTTAGCTGAAAAAAAGAAGAAAAATGAAGATCAAAATAGCTATCATCAAGTATTTGAAGGACCACCAGGTAGAAAAAGCATTTAGTTTATTTGGCTTTGCCCAAGAAGCAAAAGCTAAGAACAATGGGTACAAGATGCAGAGGGGAAGATTCAGGGAGAATGTAAAAAAATCTTTCTAACAATTGGAACTATTCAAAAGGGTAATGGACTGTTTTAAAAAGTATAGAGTTGGCTCACATTCTCATAATCTAGCCACTGCTGAGATTCTTATAAACTGGCCATTGCTTAGATTCTTATAATCTAGCCACTTCTTACTCATGTTCAGACACCTTAAGAGTCTGTCCAATATGACAATGTTCTAATAAACCTTGTCTTTGGCTGAAAGAAGGCTTAGGTCAAATTCTTTTGGGCAGGACATATGTGTTGTGATTTTGGGGTACCAGCACCCCTGAACCACTAAACTACATCATTTTGGTGTCTCGTACAGGGAAACGGCCTAACCCCAAGTTCTTCTCCAGCCAAGGCTGGAAGGTATGTGAACTTCCCCTCCCTCCTTTCTTACTCTGCGGTTAGGGTTGCTCTCCAAGCATCAAGACTTGGAGGTGCGTTTTGGGCAGACAGTTATGAGGCTGTCTCTCACTTGGCCTGACACTCTCAGGCTCTTGGTCCACCGGGTTGGTTCAAGGCCATGGACCTGGGTACACCTTCCACAGCATAAAGGACAAGGACAGATGCTCTATCGGGAAATGTATGCTCAATTCTGTTAATTCCCTCAGTGCTAGGGAATTGGGGAAAACTGCAGTTGCTTTTGGTTCCCTGAGTCTTACTCCCTTCCCTCTGCACCTCTGAATCCTCCTTCATGGAGGTTACAGGGAAAGTTAGAACAGCTAAAAATATCTTGGCAGATTCTGGAGGTTTTGTGATTGATCATTAAGGAGTTTTGAAACACCTGTACAACCTGGTCATTCCCTTCCCTTGAGTCAAGAGGGTATCTGTTAACCCCCCTCACAGGAGAAGAGAGTTTCACCCTTTACCCTCACCTTTGATTTTGACCTCCCCCACCTGGGAAAGGAAGGAGAGAGGAGGGACAGTAGCTACAGCATGGGCCCCCCTGGCAACGGCCTTGGGCCCTAGGGCAACCTTTGCCTGGGAGCATCACCTAGGTTCAACACATCCTACTCAAGATAATGAAGCTAGCCTCCAAACTTGGGTAAGTACACTCTTTTAAATTTGTAGGTTTAACTGTTAATGATGAGATGTGGATTCTCTATGTAAAGTAATTTGAAAGTGCATATAACAAAACTGGCCTTTCGTTGTGGTTACACCCAATCTCCCCTCCATTGTCTTGCCTCTCTCTCCATTTCCCTGGAATTCTATTACCTCATAGACTACTTGGCCACTCCTAGATCCCTCCCACAGTCTTTCTGTATATAAGATCCATCTTGTTACCATTAATATGCTCAGATTCTTATAATCTAGCCACTGCTGAGATTCTCATAATCTAGCCATTGCTTAGATTCTCATAATCTAGGCACTACTTACTCATGTTCAGACTCCTTAAGAGTCTTCCCAATATGACAATGTTCTAATAAACCTTGTCTTTGGCTGAAAAAAAAGTGTAGAGGTATCAAATTCTGAAGGTGATACAGAGGAAATTAAATAGTGATTTTTTGGGGATGTGGGGATTTCTTCCAAGTATTCTTGTTTGGGCATAAGTTGAGCTAAATAAAATTCAACAATCATTTTGAAGTACATATTAAGACATTTTGCAAATTCTGGGAATACAAACAAAGAAGAATAAAATAGTTCTTGACTTCAAGAAATTTACACTTTTTTGTGAATACTTGTACACAAATAATTAGATGCATGAGAATTAGAGGAGGGAATGTGCTACCATGCCTTGAAAGAAGCAAAGGATCCTTAGAGGTAGAACTGAGGAAGGCATGCAGTCCAGACATGGGGGATAGCCTTTGTAAAGACATGGAGCTGAAAAATAAAATGCTTCCCTAACCTGACATCTTGAAATTCTGAGATTCTGTAATTCAAAAAGCTTTGTTTTAGTACAATCAAACATCAAAATGGAAACACTCCTATAGAAATCGTGAACTTTTCCCAGTCCAAAGTAGAGTTCTGAGAGATTCTTCCTATTGTCAGAAGAAAAAAAATAATTGCCTTTATGTGAGTGCAAAGAAATAAAGAACTCTTTTTGCTGCCACCATTTAGGGGAAAGCTGGCTTGTCATTTACAGGAGAAAACCAGTGATTAGACAATAATAGCTCAGCAATTTGTTTTTTTATTTTATTTTATTTTATTTAGCAGCAAGGCAGATCTGAACACCTGGACCTTGCGTTTTTCACTTAATCAGCATCAGAGAGTATATCCAATTTGACATGTCAAAGAATATGTGATCAAAAGTAAGGGTTTCCATAGAAGGGATTCATTCTCAGGAATGCATTGAACTAGAAGGCCTCTGATCTCTTTTCTAACTATCAAATGCTCACATTCTGTGGTCTTAAGGATGACATTACATCTCTCTCTGTCTCTCTGTCTCTCTCTCTGTCTCTCTGTCTCTCTCTCTCTTTCTCTCTTTCTCTCTCTCCCCTCTCCCTATTCCCTATTCCTCTCTCCCTATTCCTTATTCCCTAGTTATATGTTTGTGCATGTATTACCATGGATGCTGCTCAACAGGCTCAATGCATTCACTGAATGTCAAAGAACAGAGTTAATCCTGGAACATATATATGGGGAAGGGGGTGTATAACTCACTAGGGGTGATGGTGGAAATTATGTATGTGTGCATGTGGATAGGGGTATGTGTATGTATATATACATATATGTGCATATTATATATATATATATACATAATATATGCATATATACATATACATAAATATATGTGTATATACATAACATATATATATATATATATATGTTATTAGGAGACAGGTAAAATATTAAATGGCTAAGAAATCAGCATTGGATGGTTTTCTCTTTAAACTTTATGCTCTTAAACAGAGATCATTACAAATGGTTTAGGGGAGATGGTCACTCATCTCAAGAACCTAATTTCACATTGCCTATAAACAACCATTACCATATTAATAATAAGTTGTAATTATATATGACTTCACAATTTGTCAAATAATATACACATATATTCCTTCTGCAACACTTTTGAGCCAAACCCCCATGAGATACCTGGGGTTTCCTTGGGGCTAGGGACAGTGTTTCTTTGACAATGAAGGGACATAAATGTTATGTTGTAAAAGCCAACATGTCACTCATAATAAAGTCTTAGTTGTGCCAGTTCTTTTCTAACCTCTCCTTGTCTCTAAATCTCTATACAATCCTATTGCTTCCAAGCATTCTCCGTTTCTGTCTAAGGAGATAGAATATTAATAACTCATTATTTTCTTGGTTCATGCCTCAGCCCGACTTGGATTACAATCCTGATTATTTTCTCAGTGCAATTTTAAAGAATTCAGTCACATTGGCAAAAATGGATTTATGACAATGAGACCAAAAATAAACTATAGCAGTAAGCTCTGATGTGGTTGAATGTATCCACTCATAGCAAATTTTAATTTTCAATTCCTCATAATCTTTTGTATGCTATGCTTCTTTATTCTTAGAAGAAAAGAGTAGATGGCCCTACCCAAAGGCCTTTATTGTCCTACCATCTTGATATTAATGGCAAAGGGGGAAGAAAAATATTATCTCATTCCACTCTAGCTCTCCTTATCCTCATGTGGTCAGTAGCAATTATTGATTCTATTGCCTGGCCACCAGCCAGACAAAACTTGCTAATAAGTCTATCTCTGAAGACTCCAGCTTTGGGGCAGAGCCAAGATGGTGGAGTAAAAGCAGTGATTAGCTTGAGATCTCCCTCAAATCCCTCAAAATACCTGTAAAAATGGCTCTAAAATACTCTAGAGCAGCAGAACCCACAAAAAGACAAAGTGAAACACATTTCCAGCCCAGGATAACCTAAGCTGGACCTGGATGATTAGAAAGGTCTACTGTGAAGGGCTGGGAAAGGAGCACAGTTCAGTGTGGGCCATACAGGCAAAGACCAGGCCCTGGTGAACCTGGAGCAGGCCTCAAGGGACTGAATCAGGGGCAGCTATGGTGGTTTCCATACTTCTGAACCCACAAACATCAAAGACAACTTAGAAGGTCAGTAGGAAAGGTCTCTGAGTGCAGTGAGAGAGAAGCTTGGTCCCAGTCCCAGTCCTGGGGCTGCCCAGGGGTTGTGGCTGCTTCAGGAACTCTTGGCCCACAGACAGAGCGAGAATCAAGTTGCTGATCAGAGGGTAACTGCAGGGATCTCTTTGCTGGTGCTGAGGCAGATATCTTTTGCTTTACCACTGATTGGATCTGGGTCACAGTTCTGGGTGGTGGTCCCAGGGCAAGAAGGAGCGCTGGTGTGTGGGAGCTTGTGGTGGTGGGGAAGAAGGAATCCTCCTCCCAGTTCCAAGGCAGAAAAGAGTGCTTGTGGTCACTCATAGAGCAGAGCACAGGAGAGGAAGATCATACCACCTTGGATGAACTGAAAATGTAAGGTGCCCAGAAGTGTCTCTGAAAACAGCTGCACAAAACCCCTGAAGTTTGGGACAGTACATTCTCCACACTGGAAGGATACCTCTACCTTAACAGAGTTTAAAAGTTAATTAATTAGCTGGGAACATGAGCAAACTGTGAAAAAAAGTCAACCATAGAATCTTTCTTTGGTGACAAACAATAACAAAACATACAACTGGAAGAAAACTACAAACTCAAAGCTCCTACACCCAAAGCCTTCAAGAAAAATATGAATTGATCCCAGGCCATGGAAGAGCTCAAAGAGGATTTTGAGAATCAAGTAAGAGAAGTAGAGGAAAAACTGGGAAGGAAAATGAGTGATGCAAGAAAATCATGAAAAGGGAGTAGTTAGATGGCACAGTGGACAGAGCTCTGGCCTTGGAGTTAGGAGGACCTGAGTTCAAATCTGGTCTCAGACACATGATACTTACTAGCTGTGTGACCCTGGGTGAGTCATTTAACACTGATTGCCTCACCAAAAAAAAAAAAAAGAATGAAAAGAAAATCATGAAAAAACAGCTTGGTAAAGGAGACCCAAAAAATAATGAAGAAAATAATACCTTAAAAAAAATAGCCTAACACAAGTGGCAAAAGAGGTCCAAAAAGCCAATGAAGAGAAAAATGCCCTAAAAAGAAAAATTGGCCAAATGGAAAAGGAAGTCCAAAAGCTCACTGAAGAAAATAATTCCTTAAAAATTAGAATGGAGCAAATGGAAGCTAGTATCTTTTTGAGAAGTCAAGACATTATAAAATAAAACCAAAAGAATGAAAAAATAGAAGGCAACATAAAATATCTCACTGGAAAAACAACTGACCTGTAAAATATATCCAGGAGAGAAAATTTAAAAATCTGAAAGCCATGAGCAAAAAAAAGAGCCTAGGCATCATATTTCAAGAAATAATCAAGGAAAACTGCCCTGATATTCTAGAACCAGAGGGTAAAATTAGAAATTGAAAGAATCCACTGATCACCTCGTGAATGAGATCCCAAAGGAAAACTCCTAGGAATATTGTAGCCAAATTCCAGAGTTCCCAAGTTAAGAAGAAAATATTGCAAGAAGGCCAGAAAGAAACAATTTAAGTATTGTGGAAACACAATCAGGATAATGCAAGATTCAACAGCTTCTACATTAAGGGATCAAAGGGCTTGGAATATAACATTCCAGAGGGCAAAGGAGATAGGATTACAACCAAAAATCACCTACCCAGAAAAACTGAGTGTAATCCTTCAGGGGAATAAATGGATATTCAGTGAAATAGAAAACTTTCAAGCATTCTTGATGAAAAGACCAGAGATTAATAGAAAATTTGACTTTCAAATATAAGACTCAAGAGAATCATGAAAAGATAAACAGGAAAGAGAAATCATAAGGGACTCATTTAGGTTGAACTGTTAACATTCCTGCATGTAAAGATGATATTTGTAATTCATGAGACCTTTGTCCGTATTAGGGTAGTGGGAGGGAAAAACATTATATGCATAGATAGATAGATAGATAGATAGATTGATAGATAGATAGATAGATAGATAGATAGATAGATAGATAGATAGATAGATAGATGCACAGGTTGAGTTGAAGATGAAGGGGTGATATCTAAAAAGTAAAATTAAGGAGTGAGAGAGGATTATACTGGGAGAAGAAGAAAAGGGGAGGTATAATGAGGTAAGTCATGTCACATAAAACAGACAAGAAAAGGCTTTTACAGTGGAAGGGAAGTGGGGGAAGGTGAGAAGGAATGAGTGAATTTTATTCTCATCAGATTTGACTTAAGGAAGGAATAACATACACACTAAACTGGGTATGGAAATCTATCTTACCCTACAGGAAAGTAGGGGGGAAAGGGATAAGAGAGTGAGGGGATGATATAGGGGAGGACAGATTGGAGGAGGGGGTAATCAGAAGCAAACACTTCTGAGGAGAGACAGGGTCAAAAGAGTATAGAATAAATGGGGAGTGGAATAGATAAGGGAGATATAGTTAGTTTTTCACAACATGACTACTATGGAAATGTTTTGCATGACTACACATGTATAATCTGAATTGAGTTGCTTGCCTTCTCAATGAGTGTGGGTGGGAGGGAGGAAGGGAGAAAATTTGGAACCCAAAGCTTTAAAAACAAATATTGAAAAATTATTTTCACACGCAACTGGGCAATAAGATATACGACAAATGGGGTATAGAAATCTATCCTGCCCTACAGGAAAATAGAAGAGGAAGGGGATAAGAGAAGTGGGGGTGATAGAAAAGTAGGCAGAATAGGTGAAGAGGTATTCAGAATGCATGCTATCTTAGGGTGGATAGAGGGATAACATGAGGAGAAAATTTGGAACTCAAAATCTTGTGGAATTGAATGTTGAAAACTAAAACTAAATGAATTATCTAAAAAATAAAAAAGACTCCAGCTTCATTCTTATTTTCTCCCAAACTTTCACAGCTGATCTGAGAAAAAAGTCAGGCATCCATTACTTTCATGGACTGGACCCAAATTTTAGCCCAGGTTTCCCACATGGTTAAAATGTATATGTCTGATGAAGTTACCAAAGAATACATATTACCTATAAAGATAGTAAACCCAAGATTGAGCATTATAAAACACTGCATTTTTAAAGTGAAAGTTGAGAGTAGAGTCAAAATGGTGGAGAAAAGGCAGGGACTTACCTGAGCTCTCTCCCAAACCCCTCCAAATACCTTTAAATAATTCCATAAAACAATTCCTAGATTAGGTGGACTCACAAAAGGACAGGGTGAAATAATTTTCCAGCCAAAGACAACTTAGAAAGTCAGCAGGAAAAGTATCTTGCAACAGGGTGAGAATAGAGTACAGTCCAGCACTGGCTGTGCCAGCATATCCCAGACACCAGCAAACCAGCAGTAGGCCTTGGGAGCTACTGAATTGAATTAGCAGCAGCAGTGACTGCTTCCAGACCTCTCAGCCCACAAATAGCAAGGGGGTTGAATAGCTGATCAGAAGATTACAGGGGTCTGTTTGCGGGCACTGGAGGTAGGACTTGGTAGCTTTGCCCATACTTAGATCTGAGTCACAGTCGTGGGTGGCAGTCCCAGGGTGAGTCAGAGCACTAGCACATCAAAGCATTCAGCTATAGTGGAACAGGGACACTCATCACAGTTCCAAGGCAAAGAAAAATAGTGCTTGTGGTTACTCACAGACTAGAGCACAGGCCAGGAGAGTAGTAAATATTTCTCCTTAGATCATACCACTTTGGCAAACACATAGGTAAAAAGAAGTATCTCTGAAAACAGCTACACAAAATACCTGAAGCTTAGAACAATGCACCCTCTACCCTAGAAGCAGAGTATTACTTTAACAAAGAATTAAAAGTCAACTGATAGGCTGGAAAAATGAGCAAGCAACAGAAAAAAAAATCTTACCATAGAAAGCTACTGTGGTGACGAGGAAGATCAAAAATACACACTCAAGAAGATAACAAAGTTCAAGCTCCAACATCCAATAACTCTATGAAAAATATGAATTGGTCTCAGGCCATGGAAGAGCTCTGAAAGGATTTTGAAAATCAAGTAAGAGAAGTACCGGAAAAACTGGGAAGAGAAATTAGAGTGATGCAAGAAAATCGTGAAAAATGGGTCAACAGCTTGATAAAGGAGATACAAAAAATACTGAAGAAAATAACACCTTAAAAAACAGAATAGGACAAATTGTAAAATAGCTTAAAAAAAATCCAATGAGGAGAAGGATACTCTGAAAAATAGAAATGCCCAAGTAGAAAAATTCACTGAAGGAAAAACCTTTAAAAGTAGAATTGGCCAAATGGAATTAAGCAAATGGAAGCTAATGATTTTATAAGAAATCAAGAAACACCAACAAAAAAAAAAGAAATGAAAAAATGGAAGACAATGTGAAATATCTCATTGGAAAAACAACTGAACTGGAAAATAGATCCAGGAAAGGTAATTTAAAAATTATTGGATTACCTGAAATGATAAAAAAAAAAAGAGCCCAGACATGATCTTTCAAGAAATTATCAAGGAATACTGTCTTGATATCCTAGAACCAGAGGGCATGATAGAAACTGAAAGAATCCACCAATCACCTACTGACAGAGATACCAAGGTGAAAACTCCTAGCAATATTACAGTCAAATTCTACAGCTTCCCAATCAAGGAGAAAATGTTGCAAGCAGCCAGAAAGAAAGTATTCAAGTATCATGGAGCCACATTGAGGATAACATAAGATTTGACAGCTTCTACATTAAAGAATCTGATGACTTGGAATATGATTTTCTGGAGAGCAGAGGAGCTACAATTGCCACCCAAAATCACCTACTCAACAAAATTGAGTATAATTCCTCAGACGAAAAATGGTCGTTCAATGAAATAGAGGACTTTCAAGAATTCTTGATGAAAAGACCAGAGCTGAATAGGAAATTTGACTTTCAAATATGAGATTCAGGAGAAGCATAAAAAGGTAAACAGGAAAGGGAAATCATAAGGGATTTAATAAGGTTAAACTGTTTATATTCCTACATGGGAAGATGATACTCATAACTATAAGAACGTTCTCATTATTAGGACAGTTGGGAGTATGTGTAGACAGGGGTACAGGTGTGATTTGAATATGAAGGGATAATATCTAAAACAATAAAAATTAATGGTTGAGACAGGAATGCACTGGAAGAAAAGAAAGGGAAAAGTAGAATGGGGTAAATTATCTCACATTTTAAAAAAGCAAGAAAAAGGGGTTTTTTTTCTTCTTTTTCTTTCAGGGGAATGGAAGAGGAGAGAAGTGAGGGTGAGTGAGCTAACTTTACTCTCATCAGAATTGTGTCAAAGAGGGTATAGAAATCTGTCTTGCCCTAGAGGAGAAGGCAAATAAGACAAGGGGTTGGGGAAGCAATGATAGAAGGGAAGACAGACTGGGAAAGGTGGTAGTCAGAAGTAAAACACTTTTGAGGAGGAACAGGGTAAAAGGAGAGAGAGAATAGCATAAAGGGGGGAGGGTAGGATGATAGGAATTACAGTTAGCAATATTAACTGTGAAAAAATATTTTTGAAGCAAGTTTCTCTGATAAAGATCTCATTTCTCAACTGAATCAAATTTATTAAAAAAAATAAATAAATGAGTCATTCCCCAATTGATAAATGATCAAAAGATATGTCCCATTTTCAGATAAAGTAATCAATGTTATCTATAGCCATGGGGGGGAATTCTCTAAATAACTATTGATTGGAGAAATGCAAATTAAAATAATTCTGAGGTACTACCTTACACCTATTAGACTGGCTAATAAGATGGAAAGGGAAAATGACCAGCAGTGGAGGGGACATAGGAAAAATGATACATTTATTCACTGTTGGTAGAGTTGTGAACTGATTCAATAATTCTGTAGAGCAATTTAGAATTATGCCCAAAGGACTATAAAACCATGCATACCCTTTGACCTAGTAGTGCCACTACTAGGTTTGTGTCCCAAAAGAGATAAAAAATGGAAAAAGACCTATATGTACAAAAAATATTTATAGCAGCTGTTTTCTGGTGGTAACAAATTGGAAAATCAGGGCATGTCCATCAATTGGGGAATAGCCAAAAAAATTGTGCTATGTGATTGTAATGGAATACTAATATTCTATAAGAAATGATAAGCAGGATGCGCTCAGGAAAACTTGGGAGATTTACATGAGTTGATGCAAAGTGAAATGTATTGTTTACAAAGTGACAATAATATTGTAAGATGATTAGCTGTGAATGATTAGCTATTCTCAGCGATACAGTGATCCAAGACAACTCTAAAGGACTTCTGATGAAAAATGTTATCCATCCCCAGAGAAAGAGCTGATGGTGTCTAAATACAGATTGAAGCATACTTTTTTCCCTGCCCTTTCTTTATTTTTCTTGAGTTTCTTTTTTTTCTTCTTTTGAGGGAGGTGGGCTATCTTTTCTTTCACAATATGATTAATATGGAAACATATTTTGCATGACTGTATATTTCAAATTACTTGCCTTCTCAATGATAAGGGTGGGGAGGGAGGAAGGAAGAGAATTTGGAACTCAAAATTTTAAAAACAAATATTAAAGAATTGTTTTTATAGGTAATTGAGGAAAATAAAATATGAAATAATTTTTAAAAAAAGCCCAGCCAAGGAGTGCAAAAGAGAACAATTCTGAATTCAATCCTTTTCAGTAGTCCTAAGCTTATACCACTCTGTAGTCATATCTCTCTATCTCTGGGATTCCAGTGTATGAAAAAATGCATACACACACACACACACCCACACACACACACACACACACACACACACACACACACACACACACACACACACACATATATATATTACATGCGCACAAGCACACACACACACGTATGCAAAAGTACTACATGAAATAGAAGGCAGGCTCCACCAAGCAAGAGTTATGTCTCATCTTCACCTCATGAAATAGGGAAAAAAGACATTCTATTACTATTTTACAGAAAGAAAATAGGCTAAAAGAGATCAAGTGGCTTGTTCTGGATCACAGATCTAGTACCAGATGCAAAATTTCAACCTAGGACTTTGCTTCTACATGAACAACATTTTATGGATTGCACCAAGTTTCTTCAAATACTATCCAATCTTTATGGAATGTGGAAAGGAAATTTGTTAGATTATAATGTGTTATATTTTAAAATCCAAAGTCACAAAACTGGAAAGGTTTTGAACAATCATCTGGTTTACAGAAAGAATATTATACAAATTATTATCTTCGTTCTATTCACTTTGCTGCATCAGTTCTGACAAATCTTCCAAGGATACTCTGAAACTGTATCTTTCATTATTTTTTTCAGCTGCCATAGTATTCCATTATGCATTTATACAACATATTTTATTTGATGCAGTAACCAACCATAATTCTGGAGGGCTAATCATAAAGAATTATATCCATCTCCTTAGAGAGAAGTGATGGACTCCAAATGCAGAATGAGACACGCGTTTTAGATGTAGCACACATAGAAATTTATTTTACTCTACTATAGTATTTACTTTTCCTCTTGAAATTATGTTGTATTAAATGTATCTACTTAGTTACAGAAAACCAAATTCATTTTTAAGATTGTAAGTAAAAATATAACAAATGATCAGTGATTCTATTGCTTGTAGATAAGAAAAATTTAGGTTTGAATGTTGAACAGAATTAGAGGATGATTTATTTTTATTATTGTTGTTTTACCATATGCCAATCAAAGAATGTTATCATTATTAAGAAGGGCTTGACAGTCCAGTCTTGGCTGGAATCCTCAAAGCTGATATTCATATAACAATGTTTTACCAGGAATTGTAGAGAACTGAAACTGGTATGAGGGGTTGGAGTGATCAAAAGAAAAAAATACACACACACACGCACACACACACTCATTATTAGCCTAGCACTTCTGCTAGCTTTTTTCTGTCTCTCTGAATTTGGAGGATGATAGTTTTGGCTATACTCTAAAAGTGCTTTAATCTTTTCATTGCAGAAAAGCTTACTAATCACTACACTGCAACAAATATCAGAAAAAAGCAAGAGATGTCCCTGAGGAAGATAAGTAGCAGCAGGTGATTGCTAAGCATTCTGGCAGCCATGAGCCCATTATAGTTACTCAACAGGGTGTGGAGATGTTAAACCCAGTTGAGATAGAATGACACCAAAACAGCCTGGTACTCAATAAAGGTTAAAAATTAAATACCCAATGGAGATAGTGCTATATGCGGTAGAGAATAGTACAATGACGTTAGGAGAAACTATTGTCACCTCTGAAATATCATAAATATGAAATTTTCAACCAATGAATGTACTCCATCCATATACGCCCCCTCATTTGAAAACTCAATTTACATGCCCTGGCTACACGTGTGTCCAATATATGTGTATCTTCTTGTGTTTCCCTGCATTTGTACTCTCTGTCATACATACATACATACATACATACATACATACATACATACATATATCTGTATATTCTAATATGTGCCTCACTCCAGTCATGGTATAGTAACTTATAGGCAAGTATACCCCTGCTGGGAATATTTCTTATTATTTATATTAAACTCTTTAATTAATTTAATCAATAATTTAAACTATATGATGTTTAATTAAAAATCATTTGATCACAACTTGTATGTCCTCTCTGTTTGCCTGCTGAAAGAAATAACTTGATGGATACTAGTAAATTATGCTTTTGAGTGGATTTTAACACACTCCCTCAGTATGCTTAAACCTTTAGTATAGTGTCCAAAGTTTGCATTATATAAATATATGAATAAAAAGCACAGCTATACATGTGTATTACATATGTACACATATATAACATATATGTGTATGTACATACATACACACACACACACACACATAGAGAGAGAGAGAGAGAGGCCTATCTATATTCTCTGGACCTCTGACTTCAAAGGTGTAGAAAGCTCCCTTTCCCTGAAGGAAATAATCTTCAATCCAAATCAGCATCTTCTTGCAACTCTCTTAGGGGGCTTCTCATGGCACTGAGGTTAAGGGTCTTGCTAAAGGTGTTGTTGTGGTTGTCATGACATCATGGTGTGGTATCTTCACTGCATGTGATTTGGATATAAGTAAGGCATAGTTGCACAATGTTGTCAGCCTCACTTTCTCATCCAGAGTCATCAAAGTCCAGCAGCAAAACAAAAGTGAAGACAGCTGGAGATATCAGACCAACCTCTAAGCACTCCATATAGAACCTGCTTTAGCAGGCTTTTTGGCCATTCAAATTGTTCTCATCCAGCCACTCCAACAGGGGGAATCTTCACATGCTAATTCACCAATGGATTTAAGGCCTGTTGGTTACCATCAATCTGGTTTAATCCTTGCACTGAGATGGTTTTACCAGAGTATGGCCACTCTGCATGCTGCCACTTCTCGGAGCCACAGGTGAGAGTTGGGTGACAGGTAGACACCAAAGGTGGATAAGAAGCCCTGAAAAGAGATAAGCAATCCCTCACACCAGAAGTGCTAGTACTCCTTGAAAACCCCATACGCCTAAAGGTACTGTGGTGATATGTATAAGAGGAAGGCTTGATTCCCAGCTCCAGGTATCCCTGACATCAGTGTTGGGACTCTATCTACTCTACCTCACTAACTCATATGTATATGTTAACAAATGTTTGTTGAATAAATGAATGATTGAAGTATTATTATCAATAGTACCACATGGAAAATCTACTTAAGTGGACAAAATACATTTGCATTATTGAGGGGCAAAATGTACATATTTGACTTGTCGGTGAATATATTATGCTACCTGGAGCTTCTGAGTAATAATATAAGACTTTTCTCCAATAAAGTGAATGTTGCATTTTTAAAGACACATATGCTGTACCTGAACTGAGCATGGGAGTTTAATCAAATGCGGTGTTGGAAGTCTAAAATGAAATGTACAGGAGGCATTGTACAGAGGGAGTAAACCAAAATACCCACGAGCCAGCTGCTTCCTGCTTGTACAATTGCATGTGAAGTACTGGAGTTAGACTTATCTATACTCACAGATAGTATTCAGACATAATATTAAGCATAAATTATTTAAAATTCCTTTGCCAGGAAAAAAATGGAAAACAGAAAAAAAAACTTGTGCAAAAGCAACATCTTGCTGCCAGGCCTGTTCTGGGAAGTGAAGAGTGGGCAACGGCTACATATTTTTAACTTCATGTAGTAGTTATTAAAAAGCATGAAAGTGGTTTGCAGCATGAAGTTTTGTTCAGTGTTCGGGGAAATCACAGTTGCAAATATCAGGAACTGCTATAGGATATTGGGATCTTAGGTTTGAAAGTGACTTGAGAGATTCCCTTGTCCAACTCCCTCATTTAACAAAAGAGAAAATTAAGACTAGGAGAGAATCCTTTTATGTGAGGTCATGCAGTAATAAGTAGCCCTGTCAAATCAAATCAAATAAAAACAAATAAACAAACACATTTAATAGGTACCTGCTCTATGTCACACACCGTGCTAAGCAATAAAGGTAGAAAGAAAGGTTAAAAAACTCCTCCTAGCCCTCCAGGAGCTCAGAGTCTAATAAGGAAGACAACTATTTCTCACCAGTCTGCAATCCACACACTTCCATCATGCCCCAGAGAAATCTAAAACCTAGAAGATTACTTCAGCCTTCCCTTCCCTTCCTTTTTTTTATTTAATTCATACTTTCAAAGTACATTTAGCCTCTCACTCTGACTTGACAACTCCTTCCAGAATGTTCATTTAGAGAAAGTGCCCAGGCCAGCCATCTCTTCATTTCTTACCAACCTTAAAATCAGATTCCTCAGTCATGCATGCCTCCTTAGCTTATAGCTGCTTTTTTTGTGTGTGTTGTTCTTCCCATTAGAATATAAGCTCCTTGAGGAAAAGAACTTTTTGCTTTTATTTGCTTGTTGAATGATGCACAAATACACACACACACACACACATTCACATGTGTATGTGTATATATGTGTGTATGTATGTGTATATATTCCATAAACATATCTATATTCATAAATATATATTAATCTATTTATTTCTCAGCTATCTATCTAGGATAAAGGTCTTTCTTTCAACTTAAAGCCCTTTATGTCACACTCAGCTTCTCCCATCAGGTCAAGATACTTTGTTTTCTTATACCATATGAGGGAAATCCCAAAAAGTAAAAAAACAAACAACAAAAAACAAAAAACAAAACCACTATAAGTTGTGTTTGGCTGGAGTTGGAAAAGTGTCCCAGCCACTCAAATCCTAAATAATGGATAACTCAAAATGGGACAAATTTGTGAATGTTTTCAGGATTCCAAATTTTTTCTTGTTATTCTGTTGAGTATTTTTTTCTTTCTTTTCTTAAAAATATTTTGTGCACGTATGTATGTATGTATGTGAGTGGAGTTATACTAATAAAAATCATCCAGGTTAGGTTATGTTACCTGTTTCCTATTTGCCAAATGACAAGATGTCAGCTGTGATTTTTGCAAAAAAGAAAAAAACAAAACAAAACAAAACAAAACACCTGCAGATGCCCCGATTGATGACTAATGCACACCCTTACTCTAGACATTTAAATCCAACAGATGCTTATGGAGAACCTACTCTTGCAAACATTGGATCCACTGAAGGAAATGGGGGTTTTTAGTTCAGCTAAATGAAGTCTTAAAGTTACTTTATCACTTTTCTTGAATATTTGTCATGTCTTCAGTAAATTTATTAGGAAGATAGCTGGCATAGTGATAGAGAACTATGCCTGGAGTCAGGAAGACCTGAATTCAAATGTAGAAACTGAGTGATTCTGGGCAAGTCAATCTCTATTTTCCTCAATTACCTTATCTATAAAATGAAGGTAATAACAGCACCTACCAAAGGGTTGTTTTTAGGGTAAAAATGAGAACATGTTTGTAAAGTGCTTTGGAAACCTTAAAACATTATACAGATGTTGCTATTATTATTGATCCTCGCCCCTTACCTCAGCTTAAAGTATTTCCTACCTATTCAGATGTTTCTAGATACTATTGTGTAAATCTCTCCTGCATAAATATCACAGTTGAACTTTTATTCATCTATATAACCTCTTTATCTAACTCCTGCCCCTAGTAGAATATATAAACTCCTTGGAGTCAAGTAAAGTGACTTACCTTTTAAAAATGTTTGTATCCTCTCTATCTGAAATAGTATATTGTACATAATGGAAATTAATGAATGTTTATTTGTAACTATGCTTTGGGCATATACACTGAAGAACAGGATTCAAGAGACTTGGAGTAATTTAACCACGTTACTGGCCACAGTACATTGATCTAGTTTCCCATGTTTTGGGGCCCACTAAATAGTGCCAATGACCAGAGAGCTCATGGGAAAGAGAAGAGGAGCCATTGCTGCTGAGGATGAGAGGAGATGCAATGAAATTGTAAATAACGAGAGAGAGAGAGAGAGAGAGAGAGAGAGAGAGAGAGAGAGAGAGAGAGAGAGAGAGAGAGAGAGAGAGAGAGAAGAGAGAGAGAGAGGAGAGAGGAGAGAGAGAGAGAGAGAGAGAGAGAGAGAGAGAGAGAGAGAGAGAGATGTTTAAGTCTCTAAAAGGAAAGAACAACTGAGTGGATGGTTCCTCCTGACTTAGTTGTCAGTATTCTTTGACAAACTTCCCTCCTTATGGGAACAAAGGGACCAGTCAAGTTATTCTGGTCATGCATAGTCTTTAGCAATGTAAGTGTACATGTGTCCTTGAAGTATCATGGTCAACCCCACCACCCAACCCAGCTTCCCCATCATAGGAATCAAGGGATCAATAAGGAGCTTCTGCATCCTCCAAGAGTATGTTTCCTTCAGCATTGAGCCAAATCACTTGCCTCTCTTCCAATCAAAGAAAAACACACCTTCTCAATTCTATGGAAAGTGCCCCCATCCCACCAGATCCTAATTAACTTCATTATACTTTCCCACCACCCCTACTTAACTACTGTTATTTTCTGTCTCAAGAAAATCAAGTATGGTGCATTTGGAATTTATGTGTGTATTATGAATTCTTAATAGTTTTCTGAGGACCTGGCAGAACTCAAGATTTGTCCTTGTAGGTACCTTCCCCTACTTCCTTGCACTAAAGAGTCTCAAAAAGTCCACATGATAAAGTCCTTAATGGCATCTTAAATGCCATATAAAAGAGTTCCTGCAGTCCATTCAGCAAAAAAAAAAAAAAAGACAACTCATCACTTATAGTATGGGGGCAGGGGAGGGAGAGAAGGACAGACCTACCACAGCTGGTGGACATGGAGACGACAATTACCTCCCAAATGTCAAATTCTACAAATTCAACAAACAGCATTTTACCAAGTTCGCAGGTTGCCATCTGCCTATTACATATAAAGGTTTGTGCTAATGCAAGACCAATTAGGAAAGAATAAAAACAAAATGAAAATAAGACAAATAACAAGACTGTCAAATACAGAAAAATGACTTTAAAAATTTCCTCCCTCAAAGAAGATAACCCCATGTCAGCTCCCAGAAAAGAGAGGGAACTCTCCTGAAGGGGATTTGTGATGTGGAGTCAACTTGAAATCACCCTCTCACCATCAGGTGAGGTTATTCCTGCCATTATGTTCAACATACTTTATGCATGCATACATTCATGCATACATGCATGCATGAATGGATGGATGGATGGATGGATGGATGGATGGATGGATGGATGGATGGATGGATAATACTATCACAGATGATAGTATTAAAGTTTCAAAAGTTCTTTAACGCACATTTTTTCCTTTTATCCTCATAAATACTCTGTGAATTAGATAGCTTAGAAATTATTATTGTTATTTTACAACACAAGTTAGTAAGTAGACCTAGGTCCCTCAGTTAGCAAGTGCCAGGGTCAAGCACCCATGACAGTCACTATCCACAACACCAAAGAAATGGATGATAGAAGAATTTAACTTAATCTGACTTACTTCAAAAAAGAGAATAAGTACCAATGGATGAATTAATGGAATGAGACAGATTTTGGTTTGAAATTAGAAACAAACAAAAGACTCATAAACAGAGCTTCCTGAAAATTATATGTATAGGAACTATGTATTTAACTTGTTATTTGCACGTTGTCTCTCTGATTGGACGGTAAACTCCTTGAGGAAGTATCCCTATCTTGAATAGCAGAAATTTTGTTTTGTTTTGTTTTTTCATCTCTTGTCCGTGGCAAAGTTCCTGAGGCAAATAAATGCTTGTTGACTGACTGATTGACTGACTGAGATCTTTAGAGATCTTCAAACTTAGATAATATATAAAAGTTCTGCTTTCTAGAAGGGCTAGACCAGGGGTAGGAAACCTGAGGCCTCGAGGGCACATGTGGCCCTCCAGGTCCTCAAGTACAGCTCTTTGACTGAATCCAAACTTCACAGAACAAATTCCCTTAATAAAAGGACCTGTCCTGTAAAACTTGTACTCAGTTAAAAGGTTGCACCCAAGGACCTAGAAGGTCATGTGGCCTGGAGGTCACAGATTCCCCACCCCTGGGCTAGACTATATCACTTCCATTTTGATCAATGTATGATTCATGGTTTTAGGTAATGTAGGACACAAAAATAAACAAGATATTTTTGTCAGTCTCCAGGTGACAATTTATAGGTGAATTTTAAAAATCATATATGTGTGTGTACATATATATAATGAGTCACCATAAGGTAGTCAAAAATGTTAAATGACTTCAGATGAGTGAGAGATCAGTTATAGATGGGGGGGGTTAGAGAGATCAGGGAAAGCTTTAGAGAAGGAGTCCTCTTTGAGCTGAATTTTAGAGAATGGGTCTACTTTCAGTAGGAAAAAAGAGGACACAGAAGTCATTCCAAGTTTAGGCAATGTTATGAACAGCACATGAATGAGAAAGCATGAGATGTGTTGGGGAATATGGTTCCTTTTTACTGCATCTTAGGGCTTGGTGGAATGGGAAATAGCTTGGGATATGCCTGGAATTGTAAACTGGAACCAGATTGTGGAGGTACTTTGAAACTTTTACTTGGTGAAAACAGGGAAAGACTGAAGATTTTTGAGTAATAAAATGATATTCATGTAAATTGAGGTACTACTATATTTCAGAGACAGACAGAGAATAGAGTAATTACAGTCTTAGACTTGGGTGGTGGGTATTCCTGAGGCAATGTGTAGAAAAGAACTTTGAAAGGAAAGAGAAAGGGAGCACAAGTTTTGATGAAGAGGGTGAGGAATATATTATAACAGTGATATGGTCATGTGATAATTCAGAAGAGGCTGTGATTTGAAAAGAATAAGATCTGTTGGATTCAGTAATGTGGACAACATAAGGTGGTTTACAGAGGGAGTTGAAGTTGTTAGAATCCATAGAAAAAGCACTGGACTGAGTGTCAGGAGAGGCCTAGTTATATCTCTAACTCACTAGATAACTTTTCAGAAATTATTTAATCTTTTTTCTTCCTTACTCTACTGACTTGTCATATAAGGATAATATTGGTTCCTGCCTACATCATACTATTATTAAGAGGATGAAATGAGAAAATTAATGAGAATCTCATTAAAGAATGTAGAAAGTATTCTATAAATATAATTTTAAAAAATAAGATTACTATGCAACCATGACCAACCACTTAACCTCTCTGAATCTCAATTTTTCTATCTGTAAAATGTGAATATAAAATGTACATCACCAGGTTATTGTGAGGATGAAATGAAATCATTTATGTAAAGCCCTTCGTAAAACTTAAGGAACACCCCAATTGCCTAAGAAAAGTAAAAAAAAAAAACCTTAAGGAACAATTGGGAATGATTAGATGTTGTTTGATGCCATTTTCTAGTCATCTGCAAAAATTTGAAATCACTCTATAGACTGGGGTGGGAGGGAGGGGGAAGGATTGCATGAAAGACACTTGAAGAAAATCATTGTTACTGAAATAGATAGAATAAATTGGTAGGTAGAGAGATTGAGGAAGATTAAAAAGAAAGACAAATTCTGGTTCTTCTAAAAGCCAGTACTGATCTTAGAGAACAAAAAATGAAACAGGCTATTATAGCAAATGGAAAGTGATTATTCTCTAGGTATGGTCTGAACAGAATAGTTTATGCTATGATTGCATTGAGTTCTCATTGTCACATTTTAGGAGTGGAAGGGTGGGGCAACTTCTCCTGTAAGGCAAACAGCATACTAAGGAGCTATTCAAGAAACTTGGAATATTTAGTCTGGAAAAATACTTGACAAGGGCATGATTGGTGTCCTCAGGTATTTGAAGCACAGGCAGGTGCTTTAGACATTCTCTATTTAAACTCAGAGGACAATGATGTGAATGATGAATGGGAGTCATAGAAAAGTTGGCTTAGGCTTTGAAACAAATAAAGCTGACCCAGAGTGAAATAGGTTTCCAAGTGATGCAAAATATTTCTTTTCACTGGAAGGTTTCATGTGGAGACTGGATGACCAATTATTGTCTAGGCAAGAAAAAGACTTAGTAGTCAGCTGTGGGTTTGGTTAAGGGGTTTTTGGGGTCCCATGTGACTCCGATTATATGGGTAAAAGTCTTACATGTGTCCTAAATACCAACCCTCCCATCCTGAGCAAGTAAGACTATATTTTTTTTCTTAAAAACCATCTTCAAGTCTTGATTAGCTCAGGGCACTAATAGCTGACCATAAATAGTAGTTGAGGGGGATTGTGACATAAGGGAAAGAACTGACATCAGATGTGTGAAGGCATGGTTTCAAGGCCTATCTCTGACACTTCTACCTATGTGACTCTCACTAAGTAACCTAATCTTATGCTCCAGTCAACTCTCTAAGACTATTAGTTGCAAAACAGGTACAAATCCCCATTGGTAGAGGAAGTCCCCTGACTCAGGACTGCCCTATCCTAACTAATTCACAGTTCCAGCCTTTATCCCTATGAATAACTACTGATAACTAGGTAAGTTTTAGTAATACATGAAATGAGGTTAATCTCACCTCTATACTGAGTGAGAAGAAGTAGCATATGGGAGTCAGCATAGAGTACTGTGAAGGACCCTGGATTACGTCAAGGGACCTGAATTTTAATTTTAGCTCTGCTATTTACCAGCCATGTAGCCACAAGTAAATTAGCTCACCTTCTCAAATCTGCCTACTGACTTCCCTGGCTTCCTTCAAGTCCTAACTGAAATCATATCTTTTACAGGAAACTTTTCCCAACTTTAATTAATTTTAGTGTTTTCCCTCTGTTAATGATTTTCTATTCATCCTGTATATAGCTGACTTTGTATGCATTTGCATGTTGTCTCCCCCATTAGATTGTAAGCTCTTTGAGGGCAAGGATTGCCTCTTGCTTCTTTTTTGTATCACCAGCCATTAGCAGAGTATTTGGCATAGAGTAAGCACTTAATAAATGCTTATTGATTAATTGATTGATTGATTGACCTCTTTAAGTCTCAGAAATTTCATCAGTAAAAGAAGCATAATAAAATCCATCTAACAGATGTGTTTGGGGGAAATTGCTACCCAAACTGAAGAGCCCTTGATTAGTATGAGTCATTACTAATAATTAGAGGTACCTACATGATATCATATCCTGTCCAGATCCAGTCCCACTTTATCTATGAACCGTTCTTTGACCACCCCATCACTCAATGACCTTCTCTACCATTGTGTATTGATTGCTTGTAATTCCAATTTGATTTAAAAAAAAACAGCTGGTATTGATGTAGAACTATTTGGTTTATAAAATATGTTCTACGTAAGTCATATGCTAAATGGGTCAGGGATATATATCTCATCTCTCTAAAGAGATAGACTTCTAGTGAGTAAAGAGAGTGTCTTGTTCTTATTTGTAATAATCATCACAAAAGTGCATCATATTCCTATAGCATGAGTTTTACAAAATTCCTTTCACACATAGCTAGATAAAATGATTTGGACAAGTATTACAGTCTCCATTTTATGGATGAGGAATATGAGATGCAATCGATTTGAAGTGACTTACCTGCAGGCACACAATTGCTAATCATTGGGGCCAAAATCTGAACTTTGGTCTTCTGGGCTCTTTGCATTAACTTATACTGCCCCCTGTTTGTAATTCTCACCTCATGCTAGAATCACTCTGTTTACTTCAATGCTTAGTAAATATTTGTGGAATGTATACATGAATGAATAAAGGGATGAGTGAGTGAATTACTGAATGAAATCAATTATCTTGAGATAAGTGTCCAGAAAGGCAATAAAGACATAGAGACAACTATATTCTCACATCTCCAGCCTGTAAGCTTTTTTTCTGCGTTGGGGTTGAGAAAACCATGAACTTTTTGTTGTCAACTTTCCCCTAAGTTTAAAACAAAATGTACTTTGGAAAACCAGAACATTGATTCTTTTTAAAAGCTTATTTTCTTTTCTCAAGCATCTTCCTGAGACAGCCAGTGAGAAGAGACACATCCCCCTACACAAAACCCACACAAGAATATCAAAATCTGTTTGATAACGAATTCAGATTTTTAAAATCCATACGCTAAAATCAGGTTTTTTTTAAATTAAATTGCTTTCTCTCCAACTTTTTCAGCATCATATATATAACGTTGCTTATTGCAACTCAGAAACAAATGAAAATAGATGACAGAATTTTGCAGATAAACAGAAATATCGAGTCATGTACAGGATAAAAATACTCTTTCTGTCTCCCTTAAAGGTTTGCCTGCTGTGTCCTTGTTGTGACCTATAGGCCCTCATTCTGTACTCTAGTGATGTGTACATCTCTACCCATTTTAAAATGAGATCATTTTTCTTTGTGGAAAAACCTAAGCAGAGAATTCTTTTTGTCTGCAAGCTAGGCTAAGTGTATGTGTTCAAAAATTAGGAAGAAAGACAAGGAGAATAGCACTAGAAAGTGAAAAAATATGGATGAAATTAACTCAATTGCAATATAATTCCTGCGGGGTTATATTACAGTGTGAGTAGGGACCCAATGAGTTCAACGAGATTAATGTTACTGAAATGAGTGCCAAAGGAAATAATAATGATTAGCCCCCTTTTACTGGAATATTCCCCCATAATTGCATAGTTGGATTAAATGGTTCACCTTCTGCATCATGTGTACATTAACATTTGTAATTAAAAGATATCAATTTTGTGGAAGTTTCCTGAATATCTTTGCCTCCCCCTACCCCCACCTTGTGAGCTTCAAGTCTTATTCTTCATGCTTTCAGTGCACTAACTAATGTTTTCAAATGAAAAGTCAGGCCATGATCCCTTCCACTGAATAAACCTGTGAGAATTTTTATTTCAGTTTTACTTTCTATACTGGCTAGGTTGAAGAGTGCTCAGTAATTTTGGTCTGAGGTCTGGAGACAAAATGGTGTATTATTTCTTGATGGTTAAATTAGTGACTTTTGTGGGTCAGAATCATTTTTTTTAACAGCTCAGGCTCTTCAGAGTTTATGTTACGTGAGTGGGAATGTAGTCAATTACTCATTGTCCAAATCAGAGTGATGAACGAATTACCTTTGTAGTCATGTTCTAATAACTTGTTGAGTTGGAACCGACAGTGCATTTTCCAAGGCCATTCAAAGTTACAAAGGTCTAGCAAGAATTACTGGCTTAAAATAGTTTTAATCATGGCTTATTGTTGCACTTCATCTATTTTCCAAGGTTTAGTCTTGCTATGTTCACAGGGGTTCATTACTGAAAAGGGGGCCACCTGCTTATAATTTTTAGCAACAATAATTCATGAAGACTATCAATTAAGTTGTGACCAGTAGAAAGGTCACCCACACTCCTAAAGTCCTAGGTCATAGGGATAGTAGAATTAGAATTAGAAAGATTTTAGAGCTCATCTAGGTTAAACCCATCATTTTATAGATAAAGCAACTGAGACATTCTAGAAAGGAGAATTTACACAAGGTCACACAAGTAATAAACAGAATAAAGATTTGATACTATAAGCAAACTGGGAGAGGAAGGAATAATTCATTTGTAAGATTTATGGAGAACAGAAGAATTCATGACCAAACAGGAGACAGAAAACATTATGAAATGCAAAATGAATAATTTTGATTACACTAAATTGAAAAGTTTTTGCGCAAACAAAGCCAATGCAACCAAGATTAGTAGGAAAGTAGAAAATTGGGAAAGAATTTTTACAACCAGTCTTTCTAATAAGTACCTCATTTCTAAAATATATAGAGAATTAAGTCAAATTTATAAGAATACAAATTATTCCCCGATTGATAAACTGTCAAAGGATACGAACAAGCAGTTCTCAGAGGAAGAAATTAAAGCCATATATAGTCATATGAAAAAAAAATATTCTGTATCACTATTAATTAGAGAAATGCAAATCAAACCAACTCTGAGGTACCACATCACACTTATCAGGCTGGCTAACATAACAAAACAGGAAAATGATAAATGTTGGAGAAGATGTGGGAAAATTGGAACACTAATGCATTGATGGTGGAGTTGTGAAATTATCCAACCATTTTGGAGAGTAATTTGCAGCTATGTCCAAAAGGCTATATAAATGTGCATGCTCTTTGACCCAGCAATAGCACTTCTAGGGCTGTATCCCAAATAGATCATACAAATGGGAAGAGGATCCATAGGTACAAAAATATTTATAGCAGCTCTTTTTGTGGTGGCAAAGAATTGTAAATTGAAGGAATCCCCATCAATTAGGGAATGGCTGAACAAGTTGTGGTATATGAATGAAATGGAATACTATTATGCTATAAAAAATGATGAGCAGGTGTACTTCAGAAAAACTTGGAAAGACTTATATGGACTGATGCTGAGTGAAGTGAGCAGAACTTAGGAGAATGTTGCACACAGAAACAGCCATGTTGTGTGATGAATAACATTGATAGACTTAGCCCTTCTCAACAATGCAAGGATCTAAGATATCTCCATAAATCTGATGATGGAAAATGCTCTCCACATCAAAGAAAGAGATATGGAGTTTGCATACAGATCGAAGCATACTATTTGCAATTTTTTTTCTTCTGTTTTGTTTTGTTTCCTCTTTCTTGTGGTTCCTCCTATTGGTTCTAATTCTTCCTTACAACATCCTAATGTGAAATTATGTTTAATAGAAATGTATATGTATAGCCTATATCAGATTGTGTGCCATCTTGGGGAGGGAGGGGGAGAAAAATTTAAAACTCAAAACCTTGTAAAAGTGATTGTTGATAAATCAAAATTAACTAAAATAAAGATTTGAACCCAGGTCCTTAAAAACCAAATGCAACATCTTTACATTTCCCTTTAACAAATCATTAAAATGATTCATAACAGTAATAACTCACAGTTATATGATGCCCAGAGTTTTTAAGCATCAAGATGCCCTAAGGGAGAGACAGGAGACATGCCAGACTGATTAGGCCAACATCACCATCTAGACTACCATATCCTATTAGAACTTGATAGAGAAAGCCCAAGCCCCGGTGTCTAAAAGAAACAATATTTGTGGTAACTCTAGACCATTATTTATGCTTCTAGCCCAATAACTACTGCCATCATCCAAGGGAACAACCCACATATCGAAGGGGCCTGTTATTCCCACTATCACCACCATTATGCTGCTGACCAATTGCCATGAAACACAAACATTATCCAGAAGAACAACATTTTTGGAGACATGTGCTATTAACTGTTTTGGCAAGTCCTGGTTTCCATGTCAGCCACAGTCGATGAAGACTGGGGAAATGCAGTTTTTGCCACCAATGTCCATAAAGTAGTAAATGGTTCAATATTAAAAATAGATATGGTTTTATCATTGGAAATAATAGCAAAGTAGATGCATTACTATCAGATTTGTAATATTTATCCTAAGAATCCTTAGACTTTTCCATCTGATTTACAGCTAAAACCTTTCATATACATACATATGCATGTATATGTATGTGTGTGTATCTCTATATCTATCTATCTATCTATCTATCTATCTATCTGTCTATGTATCTATCTACATATAGATACATAGATAGATAGATAGATAGATAGATATAATAGAGAGAGAGAGAGAGAGAGTCTCTTCTAAATAGAATGATAACTCTTGAGAGAAGGGACTGTCTTGCTTTTCTATTTGGATCCTTAGCATTCGCCCCCAATTCTTCACACTTGGTAAGTGCTTAGAAATTTTTAAAATACATTCTTCACAATGCTACAATGAGCTAGTTAGTGTGTACAAGTATTATTATTCCTTACAGTTTTTAGATAAGGAAAATAACTTGATCGGTATCACACAGCTAGTAAATTTTGGAGCCAGGATTTGAATCTAATTCTCCTGAATCCAGGTCTTGTGTTACCTTCACAACAATGTCCTTTGAATGCATCAAGAGGCCAGAGGTCATCTACAACATCATCCTGCATTCAGTCAGATTTATACTTGATCCATCCAAATGAATAACAATTTTTCACCCTATAATAATACTTAGGAACATAGAAAAAGCACATAAGGTTTTTGTTGTAGAACACTAAATGATTATGCTATGACTCCATACACAATAAATTATTTAAATGGCAGCCATCATGAGGATTAGAGTTGGAAGGAACTTTAAACTTAATCACCCTTGCTCATTTTTATAGATGAGGAAACTAAGACCTGGAAGGAGGAAGTAATTAGTGCAAGGTTATACAGGTAGTAAGGAGCAGAACCAAGACTTAAGCCCAGGTCCCCTAACATCAAATTTGGTTCATTTCCATTCCACCATGCTGCTTTCTGAGAGCTTAGGTGTAACCATTACATTTGTGACCTTCTCCCAAATCCTTGATATCCAGCTTGAGACCAAAGATCAACATGATTTTTCCATTAGAATGACTTCTAATGAAGAAAATATATAAATTTTCATTTAAAACATTGCATGAAGTCAGAATCCCATACTGAATAAATAACTTGTTAGGGTATGGTTACATATTGTAATCAGAACCAGAATTTTGGAACATTTCTTTAGAAAAATGCATATAATCGCTGATTAAGCCACCACATTAAAATAAAAAAGCACACACACATGCACGCAAACATATGCACACATGCATGCAAACATACACACATACACACATACATTACAAAACCAGATTGGAGGGCCATCATGATGTAGAGAAGAGTGTTGAGTTGTACTGGAACCATCATGGTTGAAAATGAGAAACCATGTATGAGGTATAAGGCACTTTGGAGATCATGTAGTCCAACTTAATTTGACAGAGGAGGAAACTGATGCCCCAAGGAGACAAGACAGTTTCATGGCTAATCAAGAACAAAGGCAACACTTGTATTGAGATCTTCTGCCTCGAATACACTGTTCCTTCCACTTCATCATAGTGCCTGAAATTTTGACTCTCCACTTTGATGAATGAAAAAAATTCCTGACAGTGTTTCTGGAAATTAATAATTTGTTAATTAGGCTAGCCAGCAATCAATAAATTGATGATCAGTGGTTTCTCTCAATAGCCAAAGAGAAATCCATGGAGATACTGAATGCCTTAAATGCCTTTGTAAAAGAGAATGCCCTTAAAAAATGAAAATCAACCCTGATAGATGGACATTTGATAAGGAGGTGGGCTAAGGGTCTTCAGCTTGTCCTGCTAAGAACATGGCTTGATCATGAGACTCAGACACCTCTAATAATCTGGACAGGGGAATTCATCTCCATCTAGACCATTGTGGTTGATTTTCTCCTTCATGAGCTGGGTCACCCTAAACAAGGGGTAAGGACCCTTCTAGGTCCTTGGATGTGGTCTTTTGAGTGAGTCCAAATTTTACAGAACAAATCCTTTAATTAAGGGGATTTGTTCTGTAAAATTTGGATTCAGTCAAAGGGCTGCACTTGAGGGCCTAGAGGGTCATGTGTGACCTGGAGGCTGCAGGTTCATCACCCTTTTGACCTAAACTCTAGTGGAGGGGTACAAGGACAGAGGCTCATTTCCCTGGGTTAAGTGTCCCACACTGGATTCTGTTTATATTCTAAACAGAAGTTAAGTCTCCTAGTTGCATGATGTCTTGCCCCAGATTGAAGAGCACGGTCCTCAAGGGCTAGGACAATCTTATGAATCAGTCATGTCTGTATTGTGGAAATGATTGTTTTATTCCACAAATTAAAAATTAAATAAAAACAAATCATCCATGACTGACTTTGTGGAGGGGCTGGGCCATAAATGAAGAAATAAGGGAGAAAAACCTAGATCCAAAATTTCTCTCACCATACTTTCTATGTTATCCTGAGTCAATTATTTCACCTCTCTAAGACTAATTTCTCCCTTAAGAAGGAAGCTCTTGCTGATTCTCTTGATTGTTTGTCTTCTTTCTCTCCTCAAATTATCAAGAATATACTCATTTGTATACATGGGATATCAACCTGAAAATTTCACATGCTACCTGTCCAACTCTGGGAAAGTCACTAACCTATCACTAATATCAAATGAGATGACATTTGTAAAGTAGTTAGCTCAATGCTTGGCACAATGAATCTCTGTTCTTTTCCTCCCTCTCCCCCACCTCCACACCTCTCTCATTTCTTTGTTTTGTTTTTTCTTCACACCTCTATCACCTAGAATAGTGCTTTGAAAATAACATGGTTTGAATACTGTAAATGGACATAAGCCCTCTGCTTCAGTCCAGTTATCTGACTGTAACAAACATAACTCTCCAAAATTCTTTGAATGAATTTGATTTCATGTATTTAGTAATTGTGTTAATCTGACATAATTTAATTTTTTTCCAAAATATTCTATACCATGAGTAGTATTATTGGCAAAGAAATCTTGAAAATACATGATTCTATAACATTTTCCTCTGTCTCAAGTAGTTGTTAACTCAATACTTCATCCCATTTAAAGGTTCTTTTTTTTTTTTTGGTCCACCTTTGATATGACAAATCCTTCTTCATACTCTCCCCAAATTGGTTTGTATTTATATTGAGTATATTTATATTTACTAAATATAAGCATTATTTTCTTGTGCCCAAAGGGCTATAAAAATGTGCAGACCCTTTGACCCAGCAATACTACTTCTAGGGGCTGTATCCCAAAGAGATCATAAAAATTGGAAAAGGATCCACATGTACAAAAATATTTATAGCAGCTCTTTCTATGGTGGCAAATAATGGTGCCACAAGTTGTGGCACATGAATGTAATGGAATACTATTGTGCCATAAGAAATGATGAGCAAGCAGACTTCAGAAAAACCTGGAAGGACTTGTACGAAATGATGCTTAGTGAAGTAAGTAGAACCAGGAGAATGTTGTACACAGTAACAGCCACGTTGTGCCATGACTAATTTTGATAGAGTTAGCTCTTCTCAGCAAGGCAAGGATCTAAAATATCTCCAAAAGTCTCATGAGGCAAAATGCTATCCACATCCAATGAAAGAACTATGGAATTTGAATGCAGATCGAAGAATACTATTGTTTTTTTTTTCCTTCTGTTTTGTTTTGCTTTGTTTCTTCTTTTTTTTTGGTTCCTCCTATTGATTCTAATTCTTCTTTACAACATGACTAATGTGAAAATAAAATATACATATACATACATATATATATATATATATATATAATTTTCTCCAATGGAATGTATTTAGGTATGTATAATTATGCATATACACCAAATGTTTATGTATACACATAGATATATACACATATGTATATAGGTACATATACATATATGCATGTATGTGTATACATAGATACATATATATTTTTCCTTTATGTATTTTATTTTTTTTTTAGTTTCAGGTATCAAGTATTTTTAATTAATCTATCCCTTCCATTAACTTCTCCCAATGAAATTTTTTTTTTTAAATCCATAGTTTCCTTCAGGGTTCAAGTTCAACTTTTTATGTGAAATCTTTACTGAACCTCTGTGATAACCTGTCCACTCCCTATTCTCCAAATCCCTTGTATATGTTTCTACTTGTATATATTTCATATGTGTCTGCATATGTGAATATTGGAACCCTCAGTTAGACTACAATTTCTTTGCGGTGGGTGGCTGTTTTCATTTTTGTCTTTGAAGCCCAAAGACCTAGCACTGCGTTTAGCAGATAATAGGTACTTGCTTGTTGTTGTTCAGTTGTTTTCACTGTGTCTTACTCTTCCTAACCTCATTTGGGGTTTTCTTGGCAAAGATACTGGAGTGGTTTGCTATTTCCTTCTCCAGTTTATTTTTACAGATGAGGAAGTTGAGGCAAATAGGGTTAAGTGACTTGTCCAGGGTCATACAGTTAGTGTCTGAGGCAGAATTTAAATTCAGGTCCTCCTATCTCCAGGTCAGTTACTCTATCCATTGTGCCACCTAGCTGCCCAAATAGGTACCTAACAACTGCTTTTTACTTTGGCTGTTCTCTTCAAAATGCATGAACAATGAAATAATAATTTGAATGTTAGTTTGATTTCCTGTTTGATTTTGTACCCAGTACCTGGTATAGTGTCTGGCATATGAAAATTGTTTAATAAAGTCTTGCAGTATGTATATATATAAATGTATGTATCTATATATGTATGTATGTGTGTGTGTGTGTGTGTGTGTGTGTGTATCTTATATGAGCTTTGTTGTAACCAAAATTTGGAAACTAAGAGTGTTTCCTCCTATCAGAAAATGCTAAACAAATTGTGGTATAGGAATAAAATAGAATATCACTGTACCATAAGAAGTCATGAAATGGATAATTTCAGAGGAAACTGAGAAGATCTTTATGAACTAATACAGAGCAAAGTGAGGAGAACCTAAGATAATTTACTCAGTGAAAGCAACATCATAAAGAGAAAAAAAAACACTTTGCAAGACTTTAGAATTCTGGTCACCATAGTGATGACACCATAAGTTCAAAAAATTAAGATGAAACATGCCACTCTTCTCCTAACGGAGAAGTCATAAGTCTAAAATACAGAGACATAAATTTTTGAATATGAATAATGTGTAAGTCTGTTTTGCTTAGACTATGTGTACACGTATTGAAGGATTTCTTTTTCCTTTAATTTGTTTCATTGGGATAAGTTAGTGAAAGGGATAAGTTAATTAAAAATATTTGTTATTTAAAATCTTTAAACAATTAAAATAAAGAATACATTTAGCATCTTATATTTTAGGGAGTTTTTAATATATGTAGGCCCTCCTGTAAGTTTTCAGGTACTATTGAGAGTGCTCCTTAAGGGAAGGACTCATCAATGACAAAGGTCCAATATTTGGGTAGAGATTTCATTGTTTAAAATGTCTGGAACTACCAAGAGACAGAAGAAGCAAAAAAAAAAAAAAAGAAGAAGAGTCTCTTCAAATGAGACCACATATACACTGCAGGCTCTAGCCATAAGAGGTGACAACTGGAATGAGCCATTTGGTCAGGGATAATGGACTTTTTCTACATTGGAGGCCAGGGCAAGTGATTAAAAGTATCTTTTCTCTTTTCAACTTCCTTTCCCTCTATCTGAAAAGATTTCCAACACCATATCCCCTTAGATTTTCTTACTCCACCTACTTCACTGCAGTGCTGTTCCCCTCCCCCCTTAATCTTGATTCATTTGCATACAGATCCATTTTCCATCATTTTGCTGATTAGGTCTATAAATGTCACCCTAGTGTGCTAAGAGCGTGTGTGTGTGTGTGTGTGTGTGTGTGTGTGTGTGTGTGTGTGTGTGTTTGGTGTGGGGGGGTGGGAGTGGTATGCTTCTCTGAGGAGGTTTTATATTTCACAGAATAAATGAGCTAGGACCTCACTTTTGGTTTGGTGATAAAGAAGACCATCTGGGGGCATATTTTATGAGTTGTTTACCTATATGTTTCATAGTTAAATTCTCAAGGGCAAAATTGAAATGGAACCTGAGGGTTTCTTTCTCTCTGCCCTGCAGAACGTGTGCCTGTCTTTAATTTCTGTTGTTTGCAATCATCAGAGTAGTGCTATATAAGGCAGGCCCCTGAGGCCAAACCCTCCTCCATTTACCCTCTTTTTTCTAGAGACAAAAAGAGCAGGAGAGTGAAGAGAAAGGACTACAGGAGAAAGTCTAGCCTGGTTTGTGCAGGAGGTGGTGATAAGAAGGTCTGTGAGGTTTTCAATCTGGTTGGGAGGGCAGGAAGGAGGGAAACACAGACAACTTGGCCACTGCAGTGACATATAGGTACTACATAGACATTATCTCATTCGATTCTTGCAACACTATAAATTAGGTATCAAAAATATTACTAATGTGGCCTGGCAAATAGAGGATTGTACTCAAAACCAAGAAGTCCCAGGATCAAGTCCAGCCCTTGACATACCCGAGCTGTGTGACTGAAGGCATATCATTTAACCTCTAGTTTTTCTATCTCAGAGGTATCAGAAACAAGCCCTAGAAGCACAGGCCCTGCCAGATTAAATTTAATTGGGAAATGTTTAACAAAATAAGTAAAAACACAATACAACATAGATAATTCAAATTTGTGGTTTTCTAAATCAATGGGCAGCCTACAGGGATCCATTTCTATTTGAGTTTGACATCACTGCCCTGGTCAAATTTGTAAGATTTTAAGTTTTAAAGAAAATATAGAACTGTCATTATATAAGCACTTTTCTTCATAAGAAAATCCTCTCTATCAATAAAATCACAAGGCCATTTCCAGGATCATTTTATAGATGAGGAGTCATGTTTCAGATTATTCAAATGACTTGATTACACTCACAAACCTACAAGGTCAGTATATGAAAGAATTTCTGTTGATTTTTGGATGATGCCACACAGGGCTATTTATTGTTAGGCCATAATTAAATACATATAGGAATTTATGTTCAGCCCCATGGAAAGTCTATGTTTGGTCCTTTAAAATTCAACTGTGCTTTGTATCTCTGTATCTGATCACATGACTAAGGATTCATGTGAGAGGGGAGAATTGCCCTTTTTGTTCCCCTCTGAATTCTTCTGCACTCCTCCCTTAAAAAGGAGCAGGCTGTACCATTTATTTTACGGTACTGTCTTAGAACCTTGATTAGATCATGAGCATGAATGACAGTGGGGTATAGCATTGCTGCACAAGTTATACTTGGCGGTCAATTTTAGAGGGAGCAGTATTATAGAGGGATTTGAAATCAGAGATCGTGAATGCTGTACCCTCTTCTGCCCCTTTCTAACTGTGGGACCTTGGCTAAACTATATCTTTCTGAGCCTCAGTTTGCTAACCTCTATAATTAGAATAAAAATACTTGCACTATCTTTCCTTTAGAATTATGAAGATCAAATGAGACAATGTATTTGGCAATTTCAATAAATTGCAAATCATTACATAAATGTGAATTCTTATATAGCTTTATATATGTGAACATATATACGCATACATATTTATATAACATTTATTAAGTGTCTATGTGATACACACATAATATAACTGTATACATAAATATAAACATATACAATATTGCCTACTAATAATTTAGAAAATATCATGACTTCTAAAGTGAATTTTTCTCCCAGATTGCATTTGTGTGCTCCTTAGCATAGTTAAAGAGGTACTAATACCAACAAGGTAAGACAATGATAAGTATTTCTACCTCAGACCAAAATGAAACAAATATTGGCTATGTACTCACTTCAAATACATGAAGCATCTACTGTTTCATTGTTGTATGAGTAATCTATTCACACTATCTAGAAGCCCTTTATGCAATAGTAGATTGTCTTCCTAAGTGGCAAAGGTAAGAAGGAAAAAGAAAGAATAGAACAACCGAGCAACAACAAAAACTATATTACTCTTTGGTCAACTTTCTACTGAACACCCCTCAACTTAGCCCATCTGGTCCTGTGATGAGAGACACAAATAGTTTTAAGGCCTAATATGACTTGGAATAGTTCATTGAATATGATAAGAATTCAATGCATATTTGACCATAGAAATCATGCTAAATTATTACTGCAGTGGTATGTTAAAACTTCTTTCAATATATCAGAGGACTTACAAGAATACATTTCAAATGCTATTTTAACTACACCTCTCTACTCATTTTTATGACTTAATCATTACTAAAAACTATTGAACTGGACCCTGCTAGGTTCATCATACTACAACTGAACACATAGGTACTTTGTCATATGATTGCATATGGGCCTTGCTGACATTGCCAGTCCATCAACATCAGACACTTTTCTTCTGAGTTTATTTGACAATGAAAGAAACTTGAAAAGTATAGCTAAGTACAAATAATTAATTTCCTATAGTTTTTGCATTATTCAAATATGTAGTCAATATTTTCATTGTGCTACAATCAATCATCATATTTTATATCATTATAATTCAAATACTACTAATTTGAATACATGTGACCACGACAGGGCATTCATTTTTCACACTAATTTGGACATAGCTGTATTCTCCCATAGAGCCATTTTCAGTGAACTTTTTGATATAACAACTTGAGATTTAGCAGGAAGAGAAGAAAACAATACTTCTTTGATCTCTGAAACTCTTTAAATAGTATTTTTAGGGGCAGCTAGGTGGCCCAGTGGATAGAACAATGGACCTGGAGTCAGGAGGACCCAAGTTCAAATCTGGCACGAGACACATAACACTAGCTATGTGATTCTAGGCAAGCCACTTAACCCCTATTGCCTCACCAAAAAGAAGCTACTAAATAGTATTTTTATACCCCAAAGTATAACATGTAGACTATTCAAAATATGAATACTTTATGATGCATTTTTTTTGCATTGAGTGCTATTTGAGAATATTTTATCTGTTTTTTATTTGTTTAGTTGAATATTATAGTGTTCAAGGTAGAGTTACCCTAGATCAGTTTTATAATAATAAAGGAATGTCAGGTTAAAGGTCTATTCATTCCCCATTTAATGTCTCCTCTAGGGCAATAGTACAGACAAACAAAAAGAACAATATTCCCTAACATTGTTTTTTCTGTTTATGAAATATTTTACATGCTATCTCATTCACTACTTAATCAACCTATGAAATAAATAATATGGGAATTATTAGCTACATTTTGTCAAATAAGAAACCAAGCCAATTTCCCCAAAAGAGGAGAAGGGTATTCATACCTTGGTAACCCAGTCATTAGTGGAAGGATCTGAGATTTCTAACTACCAATCTTGTCCTCTATCTAATGTGGAACATTGACCCCACATGCTCCTCTATCTTGCCAACTAATTTGTACTTTATATTGATGTCAGCATTCTGCTAAAATCAGCTCTCTCTGTCTTATCATGGCAGACAGGTGATAATAGATCTGAAAGTTTTGCAAGTAAATTAAGCTTTAGCAGGTCCTACACCAAGCTATGAAGCCTTCAAATTGGGGCTTCCAAATAGATCACATGTCTATTATATGATGGCCAGTCTGCTATATTCATATAGTCTTATGACCAGAAGATTGGTCATCAGATGAGGATTTTATTAACCCAGTAGCTCATGAAACCATCAATTTAGGGGGTGAATGTAGTACCTATTGAATTGAAATCACAGATCCTTAGAAGTATTAAAATACCTTCAATTAGTTAGGACAGGATGAGTGGGTGTGATACATAACCATACCACATGTTAAATATCCCAGGAACCCTCCCTCAATCCCCTTAAACATCAAGAACAGTGTTAATAGTGTTGATCCCTTCCTCCAGTTTTTTGGAGCTGTGTAGATTACTTGCTTGGGGGCTTATAACCCAATTATACATCCCTGGCATAGACATGGCCTATTTTTTATGGGTTTTTTTTTTTGATGCAGAAGCTTCCTTTCAAATAACATGATGCTCCCAGATAATTACCAGAGCACACCTATAAAAAGAAATCATCAAGATACTTGTTCTCCATCCTGCCTGACCCAGAATAAATTTGAGACATCATCAAAATACTGTATTTTCATTTTCTGGATGCTATGGGGATTTGAAAACTACATCGAAATGAGGAGACAAGGAAAGAGCATCCGCAGAATAAAATGGATAGTGTCTAAGTGGCAGGCTAATACCACATCTTCGCAACTCAAAATAAATATTGCTACATAAAGAGAGATACTATGCATTCTCTACTGAGATAGTCATCAATTTAAGCATTTGGTAAAGCACAATTGAAAAGACATTGTGCTTTTCCCATCAGAAAGCCTCGGAAGTAGACACTCATTCAGCAGTGTTCAAGTAGTTATAGAAATCAGACTTGTGATTTCATTGATACGAAGAATAACTAAACAAGGAAAGTCCCTCTGTCAGCATAGGTCAGCATCTTTTTTTTTATGCCATTTATATTTGTAGAGAGTTGTTTGGAATATTGAGATGTTAAATTACCTGCCTACCATCATATGTCAGATTTTGCCAAAAGTGATTCTTCAACCAAGTTCAGGTCTTCCTAGCTTCAAGATGAGTTCTAGACATATTTTTGGATGTTAAAGTTTTCTGATCATTAAATGTTCATTTCACAGAAATTTTTTCAGTGTCTATTATTCAATTCAATAAACATTTATTAAGCACTTAGCATGTATAGGTTATTATGCTAAGGTTCTAGGTATACAAAGATCAGCATAACAGATCTTATTCTTAATAATTCTTAATACAGTGAAAGAGGTTGGGAAGAGTAATACATGTACTCAAATTGCTAAAATATAAGAGAGGATGTTATTCGTAGAATGGAGAGGCATAGGCAAAGACCTCTTTTTTTTGCTTTCTGGTGAGGCAATTGGGGTTAAGTGACTTGCCCAAGGTCACACAGCTATAAGTGTCATGTGTCTGAGTCTGGATTTGAACTCAGGTCCTCCTGATTCTAAGCCCAGAGCTCAATCCACTGTGCCACCTAGCTGCCCAGCAAAGACCTATTTTGTAAAAAAAAGAACCATTACCAGTTAATCCACGAGCATTTATTTAGCCAGTCATTTTGCTAAGACTTAGAGTTATCCTAAAAATACAAAGGATGAAACAATCCCCCCTTGTAAGAACTATACATAGTAGTGTAGAAGACAACAAATACCTTCATATGCATATAGAGAAAAAATTTAAAAAGTGAGCAAATGAAAAGTAGTTAAATACCAGGAAGTTTGGGGGGGAGAGCACCATTATCCGGTGATTTGGAAAGGCTTCATGCAGAAGGTAGTACTTCGACTCTGTCTCAGAGGAAGATAGGAAGGACTCTAGGAGGCAGAAGTGAGGAGGAAGTGCATTCCAGGACTAGGGGATGGCCAATAAAGGTAATGAAGAAGAAAGCCAGAACATTATGTATGAGTGAAAGAGAGAAAGCCAGTTAGGCTGAAGCATTGAGTTTGAAAAGTGGGATGATATAAAATACGGCTGCAAGCATCATTTAGGGCCAGAGTATGAAGAACTTTAAAAAAAAATCAATAAGAGGAATTTACATTTTATCCTAGAACAATGGGGAGGAACTGGAATTGCTCAAGAAGGAGAGTTGCATGATCAGATCTGAGCTTCTGGAAAAAATTATTTTGGCAGCGACATGGAGGATAAATCGGAGTGGTGAGAGACAAAACAAAGATAAGGATAAGGAAGGCTTTTTCTATAAGCTAGATGAAAGGTGATGAGGGCTAAGTCAAGGTGTTAACATTGTGAGTAGAGAGAAGAGGTGAAGTGTTCCACCTTGTAGAAGGTGGAACTACAAGATTTGGCAACTCTTTGGATGTGTGGGGTGAAGGAGAGTGAGGATCTGAGCATGATGAGGAGCCAAGGTAATAAATCTGGGAGACTGGAAGGATGGTGGTACTTTTGAAAGAAATAGGGTAGTTTAGAAGAGTTGAGAGTTTGAGGGAAAGATAATGTGTTCAGTTTCCATCATATGTATTTTGAAATATGCAAAAGGCCACGTAGGTCTAAAGTTCTCTGAAGAACTTGAAGTTAAATATATAGATATTCATATCCAAATGTAGACGATGGTGAAATCTATAGGGGCTCATGAAGCAATGGAGAGAGTATGTGTAGGGATAAAAGATGGACCTTTAGGAGCACCCAAGAGGTGTTTGCAATTTGGTTTCTGACTTTACTGCTCAACTGGAACTGTTCTCTCTAAAGTTACTAATGAACTGTTAATTGCCAAAATTGATGACTATTTTGAAAGTCCTCATCCTTTTCCACCCATTTGGCTACTAACTCTTTAAAGAGAGGGTCCATATTTTAACTTTACCTTGCTCAAATTATAGTAAGCACCATTGAGTTGAATTAATAGAAATAGGTTCTCATCTTTCTTGAAGTGACATTGTAAGTCTACCTAAGGCCAACTAGACTGGAAGGGGGATATAAAAGATGTTAGTAATAGTATAGGTTAGTAAAAGAGGGAAGGCTAAGAACTAAAACAGAGTTAGCAGACTACGCTCTTATGGCCTCCAAATTTTATTAGTTCACTTTGCTATTGTGACTATGATATAAATTACTGGTGCATCCATGATAAAATGTAAGATAAGTTCCTTCATTTAATTTTAGAGCCCTTTACAACCTGGCTCCACCTTCCTTATACTATACATTATTCCCCTTTTCAAATTCTACAATTCAGACAAACAGATCTCTCTCTTCCTCACATGCAGCATTCCATCTCCTCTCTGTGCCTTAACACTGGCTCCCCTGCTCACATTCTTCCTAGAATGCACTTCCTCCTCACCTCTGCCTCAGAGAATCCATTTCTCTCTTCAAGAGGAAGCTCAGGAATAACAATCTATATGAAGATTTTCCTGATTCCCCCTCAGCCCCAACTACTAGTGACTCCTTCCCCTGGTATTTACTTTGTATTTATTTTATATACATACATACATACATACATACATACATACATACATACATACATATATACACATATATACACATGTATGTATATGTATATATTCATTATCATATAGATATGTATGTTTATATATGTATATGTATATGTATATATAGGTATATATGGGTATGTGTATTTATATGATTATGTATCCAGTATTCTTCTCATTAGAATACAAACTCCCTGAAAAGTGAGATTTGTTTCATCTTTTCTCTTTGTATCCCCAGCATCAAGCATAGTGCCTGGCACATAGTAGACACATAGTAAATACCTGTTAATTGACAAATTAATTGAAATCAAATCACAAATATAAAATTGAATAATACTGGATTAAGAGTAAATGGTTGCATTTGGTTCTGTCATTTCATGTTACCACAATTCGTACTACTCAAAATTGGAATGGTCCAACTTGTGTTCAAGAATAACCCAGTGTGGCCACTTTTTAATGATTATTTTTCAAGAAATTTAGAGAGACTTTTGGTATATGCAGGTTTGGATTAGCTGACTCTTAAGATTCCCCAAAAATCTATGCTTCTCAGACTCTAAGTCAGGCTATATGACGCTGGGCAGTTTGCAAAGTCACTCTGGATTTCAGCTTCCTCATCTCTAAAGTAAGTAGTTTGCATTATATGGTCTCTGAGGATACTTTTGCCTCTAGATTGCATAACTCAGTTTTCTTATATGTTGTCATAAGTTGACTGATTAATTCTGAGCACAACTCTTCCTTTAGGGACCTCATAAAAAATAAGATATATTCTTGACCTGACTGGACTCTATGATTAAGTGTGGTCAGGAAGTCAGAAAGGTGTTTCCCAAAGAGAAAAGGGAGAGGGAGAAAAGGCTAAGGATAGAAGAAACTCAGTGCCTTATTTTGCATATGTTTTTCAGGTTATTCCAGCTCCTTAATTTTATTACTTTATTTACTGACTATTAGAGTGAAAAAAAGCAATTAAAATCAAATTGCCTCATTTGCACCTGCATGTTGCTAGAATTGATTTATAGCATCCTAGCTCTTCAGCATTGCCTTAAGATGGGTTCTGTTCTCTGGCAGCCTTTTGTCAGGTGAGCTCAGGGAGGGGGCTGTGCCTGGCAACTAACAGGGTGCTGCCCAAAGCTAGGGAATTGGTTACTGAGCAACTAACAGTAGTACCCTGCTTTATTGCCCGTTGCATCTGCTGAGTTATCCTCCTTTACTTTGGAGCTACTAGCAAAGGTTCATGGGTTCCTTTGTGCCTAAACTCATAAATCCTTCTGCACCACTCAGGAACTCAGCTTCAGTGCCCAGGTTAGCTGACATCTGTGTGCTATTTGCATATTTCTAAGGCATTATCCAGTCCTACTTCTCTATCTTCCATAGAAATTCAAAATGGCAGCAGCTTTCTATTCAACTCTCTTCTCTGATAGATACTGTCTCCCTTGAGCCAGGCCACTACTTAAAATCTAGGCAAACTAGTTCATCGCTAGTCCTCCTCAGCCATTTCTGCCAGGAAGATAGAAATATTTCATGGAGTGAGAGTATTTTGAACAGAGGCCATATTCGTGGCTGACCAACAGAAGGAAAATGGGCATGTAATTATGAATAGGAACCCTGCCTGTGACTCACTGGGTTCCTTTATGAGTAGAATCAATTCCAGAGGGTGGTAAGAGGCTTTTGAGGAAATAATTCCAAATCTGAAACTTGAAATATAATCCAGAGCTATAAAGAACCAGGAAGATTAACTAATCTAATCCCTGTACTTTACGGTGAGGAAACTAAGACCTGGGCAGAAGAGGGGGTTGGTTTTATCAAACTATATGGATAGTAAAAAAACAGAGGCAAGCTGAACTCAGCAATTTTGATTATATACTCAATGCTCTTTCCATCATGTCATGTTACCTGTCCTTGGGGAAGGGAGGCTTTGGGAAGGTGGATTGATTGACGTGTACTTTAACTTGTCTACGATAGAAAGTGCTCTACACATGTAGTTTATATATCTGAGTTTAGATACTGCCCCAGACTATTTATCAAACTTAGTTATCTTGGCTAAGTCATTCTCCCTCTTTCAACTTCACTTTCTTCGTTAGTAAAATAAGGAAATTAAACTTGATTTGTAAGGTCTACTTCAGCCCCAAATCCTATGATTCTGAGACTTTTTTTATTACTTCACTTTGGATTACCTGTGACCACCTCACTCTCATAGGAACACTTTAGTATTTGCTCTCATAAGTCAATGAGCATACAAAGTTAAGAAATCCTTACTTAAATGAGAGATATAATTGAGCCTTATTTGAATCGGATGGAGGATGGGGCACAAGAGCACTTTTAGCAGGCTAGCTAGAGGGATTTAACAGTCAGCAAACTTATGTCTTAATCCCAGATCTGCCATGTACTGTTTATCCCTTAGAAAGTCATTTCCATTCTCAAATTCAAATTCCTAATGAGAGAGGGAGAGGGAGAATGAGGGAGAGAGAGAGGCAGATACAGACACACAGAGACAAAGACTCAGAAACAAGGAGGGGAAACTGGGGGGAGTGAAGGAAAGGAGAAGAAAGGAGAGGGGAAGAGAAAGAAAAGGGGATTTAAATTTAAGTAATGAATAAAGAAGAATAGTCATTAATTCAGAAATAGAAAAGTGAGGTGTGCTCCTGACAAAGTCCATGAGTCCAATGACATAAAATTCAATAAAAAATGGGACAGATGACTATGTCTGGAATACCAAGGAACTGATTTTTTTTTTCCCATGAGTGGGTTAATAAGCCAACAACTACTGAATTGCCATGTCCATTTCCCTATAACCAATGCTAGGTTTTGTGTGGAATTACATAAAGGACTGTTTTTAATTATTCTCCATTAGCCAATTTTGAAATCTTAGTTAACACTTATTTTAGACATTTATGTAGCTTTGAAGAAAACAAAACTTAAAAAAAACCACTTATATAAAAGATTTATATTTATGCTACAGACTACATAAAATTGTGAATTTATTCTTTGATGAATTTTTTTAAAAAGTAAGTACAACTTTCCTTTAAATATCTAGTTTCCTTGGTGCTGTAAATTATTGATTTAACTTAATCAAATAAAAGTTAATTTAAATGTAATTTCTTATTCATTCATTTGTTTAACAAATATTTATGTTGTATACATGGAAGGATTCTGCTACAATCTATTTTTTCCCCTTAATAATGTTTTATTTTTTCTAGTTACACATAAAGGATAGTTTTCAACAATCATTTTTGTAAAATTCTGAGTTCCAAATTTTTCTCCATCCCTCCCTTCCCTTCCCCTTCCCTAAGACAGCTTCTCCAACATGATGCTGAACATGCATGTCTCTGTTGGCCTTTGAGTAAAATTCAGCTCTCCAGATCTCATGGTATTCCATGATTCAAAACCATAAAATATAATTGAAAGAATATTAGTGTTAGAAAGAACTGTAATGGTTTGAAAAGATATATTCATTGTATTTTGTGTATTTTCTTGAAAAGCACTATCCTTTATTTTTCCCAAATTTATGTAATCCACGTCTTTGTTCAAAAATCTTTAAAATGTTGAACAACTCAGGCCGGAGAACAGCTCCTGAGGCACTGAAAACTGTTTCTTGGTTGATATGAATAAGGTTTCTTTTTCTTTTTGGGGGGGAAGTGGTACAGATATTCAAAGGGTCTACAAAACCATTTATTTCCAACTAGCCCACACAATGCCATTTTGTTCATGTACATATCAAATAATTTGAGCTGAAAGGAACTGTAAAAGTCATCTAAATAAACAGGAATACCATCTATAACATAGCTGCTTGACCATTTCTGCTTAAATACTGCCAATGATGGGAAACATTACCTCCTAAGATATCCCATTCAATTTTCAGAATTATTAGGATATTTTTCCTCACTTCAAGCCCAAACTTACTTCTCTGCAACTTCTATTCTTTATTCAAAGACTATGGTCTTTGCCATAGTGTTTCAAATTCTTAGGGAAAGAGATCAGGGCCTCCCTAATGTCCTCCCATTTCTATGCAAAAACCTCTACTTTCCTTACATGGAATGGTTGCTATTTCCTTCACCTTCCCATTACATCCTTGCATATACTTTTAAGCTTATTAATACCCTTCTTAAAATGCTGATAATAGTTGAATATCATATCTTAGATGTGATCTAACCAGAGTGGAAGAAAACAGGATTTTCATTTCTTTCATTCTGGTAATTTGCCTCCAGTATTTACCTTAAGTAAATTGCCCTAAAGTTATATCAACTTTGTTGACCGACATTTCATGTGATTTATGTTGAGCTTGCAGGCCATTAAAACCCTCAGATCTTTTTCAGCCTCCCACATCATATGTTCAAGTATTTTTTTTCTTTTAAATGCAAGTGTAGGATTTTAAATTTATCTCTATTATATTTAGGATACTGGAAAACTTTGTCAAGTGCCTTAAATCCAGGAATATGTGTATGGCATTTTCCTGACCTAGTAGTCTAGTAGACTTATCTAAAAAAGAAAAGGCAATCTAAGTATGTTTTCTGTGTGGAAGAAAGCAAATATTTGAGTAAAGCTTTTGTGTCTCCCCATCTCTGGGCTCAACTGCCTACCCACCAATTTCTTGGGCATGTATTTTCAGGATTTCCCTGTTCAGAATTTCCAAAGGCTTCTGGTGGTGGTGAAGCCCCCATAAGCAGTTGCTATCACTATTACTATTGCATCCATTTTGACCCAGATAGCCTAGAAAACTCTTGAATACAGAAGAGGCTTTGGCAAAAATGGCTCCATTCCCAAAGAAAATCATTCTGGACATTCAGAGAGAAGGTCTATTTCTGGACTGTCTCAGGCAGTACCAGACAGGTGGCAACTTTATTAATTCCAGTTTCTGACTCTTTGCCAATGTAAACAATTTTGGCATAGTGGCAGGGCCTTGAGAAGAAGAAAAAAAAATAAAGGTAATCTGGTCTTGATAATTTGGGGTGCCTAAGAAATCTCACAAGCTACACAAAAATGAAAGGTGAAAAAGTAAATATTTTTGTGACTATGGAAGTGCCCATTTGCAATTATTATAAGTGACTTGCACTAAAGTAGGAAATGTTTTCATAATAATAGCCTTTGAGATAGATAGTAGATATATTATTATTATTTTATTTTGTAGATTAGAAAATTGAGAACAATTAGGAAAACAGGAGAAAGATTTGATTAAATGTACATGATACTCAAGTTTTAGACACAGAATTCAAACCCTGGGCTTCTCTGAATGTGACTCTTGTACTCTTTCCACTACACTGTACTATAACTCGTAAAGAGTCACTAAAAAAAAGATCAATTTTTTCAAAACTAATATTCAACTTAAAATTTTTAAAAATATTTAGTAAGCACTAAAATAAATGCATAAGGGAGACATTAAACTTTACTTACCAAAGAGCACTGCAGTGGAATCAGAGACCTGGGTATTGATTCCAATTCTGTCATTGTCTAGTTCTGTGACCTAATTAATTTCAATTTTTTCTGAAAAATAAAATTTAATCTAGACTTAACAACCACAAATAATATGATCATTTCTATGTTAAATACAAAATGGAAAAAGATTAATAAATGAAACTGCACATTTCTATTACCTACTGCTTGCTTTTACTTCTAAGTATATAATGACTTCAAAAATGTAACTTTTAAAGCCAACCTCTTGTCTATGTTTCCTTCTGGCTTTTCTTTTCTCTTCTGTTTTTTTTTTAAGAGAAAGTGCTTCAATGACCCTTTTTTCCTTTTCTTTAAAAAAAACACCTTTTAGTTCATCATATTATTATTAGCCCTCTTTTGCTTCCAATTTTCCCCCTAAAAAATTTAAAAGCAATCTTTAAAACTTACATAGCAAATATAAATAATGCAGCCAAATAGATTCACACATTGGCCATGTACCAAAATATATATCTCATTCTGTACCCTGAGTCCAACACCTCTCTGTCTGGAGGTGAGTATCATTTTTCTTCATTGATTCACTGATATTAATAGTTATTTCTCCACATAACCCAACTTTTACCATTTAAATAACTTGGGTCCTCACTACCTCAACCACCTCATCTCCTAAGATCTCTGTCTCTAATAACCTACAATCACATAGGATAGTCATAATTTAGATACCACCCCACTAGATCCACAATTCAATTTGCCTCAGATGCTGTAATTCCCATTTGTAATTCAGGGAGAAAGGCACAGGTCAAAGCCTTAGTCTGAATTACTGCACAAAGTTTTGTCAATGTTGCCTTGTGTTTGTCCCAGAAATACAGTTACTGGGGTTAGTTTTAGGTTTTCCTGAAGGGAAATTAAACTGAATTTGTATACTACAAAGTATCACAAAGATTCCCTAGTTACCTACCCCATTATGAATTGAAAGTGTAATTAGATAATACATTTGTATTTACAAAGTATGACCACATAGAACTCTATCCTTCTAAACCTTAATCAGGTAAAACTGCTTAGGCCTAGACATCTTTTAAAGATGTTTTAATGCTGGAGTATTGCAGACAGAGTGATTTAGTGGAATAAATACTGTATTTAATATCAGAAAACTTGGTTTTGAATCTACTTTTTACTATTTCTATGACCTGAGACAAGTTACTTACCATACCTGGGCTTTTTTTCTGCTTCTATGAAATGGGCAGGCAAGGTTAAGTAGTAAATCATTTGTTAAGAGCCTCACTAAGGTCCCTTCCAGGTCCATATCCAATGATGGTAAGAGTTTTTGTTTTGTTTTGTTTTGTTTTTTAATCAGAAGCCTGAAGATTGGTGCAAAGGGAGTAGAAATTCATAAGAGTCCTTGCTAAGGACTAGCATGTAAGTTGTTCATGTCACTGGAAAGCTTTAATGAAAAGTTAAGAGAAACTATGGATTTTTAGCATAAAGATTGCTTGGGGAAAAAAAATCTTGGTCCTCCAGGTCCTTTTATGATCACTCAACATGCACTGATGGTAATTGCACTTACAGGATTGGACTTGAAATTAGAAATACCTACTTTCAAATCACCCTTCATTCTTACATGGTCACTTAACCCTTTGAAGCTTGTATTTCTATATAGCAATAAAATACAGATGAAAAGAATATATCTAAAGTACTTGAATAGCTTTGGAAGTTATTCTCTCTCTCTCTCCTCCCCCCTCTTTCCCCCACCCCTCTTTCTTTCTCTCTTTCTCTCACTCACTTCCCCTCTATCTCACTCTCACTCTTTCTCACTCTCCCTCTCTCAGTTCAGAGAGAAATCACTGGGCAAAAACACTATTCTGCTGTGCTTATTTTTTTATGGTTAATATCCCATAGACTTGTATGAAATGGATAAAATAACTACCTTTATTTTTAGTTTAATCAAATTATTATTATTGTTTACATATTTATTCATATATTCTACATCTATACTTGATCTAAACTCATTAGGACAGGGCCTTATTTTATATATTTCTGTATATCCTTTTAACAATTTATGTATCTTAGTTTAATTTGTAAAATAAAACAAGCATTTCCATAATATATCAGAATTTAAAAAAAAAGATAATTGCATATGGAACTGCATATCTATTGTGTACAGCTTGCTCTTCCTTTCAACTATATAATAAAGTTATCATGTAATTTTTCCCTTTATTTTCTTCTCTCTCCCACTCTAGATATGCCTACCATTAAATATAAATATGTATGTGTGTATGTGTGTGTATACACCAAATGATTTTATGTTTGTATATATGTACATATACATATACAGAATGATTTTACATATACATATGTATAATATATATATAAAATCATTATATACATATTTCTATTTATCACTTCTTTCTCTCGATGCAGATAGCATCTTCCTTTATATGTCCTTTAAAATTAATATGGGTATTTATGATAGTCAAAGTGATTTAGTGTCTTGATATTGTCTTAAAACAATATTGCTGTCACTGTATACAATGTTCTTTTGGTTCTGCTCATTTTGCTCTTCATTATTATGTGCAAATGTGTCTACAATCAAAGAGCTCATCATTTTTTTTTTTTTTATTTCTGGGTACTGTAATCATTTTATCACTAAAGCCAGCACATTATCAATAAAAGGATCGTCATTTGGCCAACTCTTTTAGGCCAAACACTAAGTTCATCATTTCTTACAGCATGGCAGTATTCCATCAGGATCACATAATACAAATTGTTCAGCCATTCCTCTGTTGATAGGCATTCCCACAATTTCACATTCTTTGCCACCAGAAAGAGAGCTGTTATACATATGTTAGAACATATAGTTTCTTTTCATTTTTCCCTAATCATAATATTACTATACCCTACTAGTGGTATTAGTAGATTAAAGGGTATAAGCAATTTAAAAACTCTTTGGGCATAGTTCCCAATTGCTCTCCAAAATGGTTGGATCAGTTCACAGTTTTTTCTACCAGCAATGAATTAGTCTCCCAATTTTTCCATATCCCTTCCATCATTTGTTGCTTATTGCTTCAATCATTTTGAGTCAATCAGGTATAAAAAGATATCTCAAAGTTGTTTTAATTTGTATTTCTCAAGTCAGTGGTGATTTATAGCTTTTTTATATGTAACCATAAATTGTTTTGATTTCTAAATCTGAAAACTGTTTGTATCCTTTGACCGTTTATCAGTTGAGGAATAACTCATATTCCTATAGAATGGACAAAGTTTTTTCTATATTTGAGATATGAGATCTTTATCTGAGAAACTGTCTATATTTTCCCCCAATTCCCTGCTTTCCTTCTGATCTTGGCTACATTTATTTTATTTGTACAAAAACTTTTTTAATTTAATGTATATATATATATATATATATATATATCATTTAAACACACTGCACAATAAGCAATAAGTTGATGTTCAATAAATATTAGCTGATTAATTTGCTTAAAGAAGGCATACTAATCACACAGTTTTGCTATTGGACATATGTGTACACGCATAGGTGGAGAGATAAATAGAGATATGTACACATATACACAATGTATATGTATATATGTATATGCATATATACATATGTATATGATCTGTGAAAGGGAACAAGCCTTTATTAAGAACCTACTATGTGCCAGGCACAGTGCTAAGAACTTTACCAATATAATTACACATACATATGCATATATGTACACTTATACATATATGGGAATTCAGTCCCTTACTATTTTTTTTAAGTGGCATTTAATCCCATTAGGCAAGGAGTTGCTCTCCTGCTGTTCTAGAAGACATTTTAATCATCACCTCTCTTTATTCTAGGATACATTCTGCTTGGGGTAATTTAAATACTTTCACACACCCTAAACTTCTGTGCCTAATATGAGCCACACAGAGACCTTTCCTCTGGGGAAATTAATTTCAAACTCAGCTTTCACTCATAGGAACACACAAGCCCCTCTTGATTCCATTCTCATAGGAAATAAGTCAGTAAATTAAAATTAGATGCAAAAATGACTGAGGGCAGAAGGGAAAACAAAACACTATGTCAATCAAGTATAGCCTAGAAAATCCTTTTTGTTATAAAGTTTACTTTTCACTAGGTCCTAAACAAAGTTTGAAAATAATTTCCATTAAAGTCAATATTATAAGACATGAACACTACATAATGGAAAGATCATGGCATTTAATGTCAACGAATCAAAAATTTAATCTTGACAGGTCTTAAAAATCATGTAATACAATGACTTTCTGTTTTTTAAATGATAAAATAGGCTAAAAAACTTTAAGTGACTTGTCAAGGCTTGCACGTGTATTTATTAGCATAGACAGGACTTGATTACTTCTGTCCAATATCCTTTCCACTATTACACATTGTTGATTTGAAACCCTGATCTTCCACTTATTACTGATATCAGTTTGTCATTATCTGCTCTTTGTGGGTCTCAGATTTCTTCTTGTTCAAAATAAGGAAATTAATTTAGAGGATCTCTAAGACCAATTCCAGCTCTTACTTTCTATGACCTAACTGCCCCTTCAGCTTTAACATGCTGTGAATATAATTTGAATCACTCACATTCAAGAGAGCCCATGTTGCTTTTTAAATGTATTTCTAGCTAGATAGTCACATTTCCTAACATACATAAATAGAAGAGAATACACAAAGAATATTTCCTTTTATGACAGGGTAGATTAGATAGATTAGGAAAATGCTATATGTGTGTGTATATTCACATATGTCATATACACTTCATGTATGCAGATAGAGGTTGATAGGGTTTGATCTGCATTCAGAGAGGTGTAGCATTCAGGAATAAGGTGATCATTCCTCTCGATCTCTATCAATCAATCAACCCATATTTACTAAGTGTTTACTATAAGCTATGCAGTAAGTTAAAAACTTGGGCTACAAACAAAGTTGTTTTTTCTCAACTCTACATTCAAGGAGATTAAATTCTAGTAAAGAGAGGATGTGGAAATAATTAGATATATACAATTGGGTGTGGAGGGTCCTGGTAAATGTGTTTTTAGCAGGGCCCGAATTTTAAAATGTGTTGAAAAATTCATAAGTGCATGAAAAATATAAGAATTTGTTGATGAAATATTAGAATGATGAATAAAGAAGACATATGTTTGTATTTATTGTCCAACCAATGCCTTTTTCATAGCAACCAGCACCATCTCTTTCTGTTCACTCCCAGCAACCATCTCTTTATATTCTTTATGGTCAAATGTGCTGTTCCTAGATGATTTCATGTCTCCCATTATGAGATAAAGCTGGCAATGCTGTTATTGCTCATAGTTCATTTTAAAAGCATTGTGATTTAAAACACTGAACTGTACAGAGTTGAAAACTCTGTCTAAAATTACATTAGTATTGTAGTCCATATAACTTCTCCCATTATAATTCTAGCAGCCCAAGACCACTGACAGTTAAAGAGTGAATTACTCCATGTATTCTCCTGTCTAGTCACAAAACTATTCCTCACATAATCCAAGAACACATTTTAAACTGTTGACATGATGGTTCACCTCATCCCTCAAAAAGTAAGAAATATCCATAGCTTCATTTTCAGAAAATCTTTACAATAATATTCGATAGCAGATATCCAGAAGTAAGAATACATTGACAGCCCACTATCACTCCCCAATAGTATATATATTTTTTTTTCCTAAGAAAAATTGGCAACATTGCCCTTTTTGCAACAGCTTGTATCCAAGAATAACACACAGTGAATGAAAACTTTATCACAGATTGAAACTCTGCTTTAGTATGTTTCATGTGATAAAAGCTCTTCATGGAAGGCCCTGATAATCATATTCACTTTCATGAAATTAGTGATTTTAAAGAAAATTTTTTTTGTGTCTTTCACTAATGATTAAATTATTACTTTAAAAATATTTATGTTGGCAGGACAAATAAACCAAAGAATGGAACATTAATACTCCCTTTATATTTCATAATACCTAGTTTTTTAAATTTTTAAATATAATTCTATCTTCTTCAAAAGCAAATAATAATCATTTTTAAATATTCAAAATATGTAAAAATTATAATTAAAGAAAATGAAATCAAGTGGAATTTATGCTTAAATTACTGATATAACATTAAAATTTCTCTTTTTTTGCACTGTAGTTTACGACAGTTTAAATACACACAAATATAAAATATACTCCATTTCCCTTTTTCTCTTTCTCTTCTTTACTGTGGAGTCTAGCTTCAGAACTTATCACTCAACTGAAATTTATTTCCCCAAAGTTACCAATGATCTCTTAATTGTCAAATCTAACGGGCTTTTCTCAGTCATAATCATTCTTGATCTCTCTGAAGCTTTTGAAATTTTCAATCACTCTCTTCATCTTGGTACGCTCTTTCCTTTAGGTTTTTGTGACACTACTCTACCTTAGTTCTCAGTAATTTCTGAGTGGTTCCTAGTGATTAGTGATGTGTTGAAAATGATTAATACCTGAAGCTTGTGAATGTGGAATCTTAAGAGGAGAGAAGACCTTTGGGGTCATTAAAGGAGTGAGCTGCAAAAATGGGCCTGTATTTTTTTTCTTTTGGAACATTTTGCCTTATAACATTTTCCCATGCTTTCTTCTCTCTTAAACTTCTAGCTAGTAGTAGTGATAAAAGAATATGGGCCACAGAAAGAATCAATACAGTGATAGGATCCTAAGTTTGGTAACCTAGGAATGAAGAAAAGAAATGGGAGGGTTTGGATAAGGTACAGGCAGGAATAGGAAGCACACATGCCCATATATCACTGCCCTGGGGTAGAGTTTTGGTTGCCCCCCCTCACCCCTGGAGTTACTACTTTTTGCAGGTGTTCCTATTGTTGCAAAGTCCTATGGTTTCTACCTTGAACAAATTGTATTGAGTCTATTATGCCATCAGTTAAATAAATCTGCTCTATGCACAGTTACCAGTGATCTCTTAATAGTTTAGTTTAAAGGCTTCTCCTTAATCCTCAAACTTCTTGACCTTTCTTTAGGAGTTGATACCATTGATCACCTTTTTTGTGCCCTTATATACTCTTCCCATAGGCTTCCATGAAATGATTATTTTTTGGTTCTTTTGCTACCTGTCTGACCACTCCTTATTCTCCTTTTTTGGATCTTCCTCTACTCCTAAATAATAATTGTAGGTATACCCAAAGTTTCTGTCCTGGGTCCTCTTCTTTTTTCTCTGTATAGTATCTTACTTGTATTTTCATAAGCTTTCATGGATTTAATTATTATCTTTATGCTGATGATTCCCAGTTCTGTAGTCCCTCCTCTGAGATCCACTTCCACGTGAAAAACATAATAAATTGGACCTATAGGAAGTCTTTCTAGGTCCTCCAAGCTGTTGGTTCTTTTCTTTTGGAGATTACTTTCCATTTATTTTGTACCTTATATGTATTACTGCCCTTAGATTCCAGCAATTTACAAATTGGATATATCTCATAGTCATCTCAGACTCAACATGGCCAAAACAGAGCTCTTATTTCCCCTCAAACCAACCCAGGCTCATATTTTTGATGTTCTAGTGAACTATTCAACTCTCATCCATCCTATGTATCTAATCATTTTCCAAAACTCATATTTTGTACTGCCATGACATCCCCATTCTACATGTGGGAGATAGTTCCTTGAAACACATGCGACTTTGTTATACCTATATCTCTTACATACATTCCTATCCCCTCACACGGCCACTCCCTTGTCCAGGCCTCAGAAATCTGCAAGAGTACTGTACATTTTCCCTGCCTCAAGTCTCTCCCCAGTCCAATGCATCCTCCCCATGGCTGCCAAAGTTATTTCTGTAAAATAAAGACCTGACTACGTCATGCCACCATACCCATTACCAAACTCATTCATTTCCAGGGGCTCCCTAATGCCTCTAGCATCAAATATAAGCTTCTTTATCTGGCCTTTTAAAATGCTTACATTGCGGGGTCCTCTATTTTTTTTTTTACATTATTCTCCTCTATCAACTCTAAAGTCTACTTGTACTGGCCTATTTGCTGTTTCTTATGCAAGACTCTCTATCTCCCAGGTCTGGGCCTTTGCAATGATTGTCTCTTGTGCCTCAAATTTTCTCCTTCCTTATTTCTATATCTTTGAATATTGGACTTCTTTCACAACTCAGTTCAAATCCTACCTTTAGCAAGAGACATTCCCAGGTCCCATTATTACTAATACTCCCTACTCTGACTTTGATCTGACTCCCTACTTTCTATTTATCTTGTATGTACCTATTTACATACATAGACATGAATATATATGTATGCATGCATGCATGCGTGTGTGTGTGCATGTATATGTGTGTAGTATGTGCATATATGCACACACATACAAAATTCACATACATGCATATATGTTGTCTCTACCATTAGAATATTAGTTCTTTGAAAGCAGAGGCTATTTTTGCCATCCTGTGTATTTGAATTAATTAGCCCCATGCCTAAGAGGTATTAAATGTTGAATAAATGCTTGTTGATTAGTTGAGTAATATTTTGCATTTTTTTCATTCTGTTCTTCAACTGTTTCTATACCACCCTAAGTCAAGCAGTCATAACCTTTAGTCTGGACCATTGCTTTCTGAATACATCTCAATTTCAGTCTTTTCCTTCAAATATCTTAAAACAAATAAGCTTCTCAGAGCAAACCTTTGATATTGTCATTCCCACTGTTCAGAATCAGTCAGCAATTCCCTATTGCCTACTGAACAAAGTCCAAATGCCTTTATCTGACATTTAATGCCAGTCACAATTTGTCTTCAACTTATCTTTTAAGACTCATGATACTCCCTGGAACACACGCTATTCTCATGAAAAACTGGTATTTAGTTATTCCCGCCTTTTTTTGGCTCCAGGAAGTTTATAGTATCCTCACCTATAATACTTTTCCATACTACCTTTGCCTTTTACAATTATACCCATCCTTCAATACATGCAAAAAAAAATATTGTATATGAAGTCTTCTGTGATCTCTGGCCCACCCACTCAAAAATGGCTTTCTTCTTTTGACCTTCTGTAGCATTTTGTTTATACCTCTCAAATAATGTACTTGAATGAAATGGTTCATATCCTTCTCCTAGACTGTAGGCCCCATAAAGGCAGGGAAGAATTCTTATGTAAACTCAACAATGTATAAGGCATAGTGCTCTGTTCTGGACATACAAAGATAAATAAAACAAAATTTCTGTCTTCAAAGAACTGACAAGCTAGTACAGGAAAGACATGCACAGAAATAACCATGATATAATACAGAATGATTTAGCAAAGATCCAGGAAGAGTCTTGTGGTAAATTAGAAGAAAAGGAGATCGCCAGCTCTTGGGAGGTGAAGGAGGGTTTCACGAAGAAGATAGCATCTGAGTTGTTACCTCTAAGGAGCTGACAGTTCAATAGTCCAATATAAGTATCATCTACCAATAGTTCCTGACTTCTGATGTTTTATTTTCTTAGTGTTGAAACATGTTGTCAATAGGACCTGTGTATGGGAAATTGCACAAAAGACATCACTGAGGGCATGCCTGACCAGAAAAGGAGGAGGGCTAGTCATGTATCAAAAGTGAAGTGTACCTGGTTGTTGCTCTAATATTCAACTAATATGCAAAGACCTATATGAAGACTGTCAGTGTACCTGGAAGATCTTTTATAAAGAAATTATAAAAGGCCATGGCAGAAATTGCTCAAGGGGAAAGGAATAAGCATTTATATAATGTTTAGTATGTGTTAGGCACTGTTCTAAGAACTTTTACAAATATTCCCCCCTTTGGTCTTTATAACAACCCTCCAAGGTAAGTGCTGTTATGATCCCTATCTTATAATTAAAGAAAGTGAGGCAAACAGGGTTAAGTGACTTGCCCATGATCACACAGCTAGTAAATGTCTAAGGCTGGATTTGAACTCAGGTCTTCCTGTCTCCTGGCCATCCCTCTGTCTACTGCAAACCAGCTGCCTGTGCTCAAGATGAATAGTTTGCAGAAGATGAACTCTGATCTGCATCTTGGGAGAAGCACCCATTCCAGTGAGATTAGAGATCTATCAAAGAATTGAAGGATCCTTTTTGTTTGTTTGTCTGTTTGTTTTTCCTTTCCAACAAGGAGTGAAGCAACTCAAGTGAAGAATGAATATAACAATTCAGAAAACCAAGCCCTTACCATTACATAGCCAAACCATGAAGACCAGAAAGCATCATAAAGTTTCAGGATCTTTTTTCCAGGGTCCAAATCAGACGGGTGAGCATGTATCAAATAATTGTGATTCTCAGGTTCATCGCTCCTATTGGTTGGATTTAGGACTCACTCATTTTATCATTCTCACACAAATTAATATTTTTCCTTCTACACATTGTGGTCCACTGCCTATCACACTGATCTTTCTTTCCATACAGCTTTTAAAAATAGAAATTACAGCTGATTATATAGGACATGTTTGACACTTGGTAACAGAAAATACAAAGTCAGGAAAGCCCATTTGAATCAGATATTTGGGGGTTTCATTGTGAGTGCTGAGGCCATTTTAATAAACTTTCCCAAAACTGAGTGAAAGGATGTGGTTTCCATCAAAGCCCTTTTCGGTAACCAAACCAACAAGAGCAGAAAAACACACCTACACAGTTACAAGTGCTTACAGCTCCCTAAGAATACTGGGAAAAAAAATAATAAATACAATTTCTGAACATCAAATCCACCACAGTTTGTTGGGGCTTACTTTGACCAACAGCTCTATATGGCATACACACTGGATGATGAAGATCACAGTTAGAACTTTAGACCCATTTTGGGAGCGGAGCATAAAAATGACACTTCCTCATCGCAGGGGGGGGGACGGGACTCATGCAACATAAAGGAGGTAGTTTGGTGAACTCCTTGCATTAGGTTATTTGTCTTTCTCTAACCTTGCAGAAAGTTGAAATAATCACAAGGCGCACCGTAGTTCCAGTTAGCCTTCAACACATATATTTTTTAACAGTATTTTATTTTTCTCAATTATATGTCAAGACAATTTTTAGCATTCATCTTTACAAAATTCTGAATTCCAAATTTTTCTTCCTCTACTTCCTCCCCCTCATCCTAAAATGATAGTCAATTTGATATAGGCTATACATGTGTTATCATGTAAAATATATTTCCATATTAGTCACAGTTGTGAAAGAAAAAACAGATCAAAAGGAAAAATATACATATATATATATATATATATATGAAAAAGAATAGAATGAAACAAATATGCTTTGATTTGCATTCAGATTCTATCAGTTCTTTATCTGTATGTGGATAGCATTTTCCCTCATGACTCCTTTGTATTTGTCTTGTATGATTGTGTTGATGAGAAGAGCTGAGTTATTCATAGTTGATCTCACACTATGTTGCTGATACTGTATAAAATTTTTCCTGGTTCTACTCATTTCACTTTGTGCCGGTTAGTACAAGTCTTTCCATGTTTTTCTGAAATCTGTCTATCATTTCTTATTGCACAATAATATTCCATTGCACTCACATATACAGCTTATTTAGACACTCCCCAATTAATGGGCATCCCCTCAATTTTCAATTCTTTGCCATCATGAAAAGGGCTGCTATAAGTATTTTTGCACATATAGATCCTTTCTCCCCTTTTTATGATCTCTTTGGGATACAAATCTAGTATTGGTATTGCTAAATCAAAAGGTATGCACAGATTGGTTACCCTTTGGACACAGTTCAATTTGCTCTCCAGAATGGTTGGATGAATTCACAACTCCACCAATAGTGTCCCAACTTTCCCACATATCCTCTGACATTTGTCAATTTCCTTTTTTTTGCATTATTAGTCAATCTGATGGGTATGAGGTAGTATCTCAGAGTTGTTTTAATTAGCATTTTTCTAATCAAAGTGATTTAGACATTCTTCAAATGCTTATAGATAGCTTTGATATCTTCATCTGAAAGCAGCCTATTCATATCCTTTGACCATTTATCAATTGGGAAATGCCTTGTATTCTTATAAATTTTACTCAGTTCTCTATATTTTTGAGAAAGGAGACATTTCATTGATATACTTGCTGTAAAAATTGTTTCTCAGCTTTTTTCTTTCCTTTTAATCTTGTTTGCATTGGTTTTGTTTGTGCAAAAGCTTTTTAATTTAATATAATCAATATTATCTATTTTACATTTTGTAATACTCTCTAAGGCTTGTTTGGTCGTGAATTATTTCCTTCTCCATAAATCTGGACAGGCAGACTATTCCTTGTCTTTCTAATTTGCTTATGGGGTCACCCTTTGTGTCTAAATCATATACGCATTTTGACTTTATATTGATATATGGTGTAAGATGTTGGTCTATACCTCATTTGTGTACTATTGTTTTCTAGTTTTCCCAGAAAAATTTATCAAATACTTAGTTTTTTATCCCAAAGGCTGGGGGTTTTGCAATTATCAAACACTGGGTTACTATGGTCATCTTTTACTCTGTCTTATGTACCTAAACTATCCCGCTGATCTATTTCTTAGCCAGTATCAAGCAATTTTAATGATTGCTGCTTTATAATATAGTTTGAGAGATGTTATTGCTAGGCCACTTTCCTTTGTATTTTTGTAATGAAGTCCTTTGATGTTTTTGACATTTTGTTCTCCTAGACAAATTTTGTTATCTTTTTCAAGCTCTATAAAACATTTTTGGTAGTTTGATTGGCACGGCACTGAATAAGTAAATTAACTTAGGTAGGACTGTCATTTTTATTACATTGGCTCGGCCTACCCATGAGCAACTGATATTTTTCCAGTTGTTTAGATCTGACTTTATTTGTGTAAAAAGTGTTTTGTAATCATGTTCATATAATTCCTGGATTTGTCTTAGCAGGTAGACTCCCAAGTATTTTACATTGTTTACAGTTACTTTAAATGGAATTTCTCTTTCACTTTTTTAAAAACATATTCCCACATTAATCATGTTGTGAAAGAACAACCAGAACTAAAGGGAAAAGACTGAAAGAGTGTGAAAGAAAAAAAGAAAATAGTATGCTTCTATCTGCATTCAGACTTCATAGCTCTTTCTCTGGATTTGGATAGCATTTTCCATCATGAGTCTTCTGGAATTGTCTTAGATCATTCCATTTCTGAGAAGAGATAAGTTTATCAAAGCTGGTCATCACACAACATTGCTATTACTGTGTACAATGCTCTCCTTGTTCTGATCACTTCACTCAGCATCAGTTCATATATATGTCTTTTCAGTTTTTCTGAAATCTGGCTGCTCATCAATTTTATACAAAAATACTTGGGGGGGCGGAGCCAAGATGGCAGAGGGAAAGCAGTGACTTGCTTGAGCTCTCCTCCAAACCCTTCCTAATACTCATAAAAAATGGCTCTAAACAAATTCTGAAGCAGCAGAACCCACAAAAAGACAGAGTGAAACAAATTTCCAGCCCAAGGCAACCTGGATGATTGATCAGAAAGGTGTATCGCGCTGGGCTGGGAGCACAGCGCAGCGTGACATGGGTTTGCAGGCCTCAGCAAGCCTGGAGCAGGCCTCAGAGGACTGAATCTCAGGCAGCTGTGGCAGTTTCCAGACTCCTCAATCCACTAAAGCCAAAGACAACTTAGAAGGTCAGTGGGAAAAGTCTGTTTCTGTCAGTGCTGAGACAGGAAGGTGGGGTTTCAGCTCCATTCCCCAAGAGCGTGGCCCTGGTGGGGGGACAGCTGCTTCCTGAGCTTCTGGCCCACAGACTGAGTGGGAATCCAGTGGCTGATTAGAGAGGGACTGCAGGGATCTCTTTGCCAGTGCTGAGGCAGGAATCTCTTGCTTTACCCCTGTTTGGATCTGAGTCACAGTTCTGGATGGCAGTGCTGGGGTGAGGAGGAATTGCTGGCATGGTAGAGCTTGGAGTGGCTGTGGAGAGGAAACCTTCCTCACAGTTATGGGACAGAAAGGAATACTTGTGGTCACAGGCCAAGAAAGGAGTAAATACCTCACCCCTTATTATACCACCTTAGAAGAACTGAAAATTTACAGGTCCCTACAAGTATCTCTGAAAACTGTTATACAAACCCCTGAAGCTTGGGACATACATTCTCCACATTGGAAGCAGACTCTTACCTTAAGAGTTTAAAACTCAAGTAATGGGCTGGGATCATGAGCAAGCAGCACAAAAGAGTCAGACCATAGAATCTTACTTTGGTGAAAAAGAAGATCAAAATATACAACCAGAAGAAGACAACAAAGTCAAAGCTCCTACATCCAAAGCCTCCAAGAAAAATATGAATCAGTCCCAGGCCTTGGAAGAGCTCAAAAGGGATTTTGAGAAGCAAGTAAGGGAAGAAGAGGAAAAACTGAGAGTGATGCAAGAAAATCATGAAAAACAAGTCAACAGCTGCTAAAGGAGACCAAAAAAATACTGAAGAAAATAACACCTTAAAAAATAGCCTAACCCAAATGGCAAAAGAGGTCCAAAAAGCCAATGAGGAGAAGAATGCCCTAAAAAGCAAAATTGGCCAAATGGAAAAGGAAGTCCGAAAGCTTACTGAAGAAAACTTCCTTAAAAATTAGAATAGAGCAATTGGAAGTAGTGACTTTATGAGAAATCACAACACAGTAGAACAAATCCAAAAGAATGAAAAATTAGAAAACAATGTGAAATATCTCATTGGAAAAACAACTGACCTGGAAAATAGATCCAGAGAGAGAATTTAAAAATTATTGGACTATCTGAAAGCCATGATAAAAAAAAGAGCCTAGACATCATCTTTCAAGAAATTATCAAGGAAAACTGCCCTGATATTAGAACCAGAGGGCAAAATAGAAATTGAAAGAATCCACAGATCTCCTCCTGAAAGAGATCCCCAAAGGAAAACTCCTAGGAATATTGTAGCCAAATTCCAGAGTTCCCAGGTCAAGGAGAAAATATTACAAGCTGCCAGAAGGAAACAATTCAAGTACTGTGGAAACACAATCAGGATAACACAAGATTTAGCAGCTTCTACATTAAAGGACACAGGGCATGGAATATAATATTCCAGAGGGCAAAGGAGATAGGATTACAACCAAGAATCACCTACCCAGCAAAACTGAGTATAATCCTTCAGGGGAAAAAATGGTCATTCAGTGAAATAGAGGACTTTCAAGCATTCTGATGAAAAGACCAGAGCTAAACAGAAAATTTGACTTTCAAATACAGGACTCAAGTGGAACATGAAGAGGTAAACAGGAAAGAGAAATCATAAGAGACTTATTAAGATTGAACTGTTTACATTCCTGCATGGAAAGATGATATTTATAACTCATGAGACCTTTGTCAGTATTAGGGTAGTTGGAGGAAAAAAAAATATATGTATGTATATGTAGATAGATAGATAGATAGAAGGCACAGGGTGAGTTGAAGATTAAGGGGTCATATCTAGAGAATAAAATTAAAGGATGAGAAAGGATTATACTGGAGAAGAAGAAAGGGAGAGTAGAATGGGGTAAATTATCTCACAAAAAAAACAGAAAAGTCTTTACAGTGGAGGGGAAAGGGGAAGGTGAGAGAGAATGAGTGAATCTTATTCTCATAGGATTTGGCTTAAGGAGGGAATAACAAACACATTCAATTGGGTATGGAAATCTGTCTTACCCTACAGGAAAATAGGGGGAGAAGGGACAAGAGAGCAGGGGGATGATAGAGAGGAGGGCAGATTGGGAAAGGCGGTAATCAGAAGTAAATACTTCTGAGGAGGGACAGGGTCAAAAGAAAGAAAGAATAGAATAAATGGGAGGGCAGGATAGGATTAAGGGAAATAGACTTAGTTTTTCACAACATGTCTACTGTGGATGTGTTTTGCATAACTGCACATATACAACCTATATTGAGTTGCTTGCCTTTTCAATGAGGGTGGGTGGGGAGGGACGAAGAGAGAAAATTTGAAACCTAAAGTTTTAAAAACATATGTGTAAAAAAAATGTTTTCACATGCTACTGGGAAATAAGAAATACAGGAAATGGGATACAGAAGTCTATCCTGCCCTACAGGAAAATAGAAGGGGAAGGGGATAAGAGAAGGGGCGAGAGATAGAAGAGAGGACAGACTAGGGGAAGGGATATTCAGAATGAATGCCATCTTGGGGGGAGGGGGAGATGGGGTATAAATTTGGAATTCAAAAACTTGTGGGAGTGAACGTTGAAAGTTAAAAATAAATAAATTTATATTAAAAAAGTAAAAGTTATACAAAAATAGTATCCCTTTATATTCATATACCACAACTTGTTAAGTCATTCCCCAATTGATGGGCATCCTCTCAATTTCCAATTCTTTGCCACCACAATGAGAGCTGCTATAAATATCTTTATACATGTAAGTCCTTTTTCCTTTTTTATGATCTCTTAGGGATACAGATGTAGAAGTGATATTCTTGGGTCAAGGGGTGTGCACAGTTTTATGGCCTTTTGGGCATAGTTCCAAACTGATCTCCAGCGTGGTTGGATCAATTCACAACTCCACCGACAATGCATTAGTTTTCCAATTTGCCACCATGTTCTCCAACATTTACCACTTTCCTGTTTTGTCATGTTAGCCAATCTGATAGGTACTGCAGGGTTGTTTTAATTTGTATTTCTCTGATCAATAGTGATTTAGAACATTTTATATGTCTATAGGTAGCTTTAATTTCTTCATCTGAAAATTGCCTGTTCATATTCTGTGACCATTCATCAATTGGGGAATGACTTGTATTCTTAGGAATTTGACTCAGTTCTCCTTATATTTTATAAGTGAAGCCTTTATCAGAGACATTGGCTATAAAAATTGTTTCCCAGCTTTCTGTTTTCCTTCTAATCTTGGTTGCATTGTCTTTGTGTAAAACTTTTTCATTTATCCATTCAGTTATCCATTTTGCATTTCATAATGTTCTCTATCTCTTCTTTGGTCATAAATGATTTCATTTTCCATAGCACTGACAGGTAAACTATTTTTGCTCTCCTAATTTGCTTATAGTATCATCCTTTATGTCTAAATCATATATTCATCTTGACCGTATCTTGCTATATGGTGTAAAATGTTGGTCTATGCCTAATTTCTGCCATGCTATTCTCTAGTTTTCCCAGCAGTTTTTGTCAAATAGTGAGCACATATCTCAGAAACTGGAGTCTATGAGTTTATCAAACAGTCGATTAATAATGTCATTGACTACTGTGTCTTGTATACCTGTATCTACCACTCTCTTTCTTAGCCAGTACCAAATAGTTTTGATGATTGCTGCTTTATAATACAGTTTTGAATGTGATACAGCTAGGTCACCTTCCCTTGAATTTCTTTTCATTAATTCACTTGATATTCTGGACCTTTTGTTCTTCCAGATGCATTTTATTTTTTTTTCTAACTCTATAAAATATTTTTGGTAGGTTGATTGCTATGACACTGAATAAGTAAATTAATTTAGGTAAAACTGTCATTTTTATTATATTAGCTTGGCCTACCCATGAACAACTGATATTTTTCAAATTATTTAGATATGACTTTATTTGCATGAAAAGTATCTTGTAATTGTGTTTTTATCATTCTTGGGTTTGTTTTGGCAAGTAGACTCCCAAATATTTTATATTGTCTACAATTAAATGGATTTTCTCTTTTCATCTCTTGCTGCTAGGTTTTGTTGGTCATATAAAGAAATACTGAAAATTTATGTGGGTTTATCTTATATCTTACAACTTTGCTAAAGTTGTAAATTATTTGATTAGTTTTTTAGTTAATTCTGTAGAGTTCCCTAAGTATTTCGTCATATCATCTCCTAAGAGTGATAGTTTTGTTTCCTCATTGCCTATTCCAATTCTTTTAATTTCTTTTTCTTCTCATTGTTAAAGTTAATATTTCTAGTACTATATTGAATAATAGTGGTGATAATGATCATCCTTGCTTACCACTGATTTTACCAGGAAGGCATCTAACTTATCCACATTACAGATAATGCTTCCTGATGGTTTTTGATGCTCCTTATCATTTTAAGGAAAACTTCCTTTATTTCTATGCTCTCTGTTGTTTTTAATAGGAATGGGTGCTGTATTTTGTTAAAAAGCTTTTTCAGCATCCATTGAAATAATCAGATGAATTATGTTGGTTTTGTTATTGATATGGTCAATTATGTTGGTGATTTTCCTAATATTGGACGAAACCTATATTTACTACATTTCTTGTATGTTTTCCTGGTAGATTCCTGGTCATGCTGTATAATCCATGTAATATATTGCTGAAATTGCCTTGCTAACATTTTGTCCAAGTTTCCCTTTTTTTGCATCAATATTCATCAGGAAAATTGGTCTATAGTTTCCTTCCTCTGTTTTTGGTTCTTCCTGTTTTAAGTATCAGTATCATGTTTGTGTCATAAAAGGAGTTTGGTAGGACTACTTCACCTATTTTTTTTTCAAATAGTTTATATAGTATTGGAATTAACTATTCGTTAAATGTTTGCTAGAATTTTCCTGTGAACCCATCTGGCCCTGGGATTTTTTCTTAGGGAGTTCAATTATGACTTGTTCAATTTCTCTTTCTAGGATGGGATTATTTAGGCATTCTACTTCCTCATCTGTTAATCTAGGTAATATATATTTTCACAAGCATTCATCAATTTCCCTCAATTGTCAGATCTACTGCCATATAATTGGCCAAAATATTTTCTAATGGTTGATTAAATTTCTTCTTCACTGAGGGTAATTTCACCCTTTACATTTCTGATACTGCATATTTGGTTTTCTTCCTTCTATTTTTTAAATCACATTAACCAATGACTTATTTATCTTATTGTTTTTTCCCCATAAAATCAGCTCCTAGTTTTATTTATTAACTCAATAGGTTTTATATTCTACTTCCAATTTTATTAATCTCACTAGATTTTCAGGATTTCCAATTTGGTGTTCCATTAGAGATTTTTAAAATTTGCTCTTTTTCTAGTTTTTTTCTCCTTTTTTTCTTTGTTTTAGTTCCATTCTTAATTCATTGATCTGCTCTTTCTCTATTTTGTTGATATAAGAATTTAGAGAAATAAATTTTCCCCTATCACTGCTTTGCTGCATCCCATAAATTTTGGAATATTGTCTCATTGTTGTCATTCTCTTTAATGTAATCATAGCTTGTTCCTATGATTTGTTCTTTGACCTATTTATTGTTTAGATTTAGATTGTTTTGTTTCTAATTGATTTTAATCTATCTTTCCATTTCACTTTATTGAATGTAATTTTTATTGCATTGTGATACGAAAAGCATATATTTAATATTTCTGTCTTTCTACACTTAATTTTGAAGTTTTTATGCCCTGATATATGATCATTTTTTTTTCTGTAGGTGTCATGTGCTGCTGAGAAAAAAGGTATATTCTTTGTGTTCACTTTGCTTTTCTCCAAAGGTCTGTCATATCTAACTTTTAAAAAAATATTCTAATCACCTCCCTAGTTTTTTTCTTGCTTATTTTGGTTGGGTTTATTAAGTTCTGAGAGGGGACAATTAAGGTCCCTCACTAATATATTTTTTTCTGTGTATTTCTTCCTGTAACTCACGTAACTTTTTTTTAATCAGATGTTATAAAACTTGGTGCATATGTATTTAGTATTGATATTACTTCATTGTCTATGGTACCTTTTAGCAATATGTAATATCCTTCCTTATTTCATTTAATTAGATCTAGTTTTGTTTTTACTTTGAGATCAAGATTGCTACCTCTGCTTTTATTACTTCAACTGAAGCATAATTATTATTATATTGTAATGTAATTGTTATAAAAAGTATGCTCCAGCACCTTGCCTTTACTCTGTGTGTGTGTCACTCTGCTTCAAATGTGTTACTTATTAATAATATATTGCAGGATTATGGTTTTTGATCCACTCTGCTATCTGCTTCTGTTTTATGGGAGAGTTCATCCCATTCCCATTCACAGTTATAACTACTATGTATTTCCCTCCACCCTATTTTTCCCTCCTGTTTGTCCTTTCTCTCCTTTTACTTTTTCCCTCCTTGACAGTGTTTTGCTTCTGTCTACCACCTCCCCCATCTGTCCTCTCTTCTGTCAGCCTCCCACCCTTTTACCTAACCTTCTCTCCTCCTACTTTCCTGTCAGTAGAGATGAGGTAATGAAGAGGCAAGTCTGTCTCTATTAAGAAGCCCACTTTGATGGTGCAATTTAATAGGAGAGGAAGTGTAGTTCAGTGGAAAAAGCATTGGCTCCTGGGTTCAAATCTTGCTTTGGACATTTAATGGCTGTAAAACAACGGGTAAATCACTGACCTCTCTAGAACTAAATTTCTTCTTCTGTAAAGTGAGGCAGTTGGAGTAAATGGTCTCTGAGGTCCATTCTAGCTCTGGATCTAGGATCTCATGGATCCTTCATCCTACTGGTGTTGGCATGCCCTCCAAACATGCAAAATGCAACTCATCTATGCCATATTCTACACATTCTGTGCAACTCCTATACATGTCCTCCTATAAATCCTTCAGAGGGGACCCACCCAATATTCAGGTAATCATACTTTCCAAATCTATCAACATTACATGAATATTAGGAAATTGCTTTGTAAATTGTAAAACAATATAGAAACATGCATTGATATTCTTGTTATCACTGATTAGGAGTAGATCACTTAATCAGCTCTATCATATTGAGCAAATTTATACCGTTGAAGGTTTTATGGAGATTGCATTAAATTATTCAGGGAGAATCAACCTGTATCCTAGATAGAAAAAAAATTAGGAGTATAGACACTATTTCTCTACATATTCCTTTCTCTGTACCCAGAAAATTACATATCTAACATGCAGCTCCTAAAGAGAAGAGATTGTTTATATCATCCCCTGAAAAGTAATGTGTTGGTTAGAGAACCAGATGTCATTGACATATAGGAGGCTTCCTGGGTAGATGCCCACCCACAGATTCCCAATTAGAGAAATCTACAATTAGCGTGACAGAGGGGAGAAGGTTCTCATATACATTTTAAACATTTTGGCTATACTGCTTATTTTTCCTGATATATTCATCTAAAGTTTTTAAAATCTAATTATTCACTCAAATTTAAAGCAAATTAACAGTAGCAGGTGGCATGGTGTAGGAGAAAGAGTACTGGATATGAAGTCAGAAGACCTATTACTTACTAACTCAGGACTCTGCCAAGTCACTTCATGGGCTCTAATTTCATTTCTAGCTCCAAATTCTATGACCTTCCTTTTCCTCGCCCCTCCCCCCCAAAAAGAAAAGAAAATAGGCAAAGAAATCAATCCCATTGCCAAAATCAGCTATGATTTAATATCCTTCAAATAAAATCAGTAACTTTCAGAGGACTCATTTAAAGTGCTAGGGAGATGAGCATAGAGGTGCAAAAGTCAGTTAATAATTAGAAACAATACTGCCTATGGCCTCACTAATTCTGATATAACTAGAGCCCCAGAAGTCTTTGCGGGTTTGCAGCTGCTGATGACAATTCTTCCCCCCTCCCCCTCTTTAAAAAAAAAACTGATTTTTAACAATGAGACAAGTGATTGCACTGTGGCAGAGGACAAAAGCTGCTTTCAGAAAGGACTGCCTGCTTGCATAGGACTGGGAAATCCATGCTTCCCAATAGGAAACAATGGGCCTCTTTTACCAAAACACATGGCCTCCAACTGGGAGTAAACACCATCCCCCAAATGATCTTGGTCAAATGTCTTACAAAGCCTGCCATTAGGGAAACAACACCACCGTTCCCTGTGTAATGGCTTTATTAGGACAAACTTAACTGCAAGTTCATTGATAGTATAAATGTATCAAATGTCAGACTTACAAGGGAATTTAGAATAAAGAATGTAAGAGCTGAAAGAGAGGCCATCTTCAGTAATATTTGAGATGGGATAATACAAGGCTCATTGAGAAGAAATGGCTTTCAAAGAATTTAGTGGATGCTATACAACTCACAGAAAGCAGCTAGATGGCTCAGCGGATAGAGTGCTGAGCCTGGCATCATGAAGAACTGAGTTCAAAATGGCCTTCAGACACTTATTAGCTGTGTGACCCTGGGTAAGTCACTTAATCTTGTTTGCCTTAATCTACTGGAGAAGGAAATGGCAAACCACTCCAATATCTTTGACAAGAAAACCTCTTGTACAGTATGGTCCACAGGTTTGGACAAGACTGAACAACAAGAAATACTACTCACACTGATGCCCCTTTGTCTACTATCCATACCATGCATTAAAGGACAGCTGAGCAAACTGCACAGAGTGTCTTCCTTGGAGTCAGGAAAACTAGAGTTCAAATCCTGTCACAGAAATTTACAAGTTGAGTGACCTTGAAGATGCCTCAGGTGGTTGTTTCATTTTTGTTCAGTTGCTTTCAGTCATGCTAGACTCTCCCTGACCCCATTTGGATTTTTCTTGGCAAAAATATTGGAGTGGTTTGCCATTTCCTTCTCCAGGTTGTTTTCATAGATGAGGAAAGTGAGGTAAACAGGGTTAAGTGACTTTCCCAGAGTCACACAGCTAGTAAGTGTCTGAGGCCAGATTTGAACTCAGGAAGATGACTCTTTGTGACTCCAGGCCTGGTTCTCTATCCACTGTGCCACCTAATCTCAGTTTATGTTTCATAAAATGAGAATAAGGCAAAGGGTTATTGTGGAAATTGGGTGAGATAAATTATGTAAAGTTCTGTAAGTGAGAGGCAGGGTCCCATTGAGAGTTCAAATCCTAAGGTCCACAGGGGCTAAAACAGAAGCTTTGAAATGTAAAAGGAAAGCCTTCAATTGCAGCATAATGATTTCTACTTAAAAAGGATAAATAGATAATTACATAAAAAGTGGACCAGAGGTAATGAACTTGTTTCAGGGCACATACTGAATTCATATATTTTCCTTTAGCCACTAGTTTAAATAGGATATCCTCAAGAGTGGGGGAGGTAGAACTGAATTAATTGAAACTAGGTAGCCTAAGGAAGCAAGGTGGTCAAGTGGATAGACCACTGGGCCTGGAACCAGACAGATCAGAATTTAAATCTGACCTCAGACACTTATTAGCTTTGTGGTTCCGGCAAAGTCACTTAACCACTGCCTACACAAAGTTGGAGAATGAAATAGCAAACCACTCTAGATTTGTGCCAAGAAAATCCTCTAGGTAGTTGGTCCATGGGGTCCCAAAGTTTGGGCCTGGACTGAACAACAATAAGTTTAATGCTAAGGGAAGGGACTTTTTGGGGAAACTAAACCTTTCCCTTTCCCACTCCCATCAGGAAGTCAAAGGAAAGAAGTTCTTGCTGATCATAAGCTAAGGGTAGTTGTCTGAGTTGACAGACCCCCTTAGCACTCCTTCGGAAAAGAGAATAGCATAATCATCCAGTCAAGTCAGTGGTTGAAAGTAAAAACAAAACAAAACAAACAAAAACACAACAAACAAAACAAAAATAAAAATAAATTAACAAAAAAACAAAAAACCTTGCCCTTGCTTGTCAAAGAACGAGCCCAGAGAATTCAGTGGATTGACCTGTCCAACAGGGTTGCCCTACCTTGAGGTAAGTGCAGCTGTGAGACAAACTGTTTTGCCCAACCTGAGCATGGCAGCCCAGTGGCTGAGAACGGCCTTCCAGGCTCTGGCCCTGAGCCCTCATCCAACAGCAATGTGCCCTGCTTAATGAAGTCCAGAAGCAGCCAGTCCTGATGATGAGAAAACACAACCACAAAGTTACCTGCTTGACCTAGCACAGAAATGAACTGGCCTAGCCAGCCAATCAGGTCTAGTTGAGGTCAGCTGAGAAGCAGAGTGATTTGCCCAAAATCAATGCCTCAAAGCAGAAAAAATGTCCTGAGACCCCTCCTCAGAGAAGAAGGCCATTGAAAGTCTTGAAGTTCCAGAGCTGTGAGATGTTACCTAAAAAGGGTATGTTACATATATAAATATTAGGTAAAATTATTTCAAAGCATGACCATTAAGAGCAGTGTCCTGACAACCTGAGTTTCAGTCATGATTTCTATTTTTTCCATATCTGCCCTCTATAAAGAGCAAGAAATTCAAAGTTAGAGCAGATCTGGGTTCAGATCCCAGCTGTTCTGTTTACTATTTGGTTGACCTAGGCCAAGTCACCTTATCTCTCTAAGCATCACTAAACTCTTCTATAAAAACTGGAGGTTTGACTGACTCACTTCTGTTCCTTTTAGATCAACATCTACTTCAAAGATTATTTTTAAATAATATTTTCCCCAGTTACATGTTAAAACAATTTTAAACTTTCTTTTAAAGTTTTGAGTTCCAAATTCTATCCCTTTCATCCTTCTCTCCCACTGCACCAAGACAGTAAGCATTCCAATATAGGTTATACATGTATGAAAAAATTCTTAACCCATGATAAGTAATTTTTTGGGGTTTTTTTTTGTTTTTTTTTTTGTATGTGGGGCAATTGTGGTTAAGTGACTTCCCAGAATCACACAGCTAGTAAGTGTTATGTATCTGAGGCCAGATTTGAACTCAAATCCTCTCGACTCCAGGGCCGGTGCTTTATCCTCTGCACCACCTAGCAGCCCCATAAGTAATTTTTTTTATTTGATAAATGTATTTCAATAGAAGTGATTTTCTTTGTGATTCTATGTATTTTATTTTAAGCATTGAAAAACCTTAATCTGAGAAAGGGTCCAGAGGTTTTTGCCAAACTGCCTACAGGATCCATGACTCACAAAAGGTTAAGAACCTCTGGACTAGGGTCTCAATAGTGGCAAGGTGAATGATTCCCTTAACTATTTGTTTCTCAACTGCTATTCCCTCAATCTGGCCTGCTTTCTGAAAAGGGCAGCGTTATTCACTGTTAAGATCCCTTGGGTTCAATGGGGTGTTTTTTTCCTCCTTTTCTTTTACCCCTAAGTATCTTCAGTTTTGGAAGAAGTAATTTTGTGCCTCTTGCTATGAAAATCCATGCTGTTTAAACAAATATGTGGGTGAATTTACAGGAATAATGGTGGGCCTCACTGGATAAATAATAAAACTTAAAATGTTCTACCACAGAGGATGAAGAACCTTCTGTTGTGATCATTGTCTGGAAAAACCCTCCAGCTTATTGTTCAAAATAGCACCTTTTCTAGGCTGTTGGTTGAACAGATTACCATTTTCTCATTTATGCCTAATTAAATTAATTTGTCATTTTCCTCAACCTCTCTCAATGTCCTGTATCTTCTCTTCTTTACCTCTGAAATTCCATGTTCTCGGTTATTCATCTCGGTGTCAAAGAATCATAAAGTCTTAGAGTTAAGATGGAGGTCATCTAATTTAATCTCCCATTCAGTGCAGAAATATCTCCAGTGACATTGTATCATTACTTCACTGTTTTGAGGCATCACATTTCATTTTAGGAAAGCTTTATTAAAATATTTTTCTTTAGTGTGTCCAAATCTTGATGGACAAATATTTCTTTTATACCTTCTTTATATTAGGCACTGAGAAAAAGAGTTGTAAGCAACATCTTGGCCCACTTGTGGCTGCATTTTGTGAGATCTGTTACTAGAACCTGATTCTTCTAACTTCTGACCAATACTGTTAACTTTTCTGAGCCTTAGCTTATTCATCTGGAAAATGGGCATAATAATGCTCGTTCTATAAGCTTCAGAAGACTGTGGTGCTTCAGGGCATGCTTTGTACATCTTGGAGTGTTATATAGAAATTCCAGTTAATATTGTCATAATTTCCTATCAGACCTCATTTCTTTTTCCCAGGTCTTGTTCATAACTATGCCATTTACTCTAACTAGCCATCTATTCAAAGCTGGCTAAACAACAGAGCTGAGGTGAGCTATTAATGTGTCCTAGGTAATGTCTGAAAGTAGTATCCCAGGGGCACTTCTTAACTTGGAGGCATTCAGCCTTCACCTTAACATACGCAATCTGAGTCATCACACACAAAACCTCTATGTGCAATCAACCCATGGAAAGTAGGATTTCTGGCATTAAAATCGTGGACGTTTATTAAAGTAATAATAAAAGGACCTGATTGCGACTCCCTCCCCACTTTATGTAGGACCACAAGCAGATGCTTAGCTTGTCCAACATTACAGATCAATGGATTTGAAATCAGACATTATGAATTGAAATCTTGATAATTTGTGACTTTAATAAATTTTGTCATCCTCTCCGTGCCTCAGTTCCCTCATCTGTAAAATATGTGGGTTGAGGTAGATGATCCCCCAAAACCCTTTCCAATTTTGAATTCTATTATTCTGTAGTTTAAAGTTGCTTTGGGATACTTTTCACCTGCCCTAACCTATTTGTCTCCTTAATAAGCTCAACATCAAAATCCACATTCAATTTGTAGCATGTAATGGGACAAAGCTAGGTTCCCTGTGAAGATCTGCAAAATATTTCTCATCAGAGCCGTATGGTCTTCTGCTGTCTTAGCTAAAGCTTTGGGTTCCTTTCTTTCAGGGCTCCATGAATAATCATTATTTCCAGGGCTGCTGGGTGATTGATGGGGTACTTTTCCTTTCTACTCCCTGTGAATAGAGGAGGAACAACAGGTGCCTCTCAAGAAGCTGAACAATAACAACAACAACAAAAGTTCTTGTTGGGTGGTAGATTTACAGGTGGTATCTTCACTGGAGTTTAACACCTAATGCAGCTGCATGGAGAACAAAAGAGAGAATCATTTATGCAGGGGGTGGGGAGCAGTGAGACTCTTACTGTGGGTGTGCCTTTGCCCTGCGTTCTTAGAGGAGTCTAATGCATAATTGAAAACATCCTTAAAAACACAAAAACAGAAACAAAAAGCCCTCACTCCTCACCTAGGATGAAGAAGCCTAATGCTTAGTTTGGAAGCTGTGGAGCACGAAGTCCTTTGAAAAATTGAATGGTTATAGAGTTATTTGGTGGTCATTTTTAATGGGCAAATGCACCTGTTTGGTAGTCAAGTATCATAAAACTGTAAGATAAAGAGCAGAAATGGACATTGGGAATCATTTTGTCCAACTCTTTTCTTTTTTGGAGAGGGAAGAAAATGATGCAATTAACTTTACCGTGTGCAAAAAAAAAAAATGATATGCCTTGCACTTTCCAACGTACTTTCCACACACTTAGCAGTTGAATTATTCAGTAAATATATTAATTTAACACATCTGTGCATCTCAGATCTCCATGAAGACAACACAACAAATTCCAATGAGAAATAAGAGAAACTATTTTTTAAATTATTTTTCAAGCTTAAGTTTAAAAATAAGAGATGGAAGATGTAACTAAAGTCAGTAGAAAATTAATACTACAGATTTCAGTCCTATAACGATAATTGAATGTTATAACTCCAAAAGAACTGAGGTTTATAGGGAATTCTAAGACCAGCAGAAAAAAAAAGGGGACTTCTTTTTAGCAATGGTGAAGAAAAAAACATAGAGTATCCAAGAAGGAAAGACTGGGGCTCTGAATGGATGAAAAAATACTAATGTCAACAGAAATCAATCAATTAACATTTATTGAGCACCTGTTATAGAAGATAGGGCTACTTGACTCATATTTTGCTTCTTTTTTTCTTCCTTGGAAAATGGCCTTTGGTATGTAAAAGCAAGTTAAGCAGGAACAGAGTAAAAGAACACCAAGATCCTCTTGTCAATATGTCATTGGGTCAGAAGAAGTGTGCCTCAGTATATTGAAATTTCAGATAGTTATGATTTTTGTCAGCAATCTTCTGAAGATTATGAAGAAAAAGAAATAACTTGAATGTCAAAAATGTAGTCCTGTTTGTTTTGTTTTGTTTTGTTTTTTTTAAAAGGAGGGGATGGGGAGAGAAGTCTACAAATGACAGGACTGAAGACTTAATTTCAATTCCTGGCAGAATTGTAGAATGGGAGACATAGGTTGTGAGAACAAAAATGTCTTCATTACAAAACAAATTGAGGAGTGATACCTTCATTTGACCTCATGTCTTTCGTTTCTTGATCCACCTAGCTTTCGAGTGAAGAGGAGAGCAGGATGTATTTCTCCTGTACTGTCTCTGCCCAATTTCTAATCTTCAAAGGGAAAAGTAGTAAAACCTTCAGAACATTTGACCATCTGTCCCAATGCCCTCCATCTCATGTTGTGTTTGGTTTCTGCCCAATCTCCAGCCTCTCCTATGAAGAGGAGTAGCATGTTTCACTTGGTGATGGATATTTTCACAGCTGGTCCTATTGTTCACAACCCATTGATTCTGAATCCCTGTAGATCTTCATCCAAACACCATTCTCCTTCCTCTAACACCTGATTCTTAATCCCTATCCTTCTTAACCCTCCCCCCCTCAAAATTCCAACCAAATCCCACCCATCTCTTCCATGATGCCTTATGGAATGTCTGTTCTATTGGCAACAAATTTCTTTCATTTTAAATCTTTTCCTCACTCACTTCTTTCATCTTCTAGCTATCATTGAAACCTGGCTTTCTCTTGATGACACAACTTCCCTGGCCACCCTTTCCCAGGACTGGCTGCACTCTCACTTATCCCCCTTGTTTCATCAGTTAAAGAGGGGAAGTTGGAATAATCCTTGCTCCCCATTTTCACTTTCAGGATCTCCCCCTATCTCAATCACTTAGTAACTTTTTCTCCTTTGAGGTTCATGCAATTCATATCTACCACTTAATCAAAATTGTAGAAGCTCTACATATTCGCAGTTCACTCTTCTTCCCCTCAATAAGTTTGGTGTTAGTATCTGCCTCACAATTTTTCTCTCTTCCCCCAAATCTCCCCTTATACTTTAGGTATTCAAAATACATATTGACTCTCCCTAAAATACTCTAACCACTAATTTTTTCAACCTACTCACTTGCCCTTGCTTAATCCTCCACCCCACATCAGACACACACAAAGATGATTGAACTCTTGATCATTCACAAATGTACCACCTCCAAGTTAAAGCATTCCCAAATCCCCTTATCCAACCATAATATATTAGCTTTCTATCTCTCACTTTTCCTATCTTTAATAAACCTTACTATTTGTCCAAGTTGCCTCCAATCCTCAACCACTCCCCCCAGTTCTCTCCAATTCATCTCTCCTTTTTTTTTTTGCTCATCTTGATCCCTTACTGAACCCAGTTTGACTCTAATCTAACCTCTTTTATTGAATTCATAGCCTTAAATAACTTTTACCATTTACTGCCTTTGCTTTTCTACACATATGCTACTTAAGGAAGGGGAAAAAAGTCGAGCAACAAATTCATGTTACCCAATTTCAACTTGAGCTTCATGGCTGGTAGGTAATCTTACTACATTTCCCTTATCTCTCCACTGTCCCACTCTCCACGATAGATCTTTGAAAACTTTTCATCTCTTCTCAAACTTCCTATGGCTACCCTTAACATATACTCTCAGCTGAAAACCTTACCTTATATTTTACAGAAAAAAAAATAACAAAATTCACTCTGATTTTCCTCTTCCCCTTTTTTTCTTATCCCATATCACTCATGCCTCCCACAGCTGTCTCCTCCTTCACAATCATTTCACACAAAGAAGTAGGTTTGCCCCTTACCAAGTTTGATTCCTCTAGCTGCACAAATGAGTCCATTCCATCTCAAACCCTCCAGAAGACTGTCATCTTTGTCAGTCCTACTCTATCATTTATTTTCAATCTCTCCTTACCTACTGGCTTCTCCCCTATTGCCTACAAACACCATCATGTTTCCCTCATCCTCAAAAATCCTTCACTTGATCCTGCCATCCCCATTAGCTATCATCTAATATCTCTTCTGCCCTTTGTGGCTAACCTTGAAAAGGTCATCTATAATAGATGCTTCCATTTTTCTCTCCCTTCTTAACCCCTTACAATCAGGCTTCTGACCTTATTATTCCACCAAAATTGCTCTCTCCAAAGTTACCAATGATCTCTTAATTGCCATATTCAATGACCTTCTCAATCTTCATTGTTATCAATTGTTATTGATTGTTATTGATTATCATTGTTATCTCTACAGCCTTCAACATTGTTATTTACCATCTGTACCTTGAAACTTTCTTCTCTTTAGATTTTAGAGGTTCTCTTCTGTCATGATTTTTCTTCTACCTATAGGATCACACCTTTTAAGTCTTTTTTTTCCCCTGAATCTTCATCTAGAGCATGTTCTCTAATGGTATGTGTTCCTTAGGACCTTGTCCTATACCATCTTCTGTTCTCCTTCTATACTATTTCCCTTGGTGATCTCACTAGCTCCCATGAGTTTATCATGCTATGTTAATGATTCTCAGTCTTCCTCAACCTTTCTGCTGACTTCCAATCTTTTTTTTTTTTAGGCAGTTGGGGTTAAGTGACTTGCCCAAGGTCACACAGCTAAGTAAGTGTCAAGTGCTTGGTCTGAGGTTGGATTTGAACTCAGGTCCTCCTGACTTCAGGGCTGGTGCTCTATCCACTGTGTCACCTAGCTGCCCCCTGACTTCTAATCTTGCACCTCCAACTGCCATTCAGACATCTAGAACTGGATGTCCAGTAGACATCTTAAACTTAAGATGTACAAAACTGCACTCATTATCTTTCCCTCTAAACCTTCCCCACTGCTTTCTTCCTCCTTAATGCAGAAGGCAACACTATCCTCTGAGTCACTTAGACTTGCTGCTTAAATATCATCCTTGACTCTTCACTATAAATCTCTTGCCAAGAACCTGTCAATTTCACTATATAAATGTGAGCTTATTATTATTTCTGGGAAGAAAACTAAGTCTTAAGGAGGGAAAATGACTTTCCCACAATCTCACAGATAATCATTAATAGAAACAGGTTTCAAATGTGATTCTTCTCAGTTACCACTACAATGGGATGAAAATCTAGCAAGGAATTTGTATAGTTAATAGGTTTATCCCCTTCCCTCACACAAAAAAAAAATTATGGCAAAACTTTTTTTTAGAACCTCACAGTACATTGTATCAACATAGAAACAATTTTCCTTTTTCCTTTTAATAATTTAGAAAAGGCCAAATCACTGTTTTATGAGAGAGTAATTAGTCTTATGAATGATAATAATGATGGTGACACTGAAAATAGCATTTATGTAAAACTTTCAGGTTTGCAAAACACTTTATACACTTTCTCATTTGATCCTCACACGACGATGGCAATAAGACACAAGGAAGCAAATGTTTGCTTAATATAAATGAAAGCTTTGTAAGAAGTAGATCTGAACCAAATCACTACTACTTAGAGAAATGCAAATTAAAACAACTCTGAGGTACCTCCTCACACCTATCAGATTGGCTGATATGACAGAAAAGGTAAATGATAAATGTTGGAGAAGATGTGGGAAAATGGGACTAATGCACTGTTGTTGGAGTTGTGAACTTATCCAAGCATTCTAGAGAGCAGTTTGAAACTATGCCTAAAGGGCTATAAAACTGTGCATACACTTTGATCCAGCAATATCACTGCTAGTTCTACAGCCCAGAGACACCCAATAAAAGGCAAAAAGACTTATTTGTTTTATACATACATACATATACATATACATACATACATATACATATATATACATACATACATATATATACATATATACATATATATATATATAATATTATATATATATATATATATACATAAACTCTTTTTGTGGTAGATAAGAACTGGGAATCAAAGGGATGCCCATCAATTGGGGGAATGGATAAACAAGCTGTGGTATATCATTGCAATGGAATATTATTATGCTATAAAAAATGATAAGGAAGATAATTTGAGAAAAACCTGGAAAGGCTTATGTGAACTGCTGCATAGTGAAGAGAACAGAACCAGGAGAACATTGTACACAGTAACAGCAATACTGTTCAGTGAAGAACTGTGAATGATTTAGCTATTCTCAGCAATACAGTAATCTAAGGCAATCCGAAAGGACTAAGCATACTATCTACCTCCAGAGAAAGAACTGATATTGATTGAATACTAACTGAAGCATGCTATTTTTAACTTTCTTTCTTTCATTTTTTCTTTTATTCAAGTCTTCTTATAAAAATGACTAATATGGAAATATTTTATATAATTGTACATGTATAACCTGTATCTGATTCCTTACCATATCAGGGAGGGAGGAGAGAAGGAAGGGAGTGATGGAATTTAAAACTCAAAACTTTAAATAAATATGTTTGAAAAAAGTAGAGCTGTACAAAAAACATATTGGGATGTTTCATAAAACAGTGAGTTCTCCATCCTTGGATATGTTCTAGTACAGGCTGGTTGATCATTTGTCAGAGATCCCAAGGAGGGGACAGATTTAGACCGCATATGAAAGTTATTTTCAGCAACCTTTGGACCCTCTCAACTCAGAGATTATAACTCCTTCCTACATGTAGGCCCAGTCCCACACAGGGAACATAACCAAACTTACAAGGAGATGTGCATAATTTTGCTATGGATTTATATAGATTAATTGCATCCCACAATGCCTCATTGTACCTTTGAGTTAACTCAGCATTCTCAAACACTGTGGCCACAAACAGCAAGCTCTGCCAGGTCTTCAAAGTATCGAAAGACTTTGAATATAGCCCAGCAATTGGCTGAGCATCTGTGATCTGAGGCTCATCCTAGCTAACTATGAAGAGATTTGCTATATTTGTTTCTACACACACACACACACACACACACACACACACACACACACACACACAATATGCACATATGCCATTGTATTTAGGTAGCTTAATGGATAGAGTATTACACTTAGAGTGAGAAAGATATGGGTTCAAATCCTGCCTAATTGTGTGACCATAGAGAAGAAAAGGGAACAAGTATTTATATAGTCCCTACTATGTTCTAGGCACTATGCTAAGCATTTTACAAATATTATTTTAGTTGATCCTCTTCACAATTCTGAAAGACAGTTCCCGTTAGTATCCTCTTTTTACAGTTGAGGAAACTAGACAAACAAATTAAGTGACTTGCCTTGGTTCATATAAGTATCTGAGGCTGGATCTGAACTCAAATCTTCCTGAATCTAGGACCAGTATTTGTTTTTTTGTGCTGCTTTGCTGCTTCATGACCATAGACGAATCACTTAACCTCCATCAGTCTCCATTTTTCCATCAATAAAATGGGGATAATAATAGTACCTACCTCACAAAGTTAATGCGAGAACCAAACAGGATAAACTATGTAAAGGTTAAAATACTCTATAATAGACAACTATTATCATTTTAACTGGGCATATAGAGCCTTTTTCATCTGAATCAGTTAAAGGAGTCCCTTCAACGATGAACTCATGGATCCTTAAGACACTGACAAAGAAGAGAGTGAGTTTTTAGATGAATGTCCATACTTCAGCCGGACTTTATATGCTTGACTGTATACACTGTATAGAATTCTTGAAGTGTATGAGGTGCCCAGAAAGGACTAGAACTTCTGGAATGAGGGTTTTCCAAGCCCTTTTCAAGGATGCTCATCCATCTTTGTTGTCCACCTGGAATTCAACTCTCACCTGTGGCTCCAAGAAGCTGTGGCATGCACAGCAGCCAAGCATTGGTAAATGCATCTCAGCAGAAGGATTAAACCAGGCTGAGGGTAATTAACAGGCATTAAATCTGTCCGTGAGTTAGGGGGTTATCTACCCTAAGCATGTGAAGATTTCCCCTGGCAGAAAGAACAGATGAAAATATTTTGTTCCAATGGCCACAAAGACAGCTAAAGTAGGCACTATGGCATGCTTAAAGTTTGGTCAGATATTGGAGACACCACGGTAATCCACTGCATCCTGTACCATCTTCAGTTATCCTTACTTTTATCTTAATAACTCTGGAAGAGAGAGTAAAACCGATGACTCTGGGAACTCTGCTTCATTAAATCCAATGTACCCATGAGTCAAGACATCACCATGTAATATAATGTCATTAGTCCTCCTCAAAAATAAAGGATGAAGAACAACACTGACCAATGGATGATTGACTAACCATTCAAGATTTAAGAAAGGAGGAAGGAAACAAGCTTTAATTAAACATTTACCATGTCAGGAACAATTCTAAGGCTTATGGGATAAGTCTATGGCTTACAGTCAGTTAAGCACCTACTATATACCAGGCACTTCAGTAAGTAGTAATATAAAAAGAAAGGAATTTTCAAGGAGCCTACAATTTTGATGAGGGAGACATTATGCAAACAGCTAGCATATATTAAATATATGTATACATTATACTCACACACACACACACATACATATGTCTATATAGGAAAGATTGGAAGTAGTCACAGAGGGAAAGAATTAGCTAGTAAAAGGCTAGTAAAGGCTTCTGGTAGAAGGTATGACTTTAGCAGATTCTTGAAAGAATCCAGGGAAGCTAAGAGGCAGGGAGAAGAAGGCAGAGCATTCCAGGCATGGGGACAGCCAATGAAAATGTTCAGAGTCAAGATGGAGTGTCATGGGGAAGGGACAGTTAGGAGGCCATGCTATTTGAAGCTTTTGGGTAACTGAAGATCTTTCTGAGCTACATAACAAATTCTGTCAACTTTATAATTTGGCTTATTTACTGACTCATTATGAATTGACTGAATCTTATTCATGTCTAACTCATCAGGGGAACCCTTTAACTACACATTTTAAAGATATGCTAATTTCTTGGAGTATTTACTTGATGATGTTTAGAAAGATTGTTATTATAGCTCACACGATGTCAATACTGCAGGCACAATGTGGCACACATATTTATTATTGTCAAAATTCCCATTTTCCCATTCAAAGGACAAGGCTTATTACCCCAGGGGGCAGGTGTGGTTGCAAAGACTTTCCTGCTCTTCTTCCCAAAGAGAGAACATATAAAAACTCATCTTTGGCATCCAGCTGTAACTGCTATTGAAAGATTTTCTAATTCTTGTGAGTCTAGCATAGTACAATGTAAGGCATGATGTATTGGATGCAGAGAACATAGGTTAGAATCCTGGCTTGGCTTCTTCATAACTATGTGATCTATCACAATTCACTTAACTTTGTTTCACCTGTAATAATGAGTTCAAGAATAACAATAACAATAACAATAATATGAATAACAAGTAAATACCTACCATTTGTATAGCACTTTAATATATGCAAAGTGCTGTACATAATGTCTGATATGATTCTCATAGCATCTCTGATAGGTAGGTGATATTACTATCCCTATTTTACAGTTGAGAAAATTGAGTCTGAGACAGGTTAAGTGACTTGGTAAGGGTCACAGAGTGAGTAAATGTCTGCTAAAGGGTAAAATTCAGATCTTCCTGACTCTGCACTCCTTGCACAGCATAGCTACCAAAACAAATAAACAACTGAGTAAATAAATAAATGTATAACAAATAAATTAAAAATAAAACCAACAAAAAATAATAATGTATGACATTATCTAAGGAGTTGGATAAGATGACCTCTGAGATCTCATTAAACTCTAAATCCATCCAAGGGTGGATCAATTTTAGATATGAGCAGAATCACAGAGGTTATCTTTTCTAAGTGTTATGTGAGTAGAAAACTCTGCTAAATCATCCTGAATAAGTGACTATCCAACCTCCCCTTAAATTCTTCAAGGAAAAGGAAATTACTACACTCTGAGGTAGCCCATACCACTAGGAGCAGTTCTGATGGTTGGAAAGCATGTGACTCCTCTTTTATGGAAGTGACAGCAACCTCTCTAAAAATCATCCACTTCCTCTAAGTATGTCCATGAGAAAGGAAGGAGGAGGAGAAAAGCCTGATATGCCATTCATGGGTCAGACTGTCAAATAACCAACATCAGCTATGATGTACCCCTTAAGTCTTTGCTCCTCTCCCAACAAAACATCCTCATTTTTTGCCATTTTCCTATGATAGAGTCTCTAATATACTCATTATCCTGGTCACTCTCTTGAGACATGTTCCAGCTTGCCAATGTTCTTCCTAGAAGTATGGCAGTCAGAACTCAAACTAGTACTCCAGATATAGTCAAACCAAGCCTATTATTACTTTCCTCATTCTGGGTAATGTACTTTAATTAATGAATTCTAAAATCAAATTCTACAGTTGATCATGACTTCTCTAAATAGGCTATTGTGTCTGGAAATGTAAAATGGGTAAAAACTAAAAGCATTAGTTATGATTATTACTGGCTCTCAGAAAAATTTAACAAACCTATGTATGTATGTATGTATAAATACTCACAATAAGTAGGCCAAAATAGCCTGAGAATCATCTCAAACAATAAACACTTGATATTCTTGACAAATAAAGAACAATGGCAGGTCAATTTGGGCAATTCCTTCTGATATTTCAAACCACAACCTATTCAGTCCTGACTATCATGGGTAACTCTTGTCCATGGCCTCCCGGAATTTCACCATAGGGAATATATCTAGCATAGTAGGAGACTTTCTTGAGTTCTCCTGACTTTGCGAAGATAATCATGGAATAGCAGGCTGTAGGTCAGTTATCTCTTACCATGTTATCAGTCCTTTTTCTTTGTGGATCAAAAATATCTCTGATGGAGCACTGGCCCTGGAGTCAGGATGACATGAGTTCAAATCCAGTCTCAGACTAGACACTTGACCCTTACTAGCTGTGTGACTTGACAAGTCACTTAACCCCCCTCACCCCCCCCAAAAAAAAATGTTGCCTGGGCACTCTGAATCTCAAGATACCTAGACAATATGGGTCAGTCACAATTTGCTCTCAGCCCTTCCTGACTCCAAAGCTGACACTCTATTGGCTGGCATTGCTTCCCAAAGGTCTGGATTAGATTAGGAAGGTTACTTTGACAAGAGAATGAAGAACAGTTTGGAGATACGTTATAACTGTTCTTGCTGTTCATTCAAATCAACTCAAAAAAGATTTATTAAGTCCCTGTTACATGAAAGGTGTTCACCCCTACATTCTCTTTTCAGGTATTTCTTTTAGATTCTAGTTTTTCTGTTAAGTCACAAGATTTATTGGAGCATGTATTCTGTGCTAAACCCCCTACTCATCCCAATGGAGAATCCAAAGGAGTATGCAATTCCTTCCTTCAAGAAGCTTGCAGTCCTATTGAGGAGATGAGATTACCTACACAGAACAAGACAATAATAGGAAGAGTCTACTGCTAAATCCTATTCTTTATATTGTAGACTAGAGACATTGAAGAGGTTCAGAGAAGGATGCTTTCACTGTGGGCTGAAGTAATAATGCATTCAGGAGATAGAGATTGAGCAGATTCTTGAAACAGAATGGAAAGTTAATTCTTTAAGGAAGAGGAAGTATAAGATCTATCATCTTCTATCCCTATTATCTTTGGAATTAATATAAATTCCTTTATTTGAAAATTAATGCTATTTACAACTTCATTCCTTCCTATATCTTTTCCAGGCCATTTTCATGTTATTCCCCAGGATGTACTTTGTAATTCAACTATACTGACCTATATTACCATTTCACGTATGTGTTCCTGCATCCCTCACCTCTGTGTTGTATTGTTGCCCCACTGTCCCAGACTTTTCCTCATTACCTCTGCCTCGTAGAAGGGTTTCCTTCAAGGCTTACTTCAAGGGCTACCTTTTAGAGAAAGGCATTCTCAGTCCCTCTGGTTGCTAAAGCCTTCTCCTTTAAGTTTTCATTTCTATCTACTGTCTTGAATCTACCTTGTTTTTGTTATTGATGATGATGATTTTGTCATGTCAATTATGCATGATACCATTTGGAGTTTTCTTGGCAAAGATACTGAAAGGGTTTACTATTTCATTCTCTAGCTCATTTTGCAGATGAGGAACCAAGGCAAACAGGGTTAGGTGACTTGTCCAGGGTCACAAAGATAGTAAATTTCTGAGACTAGATTTGAACTCAGGTCCTTCTGACTCCAAGACCAGCGCTCTATCCACTGTACTACCTAGCTGCCCACGTATCTAATAATGTACATATTTTCTGTCTCATTAGAACATGAATTTCTTGGAGAGCTTACTGTTTTTTTTCCCTTTTTTTCATGCATAATCCGGTGTTAGCTATATAGTAAGTATTTAATAAATCCCTGCTGATTGATTGATTGATGTACACCTGCAGTAAGGCCAACCTAATACTGAATCTAAACTTAAATGCGTATCACTAAACAAGAAACACTTCAGGGCCTTATGCTTGCTGGTTCCTGCCTTTCCATATAATGTTAAATATGGAACACAGATGAGGCTGATGTAATTGCTCAAGAATCCAGATGTGTTGCCTGTAATAGGTTGTAGTTTAGTCATCATAACGGTCCTACTTGAGCATCAATTATGGAATCACAGAATCTCAGAAATGGAAAGGACCACAGAGGACACCACACCTGAACAAGAATTTCCTTTTCTACTTCCCCAAAAAGTGGTTTTCTAGGCTTTGCTTAAAGACTAGCACAATGCTTATAACGTAGAAGGTGCTTTTAAACGCTTTTTGACTAATTCAAGACTGCAATTATGGCAGACCACTCCACTTCTCCTCTAGAGAACCTCCTAAGACATCTCATTCCACCTTTGGAGAGCTTTAATTGTTAAAAATATTTACCTAAAGTTGAATTAAAATTTGCCATGATCTCTCCTACCCTACCCCTTCATTTAGTTCTGCCTTCTGGAAACAAGTAGATTAAGCATAATCTAGCATTCTTATTTTAATTCTTCAAATATTTAAAGATAGCTACTATCATACTGCCTCCTCAATTTTCTCTTCCTAAATACACATACACACACACACATACACACACACACACACACATATATGCATATGTATGTATGGGTTTGTGTGTATATGTTTGGGTTTATGTATTTATACATATATGTATGTGTGTATATATGTATATATGTATGTACATATGTGTGTATATGTGTGTGTGTATCTCTTTTACTCAGTTTTCAGAAACTAAACTAGAAACCCTTCACATTACTGGCTCTTCTGCATGCTTTCTTTCATATTAATGTTTTTAAATTGTGGTGTCCCAAAATGAACTCCAGATTTGGTACACGAGTTTCACAGCACAAAATTGAGGGAATCTTGATTATACGGAATTGTTCTTGTAATTATTTTGAGGTTTTAGTAGACTGGAATCTTACTATATCAGCCATGTGATATGGAAATTTAAAAACAAGCAAATGAAACAAAACATAACAAACAACTTACATTATGTTGAGCTGTATTACAAAATAGAGTGTTTTTAAAGAATAGCTTTTAGAAACAGGGAAGTTGTAGTCCCATTATATTTTGCTCTTATTAGACTTCATCTGGAATAATGGATTAAATTCTGGGTACCGCATTTTGAGGACATTGATAAGAAGAAGAATATCCAAAGCAGAAGACCATGATGATGAAAGACCTTGACCCCATGCCATGTGGTGACCATTTGAAGGAACTGGGAATGTTTAACTTAGAGTAGAGAAGACCAGGGCATGGCAGATGATATAATAGATATGTGTAAGTATATAAAGAGATGCCATGTAGAGGATGAATTTAACCTGTTTTGATTAGTTCAAGAGAGCAGGATGAGAATAAAAGGGTGAAAGTTGCAAAGATGTCAGTTTAAGCTTTATAACAGGGGAAAGGAAAAAAAACCTAACAATTAGAACTCTAAATGTAGAATTGACTTCCTTGAGAGGTAGAGTGTCCTTACACATCTTTAAGCAAAGTTACTGAGTAACTTATACTGTAGATTCCTCTCAGCTAAGAATTGGACTAAATGACCTCTAAGGTCCTTTCTATTTCTCAAACCTTGTGATTCTATTTTGATGAGAACAACAACAAAAAAAACCCAACCAAATAAACAAATAACAACAACCACAAACAAACAAACAAACAAACAAACAACCCTGGGACTTGTTGAGTCACCATTCTTGTCATAGACACTTGGCCTCTTAAAGCATTGAAGAATGCATTACCATTCTTATCTACTACATCTCACTATAGAATCAAGTTAAGCCTAAAATTCTCTAAATTTTCCATTTTTCTCCTTTTTTTAAAAAAAGTATATATTTAAAATTTATTTTTAAAAATTTTGATTTTCAAATTATTTCTCTTCCTCCAGCCCCTCTATTTCCCACTGAGAAGGTAAGTAGTATGATGTCAATTATACATTTGACATCATGTAAAATGTATTTCCAAATTAGCCATGCTACAATAAATAAATAAATAAATAAATAAATTAATGAATGAATGAATGAATGAATGAATGAATGAATAAATAAATAAATAAATAAATAAGACAAGAAAAATAAAGTTAAAAAATACTTCAATTTGTACCCAGAGTTCATCGGTTCTCTCTCTGGAGGTAGACAACATTTTTCAACTTGAGTCCTTCAGAATTGCCTTGGATCATTGTATTGACCAGAGTAACTAAGTCTTTCATGGTCGATCATCTTACATTATTGCTATTTCTATATACAATGATCTCCTAGTTCTGCTTACTTCATTCTAGATCAGTTCATATAAGTCTTCCCAGGTTTTTCTGACATCATCCTGCTCATTATTTCTTATAATACAATAATATTCTATCACAATCATATACCACAGTTGTTCAGCCATTCCCCAATGGATGGACATCCCCTCAATTTTCAATTCTTTGTCATTACAAAAAGAGTTTCTATAAATAGTTTTTTTACATATGGGTGCTTCTCCTTTTTCTTTTATCTCTTTGGGATATAGACATAGTAGTGGTATTTCTGAGTAAAAGGGACGCACAGTTTTATACCATAGTTCCAAATTGTTCCCCAGAATGGTAGAATCATTTCACAATTCTACCAACAGTGCATTAGTGTCCTATTTTTCCATATCACCTGCACCTTTTGTCAATTTCTTTTTCTGTCATTGTAACCAATCTGATATGCATTGAGTTGGTGCTTCAAAGTTGTTTTAATTTACATTTCTCTAATCAATAATTACTTAGAGAGTTTTTTAATATGACTATAGATAGCTTTTTAAACTGCATTTACATATTATTTGACAATTTATTAATTGGGTAATGGCTCCTATTTTTAAAAATAAATTTGTATCCATTCTCTATATATTTGAGAAATGAGGCTTTTATCAGAGAAACCTGCTGTAATCCCCCTATCCCCCCCACACACTCTCTCCTATTTTCCTTCTAATTTTCCCAGCATTGATTTTGTTTGTGCCTTTAAGAATTTCAGTGCTCTTTCATTTGGTACATAGATGTTCAGTACTGATATTGCTACATTGTTTATTGTACATTTTAGCAAAATGTAATTTCACTGATTATCTCTTTTAATTAGCTCTATTTTTGTTTTTACTTTGTTTGACATCATGATTGCTACCCCTGTCTTTTTCACCTCAATTAAAACAGAATAGATTCTGCTCCAGGTCCTTATTTTAACTCTGTATGTATCTTTCTATTTCAAATGGGTTTCTTGTAAACAACATTTGTTGGATTCTGATTTCCAATCCATTCTGCTGTCTGCTTCTCTTTTATGAGTGAGTCATCCATTCCCATTCACATGCTTGAGGACCTAGAGGGCCACATGTGGCTCAAGGCCATAGGTTCTCCACCCCTGGATCCACATGGTGGGTGATGACAAATATTTGTACTTCACACAGACAATGGTTGTGACAAAGGCTGTGATAGTGATCAAGAATACCACCAGGGACATCAGGGCTGCATCACAGGTGATATCACTCTCAACAAAGTCCCTGATTATTTATAATGGGTTAGTGTTGTTTATGACCAAGTAGCTAAGATAAGGCAGTGATAATAATCAGAAACACAAGGAGAATCAAGAACATGGGGGCTACAGCACATATGGTCATCCCTTAGTTATAAATAATCTACTCTTCATCACAAGTCAGGGTTATCTGTAATGAGTTAGCTCAGAAGTCACCACTCTCTTACACAGACCTTATTCTGGTTCCAGTGTTAATAACATCAACAGCTGACCTGTATTACCACCAGCCCTCAGTTTTCCCTAGTCCACCAGTCAGTATATATTTCACCCTGAGAGTCCCATCAAGGAAATAATACCACATTATGGTCTATTTAGAGGCTTCTGTTAAGAGGCTTTCTTTCACAGAAGTCAGTTAAAGACTTTCGCTCACCTTCTTCCTGGAACTGAGGATTATCACCAAGTTAACTACAGGAGTCCCTTTCTTTCAGGGAATATACAAATTCACCATAGTTACATAGAGTCAATTTCACCTCCTTCATGCTGTTATAAAGCAAGATATCTCCCAACAATACCATAAGTTCCTGGGAAGGGATTATCCTTGTGTGTGTGTGTGTGTGTGTGTGTGTGTGTGTGTATATACATACATAGATAGCTAGGGAGATATAGAGATAGATATAAATATATAGATAAGGGATATAGAGATAGATATAGATATTTATGATGTATAGATATATAGATATACATACATATATATGGATGTATAGATGTATAGATAGATAGATAGATAGATATCCTATATAACTAATCAAAGATCCTAACCTAACCAAAGAAGGCCTGCCAATTAAAAGGCACCTTAGCTATTTCCACAGGGTATATGAAGCCCTCTGAGGGATAAGGATCTCAAAGCCCAAGTGGCTCTGCTCCAGGGAGAGAAGAAGAAACACTTTAGTTAAGCTTTTCTGGAGGCTATATACAAGAAATCTCTAATCTAAAGATCCCTCCCTTTCATAGGGTGACATTATTTTTCATGGACATGGCATTGTTATACAGTACCCACCCTTGGTAGTCAGGGAGAAGAAGATGAAATAATTGATTAGCAGGGGCTTCCAGGGCTGTAGGCTATTTAGAACTTCACTCTAAAGAGGCATAATTGAGAAACATTAAGTAAATTTGAGATCAGTATATCTAGGTGAAAAATATTTCCAAATGCCAAAGAATGTAATATAGCTTTGGTCTTCCTTTCAAAATAGTATAGAAAGTATTGGCAGTAGCTTATTCTGAACTGTGTCTAGAATCATGTGGAGTATCCTCATCAACTTAGGGATTACTCAAAATTTGACTGAGTGGTTGAGACCTTAGTTACTTTATTTCCAGAGTATCATTCTGACCCAGACACTTCTGTTATACTCTTTTATAGTAATTTCACTCTTCGATCTGCATAGGCCTGTAGAATTGTATTGTGAGGGAAACCTATGCCTGATGCCATTATATTGTGACCTTTTCAGAAAGGTAGGATCTAAATGTCCAATTATATTGGTCAGAAGTCAAAGTAGGCTGTGGGTATGGGGTATAAGTCATGGGAGAGGCATAGATGAGTCATTCCAATCTTTTATGGCCTACTATTCAATTATAAAAATCTCTCCTTGACCCTAATTCTTTCATATATATTGATTTTCTTATTAGAAAGTATGTTCCCTGAGAATAGAAGCTATTGCTGCCTTTTGCTTTTATATTTCAAGAACCTGGTTTATTGATTTCCATGTAGCAAGTAAATAATGTTTTCTTTTTCATTCATTCATAAGAATATGTATAAATTTGAAGGAAAATTAAAAAAAAATTATGCCACTTTTATGTTTTTGCTATTGTTCAATTGTTTTCAGTCATGTCTAACTTTCAGTGAGCCCATTTGAGATTTTCTTTGCAAAGATCTTGGAGTGATTTGCCATTTCCTTCTCCAGTTCATTTTACAGATGAATAAACTTAGGCAAACAGGGTGAAGTAACCTGCTCAGTGTCACCCAGCTAGTAAGAGTCTGAGGCCAGATTCAAACTCAGGAAAATGAGTCTTCCTAACTCCAGGCCCAGTGTTCTATCCACTACACCACCTAGTTACCCTGTGTGATCTATTTTCTACTTTTGTTTCTTTTGAGCAAAAAGAGTCAACAATATAGTCTACTATGTAGTGGGATCATAGGTTTAGAGTTGGAAGGGACCTAAGTTGTCACCTAGTTCAGTTTCCTCATTTTACAGATAAGAAAACTGAGTCCTGGAGTGGGGCAGAGCCAAGATGGTGGAGTAAAAGCAGTGACTTGCTTGAGCTTTCCCCAAAACCCCTCCAAATACCTATAAAAAATAGCTCTAAACAAATTCTAGAGCAGCACAACCCACAAAAAGACAGGGTGAAACAAATTTCCAGCCCAAGACAACCTGTATGGTTGATCGGAAAGATCTGGTATACCTGGCTAGGAGAGGAGTGCAGTTCAGCATGGGCCAAACAGGCAAAAATAGGGCCTCAGTGAACCTGGAGCAGTCCTCATGGGATTGAATCAAGGGGGGCTGAGGTGGTTTCCAGACTTCTCAACCCACAAATGCCAAAAACAACTTAGAAGGTCAGTAGGAAAAGTCTGTGACCAAGGTAAGAGAGAAGCTCAGTCCCAGCCCCAGTCCTGGCATGGCCCCAGGGTGGCAGCTGCTTCCAGAGCTTCTGACCCACAGACTGAGGGGGAATCGAGAGGCTGATCAGAGGAGGATTGCAGAAATCTCTTTGCCAGTGCTGAGGCAGAATTCTCTTTGTTTGCCTGTGCTTGGATCTGGGTCACAGTTCTGATTGATGATCCAAAGGCAAGGAGGAGTGCTGGTGTGGTGGAGCTTGTAATGGTGGTAAAGAGAGAATCCTCCTCACAGTTCCAAGGCAGAAAAGAATGCTTGTGGTTACTCATAGATCAGAGCCCAGGCAAGGAAAGGAGTAAACACCTAGCCCTCTATCATACCACCTTGGATGAACTGAAAATTTAAGGTCCCTAGAAGTATCTCTGAAAACAGCTACACAAAACCCCTGAAGCTAGGGACAGTACATTCTCCACACTGGAAGCAGACCCCTACCTTAACAAAGAGTTTAAAACTCAAGTAATTGGCCGGGACCATGAGCAAACAAGACAAAAAACAGTCAGACCACAGAATCTTTCTTTGATGACAAAGAAGGTCAAAATATAAAACCAGAAGACAGCATAGTCAAAGCTCCTACATCCAAAGCCTCCAAGAAAAATATGAATTGGTCCCAGGCTATGGAAGAGCTCAAAAAGGATTTTGAAAAGCAAGTAAGAGAAGTAGAGGAAAAACTGGGAAGAGAAATGAGAGTGATTTAAGAAGATCATGAAAAACAAGTCAACAGCTTACTAAATAAGACCCCCCCAAAAAAAAATACTGAAGAAAAAAGAAAACTGAGTCTCAAAGAAATTAAGAAACTTGCACTGGTCACATTGTAATGACAATGTCACAATTGAAAGCTGACTCTGGATCCAATGTTTTACCTACTACACATTTTGCTTCCCCATTCACTTGTTTTCAGTAGTCTTTACCCATATATGATATAATAAAGCTTATGGTGTCCTTGGGCTAACCTCAGATTATTTATTGGGTTTTGCTTTGAACATGCCAATAGCCTTCAAAGTATAAAAATAATTAAGAATTTTAATCCAATAATGCACATTTAGCACTGTTATACATTTTAAAGATATCTAAATATCCAGACGTATCTATGATCTCATCAATTTGAATATTCTAAACACTCATTCAAGACCAATCATCTATGGCTGCCAATCTATGACTCTTGTTCATGGTTTCCCATAATGTCACCACAGCCCATTTACTCAATGAGCTAGTGACCTCTTTTATTTTCTCCTGACTTAACAAGGGTACCATCATAGCACTGAAATGTCTACGTGTCTTCTCTAGCCCTTAGATAAAAAGATGTAAATAGGACAATTTTTATCCTCAAGGAACTTATAAATTCCACAAGGGGGACACATTTACAAACATGTAAATGCAAGATAATTTGAGAAAGGAAAGTATTATCTATATCTTACATTAGACAAAGATCTGAGTATTTACTCTCTACAGGTATTTGTGAAAGGTAAGATACCAAGAGCAAGATGCAGACCTTGTCCTCAGATAGCTTCCAGCTGTTAGAGGAGATGATCATTATTGAAGTTAGAAAGTGTTAGCACATGAAGGAGATAGAAATTACTATTTTAGTTCAGAGGAGGGAGAAACAAGAGTGCAGAGCAAAGAAGGCTGCATGGAGGTGGTGGAATTATAGCTATGACTGAAAGTGAGACATGCAAGTTGATATGGAATATGGCATCCAATTCTAGGTATCACATCTTAAAAAGGTCATTCACCTTGACCTTGTCTTGCCTAAATTTATATTTCCCTGATAGTATATACGGTAGGCACTTAATAAATGATTGCAGTATTGTGATATGCTATACTGATACAATTGAATATGTTGTAAGGAGGGTGATTAGGATGCAAAATATAGTGATAAGAGCATTGGAGGAGCATCTGAAGGCCTGGATTTGAATATTGACTCACAGGTAACTATTTTGCATTACACAGTCCTTTTGAATCTTTATTTTCTCACCTGTAAAAAGAGGGAAATGGACTAGATAATGTCTTAAGTGATTTTTAGTTCTATTTCCTATAGTCCTCAAAGAGGGACTAGTAAAGGCTTTTTGAATGTCAGCCCTTGTTTTACTCATGTAATAGTCAGTGATGTATTCCCTCATTATGTCTTTAACAATCATATTTAAGCAAAATAAATGGAATGCCCCCAGTTCCTTTATGATTAATAGTAGAAGAAATGCAGAAGCAGAGTGCAAGTCTAGCATGTGTCAGTGCCAGGGAAACAGAAGCCGCATCCTCCCTCCATGTCTACCAGGCGTCAGCCAATACAGAGCCCACTTGAATGCATACTAACATCCAAGTCTACCCCCTCCCAGGTCTTTTTTCAAGGTCATTATTGCCAGATACAGATCTGTCCTCTATCCATAACCCCAAGTATCCACTCTCAGAACTTTTCCAGCAGAGAGGCTCTGGAGGTGCATTCCAAAGCATCAGCCCCAGCCAGAGTAGCAGCCTGGCACTGACAACTTTGAGCATAACAAGAGGTTCAATCCTAGTATTAGAACCATTAGAGAGGACCATCTGTCTCATGTTGTTGGTCCCCAAGGCCATTAGGAGGAGGGAAAGTGGGCATGTTCATTTGCTGTGCCCAATGTCATTCTTTCCCTCCCCCCAAGCCCCTACAATTTATTTAGCATGTTGCTGAGCTATTCAAGTTTCAAACTTTTCTGAGGATGTGTAGAAATAAATTCATCAAAAATGACTTGGAACACTGCATGATCTTAAGGAATGAGAGGGAAAAGCTGTGCTGTTTTTAAAGTTGTGGGAACATTCTTAGGCTGTGTGTACTCAAAGCACTGAAAATGAGAATAGACATCTACCTATTTGTGTTTATTGTGTTGTTATTTTGCATTTTTTTTTTTGTAGAATGTCAGGGCTCTTACCACATTAGGGTCCCACTAGGCACTCTGAATACTGCCAGAGCAGGCAGTTATGGCCTAATTAGAGGAAAATAATCATCATTTAATCTACATTTGGATTTGGTAAATGAGATCATTAAAGTCACATACAAGCAGCTTTCTTATCTGTAAAATGGGTATAATGATACCACTTGTGAAGAGCCAATGAAACAATGCATGGGTAATGCTTTCAAACCATGAATATTATCTCATTACCTTTATTCCATTAAAGTTCTCCTTCAAGTTATCATTATGGCACAGATGGGACCCTGGCTGTGATAGTTCATAATAAGTGCTGATAATTCCCACCAATCTAAAAAAAGTCCCCAAAAATGGGCCTGATCACTGATTTTTGCTTGCTTGCTTTGTTTGTTTTGTTTTTATTTTGTTTTGTTTGTTTGTTTTTTCCTACAAATCTCTCAAAGATAGGGCTAATTATCTGTATCAGGGGAGAAAATCCTCTTGGTGATAAAATTATCAACCACAGAGTCTCAGAGATAAAGAAGGGATATTGCAAGTCATTTAGTCTTACCCAAGTGGTGAATAAAAAGCCTGAGAGATAGAGCTTCTGGGTAATTAAAAATCCATTAGGCCAAGCTAATAATCAATAAATTAATGGTCAGTGGTTTCTCTCAATAATCAAAGAAGACAAATCCATGGAGACTTTAAATGCCTTAACTACCTTTGTAAAAGAGAATGCCCCTGACATGTGAAAATGAACCCTGACTGGTGAACAATTAATGAGGGAGTAGACATTTAAATGAGGAGGTAGGCTAAAAGTCTTTAGCTACCCCCTGTGAAATCCTGGCTTGATCATGAGACTCAGCTGCTTCCAGCAATCTGGACAAAGGAATCCATCTCCACTCAAACAACTCTGGTTGATTTTCTTCTTCATGAGAAGGGTCACCCTAAATACCAATGGAAGGGTAAAAGGATTTGGGTTTATTCCATCAAAGTAAGAACTTACCTAGATTAAATTATGTTTATACTTCAAACCAAAGTAAAGTATCCTAGTTGGGTGGGGGTCCTTCCCGACATTGAGGAGCATGTACTGAGAGAATTAGGATAATCTCCTCTATCAGCCACGCCTTTCAAAGACTGGCTGACTGACCCACAGGAGCTGAACCCTGAATGAGGAAATAAAAAGCCTGGAGCTTAATTAATAATGGGTAATTAATATAATAGAAAATAATCATTTCACTCACCCAGTACTTGAGTAGGAATTTGTTGAGGTTTAGGGGTGCTGGGCGGCTGGGACCCCCAAATCACAACACGCATGGCCTATCCAAAAGAATTCGACCCACGCCTTCTTTCAGCCAAAGACAAGGTTTATTAGAACATCTGCCATATTGGTCATACTCTTAAGGAATCTGAACTATTGGCTAGATTGTAAGAATCTGAGCATGTTGCTAGAATGTAAGAATCTGAGCACCTTAATGGAGACAAGATAGACCTTATATACAGAAAGACTGTGGGAGTGATCTAGGAGTGGCCAAGTGGTGTGAGGTGACTGGAGGAAGGGTCTAAGGAGGATCTGGATGGGAGTGGCCAGTAAACTGGGGTGAACAGAACTTTTGGGACCTGGACCATATGGCCAAGGGAGAATGGAGCCTAGCTAGGATTAAGGGTGGGAAATGGCGGGGGGGGGGGGGCATAGGGAGGTAAGACAATGGAGGGCTAGGGTAGGTTAAGGGTAACAGAGAATTGGGAGATTGGGTATAGCCACAATAAAAGGCCAGTTGATGGGATTATAGCCTCAGGTGAATGCCAGAGATTTGGTCATGTGGGAAAATCCAAGGTTTTTCCTTTCTGGGGTCCAGATCCCAACCTTATCAAATCCACACTTCTTAAGCCTTGATTCACAGTCATTCAGTCTATTTGGAAGACCTCTAGAGAAGGGAAAATGATTACTTCTTTCAACATTTAGTGAAATACTTAACCTTTACTTCCCTTATAAAATCCCTATGAGGTAGGTAGAACAAGTATTATTCCTCCTTACAGTGTAAGAATGTGGCATATTGTCACTATTACTTTTAAGAGATCCTTTTATGACATCATACCTCCCACAATTACTCCTGGGATCTTCTTAATTAAAATTGCTTGAGCAGATCAATTAATCAGAAAATTGGAATACTAGGCCTTATGTTCAGAAACAAAACAAAACAACAAACAAACAAAAAACAAATGTCAGAGCTTACTTGTTTTGTTTTGTGTGTATGTGCTTTTTCTCCCATGATTTTTTGTTTGTGTCTTACCCTACAAAATTTAAGGAATGACTTCTTTTTCAGAAATGTGTGGAATTAAATTTAAATCATCAGTCAGTAAACAAGAAGTACACAGAAAGTGTCAGGCACTTCACTAAGTACTTTGGATACAAAGAGGTAAAAGACAGCCCGTGCTCTCAATATATTCACCATCTAATGAGGGAGACAACATTTCAAAATAACTACATACAGATAAGCTATATACAGAATAAATTTGAATTAATCAACAGAGGCTTTATGTAGAAGGTGGGATTTTAGCTAGGACTTGAAGAAAGCCAGCCAGGGCAGGAGGCAGAGATGAGGAGGGAGAACATTCCAATCTTTGGAGACAGAAGTGAAAATACCTGGACTCAGGGGATAGAGCATCTCTTTCTAGAAACAGCAAAGAAGCCAACGTCACTGGATAGTGTGTGTGTGTGTGTGTGTGTGTGTGTGTGTGTGTGTGTGCCCATGTGCACACGCATGCATGCCTGCACTGTCGTCTGTTTTGTGGGGTGGGTGGAGGGGGAGTGAGGTGGAATGAGGGGGCAGTTGATACTGGAGGTGATAGGGAACAATTAGAGTTTATTCAGTAGAGAGATGACATGTTCATACCTGTGCTTTAGGAAGATCACTTTGACAGGTGAATGGAGGATGAATTGGATTGGGGAGAGATTTGAGACCAACCACCAATGTATTGCAATAGTTTAGGTATAAAGTTATGAGGGTCTGCTTTAGAGTGGTGGCAGTGTCAGAAGAAAGGGAAATCTGTGATAGATGTTATGAAGACAAAATTGACAGGACTTAGCAACAGATTGGATATGGGCATAGAAAAAAAAGAGAGAGAGAGAGAGAGAGAGAGAGAGAGAGAGAGAGAGAGAGAGAGAGAGAGAGAGAGAGAGAGATGGAGACAGACAGAGAGAGAGAGAGAGTAAGGAGTCAAAGATTACACCTAGCTTGGGAGTCTAGGTAGCTGGAAGGATGATGGTGTCCTTAACAGTAATAAGGAGGTTTGAAAGTAGGAAGGGTTTTGGAGGGAAGGTCATGAGTTCAGTTTAAGTTCATGTAGAGTTTAAGATGTCTATGGCATATCCAGTTTGAAATGTCCAATAGTCGATTTGAAATGTGAAACTGAAGGTCAGCAGAGAGGTTAGGGATGCATAATTTGAAAATCATTAGCATAGAGATGATAATTGAATCCCTGGAAGCTGATGAGTTGACTCAGTGAAATAGTAAAGAGGGAGAAGAGAAGAGGCCCCAGCACAGAGACCTGCAGGATACCCACAATAAGTGGAAGTGATCTGGATGAAGATCTAGCAAAGGAGACTGAGAAGGGCCAATGGGACAGGTAGGCAGGGAACCAAGATAAATTGGAGTCTTATAAACCTAGAGAGAAAAGAGTTTCAAGGAGAAGAAGTTAACTGATAGCCTAAAGGGTTCTCTGTAGAGAGGTCAAGAAAGACATGGATTGAGAAAAAGGCATTATATTAACAAAGTAAGACATTGTTAGTAATCCTGGAAGGAGAATTTTTGGTTGAATGATGAGGTGGGAAGCCAGAGTAGAGAAAGTTAAGGGAGTGAGAGGAAAGGAAGTAGAAGACTGTATTGTAGTTGGCTTTTAACCATCAAAGGCAGGAGAAATAGGGATAGTGGGGATCAATTGAGGGGGTATTTTTTTTAAGGTGGGGTAGACATGGGCATGTTTATAGGTGGTAGGGAAGGATCCAGTAGACAGACAGTTTGAAGATAATTGAGGGAGTGAGGATGATGGAGAGGAAATTCTGTTGAAGATGGGATGGAATGGGATTACTTGAGGAGATAGAGAGGTTATATTTGGCAAGAGGACAATCTTTTCATGTGAGAGGGGATAAAGTAAGAGGTAGTAACAGAAGGCACCTGGGTGATGTGAGATGAAGAGGAGGGGAGAAAAGGGAGCACTTGATAAAAGGCCTACTTTTTTTTTTTTACTGAATTTTATTGAACCTAGATTCTTAGTTGAAAGGGTTCAGGGAGTGTGAAGTATGGAAGATTTAAGGAGGGATGAAAAGGTTTGGAAGAAGTGCTATGGTAAATGGGATAGTGAGTTAAGGAAGTATAAAAGGATTGCTTCGAAGCAGTGAGGAGCCAGTTGAGGTTATAAAAGATAAATTGTAGTGTATCTAGTCAGTATGGCTCCATGACTTTCTCCACCTTCATTCAACAACACACATATAGGTGAAAAGTGGGAGTGATGAAGTTCATCTGTTTAAAAAGAATAATTTATCATGTCCAACTAAAATTAGATCCAAGTAAAATTGACATCCCTGTGAGTTATATAAATTGCATCTTGATCCATATCAGTTTCCCTTTATTTATAGGTTTTTAAAATGAGGATTTGCAACAAATAGATTTTTTTTCTCTTAATATTATCATGATCTTTACACTGAATCTTGTATATATACATTCAATTCATTCACTCAGTCAACTGGTGTTTATTGTCAATTATACTCACAGGCCTATTTAGGGGTTGTGGGGTATGGAGGTAGAGAATACATTTTTAAAAAACTATTCAAATTTCAAACTAGACTACAGAAATCCTAAGTGCTTTATTTTTATTGACAAAGTATTAACAGAGAAATTGAGGAATCCCACCTCTTTTTATCCTCATACTATGTGAAGCCCTGTGAAAAGTTATGGGAGGGTGTTGATAAGACTGTCACAGGATGAACAAGCATAGAAAAAATGTGATCTCCATTACATAGGGAACATACAAGTTTATAAACTCAAAGATTACCTTTAGTATTGAGTGAACCAGAGGAAAACCTCTAAAAAGTGAGGGTAAATACACTATGGAAAATTTCTGGGAGGTCATGGAAAGATATAAATAGTAAGAAGTTGTCAATAGGCTGAGTTCTGTATTTCTGGTGGCTGGGGAGGAGATATTCCACTTAGAGAAATTCACAAATCCATTCATGATGAATTCTAAAATGTGGGTAAGTGCATAAGGAATCTACAGGTCTCTGAATGCAGAGGAGGGAGTAAATGATTTTAACTAAGGCTGATTTTTAAGCATGTATTCAATGTCTGATTCTTAGCTAGTTGCTAAAGAGACAACCTACTCCTCCAAATTTAAAATATTCACTCACTCACCAGACTTTCCTGAAGTACTTTGTTTAGTTCTCTCTTTTGCCTCCATCTCTACCCTGTATTCTACATATGTATGTACATGATACATCCCTGTTCTTTTCCCACCCACAGATTTATGTTGTCTATCTTTCTATCTTTGGCACCCATACTATCATGGTACTTTGCACATAGTTAAGTGTTTAATAAATACTTAATGAATACTTAATACAAGTTAAGTAAATGATTGGAGTCTGCCCCCAAAGTAAATGGCTCATTGGGAAACACCTGAAATAGAGAGCTGGAAAATACAGAATATCATTTGATATTAAATTATAAATTATCCTTATTTTTTTTGCATGTAGGTAAAATATAATTTCTAAATACTTAAAAGTCACAAAGCAGAAATGCATTGATGTCCCTGTCCATAACTTGTTGGTATTCTCAGCTATGTTGGTAGCTATGTTTTTAGTTTTGTACAAGACATTAAAGTCCAGGTTAGAGATATTTTCCCTGTGGTAACCTCTCTCTATTGTATAGGTGCCAAAATGGAAGCCCATGAGACAACAAATGCAGAAAATATAAGATCTGCAGGACTTCTTAAAGATTATCGATTTAATCTCAATTCAAATGTCATACATTCTCTCCTATTTTATAGGGAAATTGATTCCATCTGTATTTAGGGCTACGAGTTTCGATTTTCTTCAACTTAATTGTTTTATTCATTTCCCCCCCTCTAACATTAAGTTGACAATAGTTCTTTGGCCTAAACTATTTTGGATCCAGTCTTTTCACACAAACTCTATCCTTCCAGTTACTGTACCCTAGATCAAATTCTTTGAATTTATGTTTACTTTTATTTTCTCCCCTTTCCCCATACTCTTTCCCAACCCATAGGTAAATACACTAGAGATTCCTCTCAGCCCCATTGAACATTATCCATTCTTTTACTTCGAATAATACTTATCTCTATGAAGTATTTATTTAACTAACCCCACCCCTTTTCTCTTTTCACTTTTAAATTTCTTTAAAATGCCAGATTTGTGGGAATTCTCCTAACACATTTGGTGCTTTATTCTGTGTGCTCTCCTTACTAGGTAGGACTTTCAACTAAAAGTTCATTTTTTCCCCCCATTAATGATTAAGTTCAGCTTTGAAAATGTATTATTTTAGGGTAGAAATTAATCACCATCACATTTCTATATATAACATTCTTAATTTTCTTTTGGATTGTCATAAACTAGGAATAGCCCTGAGTGATTTAGACTAGTGTTCTTTGGTACATGACTACTGCAGCTGCCTGTTGGTTGCTCTGCCTGCCTGAAGTCTCTTCTCACTCCAAGCCATCCTCAATTCAGGCACTAAAATGATTTTCTTAAAAAAGTAGGCATGATGATGTCACCTCCCCCTGATAAATAAACTTCAATAGTTCTCTATCACCCCTAGGACTAAATATAAAACCTTCTGCTTGGCATTCAAAGGCCTTAGTAACCTAGTCCTCTCCAACCTTTCCATTCTTTTTACACCTTACTCCTCACCATGTACTCTTTGATCCAATGATACCAGTTTCTTTGTCGTCCCATGAAAAAGACATTTCATATCTTGGCTCTGCACATTTTCTCTGGCTGTGCTCCATGACTGAAATGCTGTCCCTCCTGAGTTTGGCCTACTAACTTCCCTGGCTTCCTTTAAATCCTAACTAAAACCCCATCTCTTACTGGAAACCTTTCTGAAACTTTCTTAATTCTAGTGCCTTCCCTCTGTTAGTTATTTCATATTTATCCTATATCTAGCTAGTTTGTGTGTTTGAGTGTGTGTGTGCATACACACACACTCATACACACATATGTATATATATTTGCATGCATATATATGTATACATAATGTGTGTATATACATACATACATGTGTGTATATCTATATGTCTATCTATCTATATCTATCTATATCTATATATATTTGCATATCATCTCTTCCATTGGATGTGAGGTCCAGGGCAGAGATTATCTCTTGCCTCTTTTTGTGTCCTCAGCTTTTAATACAGGGTCTAGCACTTGGTAGGCATTTAATTGATTGATTGATAGATTATTTTATGGCAGAAGTGCTACTGGAAATGCTTTTTAGCCTTGAAATATATGTGTTTGAAGTTGTTTTACTCCTTCAAATTCTGATATATCTTACCTGACTTGAAAGTTGTCAGTTCTTTTGATATTATTTGTTGGTAGAGTCAATATCTTTTTTCCACATTTTTTTAAACCACCAACAGAATTTTCTAATTGTCTTCCACTGATCATGGTCATAAGCAAAATCTTAGTGTAACTATGATACTGCACTCATTGGTTCTAGACTTCTGTTGCAGATGCAATCCCCATTGGTTAGGGTCAAGATACTTGGCTTTGAATTCTGGGTAGGTCACTTAATCATCATGTGACAAAAGGCAAACAATTTAACTTTAGCGATTTCCAATGTTTTATTTATAAAACAGGTATTTTCCTGACTGTGCCTACTATGCAATCATTGAAAGGAAACCACTTTAAAAACAAAGTGCCACAAAAAGGAAATTACAGTCAAATCTTTTCACTGCTTGGTACAGTGGAAAGAGCCCTAAAATACAGATTCGCTTTTGATATTTACTACCTGTGTGACCTTAGGGTAGTCATTTAACCTCTTTGGGCTTCAGTTTCCTCATCTATAAAATGGGGAAGTTGGACTAGATGGCCTGCAAGGTCCCTTCTAGCCCTAGATCTGTTATCCCTTGCTGTTGCTCAGTTGTGTCCAACTCTTCATGGTCCTATTTGGGGTTTTCTTGACAATGATCCTGGAATGGTTGGTCATTTCCTTCTCTAGATCACTTTACCGATGAGGAAACTGAGGCAAACAGAGTTAAGTGACTTGCCCAGAAGTGTGTGAGGCTCCCTTTGAACTCAGCTCTTCTTGACTCCAGGCCTGGCACTCCATCCACTGCACACATAGCTGTCCCTATTATCCCTTAGTGGTCATTTGTTTGTTTTGAATGTTTCCTTTTTTTCTTCTTTATTCCTTCCTTTCCTTTTATTTTTCCCTTCCTTTATTCTCTCTTTCCCTTCCTTACTTTCTTCCATTGTTACTTCCTTCCCTCCCTCTCTCCCTTCTTTCCTCCTTTCTTTCTATCCTTCTTTTGTTTTTTTTTCTTCTGACCTCCTTCCCTTCTTTCCTTTTTTTCTTTTCTTTCTTTGAAAAACAAACATTTATTTTTGAGAGTCAGTGTTACCACCATATAGAGGATAGATTGTTAGACTTGGGGTCAAGAAAACCAGGTTTTAAATTCCACCTCTGACATATAATATCTATGTGAGACAGCAAATCACTTATCTTCTCATTGCCTCAGAAAACTTTCTAGTATTGTAAGATATTGATGACATAGCAGTCTGCATTAACAGGAAGAGTTTTAACAACACTTGTTCCTTGCACTGATTAAATAATAAGCCAGGATCAAAAGAGAAAAAAAAATCCCCCATTTTTATTTTTGCGTAATTTGATATTTTAAAAAAAATTCTTTTTTTAGAACATTACTTAATCTTTTTAGCTATTCACCTGACATTTCTAAGCAATTGCATTCTCTTGTTTAAATCACAGGATTAAACATTTGGAAAAGGCAGGAAAATCCCCCCCCCCAAAAAAAAAAGAAAATTGAACACAAGAGAAACAGGAAAAACAGTAATTGTCAGGTGGTGCTGGATGATAAAGAGGTTTCAAACACTGAGTAATTCCCAGGAAATTCATCTCACTGGTTTTCTGGTTTTGTGTCCTACCTGAAATACAAAGAGAGGCACAATGAATGATTAATCTGTTTAATAACCCTGAAATAAAGAACAGATTCCACTGTCCTCAAATTCTCTAATCTATTACTTTTCCAAATAGGACAATGTTTCCAAAACTTCCTTCTCCCTGAAATTCCTTCACTCATCATCTCTATAGGAAGTTAAAAAGGTTTTCCAGCAACATAACCTTAGTCTATGAAAGGTTCCAAGGCAGCATTCTTTTCAACAACCAGGTAAGCTAAAGAAATATATTTACTTCCCATAGAAATGGATAATTTGGTCAAGTCCTCCTATAAAATAGGGAACTGGATGTAGAGAGCTCAAGACCTGAGCTCAAATAGCACGCATAAGTATCTTTTGCAGTAATTGCTGTAGTAGAAGGTGTTTCCTCACCCTTGAGTTCTCTATAGTAATGTAATCATTATAGTAATGTAAGTTCTCTTTGTGTCCTTTTCCTCTCCTACAGCAGGGGCCTGAAGAAGAAAAAGCATTGTACTCAAAATTAGGAGACCTGGTCCTACCACTCTCTAGCTAAGTATCCATCCCAGACCTCAGTTTACTCCTCTGTAAAATTTGTCCATTGGGATAGATGGCCTCTAAGGTCTTTTCCAGCTCTGATATTCTACAATTCTTTATTCAGCTACCCAATGCCAATAAAGTCATGGACTTGGACATACACAGTTTACCTTTTTTTAGTATAGTTCACCAGACTAATTTTGTTTCTTTAAATCCAAATATGGCATCCTCCTAAAGAAGGTTTTAGTACTAGAGGGTATCTGGACCTGAAATGTTATCATGTGGGGCATTCCTAGTATGGAAATTCCCTTTACTAGTAATAATACCTCAACCCCATAGCTCTTCTGAATACATTCCAGCATTTAATTTAGTGCAAGGAACTCCCAAGTGAGAAAATTTTCTCCACCAATGCAAATCAGTACCTTTTGTGCATTTTGTAAGTTGAGAGAGGTTCCTTTGGCATTGAAATATTGAATGATTTGCCCAGAATTGCACAGCCAGTGTGTGACAGAGTTGAGCATTAAACCCCAGGGTCTTTGACTCTATGCACAGTGTTATGCCACCTCCAATATTTTTTAAGGCAAAAAACTGGTATTTATATAGAAGTTCAAGTTTTATAAAGCAATTTTTATCTGTTACCTCATTTGATTCTCATAATAACCCTGTAATACAGAAAGAATCTTATTATCCCAATTTTACAGATAAGAAAACTCAGATTTAGGGGTTTAAGTGACTTACTCAGAGTCATAGAACTGGTAAATACATGAGAAAGAATTGGAACTCAGGTCTTTCTGATTCCAAATCCTAATTTTCAGCTATTTTTCAGTAATTCAATCTTCAAGATTTGTTAGGGGGCACCGAATGGTTAAAGACCTGCCAACAGTCTGGCAGATGATATGTGAGAGACAGGACTTGAATCTTGGCATTCTAAACAGAGAAGATGGCTCATGTATGCCGATACAAATATCTGTTTACTTGTTTAAAACCTACACTCAAATTTCAGAGGAATTCTTCTTAACATTTCCCTTGATCTCAGCTGTGGCACATGGGTGACAGGTCTATTCCATCTGTCAAACTTCTTGATATGATCTCTACTGGTGACTTCATTATATCCATAAGTATTAGAGTTGGTCAGACAAAGAACTAAGTCTTCTCTATTATTTAACCTTTACACTTTCTCCCTCCATGTCCAAGACTAAAAAGTCACATTGCTTAAGTCTGGGGGAAATGGGGTATGAATAGAAATGGGCAGGTAGGTGGCACAGTGGCCAGAGCACTAACTTTGGAATCAGGAAGATTCATTTTTGTGATTTCACAGCTGGTCTCAGACACTTACTAGCTGTGTGACCCCGGGCAAGTCATTTAAACCTGTTTGCCTCAGTTCCTCATCTGTAAAAATGAGCTAGAGAAGGAAATGGCAAGAAATCCCCAAAATGGGGTCAGGAAGAGTTGGACATGACTGAACAACAACATGAAATAAAAAGGCAATAAGGTATGAGAGAAAGAAGATGGGATTAGATGGACATATTGACAGAAGAAATGAATTACTTATGAAATGTGTGACTGTGGCTAAATCATTAACTTCTCTGAGCCTCACTTTTCTCATCTGAGAAATAGAAATCTTCCAATAAAATCTTTGTCTTCCCTCTATGCCATGACCCTAGAATTTCTTGGTATAGAACAGAGCAGTGGAAAGTCCTACCAAATGGGAAAGGAAACTATGATAAAGCATCTACCACCCAAGGATCTCTGAGACTCTTTAGCAAGACTAGTTAAGCTCAGAGAAGTTTCTCACCAAAAGTACATAGAAACTCAAGGAATTCAGTATTCTATTCTATTTGTCCTCGTGGTTCAGGTTAGAAAAAGAGACAGGTTTGAGGATTGAAAAAAAAATCTACTAGGAATGATAGTGCAAGCATGACCTTAATTACTATGCAATACAGCAAGCAAGGAAAAATGAAAAGACTAAGGTCCTCCTCAAATGCCTTATCTGCCCATAGACAGCACCTTGAATTCTTGAAGGCTATGAAAGCAGAACATATGCTCTGTTAGGATCTAACAAATTTGTTAGATTTTTGAATACAGTTCCAGGATTGTCTGTGTGACTGTCATCTGGAGTTTGAGCTCAAAAAAATTGAAAAGGCTCAACTCCAGAGGAATGGGTACCAGGGAATGAAATAAAAAAGGCTCTAATGGGTTGGAATCTCTCTATATAGAATGAGTACCAATAAAACCATGCCTCTTTAGAGTATAATCTTAGATATATATAATATTATATAATCTATGGATGTCTCAAGTTGGGGCAAGAGGGATACGGTATGAATTCTAGGGCTAGGACTATATATTATGCATATTTTAATGTACCATATGAATCCCAATTGTGAGTTTACATTCCAGTGATAGTACTTTACTTTTCTGCAGATGCTGAGTTCCATGGGAGAAAAGATTCTTTTTTGTGTTTCTTTATATCTCTAGGGCTTCACAGTGCCTAGAACATACTAGGTGTTTAAAAATGCTTATTGACCCGGCAACTTGAATTTTCAAAGTGTATTTGAAAATCTCCCACTGAATTCCCACTCCAAATACCTCATTGTGCTATGTTTATGTGTATATGGATGTGTGTGTGTATATATGTTTGTGTGTGTGGTAGGGGGGCTTAGGGGAAATGGAACAAGAAACTTATCCTACCAAGCTGGGAAGTTTGGACTTGAAAGATTGGTACTATTTTAATCCAAGGAGCAGCCAAATCAAATCTCAATCCCCTCTGCTATGTTGAACGTGTGATATTAAGATTTTGGGACCCTAGCAACTGTCAAAGGGTGGTGTACTAAGTAATAGAGAGGTTGGGAATCTATGTCAGTGTAGGGAATATTCATACTTGTGAAATTTTAGTTTCTTGAAGTATTGGAGAACACAAATTATACTTAATTCTTGTAACAGCCTGTTAGGTAGATGGAGTAGAATTATGTAGGACAAAGAATTGGAATCCAAATTAAACACTGACATTACCACAGACATTGTGCTAAACAGTGGTCATAAAAAACTAAAAAGTCAAACAGCCCATGCCTGAAGGAGCTTATTGTCTAGCTCAGAAGCTAGACACACTTGTGTGTGTATGTGTACATATATAAACACATCCGTATACATATGTACATAAACATGCAAATGAGATACAGAATCCTTTTGGGGAAAGGCACTTGAAGCTGGGTTGGAAGGTTAGGAAAAGCTTCTTGTATTAGGTAGCAGTAGAACTGGGCCATGAAGGAAACTAGCTTATCTTTTAGGGAAAGATAAGGGAAGGTATGAGGCGTAGGGTAGCCAATGAAAAGGCACAGAGACTGTAAGACTCAATTATGCCCATTTTACAGATAAGGAAATTGAGCTCAGTACCCTAGGTGAATTTCACAGCATCACACAATAGGTAATCATGGGTAGAATCAGATTCTTTTAGTTAGTATTCTTCCCACTATACCATGCTTTCTCCCAACATTAAGAACATGTTCTTTTTCTTTCTTTGTAATAATAAAAGTAAAAAGACATTTAATACTTTGGAGCCACAATAGTTGAATTTCCAAAGTCTGCTAACATTTCCTCCTGTCCAGAAATACTGTATTTACTCTACAACTTACTCCATAATCCAGAAATATGGACCTACTGGCTATTCTTCACACATAACATCCTATTTCCCAACAAATGGACCTCACCAGTTAACTTTATACCTGAAATGTTCTCCCCCTTCACCTCTGTTTTCTGGCTTCTCTGGCTTCCTGCAAGATTCATCTCGTCATCTCAAGTCTGTCTTCCTAACTACAGAAGCCTTTCCTGGTCCGCTCCCTTCCTCCATTAGTGGCTTTCGCCTGACAACATATCCAGTTTATATTGTATATATCTTGCATGTATCTCATTATTTACATATTGTTTCTCCATTTAAATGTGAGCTTCTTAGGAGCAGAGACTGTTTTTAACCTCTCTTTTTATCCCCAAAGCTCAGCCTGACATGTAAATTCTTAATAAATATGTGTTTTCTGACTGCCCATATAGACAGCAATGACATCTCATTGCTCAGCCAAAGAGCCCAAATTTTTCTCCTGACTGCTGAGTCTAGGTGACCAAAAACTTGTGACTGAAGAGTATATGTTTTACTTGAACATATTCAGTCAAGATCTCCCTTTCTTGTCTATTTCAAGCCAGATCAAATATGAAGCAGAAGAGAAAGAAATGTGAGGGGGGCATTTTTTTTCTTTCTTGATATTCCTACTGAAAAGACAGAAGTTTCCACGTGCCATTTCCCCACAAGCCAGGTCTACTCTGATCTTAGTCAAGTGCAAAGCTCTCACTGGCTTCAACTGCCATCTCTGTATTCATATTCCTTCTCTAGGGAGGAAGAGTGAAAGAATTCAATAGCCCTATACACAGACCCTTTAACAGTGAGCCTACTTAGAGCAAATACCTGAATTCAATAAGAAGACTTCAGTTTCATAGGACAACTTAGACTACATTACAATGGTAACCCTTTCCCCCTTCTATACCCTCTACTGATATCATATGAATCTTTGATCCTCTGGCTTATGGAGTCAAAAACATTTTCTTTTGGCCACTCAAAGCTAAAAGTATTAAAGAGAGAGAGAGAGAGAGAGAGAGAGAGAGAGAGAGAGAGAGAGAGAGAGAGAGAGAGAGAGAGAGAGAGAGAGAGAGAAAGAAATAATGAATAGAGGAAAGATTTCTGTATTCTAGTTCCACTACTATTTAATTGTAGTGCCTTGGGAAGGAGGTCACAAAGTTCAAAAATATGGGATGGGGACTTAGTTTCTTTAGTTAAATAATACCTGTCTCTATCATGGGTTCCCTTATTTACCAAAGACTGATTGACTTAGTAACTGGGAAGAGTTCAAGAAGTTTCTTTAATTTTACTGCCAAATGTACCACCTAGGAATTATTCATACCCAACATTCATAATGCCTTGAGCCAGGACTATATAGTGGCAAAAGCAGAGGAATAAGGATCAGGAGAGAGTAAGATTTGTGTTTTATCCCTGAAATCTGTCCATGGGCAAGTCAGTTCATTACTTTGAGGCTCAAAGTTCTTGTCTATTGAATGGAGATAATAATCCATGGGGCACCTACCTGGCAGGGCTATTATGATGAACGACTCAGATAACATATGCAATGGATTTCGTAAACAAGGTTCAGAGGAGCAACATCTATACAGTGGATAGAGGGATAACCTCACAGATAGCAAGACATGGATTTGAATCTTGCCTCTGACCATGCAAGTTGCTTTCCTTCAATCAGTTTCCTCAATCAGTTCTCTAAGTCAGCTACTGATCTGCACCAGTACATGGAGAGAATGAGAAAAGGAAGGAGAAAAAAGGAAAAGTCAGATGCCATATTATGAAAAAAGGCTTACCTGCTCTTCCCTAATACAATCTTACATTTCCTTTCTTACCCCTTCTCCAGCTCTCTCCCTTTTTTTTCCCCCTTTGTCCTCATAAAGCCAACACTCCTTCTCTCTTGAGGAGTTTCCTCATCTGAGTGGCTAAGCTGTCTTTTCTATCTGAGGCCTGTGGTGCTGTCACCAGCTCAGCTGTTTTCAATCAATCTCAGACTTTGCTGGGCAAATGATTCATCAATTTGGCTTTTTAAAGGGGCTGCCTGTGCTAGCGCTAGTTTGAAGCATGAGCAGTACAGGTCAAACAGAAACAGATTTCTTCATAAAGGTGTTTGTCTCTCTTGTGAAACTTCCTTCAAGGTAAGTTTCTACTGAGGTAAAATGTAAGGGACTACAAAATGATGATAGATTTCTCAAGGAAAGTGTGTTTCTAAATGAAAAGGAATTGGACCCCCCTCCTTACCCCTAAAACACCCCTCCCCCCAAAAAAGGGCAGCAAAATGGCACAATGGGTAGAGTGTAGGACTGAAGTCAGGAAGATTTAGGTTCCTGAGTTCAACTCTGACCTCAAATACTCACTAGCTGTGTGACCCTGGGCACTTAACCCTGTTTGCCTTAGTTTCCTTATCTGTAAAATAAACTACAGAAGGAAACGGCAAATCAGTCCAGTATCTTTGCCAAGAAAACCCCAAATGGTGTCAAGAAGAGTCAAATATGACACAAATCAACTAAACAACAAATTACTGTCCCCAAAAGCTCTAGTGAGATAAGAACGTTCACTGCCTTTGAGAAATAGATTGCTTCTTTAAGTCACTATCTAATGCTTATACATAGCTTGAGAATTAAAAAGGGTTTATTCTGATTTCCTGTCTACAAAATACATTTTAATTTGGGCTATGGGTAAGAATATGAGTGATAGGCATGAAGGCAAAGCATATATCTTTGGTCCTTGAAGCAACAACAAGTAAAAACTTACAAAGAAAGCTGAGGAGGTGTTTTATTGTTGAAGTTTTTTTTTTTAATTCAAATAGATTGTATCTTCCCCCTTCCTCCCGCACCCCCATCTGCTTTTTGTCTTTGTATTTGTTGCTGCCAGAGGCAACAGAATGTGGTGGAAAGACAGCCGGCATCAAAATAAGAAAAACCTGACTTCAAGCCCTGCTCTAACAAGTGCTGATTGTGTGACCCTGAGTAGGTTACTTACCCTCTCTCTGTCCCAGATATTTAAGACTAAATTGCAGAACTGGTGCTGATTTGCATTGGTGGAGAGAGTTTCTTTATTGGCAGTTCTCTGTGTCAATGACATCATAGATCCAGTTCCTACCCCCTCCAAAAAAAAAATGGTACTGTGTTAGCAAACAAAAAGATGATATTTTGTAATAATATAAAGTTCTGAAAGTTTCATTTGTATTTATGTGTGTGTGTGTATATATACATATATATATATTTATATTTATAAACACACACATATATATATATATATATATATTTTAATATTATCTCATGAACCTCAACAAGGCAGGTAGAATGATTATTATCGCCACCCTTATTTTACAGAGGAGGAAACTGAGGGAAAGTTAAGTGACTTGCCCAAGGTTAGAAATCTTGTGTCAAGGGTGGGAGTGAGCAAAATTTGAACCTAGGTCTTCCTGACTCAAAGTGGAACTTGCTATCCATATGTCACCCTGCCTTTCAATCCAGATGGTGACATAGAGTCATAGACAAATGATATGAACTATGGGAATGCCACAGGCCCTGCCCAGACAGGGCTGGGCCAAATGTTTCAAAGAAGAGCTGTAGACTGTGGGACCTGACAAAGCTCAACGCATGCAGAGGCAGTGGGGAGATCTGTGCTGTCTCAGGGTTTTGTTTTGGTTTTTGGCATTTTTAATGGAGAAGATAGACTTTGTTGAGGAGTTCTGCATCACAGAATATAGACCTGGAAATGACCTAGTGTAATTAATCCCTTCACTTTGAAGGTGAGGAAACGGAGGCCGAAGAGGTTCAATAAATTGCCTAAAGTCCCACCGCTAGCAAGGAGGAGAGGTTAGGTTTGAATTCAGGTTCTCTAATTCCAAGCCCCATACTTGTTGAAATTATTCTGATGCCTGGTACACACTAGGTGTTCCATAGATATTTACTGATTGATAATCATTCAATAATGATTAGATAGAAACCACACCCATGTCTCCAGAAAACAAACAAATAAAGATAAAGCCTGGTTCTAGAATGAGGACAACAGAACGCACTTACTCTAGAATAAACAAAGACTCTTCCTCCTTCAAAACTGCTCAGCTTTTGTACTCACAGTAAATTAAGAGAACCAGTGTGAGGATTATTAATAGGTCTAGATAAGCATGCTTTTCTAAAGGAACCGTATAGTGTTGTTGATGTTGTTGTCAATAAACCTTCTTATGTGGTCGTTCATCACCATTTGTTCAAAACTTCTGGTACTAAACATGAGGTAAATGGGATCTGCGGTGGAATTCTTTCTTTCTTTCCTTCCTTCTGTCTTTTTTTTTTCCTGATCAACTACAAAGAAGTTTTCTAGCATCTGTTGAGCTCAGCTAGTAAGCACAATTTATAAAACAGTGAATGACTAACCCCTGTAACCATTTTAATGACCCTAAAATAAAGTGCTTAGAGCAACATCTGTCCCAGCAGCTGGGTTCTCTGCATGAGTGGGCAGAGCGACACATTGGGACAAATTCTGTTCTCCCTTTTGACAGAAACAATTGCAGCAGATCATTTTTATCGTAATCAATTTAGGTACAGTTTCTTGGAAACCATCTGTGTAGTGCTCATAGATTGTGCTTAAGAATTTAAATGTGTATATTTTTGGTTGCTTGATGGAGCATCTGCTAATGACCACATAAGTTCCACTTTTTATGCAGAAAGCTGTTTCCTTGTAAAGGGATTAGTAGAATGACTACTTGATTTTATCCTTTTAACTACCCAATAAGCTTCTATAGCTTGAACGACATCCGCTACTGAGTATAAGTTACAGAATTAATTGTTTTTTTTTAACTGGAATTGAAATTATAAGGATAACAGAGCATTATTGGGATTAAAATATATATATATATATATATATGTTTATATACATATTTATATATTTCTATTTCCAGCTCATAATTTAAATTATGATGTTTTTATGGGCAATTATAAAGCCAAGAAAAGCTTAGCTTTTTGATAATTATTTTAAAACATTCTTCCTTGTTTTCATGCTTTTTAATATGCATTATTTTATTAACATGATAAATCAAATGGTTTGAGCATGCCCACCTTACTTTTTATTTCCAGAATAATTTTTACGATTATTCAAAAGATAATTATTTGCTAAAGATACTAAAAATGGGGGGGGGGTAGCAAGTCAAATAGATAAAGGATGTATCTCCACAATATTGATGGCTTCATTATAAAATAGGGGGAAAAAAAAACCTGCCTTCTAGCTGAGTTGTTGTTATTAGCTAGCATAGCATAATATGATTCTTAAATTTCTTCAGAATTCCTCATATAGTCTACCAATACAGCATTACTGAGAGGACTTTGGAGAATAAATGACACGTGAGGATTTCATGCACTGAATAAAAATGTGTCTTTTTCACCATTCCTCCTGAGGGGCATGATTTAACACTTCTCCTTTTAAAAGTTTGGAGTAACCAGCAAGAAACCACCAACCAAAACCACACATTCCCTGGTGCCCATGTGCACAAGTACATGCCCAAAAGATCCAAATCAAAATACTGTGAGATTGCAACTTGGCGATGGCTTGAACTTTTAGAAGACAGTAATGCAGGGGAGAGAGCTCTTGATTTGTAATCACAGAACCTGGGTTCAAATCCAACTTTGCCAATTATATCCTGTGTCCCTTTGGGCAAATCATTTAATCTCTCTGGGACTAAACTTTCTCTTCAATAAAACCAGAGGGTTAGATCAGATGGAATCTTGAGTTCCCTTCCAGCCCTAGAACTATGTATGATCTTATGATCTCTAAAAACTGTTCTAGCTCTAAACCTATGGTTCTAAATATACATTCACTATAACTTAAAATTACTAAACGTTATCTTTGTAATTGTTCATTCATTTCAGTCTTGATGACCCCATTTGGAGTTTTTTGGCAAAGATGCTAAAGTGGTTTAACATTTTCTTTTCCAGCTCACTTTACAGAGAAGGAAACTGAGCAGAGTTAAATTAGAAAGTGTCTGAGGCCAGATTTGAACTCAGGAGGATGAGTTTTCCTGATTCCAAGCCCAGCACTGTATCCACTGTGCCACCTCCCTGGCTCTAAACTACATTATCTTTGTTTGTTTTAATTTCTTTGGCTTATGGGTTGCCATAGTCCAGGAAGTCATCACATAGTTTATATAGCCAGAGTCCTAATGATGAGCCTTTCCATTCTTAGCTAGGCTGTTTCTCAGGAAGAAGATACTTATTAGTTTTAGAAATTTTTCCAGCATGGTAAAACCTGCTAAATCTAATCCTTATGTCTTTTAGCCAGTCAATCAACAAGCATTTATTAAGTGGTTACTATGTCCCTGGCACTGTGTTAAGTGCTAGACATACAAAGAAAGGAAGGCAAAAATTCTCCCTTATGTCAAGGAACTTACATGCTAAGGCATGTAAACAATCATGTACATATGAGATACATACTTAGCAGAGGTCATCCCAGAGAAAAGGCACTCGCAGTTGGGGATGGGAACAGAAGGTTGGGCCCCGATAATCTTTCTCCTGCCTCAAGGAGACATTAGAATAATTCTTTACAGAGGATTTTTATATTGACATGTAATGATGCAAAAGCCTTCAATTGGAATGGACCCTGAAGGCTAGTTCAAAGGATACCTGAGCAGGAATTCCCTTAGCACTCATGAAATAAAGTCATTCAGCCTCTGCTTGAAGACCTCCAGTAACGGGAAATTTATTCCTTCCTTAGGTTTGCTATTGTGCTTTTCAACAATTCTAAATCACTGGAGACATGTATGTGCGTGTGTGTGTGTGTGTGTGTGTGTGTGTGTGTGTGTTATATTAGCTCTTATTTACACCATATGATCTGCACAGACTTTCTTATGCAAATCTTACAACAACCCAGAGCAGGCATAGGGTCAGGGGAGAGAGTAGAGTAGGTATTACCATCCTGATTTTACAGATGAGGAAGCCTAGACTTGGAGAGAGATTGAGTGCCTTACTCAAAGTCCTATAGGTGAGTGGAAGAAACAGAGCTTAAACCTTACCTCCACACCCATTGCCTTCCCTTTTGCACTCTGCTGCCTAATGACCCACATATTTTCTCAGTAAACATGAGGATTATAGAATAATAGGTTTTGAGCTATAAAGAATATTTGAGAAGATCAAATCTAGGTGTTTGGTTTTTTTTTAAAGAGGTTAACTGACTGATCTACCATCCCACAGGAAGCAAATCGCAGATCAAGGGAATGAATCCAGGTCCCTTGACTCCAAATCCAACATTTTCTACTTCACCACTTGGCTCAGCTGTACTAGTATAGGACATCAATACTTCTGACTGGGTTCCCTCTGTGACCAAAAGCATATGCTTGCAAAACAGAGATAAGGGTATAATTTATTTTAATAATGTGTAGGGGACCCTTAACATAAATCATCCATTATTAATACTGGTTGCATGGTTCTGTGCTAATTAATGCATACCTAATGTGAAATGAGCTATGAGTCCCTGCAATTTCCTCATGGTAGGGAATTCTTGGTGTGGAAACTCTGCACCAAAACTGCAACCCATCCATGCCTTGGTAGAAAAAAAAGCCTTAGGGAATTATTTAAAACACATAGCAGTTAAGTGACTTGTCTACGGTCATACATACAATCAATGAATATCAAAGGTGGAATTTGAACCTATATATTCCTGACTCCAGCCCCATTGATTTATTCATTCTAGGAATTATTTTTGTTAAATATAACTGTTTCACTGCAGTGATAAAAGTTAATAAATTGTACATAGAAATAGAAAAATCCTGTGGCTACAGAGGGTTAAGAAGAAGAATTTCAATTTTGGAGCAACATTTCAAATGTGCTAATGGATAGAGATATTCAAGTACTCATTGGGAAAGATTAGCAGAAGCAATTGATTATAAGTTCTGAAAATGGCAGAAGGTGAGATTATTTAACACATGTGCCATTTTTGGCTCTCTGGTATATACACCCAAGCTATCAATCAGTTAAATTCAGTATGAGCTTAATTATATCAAAGAATTTGGTCCTATGATGCTATGCGCTGGAAGTTGGCCAGACTATTAGAAACGTCATTTCAATAATACCCTTTGATGCCATCTGTAAGAATAACACCAAACAGACTTAATGCAGATGAACACAACACAAAACAAAACTGCAGCCAAAGAGGAACTTTAAGTTGGGAGAAAAACTGAAAAAAAAATTGGAAATAAAAGAAAAGGAGATGGAAAATAAGAAGAGTCCAACAATGGAAAACATGAAGGGTTGTTTAGTTAAACAAAGAACCTACTCCTTCTTACCTGCTTTTGAGGTCTGTATTTATCAAAGAAAGTTTTGGTTCCTCTAAATTCTGTTTTCAAATTCTAGTATAATGAAATCCTAAGGAAAGTGCTTTGACCTTAACATACTAGAAAATCAGGAATTACTGTTTTGGAATGCAGTATAGTCAAGAAGGACATAGCAAAAGAATGGAAGGAAAGAAAGATAGACTTTTACACTTTAGTAGAAATACACTGCCTTCAAAGCAAGGCAGATGATCACCCTGTTTTCTACTGTCCCAGTCAAACAATATATGAAACATTTTGTTTATATCTGGGCATTGTAGAAATGTCACTGGACCAGCTGAGGAATATGCAGAGGGCACCAACCAGGTGGTGTTAGGCCTTGAAACCATGCCATGTGAAAAATTGTTGAGAAAAATAAGCATGGGATGATAACTCTCTAGACATTTGAGCTGTGGTCACGTGGAAGAGAGAGTTTAGAGTTATTCTGATTGACCCCAGAAAGTAAACCTAAGAACAGAGGGTAAAAGTTCCAATGTAGAAGGTGTTAGGAAGCTTTAACTCACTTTTATTTTTTTTGGAGGGGAAAAAGAGGGGAAACTGACCTGTGATTATATGCCACTATCAGGAAGATCATTGTCTTTTGCAATTATTCTGCAAATTATTGCCTTTTATTATTGTTATGATTGTTGTTATTTTGAGAGTTACCTAGGGCACTGAGAATTTAAGTGACTTTCCCAGAATCCATTGGTCTTAGATGTAGAATTTGAACCTTCATCTTTCTAGCTCTGAGGTCAGCTTTTTATCTGCTATGTAATATTGTCTCTCTTAACTGTAAAATTAGCATCACGCAAAAGGTAGAACTGGATGCCTTCAGAGGGAGTGCATTCTTCTTCAATGCAGTCCTTGAAACAGAGACTAAATAATTTCTTTTCAGAAACACCAGAGTAGGTTTTTGTTCTGGTATGAGTTGAACTGATTGGCCTGTTTTGGTTCTATCTAGTTCTTAGATTGTATTTAGGGTGTTCTGTGGAAAATGCTAGAATTAGAACCTTTCTGAAATCTACATCTCTGTGTATGTGTGAACAAAGTTGTGTGTTATCTTCACCATGCATTTGTAGACGTATTTCAGAGATGCTCACAAGGAAAGGTTGGTGATAGTGTACCCTGTGTGACCTTTTGCCCTATCCCACTCCTGTCACCAACTGGGAAATTACCTTCAACTTTTGTCTCTTAATCCCATGCTTTCCTGATTAAGCCTCCGATCTTGTTGAGATTGCACTAAAATGTTGTTGTGTGGAAAACTTGGGTTTATATATGCAACAGTTTATCTTGAGTATCTCATCCATAGGCGTAGTGGTAAAACCTCCAGGAGACCCTAATATATAATAAAGTAAGACTCCCTTAGTCTTTCATTTAAGGCCTTCCACAACCTAACTACAATCTACTTTTCTTACCTTAATCCCCTTCATCCACTCTTCCTTCTAGTCAAATAACACTATTCACCACTGTCAGAGCTCATCCTGCCCTTTCTCACCTCTCTGTATTTCTTTAGGTCTTAATCCATGCCTGAAATATTGCCTTTAAATCCTTTTGTCTTTCAAAGGCTTCACTTAGGGGCCACCTCCCTCCGTGAATCCTTTATCTTCCCTCCCCAAACCAATCCTTCATTCCCCCTCCCCCAGAATATTTTATATTGATTTTGCCCTTCTCACAATCTACTTCTATCATGTAAATATTATTGTCTCACTTTTATGGCTTTTTTTTTATCTAGCATAGCATTTTGCATACAGTAAGGATCTGATATCTGCTGAATTGAATTGGATCATCATTTTGGGGGGGAAATGACAATAATTACTATCATTTATAGAGTGCTTTGGGATTTCTGGGTAGTGCAGTGGATAGAATACCAAGCCTGGAGTCAGGAAGACTCATCTTACTATATGATCTTACTGTATGATCTTGTACAAGTCACTTAAGCCTGTTTGCCCCAGTTTCCTCATCTGTAAAATGAGCTGCAGAAGGAAAGAGCAAATCACTCTAGTATCTTTGCCAAGAAAACCCCTGATGAGTTTTGGACAGGACTTGGACAGGACTAAAACAAGTGAACCACACAGAGTGCTTTAAGGTTTGCAAAGTGTTTTACAGAAATTATCTCACAAGGGTTCCTCACAATGAGTACTATTGTTAACCTCGTTTTACAGATGATGCAACTGAGTCTGTGAATGGTTACATGATTAGGCTAAGGTCATACAGCTAGGAAGTTTCCAAAGCAGGATTCTAATTGAGGTTTTCCTGCCTCTTAGTCCAAGCACTCCATCCACTACACCACTTAGCTAGAATTGAAGAGGACTGTGAGCAGTGATCTCAAATGTATTTCAGATCACACTTTTTTGACAGCAAGCTCATGTAAAAAAGTTGTGTCATTGGTTAGGTACATTTTTTTTTCTTTTTAGGGATCCATCCATATCTTCAATATATTCCCGATTGATAAACATAATGCCCAGTAGCTATATAGTAAGGACTTTCATAATTTCCATTTCCTCCCAATATCATGTGGACTTTCAGTCATAGTCAGAAATTCGGTTGATAGGATACTGCAGGGTGGTCAGTCAATAAACATTTATTTAGCACTTAATATGTGCCTGGCTCTATGCTAAGTGCTGAGGATACAGTAGAAGGCAAAAGACAGGTCCTGTTCTCAAGAAGCTCACAATCTAATGAAGGAGAAAGAATACAAATAACTACATACAAACTAGCTAAATACAGGACAAATTGGAGATAAATCAACAGAAGGAAGGCATTAGAATTACAAGGGATCAAGTCACAAGAGTATGTTATGCTATCACTTTTGAAAATGCTTCTTCCAAATATCAATCAAGATTCTTTTTTTTTCCAAAAAGAAGAGACTAGCACTAGAGGAATTAATTTTTAAAGCTAGTTATTTAGAATTCAAGAGTGAAGTATACATGTAAATTGAAAGAACCAATACTGTATCTCAGCTGATGAACATTTTGCTTAAATCCTGGCTATAAAGTGTAGTTGAATTAAGTGCCAAGTATTCCTAAAATAACAATAACGTTAAATCCATGCACATGCATGATATTCTATGAGTGGTTTCACACTAACAAAAATCATATCTGGAAGCCGTGAATAATATAGTCTGATATAGGAATGATGCTGTCATCTTTTTTTTTTTCTGGAAGTATATCTCACACATAAGAGAGGCATGTAGAATAGTAGATGGAACTGCAGACTGGGTCTATTCAAATCAAGCTTCTGATGCCGACATATTCTATCTGTGTGATCATGAACAAGTCAGGTAACTTCTCAGTGCATCCATGAAAACTCTACAGCACATGCATGTGTTTGTGAGTAGACAGATAGAATAGATGAATAGATAGAGACAGAGATAGATAGATAGATAGATAGATAGATAGATAGATAGATAGATAGATAGATGTAGGTAGATAGTATACATATTTATGCACATTTCAGGGCACACATGATTGGTGAAAAAGAGATGGAAGGTAGCAAGAATTATGGATAAGATGTTACTAAACATCACCACACAAGGATTTGAAACCTCTGTGGGCCTCAGTTTCCTCATTTGTAAATCAAGGTTGTTGGTCTAATGACTAGCTCCAAATCTGCAGTCCTATGATCCCGTAATGAGACCACAGAATGTTAAAAGACCTACAGGGCGACCTTCATCTGAATAAATAATTTATGGAGAATTTACGGAAGGACATTGGCAAGAATTTCATGGAACTAGAAGGCACAGATGTGTCGTAATAGGTTCTCCCAAAAGGACTTGCCACAGAAATAGATCCCATGTTGAAGAACCTTTCTTGGACTGAAGAGTTGAGGAAGCATGGTTCTAGGGAGGATTTGAAATCATAGGATCAGGACCTCAATCCTGGTGCTACTCTTTCCTACCTCTGTGTGACCTTGGGTAAGTTCACAAGTTATATTTAGATCATGTTTATTCCATCTCCAAAATGAGGGATTTGGATTAGAAAATATACAGGATTCTTTAGCTTTTAGTAAGTGGACACTATGATTAGTTCATAAGAATGATAAACTCTTACTTGGTTCTTTGTTTTGTTTCTTTGTTTTGGGGTGATTTATTTTTGTTATTGTTGTTTGTTTGTTTAACAATTTATAAAAGATATTATGGGGTCAGCTAGATGGCACAGTGGATCGAGCACTGGCCCTAGAGTCAGGAGAACATGAGTTCAAATATGGCCTTAGACACTTACTAGCTGTATGACCCTGGGCAAGTCACTTCACCCTGATGAGAGAGAGAGACAGAGACAGAGACAGAGAGAGACAGAAAGAGACAGAGAGACAGAGAGACAGAGACAGAGACATAGTCATAGTGAGATAATTGTAGTACCCTGGATAGAGAAATGGTCTTAAAGTCACAAAGATCTGGGTTCAAGTTCTGTAACTGACACAAAGTAGCTAAGTGATCATGGTCAAGCCAGCTAAATTCTCAATGCCCCAAGTGACTCTTACAGTTTCAAGTCAGAGAATAATTGCTCTTCTGTTCTGGTGGATTTTCCACAATAGGGAACTCCTTCTACTGCTAAAATCAAAGACCCAGACAAAAACAAAACAAAATAATCATAGGATCATTGATTTAGAAATAGATTTAGACCGTATAAGTCATCTAGTCCAATCTCTTTATTTTATGAAGAAACTAAGAACAAGATAGCTTGAGTGAGTTGTTCAAGTTCACACAGCAGTGAAAGGAAAAACTGGTATGTAACCCCAGATCCTATGGTCTTTTTGCTTATATATTTGAATACTTGGACTTGTCAATGGAAATGAAAATAATATCATTTAAAAAACAAACAATTAGTTATTTATTCTTCAAAACATCAAAAAAATCTTATTTAGTACTGTGGGTCCACCCTTACTTAATGCTTATGGCAAACCTTTCCTTTCTGAGCAGGTCTTTTGAGTAATGGTTGCCAAATGAAAACATCTCAATGAACATTTTACTATTTATAATCCTATGTAACCTTAAGCATGAATATATTAATGAACAATGTGCATTGCTGGGCCCAAACTTAAAGCCTTTATAGCTTACTAGGAATAGGTAGACCTTACCCCTTTGCTAGTGTAGCCCTTGAAAAATGAGCCATACTAATTTATCAATAAGGTAACATGATGAAAAATTAAAGACATGCTAATTTATCAACAAAGCAACATGATGTAATGGAATATTGGGGACCAAATTCTCAGGACAAAGGGCTGGCCACTATAAGGAATCACCATGGGGAATCTAGATGGTACAATAGATAGAACATTGGGCCTGTAATCACAAAGAGCCGAGTTCAAGTATGACCTCAGTCATTTGCTAGCTGTGTGACTCTGGGCAAGTCATTTAACCTGTTTGCCTCACTTTCCTCATCTGTTAAAATGAGATAATAATCATACCTATCCCCCAGGATTGTTGTGAGAATTAAATGAAATACTTGTAAATTACTTAGCACAATCCTGGCACATAGTAGATACAAAATAAATTTTATTATTATGATCATCATCATTATTGTTTTTATTAACATTATTAAGCTCTCAGGACCTCCCGGTCACCTGATACCTGAACAGAATCATCATTGTATGAGCTAGAAGCAGACTGAGTGATGATTTAGTCTAATGCCCTTATTTTACTGACAAATAAACTGAGCCCAAAGAGGGAAAGTAGTATGCCCATATTCACACAGCTGATTACTTTTATTCTATCAATCAGCTGCTGAATTTAAAATAGAAGCTCCTCAGAGGATATTTCCATAGGGCCTCAGAGGTTCTTTGAACTTCCTAAGAATTCCAGGAGTGTCCTTCACGTCTCTACACTCACACTCTGGGAGCAGAGGTACATATGTATCAAGGGAAAATTATTCTCTAACATATTTTTTCTCCCTCCTCCTCCTCCCCCACCCCTGCAATCACAGGGAATTCCTGATTACTAATTGGGGTTTGTAAGCAGAGAAAGCATGTCACCATGATGGAAGGACTCTAGGTTCCTAGTTAGGAGGCCAGAGTTTGAATCCTCATTCCCATGTTTACCAGATGTATGGCCCTGGAAAAGTCACATACTATTACTAATTTGCCCATATTTGAAGTAGAAATAATCATCCTTTACTCCCTATCTTACAGGTTTACCTTGAGAGAAATACCATGTAAACCCTGAAGGGCTGCAGTATTCTTGATGATGTGATGGGAAGGTAAATTAAGCTTGTTGCCCAATAGATTACTTATGCCAGCGATATTAAGAAAAAAGGGGGGGGGGAGAAGGGAATTTATCATGGAATTATATATAGAGATCTCAAAGGATGCTATAGATTTAGTCCAATACCCTCAGTTTATAGAAGAGGAAACTGAGGTCCAGCAATTTTAATAATAGTACCCAAGGTCACACAGTAAATGACTGCTGCATTTTGAACTCGGGTTCTGTGATTTCATTCCACAGGTTCAAATGTAGATCGATCCCAAGGCTCTTTATTAGCCATCATAGACCAAAATAGAGATAAAATGTGCTTTGCTTTGGAGAAAAGGATACAGCATCCATAATTGTCATGCCCCTCCCATCCTCCTCCACCCCCACCCCACACACCTTGAATCTGAGAATCAACAGACAGCCTGAGATGCTTACTTTCCAAGGAGCTCTGATATTTGTTAATCATTTACCAAACATATTTTTAGAGGCTCTTTAGTACTTAATCATACTGATTATTTGTCTGTACTTTTGCTTTACAAAAATCCCCCACAAAATGTAGATTTGGAGGATGTTGTACGGTGAGGGAGATAACCACATTGTCACACTGCTGAGATCAGAGCAGTAGAAAATGCTGAGTGCCACAAGGTTAAAAAAAGAGGGGGTCAGGGAGCCAAGCTCCTCAGCATCCCAGGAAGCTTCTCAAGCTCATTGCATAGAATAATTTTGTTTCAAGATATGTGATGCACTGTATGTATGTCTGTAATCTTATACATGCAACCCACAGAGTGACCCCGCATGAACCCACAGAGAATCGGTTTGCTCCATGTTGACAGGGTGGTAAAGTAGCCCTTTGGAGGCTTCAGAGTCATTGACAATTGATGAAGAAAATAAAGGGGTATATGTGTGTATGTCTGTGTGTGTGTGTGTGTGTGTGTGTGTGTGTGTGTGTGTGTGAGAGAGAGAGAGAGAGAGAGAAAGAGAGAGAGAGAGAGAAAGAGAGAGAGAGGGAGAAGAAGAAGAAGGAAAAGGAGGAGGAGGAAGAGGAGGAGGAGGAAGAGATGGCAAGGGAGAGACAGAGGGAGAGGGAGGAGATGAAGAAGGAGAAGGAAAGGGAGAGGGAAAAGAGGTATAGGGAGAGAGATCTTTAGGACTCTTTCCTAGAAGTTTTCAGGGCCTGTTATATCAGGCTTTATGTCTATTCTTCTTCCCTGCTATTTCATTTTAATGCTGATGTATCTCCCATTGCAGAGCACTGATGATATGTTCCTATAGATAGAATCATCACTAGGATCATCATAACTGAAATTTATTTAGTTTTTTAAAGTTGGCAAAGAGCTTCAGATGAATTATTTCATTTTGAGTCTTGCAATAATCCTATGAATCTGGCATCATAGTTATTCTAAAGGGCAAGATTGTAGAGTGGAAAGATCACAGGATTTTCAAACAAAGGACCTAGGTTTGCATCTTGATTTTGTCACTTACTGTCCTGAGCAAGTCACTGAATCTCTCCATGGCTCAGCTTTCTCATTTGTAAAATTGAAGGGGCTGGACTAGATAAGCTCTGAGGTCCCTCCGAGCTCTAAATCTGTGATACGATGATGTCTGCTATAATACTCTCTTCTTGCTGGCTGAGTGGAGTTTGGGGGCTATGGAATGCAAAAAGGATGTGACAGGATACAGCTGCCAGAGCAGACGGGAGCCACGTCAAGATCCAAGAGAAAGGCATGCCAGAACCTGCATTGGCTGCAGGCTTCTCCTGGTTGAAGCCAGCCACTGACTTTCCTCACCTTGTTCTACGATGGCTATCGCCAGATGAGGTCAGATATTCCTGCCAGTATGAGAGCAAAAACTGAAAAGGTGACCTGCTAGAGAGCTACATCCTGGGTCCATTCTTTGTGTTATAAATTCCAAACTTAGAGTTTCTCAAGAATGTCTGCCTCGTGTACCAAATTAAACATTGAGTGGTCACTCCTTTGTCTATTTGGAGAGGAGTGTCAGAAGAGAATGAAGAAAATTTAAATTTCAAATTGTATTTTTCCCAGAACTCCTATTTCAAGGGAGCATGGGGGAGGGAACAAAGGGTCTTATATGGTTTAGGAAAGCAGAAGAGTCAGTGTTTATGTACTTAAAATTACTGATTATGTTCGAGTTACATATATATGTTTACATGGGTATACATGTATATATTTAGTATGCATAGTATGTGGACAAGCACATTATATTTATATGCAATATAGTTATGAATAGAATATAGCTATATACATATATGTATGTGTGTATGCATGTTTATGTGCATGCATGCATACATACACATGTATATGTTTATATATACCCATATATATATATGTATATATGTGTGTGTGTGTGTGTGTGTGTGTGTGTGTGTGTGTAGTCACTCAACTCTGTTTCCTGCAGTTCCTCATCTGCAAAATGAGCTGGAGAAGAAAATGGCAAACTACTCCAGTATCTTTGCCAAGAAAATCCCAACTGAGGTCATGAAGAGTCAGACATGACTGAAACCACTGAACAACAAAATATACATATATGCATGTATGTGAGTATAGGTGTATATATAAAAACACACAAACATATATTTATCTGTTTTATTCATAGCATAAACATGGCATAAGGTAGATAGGAATGATTCTTTATCTTTATATGGAATTGGTTCCATTGTGCTACCATCACCTGACTTGGCCCTCCTCAAGCCAGCAAATAATAATGGAGACTGGGGTTTTCTCAGTGGCTGGACAATCAGAACTATATTCTAATTGAGTAGATAACAATAAGTGAGCACCACTTTTCAGAGAAAGAAAAGCTCAGTGAGAGGAAATGAGTGATTCTTTCGCAACCTTATAGAATGATGAATTTATTCAGGACTGCTCAGCACTGTGGACGCAAACTGCCAAGGTAAGCATGGGACTTCCCAGATCCTCCAAATAACATAAGATCCTGTCAGTGGCTATCAGTGCCTCCTGGTAGTTAAACACATTAGCAAACTGAGATTCAGAGAGCCAAACTAATTTTTTTTCCAAAGAGAGATAGCTTGTGCATACCCAAGGTAGGACGTAAAGCTAGGTCTCTCCTGACTCTAAAGCCAGAGATCTCTCCCCAACAATGTCATGCTCCTATTTCATTTTCCTGGTAGTGCTATAAAGCAGGCACTATTGCTATTCTTATTCTTAGTTTATGGATAAGGAAACTGAGACCCAAGGAGTTTAAGCAACTAACCCAAGGCCTCACTGGTAACAACATGAAACATAATAAGCATTCAGACCCAGGCCCCGTGATTCAAAATTAAATGTGCTTTCTACATGAATGATGTAAGTGATTAGTTAACATTTGTTGGGTGTTTATTTTGTTGTTAGTTAAGATTAGTTAAGTTTTTTTAGAGGTTAGTTAAGCATTTATTATGTGCCTGGTATGGAGCTAAGTGGTGGGCAAATAAGGGAAAGAAAAGTCATTGTTCTAGCCAGTCCTTAAGTTGCTTCACATTTTAATAAGAAGAAACATGCAAAATAGCTGCAATATAATGTCAGGGGAGAAGGCACTGAGCAGCTGACAGGACCAGGAAAGAACTCCTGAAGGGGATTTTATCCGAATCTTGAAAGGAGCTGGGGAAATTAGGAGGCAGAACCAAGGAGGGAGTGAATTCCAGGCAGGAGGGACAGTCAGTGAAAATGCATAGAGAAGTGACATGGGAGTGTTGTCTCCCAGTACTGAGGAATCAGCCAATATAATTGGATTTTAAAATGCTTCAAAGGAGATATAAGTAGGCTAGAAAAATATGAAGATGCAAAGTTGTAAATAGTTTTAACACTTTGTAAACCTCAAAATGAGATAATATATGTGAAGTATTCTTCACAGTTTAAAGTGCTGGATAAATGATACCTACCATTATTAAAATATTATATATGTTCTTATATATAGCACCATTATATATCATCATATATTTATATATAATATTAAAATGCTATATATGTGTCGATCGGCAAGCATTTAGTAAATATTTTGTAGGTCAAGCTGAAGATATGACAGAGATGATTCAAGATAAAACCTGTTATTATATAGAATGTGCCCAAAAGCTTTAAACTGCATTAAGACTTTTGGGGCATCTTGTATAATAGGTAATTTTTTTGCTGCCTCATTTTTTTCATGTTTGAGAGTTCAGATAGAAATAGTAATTCGACAAATTAAAATCTTTCTATTGTTCCTTTATTTTTAACATTCTGTAGATGCAAAGGATAATTAGCTGCTTTTTAATAATTGATTAAAATATTGAAATGAAAGCTCACCTTCTGTGAGTTCACTAAAAGCATCATGAGGGTATCTCTAGTAGGAAAATGGACAATGAGAATGATATGTACTTCATTTTGTTCCCCATATGGTTTTAATTTCTTTTGCTATATTTTGGAAACTTTTTGTTTATCATAACTTGGAAACTGTGTTTGGAATGATGACATATATAAAATATTATTTTTAAGTATTTTATTGATACCATCACATCTAGGAGATTGTGGGTGACAGTTCTTGCTATGACAATGGTCTATTTCTAGTTCAGTTTATTTGAATATTCAAGGGTATTTTGAGGACTACATTTCTGTTGGGGAACTTGTCATCTGTTATTTTAGGAAATATATATGTTTTCTGAAACATAATTCCAGTGACCAGGTACCATATCTTGCTAGGTATTTAGTAGGGGGCTAATTTTTTACAGGCTGCAGTAATAGATCACATTACTTCTACCACCTGTATAACTTATATTGGTTAATAAGTCCGGTCAATAATTCAAGTAAACATTTATTAAGTGCCTACTCTGTACTAGGCACTGTGATAAGAGAATAGCCCATTTGTAATGTCTGGTGGTTACAGCTAGCTCTGGATTTACATTATAATCTCTCTTCCAAATCCTCATAACCCAGCCATTTATGCAATACTTCTTTGTTGACATATTGCACATGTGGATGCCATCCATGGTGGGGGGAAGGGCTTATGATTCTATTCTTTGATAATCATTGTTTCAAAAATTCCATCCAGAGGTAAATCACTTTTAGTTACATTCAACAAATCCAATGATACATTGTTACTGTCAGCCTTATAATTATTTGGGTATGTGATAGCTGTTCGTTCCACAAATATTTCTGTGAGTTTTTTAACCTGTTTATCATATTCTCTGTATCTCTCTCTCTCTCTCTCTCTCTCTCTCTCTCTCTCTCTCTCTCTCTCTCTCTCTCTCTCTCTCTCTCTCTCTCTCTCTCTCTCTCTCTCTCATTTTTGTTCATATCTTCCTATAAATCCTCCGCTAAAGAAACACTTGATTGTGAACTGAGCAGGTTTTTTTTCCATTTTTTTTTCCATTTTATTGTTGTTGTCTTTGTTGTTGTGCCTTAAGATTTCATAGATACCTATGGGGCACTCCAGGTGTCTGTCTTCTATCACTCTGATGGGATCCTAGATTTGAAAGGGACTTTAGGGACCATCTAGCCCAACTCTCTTCTATAACAAATGAGAACAATGAACCTCAATCAGCTTCTGACTTGTCCAGGGTCACACAGAAAGCAGTTTTGGTCCCAGGTCCATTGATTCCGGGACCTGTGCTCACTGCACCGTTTGTACATCTCAGTATATCAATCAACAAGTACTTTTAAGAACCTACTATGTAGCTAGTCATTTGACTCTCCCATCTTCTTTTTAGGACATTGATAATGTTATTTATACCATTTCTTAAATACAAGTCATCATTGGGATTATATGTTTCAGGCAACTGACACTCTTCATGGACCTTTCTGAAGTCATGATGCTCCATAATTCACAGACACACAGAAAATCACCAAAATATAGTGGTGTCAAAAGGTGGAATTTTGTGATGAGGGGAGTCATTTGGGATTCTTGAAAGTGCTACACATTTTCCCAAATGTGATCCAGTTTGTTTTCCTCCTCCTGTTCAATTCTGGACCCAGGTCATTGTCACTCCTCTTCAAATGACAAAAATCATGCAACAAACAGTTTTTGAATCAGAGATATGATGAAACAACTTCTTCTAAGTCATCCAACCAATGGGAGAATTTACATTTTTCTTGAAAATTGCTAGTGAAAACATTTTTTTTAAATTGCAGACAGGAGAGCACTCTCTCCAATGTTTTAATAGTTCAGAGCTGATAATCCAATTCTCAGTATTTATTGATATTTGGGTTGGTGCCACTGCTCATAAGAAATAAGTATTCATGATTAGCTCTCAGCTGAAGCAGATGGCAAGTACTTTAGAAATTTGATTTGCCTCTGACACCCTCTTTCAGGGTGTGTGAGAGAATCAGTTTTATTACTTCAATGTTGATCAGAACACAGGTAAAATGTAATGTTCAATTTTGATACAAAAGCTTGGCAGCTGTCACGTATGAGCAGAAGGCCATCTGGGCATGGGGGTCTGCTGTAGGCAACTAGTCCATTTCAATACGTTCTGCCCCTCACTGCAGGTTTGGTCATTTCCTTTGCTTGTCCTGCATCCCCAGTGACTTCATCAAATTGCTTAGAGAGGGAAGTGATTAGTTCTGTGCTTTATAGCATATCCTGTGGCCTGCTTGTCCAGGTATTATTTTGAAAGTCCCCATATCTCATAGGCCCCTCATAAAACTCCAGAAATAAAAATGATTAAATGTTGAAAAAGTACCCAGTAGGTAAGCAGAATATATGGCTATTACATTTCAGGGTTTTGCCATATTAGACTTTGTCCCATTGCAGATAGAATTGGCCTAGAAAATGCAAAGTTTGGACCCTGAAGGGCCTGAAAGACCAATTTATCAAATATTTATTGCATGCCTTTTATGGACCAAGTCTTATGTCAAATGCCAGGGGGAAGCAAAGAAGTAGAAAACCCAATTCCTGACTGTAAGGACTTGATTTTTTGTTGTTGTTATTCAGTCATTTTCAGTTGTGTCCGACTCTCCATGACCCCATTTGGAGTTTTCTTGGCAAAGGTACCAGAGTGGTTTCTCTCACTTATTTTACAGATGAGGAAACTGAGGCAAACAGGGCCAAGTGACTTTCCCAGGGTCACACAGCTAGTAAGTGTCTGAGGCCACATTTGAACTCAGGTCCTCCTGACTCCAAGGACATCCCTCTATCTACTGTGCTACCTAGCTGTCTTAAGGATTTGATAGTTTAGTAGAAAAAATGACTCATAAACACACAAAAAGCTTAATAATAGCAATAAAAGAATTAATTAATATTTCAAAACAGTAAGAGAAGTGTTACAACACAGTGTAGTATAATCCTAAACAGATGCTATAAACAATTTCTCTAAGAGCTCAGAGGAGTGAGTATGGTATATAGAAGAGCACTGTATTTAGAGTTTATCAACAAGTATTTACCTTTAAGGTCCTACTGTGTGCCTGACACAGTGCTAGGAATAGGATGACAAAAGTTAAGCAGTCCCTGTCTTCAAGGTATTTACATTTTATTGTGAAAGACTAAAATGGAAACTCCTTGAACATATTTTACATGTATGTATGCAAACACACATGTATGTGTATATGTACAGATACATGAATATAAATTTCTAAATGTGTTAAGTGTAGAAATTTCTTCCTTCCTTCCTTCCTTCCTTCCTTCCTTCCTTCCTTCCTTCCTTCCTTCCTTCCTTCCTTCCTT